>NC_092310.1:20000000-21200000 GCF_036785885.1 Coffea arabica
TACTTATCCTATTTTGGCCAAAATATCTTCATTTCTTTCCTGGTTCATCCGTGCCTCTTGAGAGAAAAACAAAAAAAAGCTCTTCATTTTTCCATCTTCAATTTCTACTCAAATCTTGAGTTTTAACCGATGGTTTTGGATAATATTTCATACAAGGGCTCACTATGGTGGTTTAAAGCTGTTGATGGATTGATTTTGGAAGGGAAGCTTTAAGTTGATAGCTTTCTTGAGTTTGAGGTAAGTTGGCTAAACAAGTTCCCTTTTGTTCTAATATTGGTTAATTAATGGTTGTGGTGGTTAAGTATGTTGTATTGTGGAGTATTTAATGGGTTGAAGGAATTTATGGTGAATTTCTTATTTATTAGGGGATTTTCTGATTTTATATTATAATCATGGATTGGTCTTGAATTGATGGATTGTTATGGTGTTAAATGGACTCTTTATACGTTAATTACAGTTGTTTGCGGAAAATTTCCGCTTGTGGTGTGAATTTACGGTTGTAGGGTTTAATTTGGGGCTTTCTTATAGATTGGTTATTAAGCTTCTAATTGGCTTGATTGAGGGGTATTGTGGCCCTAATTGGATATGTTTTATCGTTTACGAACCGTATGTGCAGGTGTGGTTAATTGCTATATGACTGGGTATTTGATTGTTGGTTGGACAAATAAAGAAATTAAGGGGAAATGCTGTCCGAACTTTGAAAGTGTTTGATTGCTTTGAGGTTGTGATCTAGGGTTTGGATTTAGGCAAGGCAACGATATGTGATAGATGGTTCCTGAGCCGCGGAGGTGAGTAATCCCAAAACTGTTCCAAAGTTACTTTTGAACATTTCCTTGCATTATTTATTCGTTTGCATATCATGTGTGCCTGCATGTGAGTTCATGACATGATTTGGTTTCAATGAGTTCTTGGGGAGTCTTGTGCCGAACACCAACGTCTCCACCACTACTCACTGTTCATGTGGAGCAGCAACGGGCTCCCTCTTACTGTTTAACGTTAAATGATCTATTTGAACGTTGGGTGTTTAAGTGCAATGATCTCACTGGCTCACGAGAGCAATAAACGTACATTGGATTTCGGATTCATAACATCATTAAAATGAATGATTGTGAAACTGATTTGATAACTGATTTTACTGGTTACTCGCTGAGCTTCTAGCTCAGCCCAAAATGTTTTATTCGCCTCCACAGGGCTCGAGGCGAAGGAAGCAATTGTGTTAAAGTTCTCTGGGGTCATGATTGGATTATCTCCTGTTCAGTTGAAGTTAGTTTTATCCTGTGTAATAGTTGAGACTGCGATTGTACTTGTAATTATGTGAGAATTGGGGACCTTTGTTTTATTCGGGAAATTAGTATTACTTTCATCTCTTGTGGTTTTAGTTTGTAATGCAGTGTAAAGTTGTGGAACATTGATGTAATATTTGAGATGTATATTGTAATTTAATTGAGGACTGTAGTGAACGACAGAGTCCCGGCGAGAGTTGGGCAGACGGTCCGCCGAACCATTTGGTTCGCCTTATGGGGAGGTGGGGCTGTCACAGTTGGTATCAGAGTTTAGGCTTCAGATCTCTGTAGTTTACCCTTGGCTAAAAGTTTAGGATGCCGAACTGTGGGTTTAGTTTGAAATATAAGTGATTTCTTGTAGGACTGAAAGGCGGACAAGTAGGTGTTGTTTGACTCTTAGTGCTTGCTTGGAACGCTTGAATGATTCTTGCGGGATGTTGTGACGCCCCGAAAAAAAAATGTGTGTGAGAACCCGTAAAAACCCTAATCTTTTCCGAGGGTTTTATTTCCTTTAATAGCATGTTTTCTGCATTTCCTGGCTTAGGAAATTTTCCTGAGGAATTTTTATGAGTAATTATAGTTTTTAGATGATTTTCCTAGCCTTGGAGAGTTTTTGGAAAATTAAGAATATATAATGGACGTGGGACCCACTAGTGCGAAAAGTTCGGAAAATTCGGCCAATTAGGTTAAATTCCGGATACTGTGTAAAATTTATCGGGTGTTAAGAGATAAGTAGAGTGTGTGAAATGATTGATGTGAGAGAGAAAAGAAAGGATAGGATTGCATTTATGAGAGTGACAAGTGTCACCATTTCATTTGATTTGACTTAAGAGTTACTATTCTTTTTTTTTTTTACTTTTGACCAAAATTGGTTAAATATCTAAAAATTTCACAAAAAATCACCATTTTATTACCTTGGATGGCCGGCCCTCTTAGCTCAAGAAGGAAGAAAGTTTCTTCAATTTTCAAGCTCCCAATTAGCTCAAATCAACCAAAACAATTGCATAAATTAGTTTCTACTCCATAAAATCTTTCTAGTTGGTGTTAGTGGTTGATTTGGTGAAGTTTTTTGGAAGAGTTAAGGTGTCCAACATCTCTATCTCTCTTGGTTACTAGGTGAGTGGTGTGTGAATTCCCTCTTGCACTTAATGAAGCTTAAGTTATGCTTATTAGTGATTAAAGTGCTGAAATTTCTGGTTTTATCTTGGTTTGAAGTGATTTGGTGAAGTTTTGATTTTATTGATGATTTTTCTGGTTTAATTGGATTATGGTGTTGTGGTTGTTTATGATGATTGATAATGAGGGGTTATGACTCTAGTGGATGGAAATGATTGATATTTGCAACCAATTTTGGATTTGGAATAAATTTTGGAAAGTTAGGGTTCATGAAGCTACATTCTGCCCGAATTTATTGCACCATGTTAGAGGCCGAATTGGCCTTGGCTTAAAACATGAAAGTTGTAGGTATTGATGAGTTTGAAGTGCCTGTAAAATTTCAGGTCATTTGTATTAGTGTAGAGTGAGATATGTTGATTTTACTATTGCTGATCTGGGTTGCTCAGAATGTGAAAACTGCGCTTGTAATCGTTTGTTTTGACTGGAATTGGTTTGGATTTTGTTGTTGGTGTCTTCTGAGGAAATGTAGCTGGATGTCTTAGCTAACATATTCCTTTGGAATTTCGGTATTTGGACCTGTATAGACTGAGTTGTGTTCATTACAGCATTGTGTGATTTGTAAACCTGTTTTTGGTGGTTCTGGTGTAGTATTTGGCATATTTGACCTAGTTTTACTAGGATTTGGATTGAGTGGCCTTCTACATTGTTGTAGCCCTGTTTCATAGCTTCGAAACGGTGGGTCTTACACCCCCATCCGACAATCGTAGCGCCTTTGGTACCATTACCGCAAAATGACGTCAAAACTGTTTTTCTGGTTTTGAGCTTAACCTTCATTTCCTGACTTTTCCCTATCTTGACTTGTCTTTGTACTACTTGGAGCTTGCTGAATGGATATTAGATGAACTTATTTGTGTGACTTTGGGACTGGCTGAAGTAATAATGAAGCCATGATGGCTGGAAAAGTTAGCAAATGTAGGGGAAGTGCTGTCCGAACTTTGAAGGGACTTGTTTACATTGGGTTTCTGATCTAAGGCTTGGATTTGAGCAAGGCAATGTTATATGATGGATGGTTTCTGAGCCGTGGAGGTGAGTGACCTCAAACTACTTCTAAAGTTATTTATGAACCGTTTCTTACATTATTTACTTTTGAACTGTCTCCAAAGTTACTTTTGAAATGTTTTTGTGCATATCATGCGTGCTGGCATGTGAGTGTGCCTTGTTTGCTATATTTCTTGACTTCATGACTTGTATTTTGGTTGATAATGTGTTAAGCGCTTATAATGATTTCCAAAACGAGTTTTCGAGGCGAGTGTGTACTTTATCGCACTTGACCTCGATAAATGTGAAATTTTCGATTGAAATGTTACTTGCGCATGAATGTAAGCCTTTTGGGCTGAACTGGCCATTGCCCCTTGTTACCGGTCGTCTTGAGCCAGAAGCGAACTCGGTCAGGCGATTAGGAACTTGGGTGAACGTTTGGTATACTCGAGTATTACCTATGTAGGTTGGTGGAGCCTGGCCAAAAGCCAGGGACGGGGTGAATGAAATGAAATGAATGATCAAATGAGCGAGGAAATGTCAGGAGAATGAATGTATCCTTTCATGAATGTTACTATCGCTTTCCATTGTAAATGTTTCTTGAATTATTGATAATCCATATTTACTGTTTTGTAAATGCTGTAATCGTTTCTGGACTTATCATTTGATTTATGACATCATTGATTTATGACATCATTGAAAAGAAATATTGTTAAACCGATTTGATTACTGATTTTCTGGTTACTCGCTGAGCTTCTAGCTCACCCCAAAAAATGTTTTATTTCCCCCCCACAGGGCTCAAGGCGAAGAAAAGCTTGGAGTGCTTATTCACGTGACTGGATGGCTTATATCGTGTACAGTTTAAGTTTGGATCTATTTTATGTACGAGTTGGTCTTGTATAAATATTTGAAATTGATATGGATGTAAGTATACGTTCCACGATTGGAATCAGTTTCCGCTGCATTTGTGGCATGTAATTATTGGAGACTTGGATGTATATTTGTGGACCATGTGATGTATATTTGAGGTTTATTCTTGTAATTCATTTGAGGGCTTTAGTGAACGACTGAGTCCCGGCGAGAGCTGGGCAGGTGGTCCGCCGAACCCTCTGGTTCGCCTTAGGGGGAGGTGGGGCCGTTACAGATGTCTTGACTTGTTTAGTACAAGATGGATTGTCGAGGATGACATTCTTTTAAGGGGGGAGATTGTGACGCCCCGAAAAGAAGGGTTTTCATTTTATGTATATTTTTGTTGGACGAGCGGAGGAGCACAGTTTTTAAATTGGAAAAGAAACAAAAAATTATGTGAAAAGCAGAAGGGCCAAATCCGGTCGCAAATCCGGCGAGATGTTGGCCGGATTGTTGGCCGGATTGCCTGAGGATTTTGAAAAAAATAGGTTTTGTCTCTGGCCAGATTCCGGCCGGATTGTGACGTGTCACAGTCGGTCAGAGGCTATGACCGGCTGTTTCTTTCATTACTTATCCTATTTTGGCCAAAATATCTTCATTTCTTTCCTGGTTCATCCGTGCCTCTTGAGAGAAAAACAAGAAAAGCTCTTCATTTTTCCATCTTCAATTTCTACTCAAATCTTGAGTTTTAACCAATGGTTTTGGAAAATATTTCATACAAGGGCTCACTATGGTGGTTTAAAGCTGTTGATGGATTGATTTTGGAAGGGAAGCTTTATGTTGATAGCTTTCTTGAGTTTGAGGTAAGTTGGCTAAACAAGTTCCCTTTTGTTTAAATATTGGTTAATTAATGGTTGTGGTGGTTAAGTATGTTGTATTGGGGAGTATTTAATGGGTTGAAGGAATTTAAGGTGAATTTCTGATTTATTAGGGGATTTTCTGATTTTATATTATAATCATGGATTGGTCTTGAATTGATGGATTGTTATGGTGTTAAATGGACTCTTTATACGTTAATTGTAGTTGTTTGCGGAAAATTTCCGCTTGTGATGTGAATTTACGGTTGTAGGGTTTAATTTGGGGCTTTCTTATAGATTGGTTATTAAGCTTCTAATTGGCTTGATTGAGGGGTATTGTGGCCCCAATTGGATATGTTTTATCGTTTACGAACCGTATGTGCAAGTGTGGTTAATTGCTATATGACTGGGTATTTGATTGTAGGTTGGACAAATAAAGAAATTAAGGGGAAATGCTGTCCGAACTTTGAAAGTATTTGATTGCTTTGAGGCTGTGATCTAGGGTTTGGATTTAGGCAAGGCAACGATATGTGATGGATGGTTCCTGAGCCGCGGAGGTGAGTAATCCCAAAACTGTTCCAAAGTTACTTTTGAACGTTTCCTTTCATTATTTACTCGTTTACATATCATGTGTGCCTGCATGTGAGTTCATGACATGATTTGGCTTCAATGAGTTCTTCGGGAGTCTTGTGCCGAACACCAACGTCTCCACCACTACTCACTGTTCATGTGGAGCAGCAACGGGCTCCCTCTTACTGTTTAACGTTAAATGATCTATTTGAGCGTTGGGTGTTTAAGTGCAATGATCTCACTGGCTCATGAGAGCAATAAACGTATATTGGATTTCGGATTCATAACATCATTAAAATGAATGATTGTGAAACTGATTTGATAACTGATTTTACTGGTTACTCGCTGAGCTTCTAGCTCACCTCAAAATGTTTTATTCGCCTCCACAGGACTCGAGGCGAAGGAAGCAATGGTGTTAAAGTTCTCTGGGGTCATGATTGGATTATCTCCTGTTCAGTTGAAGTTAGTTTTATCCTGTGTAATAGTTGAGACTGCGATTGTACTTGTAATTATGTGAGAATTGGGGACCTTTGTTTTATTCGGGAAATTAGTATTACTTTTATCTCTTGAGGTTTTAGTTTGTAATGCAATGTAAAGTTGTGGAACATTGATGTAATATTTGAGATGTATATTGTAATTTAATTGAGGACTGTAGTGAACGACTGAGTCCCGGCGAGAGCTGGACAGACGGTCCGCCGAACCATTTGGTTCGCCTTAGGGGGAGGTGGGGCTGTCACAGTTGGTATCAGAGCTTAGGCTTCAGATCTCTGTAGTGTACCATATGCTAAAAGTTTAGGATGCCGGACTGTGGGTTTAGTTTGAAATATAAGTGATTTCTTGTAGGACTGAAAGGCGGACAAGTAGGTGTTGTTTGACTCTTAGTGCTTGCTTGAAACGCTTGAATGATTCTTCCGGGATGTCTTGACTTGTTTAGTACAAGATGGAATGTCGAGGATGACATTCTTTTAAGGGGGGAGATTGTGACGCCCCGAAAAGAAGGGTTTTCATTTTATGTATATTTTTGTTGGACGAGCGGAGGAGCACAGTTTTTAAATTGGAAAAGAAACAAAAAATTATGTGAAAATTAGAAGGGCCAAATCCGGTCGCAAATCCGGCGAGATCTTGGCCGGATTGTTGGCCGGATTGCCTGAGGATTTTGAAAAAAATAGGTTTCGTCTCTGGCCAGATTCCGGCCGGATTGTGACATGTCACAGTCGGTCAGAGGCTATGACCGGCTGTTTCTTTCATTACTTATCCTATTTTGGCCAAAATATCTTCATTTCTTTCCTGGTTCATCCGTGCCTCTTGAGAGAAAAACAAGAAAAGCTCTTCATTTTTCCATCTTCAATTTCTACTCAAATCTTGAGTTTTAACCGATGGTTTTGGAAAATATTTCATACAAGGGCTCACTATGGTGGTTTAAAGCTGTTGATGGATTGATTTTGGAAGGGAAGCTTTAAGTTGATAGCTTTCTTGAGTTTGAGGTAAGTTGGCTAAACAAGTTCCCTTTTGTTCAAATATTGGTTAATTAATGGTTGTGGTGGTTAAGTATGTTGTATTGTGGAGTATTTAATGGGTTGAAGGAATTTATGGTGAATTTCTTATTTATTAGGGGATTTTCTGATTTTATATTATAATCATGGATTGGTCTTGAATTGATGGATTGTTATGGTGTAAAATGGACTCTTTATACGTTAATTGCAGTTGTTTGCGGAAAATTTCCGCTTGTGGTGTGAATTTACGGTTGTAGGGTTTAATTTGGGGCTTTCTTATAGATTGGTTATTAAGCTTCTAATTGGCTTGATTGAGGGGTATTGTGGCCCCAATTGGATATGTTTTATCGTTTACGAACCGTATGTGCAAGTGTGGTTAATTGCTATATGACTGGGTATTTGATTGTAGGTTGGACAAATAAAGAAATTAAGGGGAAATGCTGTCCGAACTTTGAAAGTATTTGATTGCTATATGACTCAGATTGAAGTCCGTTGTTTCTCCCTTTTCCACTTTCTCACTCCACTTCCGTACTATCAAATCCTCGCCTTGCGCCTCTTTTATACGTTCCAGTAGAGTGGAGGTCACCCTTACATTGCTAAATATTGCCTTATGACTCCCAAGACAGGGTTTCCACTCGCACACGGATTCTAGTAAATCCCACTCCTTAATCATTAGCCCTGCCACTTGCACTTTACGACTCAAGGCATCTGCTACCACATTTGTCTTTCCCGGATGGTAATTGATCGTACAGTCGTAATCTTCCAAGAATTCCATCCATCGCCGTTGTCTCATATTCAGTTCCTTCTGGGAGAAAAGATATCTAAGACTTTTGTGATCCGAATACACTTCGAAAGTCACCCCATATAGGTAATGCCTCCACTTTTTCAGTGCAAAGACCACTGCGGCTAATTCTAGATCGTGAGTCGGGTAGTTCTGCTCGTGAAGCTTCAATTTCCTAGAGGCAAAAGCAATCACATTCCGGTTCTGCATCAAAACGCATCCCAATCCTTCTCGCGACGCGTCTGCATATACTGCAAACCCGTCCACTCCATTTGGCAAGACCAGTACCGGAGCCATGGTCAATCTTTTCTTTAATTCCTGAAAATTCGTTTCGCATCGGCCGTTCCAGATAAACTGGCCATGCTTCTTTGTTAGGTCAGTTAAAGGTCCTGCCAGTTTGGAAAAATCCTTAATAAACCGTCGGTAATACCCAGCTAGCCCTAGAAAGCTACGAATTTCCGTGGGGGTTTCTGGCCTCTTCCAATTTGTCACGGCCTCAACCTTCGCCGGGTCCACCGAAATACCTTCGTGGGAGATCACGTGCCCTAGAAACGCTACTTTCTCCAACCAGAACTCGCATTTGCTAAACTTGGCGTACAGTTGATGTTCCTTCAATGTCTGCAACACCACTCTCAAATGCTCCTCATGCTCCTCGCGTGACTTAGAGTAGACCAAAATGTCGTCAATGAACACCACGACAAATCGGTCCAGGTAGGGTTTAAAAACCCTATGCATTAAGTCCATGAAGGCGGCGGGAGCATTAGTCATTCCAAAGGGTATAACGGCGAACTCGTAATGCCCGTATCTTGAATTGAAAGCAGTTTTCGGAATGTCCTCCTTCCTAATCAACAACTGGTAGTATCCCTGTCGGAGGTCCAACTTCGAGAAGACCACTGCTCCTTGCAGCTGGTCAAACAACTCGTCGATATGGGGCAGTGGATACTTGTTCTTGATCGTAACGTTGTTCAACCCCCTATAATCAATACACATCCTCAACGTTCTGTCCTTTTTCTTCACAAATAGGACCGGAGCTCCCCAAGGAGACTCACTCTCGTGGATGAATCCCCGCTCCAAAAGATCTTGTAAGTGCAACTTAAGCTCTTTAAGTTCTGCAGGCGCCATTCGGTAAGGGGTTTTGGAGATAGGTGCGGTTCCAGGTAAAAGATCTATTCGGAATTCTATCTCCCTTTCCGGAGGTAAGGCCACTAATTCATCAGGAAATACATCCGGAAATTCCCTCACTATGGCCACGTCTTCTACTTTTAACTTATCCGTAGGGGTGTTAATTAAGAAGGCCAAAAATCATTGCGCCCCTTTACTTATCAGTTTCCTAGCTCGAATGCCCGAAATGAGAGCAGATGAGGCTAACCTACCCCTTATATCTAACCTTAAGGTTGCCTCGCCAGGAATGCGAAATTCAACTATTTTCGTTTTACAGTCCAGTTGGGCGTTATATTTGGCTAACCAGTCCATACCCAAAATCACGTCGTACCCCTAATGGACAAGCTAATCAGGTCTCCTAGAAATCTCCTTTCACCTACCCATACATCGCAATACCTATAAACCATACTAGTCACCAAACGTTGATACCCTGTAGGTGTACTAACCTCTAAGTCATATGGTAAGCTAGCAGGTTTTATATCGATGCCACACATGAAATCAGGGTTAACAAACGAATGAGTGGCACCAGGATCAATTAAAACTTTGGCAAAGCGGTGGAAAATAGGGATCGTACCTTCCACCACCTCGGAAGACTCTGGGATCTGGTGGGGCTCTAAGGAATATACCCTAGCCGGAACTTTTGGTTTGGATCCGTCTCCCTTGGCCGATCCAGTATTGGTCCTCGACGGTAGTTGGCTCCCCTTTCCGTCTTGTCTCAGGACCGGACATGTAGCCAGCTGATGGTCCGCACTTCCACACCGCAGGCATTTCCCCTGTTTCCTCCAGCAGTTGTCTTCGGTGTGGTTCAGCTTTCCACAGTGCCCACAGGGCCCACGAGGTGCGGAAGCCGAGCCACCCTGAGCGTTTCCCCTTTGTCCTCGCCCAGCTTGGCCACCCCGGAACGGAGTCCCTCTGCCTGACCCAGAATGACGACCACCTCCAGTTCCTCGTCCAAACTTGGAGGGAGTGCTCTTCTCACCTTGTCCGGACGTACTCCCAGGAAAACCACGCTTCTTAGCCTGGAAGTTTCGGACCTGAAGCCGTGCACTCTCAACTCGTTGGGCTTTTTCCATAGCCTCGCTAAACGTAGTGATTTGAGCCGCCGCGAGGTCTTTCTGGATCTCAACGTTCAAGCCCTGAATAAAGCGCCTCACGCGTCGTTGCTCGGTCATGATTAATTCAGGCGCGAATTTGGACAGGTGGGTAAACTGGCTCTCGTACTCCGCCACAGTCTGAGCCCTTTGCCGGATCCGGATAAACTCGTCCTCCTTCCTCTCCTGGACTAGAGGAGGGAAAAACTTAGCATTAAATTCTCGGATGAAGTTCACCCAAGTTCTCGGTATCTGTTCCCGCTCCCATTTCTACCTAATTACGTTCCACCAGGAACGGGCAGCTCCCTCGAGTTGAAACACGGCAAATGTCACCTGCCGTTCCTCTGGGTAGTGTAGGGCCGCGAATATATCAACCATTTTCTCAAGCCACTTCTCGGCGACGTCAGGGTCGGGTCCCCCAATAAACTTCGGCGGAGAGAACTTTTGGAAACGTTCTAGTGCTCTATCTTCGCTCTCAACGTGGTTACCAGGGTTCCCAGGGTTAGGGTTTGGGTTTTGGCCCTGTTGTTGCACTACTTGTGCGAGTAGGTTGGTCATTTGCTGCATAGCAGCAGCGATTTGCACATTAGGGTCTATTTGGGGTTCAGGATTTGGTCCAGTAGAAGCTTCCCCCGTTTCCCTAACCGCTGTGGGTTGCCTACCGCGCCCGCGTCCCCGACCACTTCGTGTTCCTTCCATAAGTTCACTCGGTCTAGGCAAAAGTACTAAGCCAAAGCAGTAATAAAGCAGGTAAGTATCACATAAACTTTCACATATCACATATTTATACGTCGCAAGCATGAGCACAAACACACATATATACAAGCCAAACATATATATACAAGCAGTCAGTCAAGTACGGCCAAGGCACGTACGTACACAAAAGATCCACCTGAGGATAGGCCTATCAAAAGAAATTTACACGTAGCTAACTCTACATCCAAAACGGTTAGCTAAGGCTCTATCCCTATCCCTATGTACATTCACAACCACCACTATCCAAAAGATACCCTAAGATCAAGGCCAAATCGGTCGCTGGGGTCTGAGACCCAGGCGATGGGGTAGACTCCTCCCCAGCCTCGGCCCCAGCATACGAGGCCTCATCACTAGACTCCTCGAGTCCGTCGTCGCATAGGTTAAGGATCGCCTCAGCACGACCCCTGACCTTGCGAGCTCTCTTAGTCTCGCGCTCACGTGCATCTCTCAGTTGATCACATAGGTCATCGACTCGATCCTCGGCCTCATGCACGTCATACTCTAGCTCCGTGATACGTGCGGCTTGCTTCTCATTGGTTGCCTTAGCCTGAGTCACCTCGGCTTCCAGCGTAGCAACCACAGCTTCAAGCTTAGTGTTATCCTTAGCAAATTCCTCACGTTCCTTAGCCACCGCCAACACTAGGGCGTTCGGATAGGCGTAGTTGCTACGGCACTCGCACTGTCGAACGCGGCTGGCCGGGCTCCAACGCACCACGGCCCCCTTTTGCCTAAGTTGATACTTAATTGGCGGCAACGTGCTACGAGGACGATCTCCCGCTGGGCGGTCACTCGGATCTCCACTCGCATCCATCCTATAGCAAAGGAAGAAAGAACATAAATACACTTAATGGACATAAACAATGGAATCCTCAAATCGAGTACTTCTATTACACCCAGGCTAATTCAAACCTAGGCTCTGATACCACCTGTGACAGCCCCACCTTCCCCTAAGGCGAACCAAAGAGGTTAGCGGACTGCCTGCCCAGCTCTCGCCAGGACTAACGGTGCAGTATAAAGCGATCTATCACGTTTGAAACTTATAACGCGCGCAACAAGGCAAAAGGGCAAAATATCCCAAAATAAAAGAAACGAACTCCAGAGTCGGCTATGAATAGTAACCGACCCGTCCGAAACCCAACCAAGCATCGAAATACATATGCAACATAACATTAGCCATTTACAAGCCATAACGGCAAGCCAAAACCATTCACTAAGGAAGTACACATTCGATTTGCCTATCAAAAGGAAATGAACCCGTTATACATTAGGGTTTCACTTCAAGAGCAATACAAAAGACATTTACATGCTCAATTCGGCAATTGACTATCCAATCCATTCTCAAAAGTAATTATCACCCTGTAAGGAAAACAAATAACACGGAATGAGCTAAAGCCCAGTGGTATACCACCCAATAAGCAATCAAAGTCATATAAGAATGAACTTTCATTTAAAGTGCACAAATGAGCAATGAAGCAAAACGGTAAAAGGATACGGTCGGCTCTCAAGAGCCCATTTCCACGCTTGCAATCTTGATCCAACCTCATTGACTCTCCGTCAATGTTAAAAGTACCAAACCGTAGACCACCCTTTACTTCCAATCCTTCCACCTAACATACCCCAACCGGGCCCGCACTTCATTTCAGTAGTTTTTGGTAATACTCGAGTTTACCGGAACCAAGGGTCTCATTACCACAAGGTTCCGCAGTACAGTCCCCGTGGCAATTCAATCTTCACGACCAAGCCCTCGCCGGCTCGATCCAATTGACTACCAAACGGGATTGAGCTCAGTAATACAGTAAGGCCATTGGACATCGTCCAAACGACACCAATTCAGTTCCATGAAATGGAATTCACCAACCAATATATCAAGTTCAGTAATGCAATAAAACGGTAACCAATCAGTGACAATATCAAAAGAGGTGAGGGCGGTCAAGTACACCCTCACCTTAATCAATTTCAATATCCAAGTAATCCATCAAGGCATCACATAACATTTAACAAAGCCACATAGTAACAATTTAGTGAGTGGTATACTCACCAAGTGAGAAAGTGGTGTTTCATACACCGTGGTCACCAAGACGTCGTGAGCTACCGTCACGCCCTAGAATCACACAACAAATGTAATGAGACTCGATAACGAGTCATATAGCAATGCTAAACACAACCCCAATAGGGTTTCATATGCATAAATGTGCATAATAGCAAACCAGAAATTAGAAAATGGCCTTAGTCTTGGCCCCCAAATAGAAAACTGTTTTACACTTATTATGCGGTAATGGCGTCAATTTCACTACGATTATCGGATGGGGATGTAAGACCCACCGTTTCGAAGCTATAAAACAGGGCTACAACAATGTAGAAGGTCACGCAATCCAGTTCCTAGCTTAACTAGGTCGAAAATGCCAAATACTATACCAGAATTACCAAAACAGGTTTGCAAATCACACGAAACTGTAATTACTATAACTTAGTCTATACAAGTCCAAATGCCGAAATTCCAAAGGCATATGTTAGCTAAGACATCCTGCTACATTTCATCAGAAGACACCAACTTCAAAATCCAAACCAAAACCAGTCAAAATGGCCAATTACTATCGCAGTTTTCGCATTCTGTCCAAAGCAGAACAGCTACAGTAATTTCGTCATAACTCATTCTACATTAATCCAAATGACCTGAAATTTTGCAGGCATCTGAATCACATCAATACCTACAACTTTTATGTTTTGAGCAAAGTCAAATTCGGCCTCTAACCCTATGATCCAAAACCGGACAGAATTGGGGATTTAAGCACCCTAGCTTTTCAATTTTCACACCAAATCCAAAATTGGTTGCATTTATCCACATTTCACATCCACTAGAGCCATTATAGTCCATTGCCAATCATCACAAACAACCACACCATCATAATCCAATTAAACCAGAAAAATCATCATAAAATGGAAAACTTCACCAAATCAATTCAAACCAAGATGAAAACCAGAAATTTCAGCACTCTTATCACTAATAAGCACAACATAAGCATCATTAGGTGTAGTAGGATGTTTCAAGCTTCACTTACCAAAACCCAAGAGAGAGGAAGATGTTGTGCACCTTAGTCCTTCAAACAAAGTTCACCAAACAACTTACTAGCACTAGAAGGAAGAATTTTATGGAGTGAAAACTAAGTTAAGCAAGTGGTTTAGTTGATTTGAGCTAGAAGTTTGCTAGAATGTTGAAGAGTTTTGTCTTTCTTCTTGCTTAGAGAGGGCCGGCCATAAGGAGGAGAAAAATGGTGAATTTTGTGCAATTTTTGGATATTTAACCTTTGGTCAAAAAAGTCAAAATTGTGAATAGTAATTCTTAAAAGGCATCCAATAAGAAGGTGACACTTGTCACCTTCATAAATGCATTCTTATCTTTCTTTTCTCTCTCACATCAATCACTTCACACACACTACTTATCTCTTAACACCCGATAAATTTTAAACAGTATTCGAAACTTAACCTTATCGACCGAATTTTTCCGAACTTTTCGCACTAGTGGGTCCCACGTCCACTATTTACTCTTAATTTTCTAAAAATTCACCAATACTAGAAAAATCATCTTAAAACTATAACTGCTCATAAAATCCACTAAGAAAATATTTCTAAGCCAGAAAATGCAGAAAACATGCAATTAAGGGGTAATAAATCCTAGGAAAAATATTAGGGTTTTACGGGTTCTCACAACTTTTATCTCTTGAGGTTTTAGTTTGTAATGCAATGTAAAGTTGTGGAACATTGATGTAATATTTGAGATGTATATTGTAATTTAATTGAGGACTGTAGTGAACGACTGAGTCCCGGCGAGAGCTGGACAGACGGTCCGCCGAACCATTTGGTTCGCCTTAGGGAGAGGTGGGGCTGTCACAGTTGGTATCAGAGCTTAGGCTTCAGATCTCTGTAGTATACCCTAGGCTAAAAGTTTAGGATGCCGGACTGTGGGTTTAGTTTGAAATATAAGTGATTTCTTGTAGGACTGAAAGGCGGACAAGTAGGTGTTGTTTGACTCTTAGTGCTTGCTTGGAACGCTTGAATGATTCTTGCGGGATGTCTTGACTTGTTTAGTACAAGATGGAATGTCGAGGATGACATTCTTTTAAGGGGGGAGATTGTGACGCCCCGAAAAGAAGAGTTTTCATTTTATGTATATTTTTGTTGGACGAGCGGAGGAGCACAGTTTTTAAATTGGAAAACAAACAAAAAATTATGTGAAAAGCAGAAGGGCCAAATCCGATCGCAAATCTGGCGAGATCTTGGCCGGATTGTTGGCCGGATTGCCGGAGGATTTTGAAAAAAATAGGTTTCATCTCTGGCCAGAATCCGGCCGGATTGTGACGTGTCACAGTCGGTCAGAGGCTATGACCGGCTGTTTCTTTCATTACTTATCCTATTTTGGCCAAAATATCTTCATTTCTTTCCTGGTTCATCCGTGCCTCTTGAGAGAAAAACAAAAAAAGCTCTTCATTTTTCCATCTTCAATTTCTACTCAAATCTTGAGTTTTAACCGATGGTTTTGGATAATATTTCATACAAGGGCTCACTATGGTGGTTTAAAGCTGTTGATGGATTGATTTTGGAAGGGAAGCTTTAAGTTGATAGCTTTCTTGAGTTTGAGGTAAGTTGGCTAAACAAGTTCCCTTTTGTTCTAATATTGGTTAATTAATGGTTGTGGTGGTTAAGTATGTTGTATTGTGGAGTATTTAATGGGTTGAAGGAATTTATGGTGAATTTCTTATTTATTAGGGGATTTTCTGATTTTATATTATAATCATGGATTGGTCTTGAATTGATGGATTGTTATGGTGTTAAATGGACTCTTTATACGTTAATTACAGTTGTTTGCGGAAAATTTCCGCTTGTGGTGTGAATTTACGGTTGTAGGGTTTAATTTGGGGCTTTCTTATAGATTGGTTATTAAGCTTCTAATTGGCTTGATTGAGGGGTATTGTGGCCCTAATTGGATATGTTTTATCGTTTACGAACCGTATGTGCAAGTGTGGTTAATTGCTATATGACTGGGTATTTGATTGTTGGTTGGACAAATAAAGAAATTAAGGGGAAATGCTGTCCGAACTTTGAAAGTGTTTGATTGCTTTGAGGTTGTGATCTAGGGTTTGGATTTAGGCAAGGCAACGATATGTGATAGATGGTTCCTGAGCCGCGGAGGTGAGTAATCCCAAAACTGTTCCAAAGTTACTTTTGAACATTTCCTTGCATTATTTATTCGTTTGCATATCATGTGTGCCTGCATGTGAGTTCATGACATGATTTGGCTTCAATGAGTTCTTGGGGAGTCTTGTGCCGAACACCAACGTCTCCACCACTACTCACTGTTCATGTGGAGCAGCAACGGGCTCCCTCTTACTGTTTAACGTTAAATGATCTATTTGAGCGTTGGGTGTTTAAGTGCAATGATCTCACTGGCTCACGAGAGCAATAAACGTACATTGGATTTCGGATTCATAACATCATTAAAATGAATGATTGTGAAACTGATTTGATAACTGATTTTACTAGTTACTCGCTGAGCTTCTAGCTCAGCCCAAAATGTTTTATTCGCCTCCACAGGGCTCGAGGCGAAGGAAGCAATTGTGTTAAAGTTCTCTGGGGTCATGATTGGATTATCTCCTGTTCAGTTGAAGTTAGTTTTATCCTGTGTAATAGTTGAGACTGCAATTGTACTTGTAATTATGTGAGAATTGGGGACCTTTGTTTTATTCGGGAAATTAGTATTACTTTCATCTCTTGTGGTTTTAGTTTGTAATGCAATGTAAAGTTGTGGAACATTGATGTAATATTTGAGATGTATATTGTAATTTAATTGAGGACTGTAGTGAACGACAGAGTCCCGGCGAGAGCTGGGCAGACGGTCCGCCGAACCATTTGGTTCGCCTTATGGGGAGGTGGGGCTGTCACAGTTGGTATCAGAGTTTAGGCTTCAGATCTCTGTAGTGTACCCTTGGCTAAAAGTTTAGGATGCCGAACTGTGGGTTTAGTTTGAAATATAAGTAATTTCTTGTCGGACTGAAAGGCGGACAAGTAGGTATTGTTTGACTCTTAGTGCTTGCTTGGAACGCTTGAATGATTCTTGCGGGATGTCTTGGCTTGTTTAGTACAAGATGGAATGTCGAGGATGACATTCTTTTAAGGGGGGAGATTGTGACGCCCCGAAAAGAAGGGTTTTCATTTTATGTATATTTTTGTTGGACGAGCGGAGGAGCACAGTTTTTAAATTGAAAAAGAAACAAAAACTTATGTGAAAAGCAGAAGGGCCAAATCCGGTCGCAAATCCGGCGAGATCTTGGCCGGATTGTTGGCCGGATTGCCGGAGGATTTTGAAAAAAATAGGTTTCGTCTCTGGCCAGAATCCGGCCGGATTGTGACGTGTCACAGTCGGTCAGAGGCTATGACCGGCTGTTTCTTTCATTACTTATCCTATTTTCGCCAAAATATCTTCATTTCTTTCCTGGTTCATCCGTGCCTCTTGAGAGAAAAACAAAAAAAGCTCTTCATTTTTCCATCTTCAATTTCTACTCAAATCTTGAGTTTTAACCGATGGTTTTGGATAATATTTCATACAAGGGCTCACTATGGTGGTTTAAAGCTGTTGATGGATTGATTTTGGAAGGGAAGCTTTAAGTTGATAGCTTTCTTGAGTTTGAGGTAAGTTGGCTAAACAAGTTCCCTTTTGTTCTAATATTGGTTAATTAATGGTTGTGGTGGTTAAGTATGTTGTATTGTGGAGTATTTAATGGGTTGAAGGAATTTATGGTGAATTTCTTATTTATTAGGGGATTTTCTGATTTTATATTATAATCATGGATTGGTCTTGAATTGATGGATTGTTATGGTGTTAAATGGACTCTTTATACGTTAATTACAGTTGTTTGCGGAAAATTTCCGCTTGTGGTGTGAATTTACGGTTGTAGGGTTTAATTTGGGGCTTTCTTATAGATTGGTTATTAAGCTTCTAATTGGCTTGATTGAGGGGTATTGTGGCCCTAATTGGATATGTTTTATCGTTTACGAACCGTATGTGCAAGTGTGGTTAATTGCTATATGACTGGGTATTTGATTGTTGGTTGGACAAATAAAGAAATTAAGGGGAAATGCTGTCCGAACTTTGAAAGTGTTTGATTGCTTTGAGGTTGTGATCTAGGGTTTGGATTTAGGCAAGGCAACGATATGTGATAGATGGTTCCTGAGCCGCGGAGGTGAGTAATCCCAAAACTGTTCCAAAGTTACTTTTGAACATTTCCTTGCATTATTTATTCGTTTGCATATCATGTGTGCCTGCATGTGAGTTCATGACATGATTTGGCTTCAATGAGTTCTTGGGGAGTCTTGTGCCGAACACCAACGTCTCCACCACTACTCACTGTTCATGTGGAGCAGCAACGGGCTCCCTCTTACTGTTTAACGTTAAATGATCTATTTGAGCGTTGGGTGTTTAAGTGCAATGATCTCACTGGCTCACGAGAGCAATAAACGTACATTGGATTTCGGATTCATAACATCATTAAAATGAATGATTGTGAAACTGATTTTACTGGTTACTCGCTGAGCTTCTAGCTCAGCCCAAAATGTTTTATTCGCCTCCACAGGGCTCGAGGCGAAGGAAGCAATTGTGTTAAAGTTCTCTGGGGTCATGATTGGATTATCTCCTGTTCAGTTGAAGTTAGTTTTATCCTGTGTAATAGTTGAGACTGCGATTGTACTTGTAATTATGTGAGAATTGGGGACCTTTGTTTTATTCGGGAAATTAGTATTACTTTCATCTCTTGTGGTTTTAGTTTGTAATGCAATGTAAAGTTGTGGAACATTGATGTAATATTTGAGATGTATATTGTAATTTAATTGAGGACTGTAGTGAACGACAGAGTCCCGGCGAGAGCTGGGCAGACGGTCCGCCGAACCATTTGGTTCGCCTTATGGGGAGGTGGGGCTGTCACAGTTGGTATCAGAGTTTAGGCTTCAGATCTCTGTAGTTTACCCTTGGCTAAAAGTTTAGGATGCCGAACTGTGGGTTTAGTTTGAAATATAAGTGATTTCTTGTAGGACTGAAAGGCGGACAAGTAGGTGTTGTTTGACTCTTAGTGCCTGCTTGGAACTCTTGAATGATTCTTGCGGGATGTTGTGACGCCCCGAAAAAAAAATGTGTGAGAGAACCCGTAAAAACCCTAATCTTTTCCGAGGGTTTTATTTCCTTTAATAGCATGTTTTCTGCATTTCCTGGCTTAGGAAATTTTCCTGAGGAATTTTTATGAGTAATTATAGTTTTTAGATGATTTTCCTAGCCTTGGAGAGTTTTTGGAAAATTAAGAATATATAATGGACGTGGGACCCACTAGTGCGAAAAGTTCGGAAAATTCGGCCAATTAGGTTAAATTTCGGATACTGTGTAAAATTTATCGGGTGTTAAGAGATAAGTAGAGTGTGTGAAATGATTGATGTGAGAGAGAAAAGAAAGGATAGGATTGCATTTATGAGAGTGACAAGTGTCACCATTTCATTTGATTTGACTTAAGAGTTACTATTCTTTTTTTTTTGACTTTTGACCAAAATTGGTTAAATATCTAAAAATTTCACAAAAAATCACCATTTTATTACCTTGGATGGCCGGCCCTCTTAGCTCAAGAAGGAAGAAAGTTTCTTCAATTTTCAAGCTCCCAATTAGCTCAAATCAACCAAAACAATTGCATAAATTAGTTTCTACTCCATAAAATCTTTCTAGTTGGTGTTTGTGGTTGATTTGGTGAAGTTTTTTGGAAGAGTTAAGGTGTCCAACATCTCTATCTCTCTTGGTTACTAGGTGAGTGGTGTGTGAATTCCCTCTTGCACTTAATGAAGCTTAAGTTATGCTTATTAGTGATTAAAGTGCTGAAATTTCTGGTTTTATCTTGGTTTGAAGTGATTTGGTGAAGTTTTGATTTTATTGATGATTTTTCTGGTTTAATTGGATTATGGTGTTGTGGTTGTTTATGATGATTGATAATGAGGGGTTATGACTCTAGTGGATGGAAATGATTGATATTTGCAACCAATTTTGGATTTGGAATAAATTTTGGAAAGTTAGGGTTCATGAAGCTACATTCTGCCTGAATTTATTGCACCATGCTAGAGGCCGAATTGGCCTTGGCTTAAAACATGAAAGTTGTAGGTATTGATGAGTTTGAAGTTCCTTCAAAATTTCAGGTCATTTGGATTAGTGTAGAGTGAGATATGTTGATTTTACTATTGCTGATCTGGGTTGCTCAGAATGTGAAAACTGCGCTTGTAATCGTTTGTTTTGACTGGAATTGGTTTGGATTTTGTTGTTGGTGTCTTCTGAGGAAATGTATCTGGATGTCTTAGCTAACATATGCCTTTGGAATTTCGGCATTTGGACCTGTATAGACTGAGTTGTGTTCATTACAGCATTGTGTGATTTGTAAACCTGTTTTTGGTGGTTCTGGTGTAGTATTTGGCATATTTGACCTAGTTTTGCTAGGATTTGGATTGAGTGGCCTTCTACATTGTTGTAGCCCTGTTTCATAGCTTCGAAACGGTGGGTCTTACACCCCCATCCGACAATCGTAGCGCCTTTGGTACCATTACCGCAAAATGACGTCAAAACTGTTTTTCTGGTTTTGAGCTTAACCTTCATTTCCGGACTTTTCCCTAGCTTGACTTGTCTTTGTACTACTTGGAGCTTGCTGAATGGATATTAGATGAACTTATTTGTGTGACTTTGGGACTGGCTGAAGTAATAATGAAGCCATGATGGCTGGAAAAGTTAGCAAATGTAGGGGAAGTGCTGTCCGAACTTTGAAGGGACTTGTTTACATTGGGTTTGTGATCTAAGGCTTGGATTTGAGCAAGGCAATGTTATATGATGGATGGTTTCTGATCCGTGGAGGTGAGTGACCTCAAACTACTTCTAAAGTTATTTATGAACCGTTTCTTACATTATTTACTTTTGAACTGTCTCCAAAGTTACTTTTGAAATGTTTTTGTGCATATCATGCGTGCTGGCATGTGAGTGTGCCTTGTTTGCTATATTTCTTGACTTCATGACTTGTATTTTGGTTGATAATGTGTTAAGCGCTTATAATGATTTCCAAAACGAGTTTTCGAGGCGAGTGTGTACTTTATCGCACTCGACCTCGATAAATGTGAAATTTTCGATTGAAATGTTACTTGCGCATGAATGTAAGCCTTTTGGGCTGAACTGGCCATTGCCCCTTGTTACCGGTCTTCTTGAGCCAGAAGCGGACTTGGTCAGGCGATTAGGAACTTGGGTGAACGTTTGGTATACTCGAGTATTACCTATGTAGGTTGGTGGAGCCTGGCCAAAAGCTAGGGACGGGGTGAATGAAATGAAATGAATGATCAAATGAGCGAGGAAATGTCAAGAGAATGAATGTATCCTTTCATGAATGTTACTATCGCTTTCCATTGTAAATGTTTCTTGAATTATTGATAATCCATATTTACTGTTTTGTAAATGCTGTAATCGTTTCTGGACTTATCATTTGATTTATGACATCATTGATTTATGACATCATTGAAAGGAAATATTGTTAAACCGATTTGATTACTGATTTTCTGGTTACTCGCTGAGCTTCTATCTCACCCCAAAAAATGTTTTATTTCCCCCCCACAGGGCTCAAGGCGAAGAAAAGCTTGGAGTGCTTATTCACGTGACTGGATGGCTTATATCGTGTACAGTTTAAGTTTGGATCTATTTTATGTACGAGTTGGTCTTGTATAAATATTTGAAATTGATATGGATGTAAGTATACGTTCCACGATTGGAATCAGTTTCCGCTGCATTTGTGGCATGTAATTATTGGAGACTTGGATGTATATTTGTGGACCATGTGATGTATATTTGAGGTTTATTCTTGTAATTCATTTGAGGGCTTTAGTGAACGACTGAGTCCCGGCGAGAGCTGGGCAGGCGGTCCGCCGAACCCTCTGGTTCGCCTTAGGGGGAGATGGGGCCGTTACAGATGTCTTGACTTGTTTAGTACAAGATGGATTGTCGAGGATGACATTCTTTTAAGGGGGGAGATTGTGACGCCCCGAAAAGAAGGGTTTTCATTTTATGTATATTTTTGTTGGACGAGCGGAGGAGCACAGTTTTTAAATTGGAAAAGAAACAAAAAATTATGTGAAAAGCAGAAGGGCCAAATCCGGTCGCAAATCCGGCGAGATCTTGGCCGGATTGTTGGCCGGATTGCCTGAGGATTTTGAAAAAAATAGGTTTCGTCTCTGGCCAGATTCCGGCCGGATTGTGCCGTGTCACAGTCGGTCAGAGGCTATGACCGGCTGTTTCTTTCATTACTTATCCTATTTTGGCCAAAATATCTTCATTTCTTTCCTGGTTCATCCGTGCCTCTTGAGAGAAAAACAAGAAAAGCTCTTCATTTTTCCATCTTCAATTTCTACTCAAATCTTGAGTTTTAACCGATGGTTTTGGAAAATATTTCATACAAGGGCTCACTATGGTGGTTTAAAGCTGTTGATGGATTGATTTTGGAAGGGAAGCTTTATGTTGATAGCTTTCTTGAGTTTGAGGTAAGTTGGCTAAACAAGTTCCCTTTTGTTTAAATATTGGTTAATTAATGGTTGTGGTGGTTAAGTATGTTGTATTGGGGAGTATTTAATGGGTTGAAGGAATTTAAGGTGAATTTCTGATTTATTAGGGGATTTTCTGATTTTATATTATAATCATGGATTGGTCTTGAATTGATGGATTGTTATGGTGTTAAATGGACTCTTTATACGTTAATTGCAGTTGTTTGCGGAAAATTTCCGCTTCTGATGTGAATTTACGGTTGTAGGGTTTAATTTGGGGCTTTCTTATAGATTGGTTATTAAGCTTCTAATTGGCTTGATTGAGGGGTATTGTGGCCCTAATTGGATATGTTTTATCGTTTACGAACCGTATGTGCAAGTGTGGTTAATTGCTATATGACTGGGTATTTGATTGTAGGTTGGACAAATAAAGAAATTAAGGGGAAATGCTGTCCGAACTTTGAAAGTATTTGATTGCTTTGAGGTTGTGATCTAGGGTTTGGATTTAGGCAAGGCAACGATATGTGATGGATGGTTCCTGAGCCGCGGAGGTGAGTAATCCCAAAACTGTTCCAAAGTTACTTTTGAACGTTTCCTTTCATTATTTACTCGTTTGCATATCATGTGTGCCTGCATGTGAGTTCATGACATGATTTGGCTTCAATGAGTTCTTGGGGAGTCTTGTGCCGAACACCAACGTCTCCACCACTACTCACTGTTCATGTGGAGCAGCAACGAGCTCCCTCTTACTGTTTAACGTTAAATGATCTATTTGAGCGTTGGGTGTTTAAGTGCAATGATCTCACTGGCTCATGAGAGCAACGAACGTACATTGGATTTCGGATTCATAACATCATTAAAATGAATGATTGTGAAACTGATTTGATAACTGATTTTACTGGTTACTCGCTGAGCTTCTAGCTCACCTCAAAATGTTTTATTCGCCTCCAAAGGGCTCGAGGCGAAGGAAGCAATTGTGTTAAAGTTCTCTGGGGTCATGATTGGATTATCTCCTGTTCAGTTGAAGTTAGTTTTATCCTGTGTAATAGTTGAGACTGCGATTGTACTTGTAATTATGTGAGAATTGGGGACCTTTGTTTTATTCGGGAAATTAGTATTACTTTTATCTCTTGAGGTTTTAGTTTGTAATGCAATGTAAAGTTGTGGAACATTGATGTAATATTTGAGATGTATATTGTAATTTAATTGAGGACTGTAGTGAACGACTGAGTCCCGGCGAGAGCTGGACAGACGGTCCGCCGAACCATTTGGTTCGCCTTAGGGGGAGGTGGGGCTGTCACAGTTGGTATCAGAGCTTAGGCTTCAGATCTCTGTAGTGTACCCTATGCTAAAAGTTTAGGATGCCGGACTGTGGGTTTAGTTTGAAATATAAGTGATTTCTTGTAGGACTGAAAGGCGGACAAGTAGGTGTTGTTTGACTCTTAGTGCTTGCTTGGAACGCTTGAATGATTCTTGCGGGATATCTTGACTTGTTTAGTACAAGATGGAATGTCGAGGATGACATTCTTTTAAGGGGGGAGATTGTGACGCCCCGAAAAGAAGGGTTTTCATTTTATGTATATTTTTGTTGGACGAGCGGAGGAGCACAGTTTTTAAATTGGAAAAGAAACAAAAAATTATGTGAAAAGCAGAAGGGCCAAATCCGGTCGCAAATCCGGCGAGATCTTGGCCGGATTGTTGGCCGGATTGCCTGAGGATTTTGAAAAAAATAGGTTTCGTCTCTGGCCAGATTCCGGCCGGATTGTGACGTGTCACAGTCGGTCAGAGGCTATGACCGGCTGTTTCTTTCATTACTTATCCTATTTTGGCCAAAATATCTTCATTTCTTTCCTGGTTCATCCGTGCCTCTTGAGGGAAAAACAAGAAAAGCTCTTCATTTTTCCATCTTCAATTTCTACTCAAATCTTGAGTTTTAACCGATGGTTTTGGAAAATATTTCATACAAGGGCTCACTATGGTGGTTTAAAGCTGTTGATGGATTGATTTTGGAAGGGAAGCTTTAAGTTGATAGCTTTCTTGAGTTTGAGGTAAGTTGGCTAAACAAGTTCCCTTTTGTTCAAATATTGGTTAATTAATGGTTGTGGTGGTTAAGTATGTTGTATTGTGGAGTATTTAATGGGTTGAAGGAATTTATGGTGAATTTCTTATTTATTAGGGGATTTTCTGATTTTATATTATAATCATGGATTGGTCTTGAATTGATGGATTGTTATGGTGTTAAATGGATTCTTTATACGTTAATTGCAGTTGTTTGCGGAAAATTTCCGCTTGTGGTGTGAATTTACGGTTGTAGGGTTTAATTTGGGGCTTTCTTATAGATTGGTTATTAAGCTTCTAATTGGCTTGATTGAGGGGTATTGTGGCCCCAATTGGATATGTTTTATTGTTTACGAACCGTATGTGCAAGTGTGGTTAATTGCTATATGACTGGGTATTTGATTGTAGGTTGGACAAATAAAGAAATTAAGGGGAAATGCTGTCCGAACTTTGAAAGTATTTGATTGCTATATGACTCAGATTGAAGTCCGTTGTTTCTCCCTTTTCCACTTTCTCTCTCCACTTCCGTACTATCAAATCCTCGCCTTGCGCCTCTTTTATACGTTCCAGTAGAGTGGAGGTCACCCTTACATTGCTAAATATTACCTTATGACTCCCAAGACAGGGTTTCCACTCGCACACGGATTCTAGTAAATCCCACTCCTTAATCATTAGCCCTGCCACTTGCACTTTACGACTCAAGGCATCTGCTACCACATTTGCCTTTCCCGGATGGTAATTGATCGTACAGTCGTAATCTTCCAAGAATTCCATCCATCGCCGTTGTCTCATATTCAGTTCCTTCTGGGAGAAAAGATATCTAAGACTTTTGTGATCCGAATACACTTCGAAAGTCACCCCATATAGGTAATGCCTCCACTTTTTCAGTGCAAAGACCACTGCGGCTAATTCTAGATCGTGAGTCGGGTAGTTCTGCTCGTGAAGCTTCAATTTCCTAGAGGCAAAAGCAATCACATTCCGGTTCTGCATCAAAACGCATCCCAATCCTTCTCGCGACGCGTCTGCATATACTGCAAACCCGTCCACTCCATTTGGCAAGACCAGTACCGGAGCCATGGTCAATCTTTTCTTTAATTCCTGAAAATTCGTTTCGCATCGGCCGTTCCAGATAAACTGGCCATGCTTCTTTGTTAGGTCAGTTAAAGGTCCTGCCAGTTTGGAAAAATCCTTAATAAACCGTCGGTAATACCCAGCTAGCCCTAGAAAGCTACGAATTTCCGTGGGGGTTTCTGGCCTCTTCCAATTTGTCACGGCCTCAACCTTCGCCGGGTCCACCAAAATACCTTCGTGGGAGATCACGTGCCCTAGAAACGCTACTTTCTCCAACCAGAACTCGCATTTGCTAAACTTGGCGTACAGTTGATGTTCCTTCAATGTCTGCAACACCACTCTCAAATGCTCCTCATGCTCCTCGCGTGACTTAGAGTAGACCAAAATGTCGTCAATGAACACCACGACAAATCGGTCCAGGTAGGGTTTAAAAACCCTATGCATTAAGTCCATGAAGGCGGCGGGAGCATTAGTCATTCCAAAGGGCATAACGGCGAACTCGTAATGCCCGTATCTTGAATTGAAAGCAGTTTTCGGAATGTCCTCCTTCCTAATCAACAACTGGTAGTATCCCTGTCGGAGGTCCAACTTCGTGAAGACCACTGCTCCTTGCAGCTGGTCAAACAACTCGTCGATATGGGGCAGTGGATACTTGTTCTTGATCGTAACGTTGTTCAACCCCCTATAATCAATACACATGCTCAACGTTCTGTCCTTTTTCTTCACAAATAGGACCGGAGCTCCCCAAGGAGACTCACTCTCGTGGATGAATCCTCGCTCCAAAAGATCTTGTAATTGCAACTTAAGCTCTTTAAGTTCTGCAGGCGCCATTCGGTAAGGGGTTTTGGAGATAGGTGCGGTTCCAGGTAAAAGATCTATTCGGAATTCTATCTCCCTTTCCGGAGGTAAGGCCACTAATTCATCAGGAAATACATCCGGAAATTCCCTCACTATGGCCACGTCTTCTACTTTTAACTTATCCGTAGGGGTGTTAATTAAGAAGGCCAAAAATCCTTGCGCCCCTTTACTTATCAGTTTCCTAGCTCGAATGCCCGAAATGAGAGCAGATGAGGCTAACCTACCCCTTATATCTAACCTTAAGGTTGCCTCGCCAGGAATGCGAAATTCAACTATTTTCGTTTTACAGTCCAGTTGGGCGTTATATTTGGCTAACCAGTCCATACCCAAAATCACGTCATACCCCTTAATGGACAAGCTAATCAGGTCTCCTAGAAATCTCCTTTCACCTACCCATACATCGCAATACCTATAAACCATACTAGTCACCAAACGTTGATTCCCCGTAGGTGTACTAACCTCTAAGTCATATGGTAAGCTAGCAGGTTTTATATCGATGCCACACATGAAATCAGGGTTAACAAACGAATGAGTGGCACCAGGATCAATTAAAACTTTGGCAAAGCGGTGGAAAATAGGGATCGTACCTTCCACCACCTCGGAAGACTCTGGGATCTGGTGGGGCTCTAAGGAATATACCCTAGCTGGAACTTTTGGTTTGGATCCGTCTCCCTTGGCCGATCCAGTATTGGTCCTCGACGGTAGTTGGCTCCCCTTTCCGTCTTGTCTCAGGACCGGACATGTAGCCAGCTGATGGTCCGCACTTCCACACCGCAGGCATTTCTCCTGTTTCCTCCAGCAGTTGTCTTCGGTGTGGTTCAGCTTTCCACAGTGCCCACAGGGCCCACGAGGTGCCGAAGCCGAGCCACCCTGAGCGTTTCCCCTTTGTCCTCGCCCAGCTTGGCCACCCCGGAACGGAGTCCCTCTGCCTGACCCAGAATGACGACCACCTCCAGTTCCTCGTCCAAACTTGGAGGGAGTGCTCTTCTCACCTTGTCCGGACGTACTCCCAGGAAAACCACGCTTCTTGTGAGGCCCCAGTTCGTACTACGTTGATATATTCATTAATTTGGCGGTAACGTTTGGTTTTGGGAGTATTTCGAAAACCCTAAGTAGGAATTAAGATTTAAACCCTAAGTTCCGGTTAAGATTGAAAACCCGTTTTCCACATTTTCTTTATTAGAAAAGTTCCCCAGATAATTTTTATGAGTAAATATAGTTTTTAGATGATTTTTCTAGTATCGGTTAGATTTTGAGAAAATAAGAACGTATATTGGACGTGGGACCCACTAGTGCGAAAAGTTCGGAAAAATTCGGCCAATTAGGTTAAATTCCGGATACTGTGTAAAATTTATCGGGTGTTAAGAGATAAGTAGAGTGTGTGAAATGATTGATGTGAGAGAGAAAAGAAAGGATAGAAATGCATTTAATGGAGTGACAAGTGTCACATTTCCATTGGTTGAAACCTAAGACAACTATTCACCTTTTTGACCTTTCTTACCCATGAAATAAATATCTCAAAAATTGACCAAAATTCACCATTTCTTCTCCTTCTTGTGGCCGACCAACATCAAGCAAAAGGAAAGGAAAAGCTCTCCAAATTTCATGCTCCAATCTTGCACAAATCAACAAACTAACCGATTAAACTTGAAACCTCTCCATAAAATCCCTTAAGTGAGTGATAGTGAGTTGTGTGGTGAAGTTGGTTGGAAGCTTAAGGTGCTAAGTGGTCTCTCTTCTTTGGTTCTAAGGTAAGTGACTATGGAACCCCTCTCTTCTATCTAAAGATGCTTAATAAATGATTTGTGGTTGTTATAAGTGTGATTTGGTGGACTATTTCTTGATTTTAGTCAAGATTGATGAAGTTTTCTATTTATTTGGGATTTTTGCTGGTTGCATATGATTACTATGATGTGGCTATGTATGATGATTGGAAATGATTGGGAATGAAGCTAGTTGGTGTGGATGGTAGTTAATTGCAGCAAATTTCTGGTTTGGAAGATAAATTAGCAAGTTAGGGTTTCATACCCTTCAATTCTGTCCGGTTTTGTATCTCTGGGTTAGAGCCCGAATTGGCCTTGGCTTAAAACATGAAAGTTGTAGGTATTGATGTTTTTGAGGTGTCTGTAAAATTTCAGGCCATTTGGAGTAGTGTAGAGTGAGATATGACGAAATTACTGTAGCTGTTCTGCTTTGATCAGAATGCTAAAACTGCGATAGTAATTGGCCATTTTGACTGGAATTGGTTTGGATTTTGGATGTTGGTGTCTTCTGATGAAATGTATCTGGACGTCTTAGCTACCATATGCCTTTGGAATTTCGGCATTTGGACTTGTATAGACTAAGTTATAGTCATTACAGTTTTATGTGATTTGCAAACCTGTTTTGGTAATTCTGGATTTGTATTTTGCATATTTGACCTAGTTGTGCTAGGATTTGGACCGAGTGGCCTTCTACATTGTTGTACTCCTGTTTCTTAGCTTCGAAACGGTGGGTCTTACACCCCCATCCGATAACCGTAGTGAATTTGGTGCCATTACCGCATATTGAGGTCAAATACGGTTTGTGATTCTGGTACGTTTTTGGAAAGTTTATGGCTGGAACTTTGGCTTCACATTTGACTGAGTTAGAAGCTGTTTGGGCTTCCGACCAAAACACCAAACTTATAGCCCTATATCAGAGCTTTCTAACGCCCTTGGAATTTCATGAATCGGATTTATAAAACCTGAGATATAGCCGAGCAAACAAGGCCTGCCCGTGAAAATGACCAGAAATCTGTTTTGGTCCTGATGACCAATTTCCGTTCCGAATTTGGAGTGCTGACCTTCATGAAAGTTGTTCCATTTGGAATGAGCTATCTAACTACCAATTTTCAGCTCTTTTGACCATGTGTAGCATAGAAAACAGTTTGCACTCAAAACTGACCATTTGTGCATTGGCCAGATTTCGTAAGTGATTGTGTTTGGCTCATTTGGGACTGAAGCCTCCAGTTTCAGTTCTGGATGTCTTCATAACAGTTGTTGTTCATCCTTTAAGCTTCGATATGGCATCTCATATGCCTTAATCCAATATTCGTAGCTCAACTTATGAGTAAACTAGAAATGAGTGTCAAATCTGCCGTTTCCGTTTCCGTTTGTCATATTTACGTGCGCGCGTGTTGTTTTGCCGTTTTGCTTGTTTTGGGCATGTTAGTGGCCGTTTGTGATAAAATCTTCTATTTCAGACAGCGGTGAGCTAGGCGGAGCCGGTGGGGCCCACTACTAGCTGTTCATTTCGATCCGACTTCGTACTTTTGCTATTTCAGTTTCTGTGTAAGTATTCAGGCCAGTTTGGTGTGTTTTCCTTGCTATGTGTTTGAGATATGTGAAAAGGGCACTTAGGCGAGGGTGTACTTTATCGCACTCGACCTAAACCCTAATTTGAATGTATTATTGTACTTGGCGTATGTATATGAACCTTTTGGAACCAAAACCCTTGAGCTTGTGGCTCGGGGCGACTTTCGAATAAAGTTTGTGAAGTTTGCAAAGTTTGTGATTTTGAATAATTTTGTGAAGTTTGTGAGTTTAGGGCGAACTCTTGACCTGGTTGGACTATTCGAGCCAGTTAGGGCTTGGTCGAAGGCAGTCCAACTTAGTCTGAGGTCACCAAGTTTGTAGGTTCATGTTATGAACCAATTTTGTGAATCCGGTGCACCGAGAAGGTGACCAAGTTTGTGACCCGAGCTTGTGACTCAAGCTCAAGTTTGTGATTTCGTTCGCCCGGGCAAGTTTGTGAGGTGACTGGCCAGTGAGGGTGATAAGGTGTCGGTGGGTGTACAAGTGAAGTTCTACGGACTATTATTTGCAGTCGACGGAGTGTCGGCAGGAGATCACGCATGGCACATGAGTTGGCTTTGGAGCCACCTGTATCCTTATTATGTGATGTTACTTTTCTGCTTTTGCTTTACTCTTATTGTGTAACTGTTACGTGAAATTTATGCTTTCGCCCCTGTTTACTTACTAAGCATATAGCTTACCCCATTCCTTTTGTTTTCCTTAGCAGGGGCCGACGCGGGGACTTTTGGCTCGTATACTAGTATAGTTAGATTGGCTTGTAATAGTTGAACGGTTAGGATGTTTGTTTTTGTTTTGGTGGTTTGACTCGATACTTTTGGAGAATGTAATTATAACTCTTTTGGGATTGTATATATTGTTTTTAGTGCTCTTTCGAACTTTAAGTTTTGAGTCCTGGCGCGAGCTAGGCAGGCGGCCCGCCGATACCCTTGGGTTCGCCCTTGGGAGAAGTGGGGTCGTCACAGTTGGTATCAGAGCCTAGGCTTTCGATCTCTGTAGTGTATCCTAGGATTGAAGTTTAGGATGCCGGACTGTGGGATACTTGGCTATTAAGGTAAATATTGAATGCTAAGATTTTGATATTGACTTTTGTAATTTTCCATAAGGCAAAGTGGGGATTGAGTTGATTGCACTTGGAGATGGCCAGTCCCAGTGTGAATCGATTTGGTTCTTACTTAATATTGAAGTTAGCTATTTGGACCTATTCTTTAGGTTTGCACCCTAGGGCCGCCGGGGCGGTGCTGGTGGATTAGGTAGGTTCCGTAGGGGAGGCGTGTAGGACCGTTGATGGAATTTCCTTTTGACTATCTGATATGTTTAATTTGTTATATCTGCCATGTTTATTTTATTATAACCAGTATGCCTGGTTTCTTTTGTTACCCAGTGATTGACTACATTTTTGGAGCCGTAGTGCTCACGTAAATAATGGATTTTGCACCGACCGGATGTCGGATAACTTGTATATTTTTAGTGTGACTTTGTAAAAATATGTATATTTGAGTATAATCTTTTGAGCTTATTTGTTTGAACCCGGCTTTTGAACTTATTCGTACTTGTGTGGTTGTAGACCGGCTACTACTCGAGTGGTTGAACTTTTGAGGCATTGCCTGTTGTGTACTTGACTGCTTTTGAGGATTATTTGATCTGATTAGTGCAAGTTGGAATTTCGAGGACGAAATTCTTTTAAGGAGGGGAGATTGTGAGGCCCCAGTTCGTACTACGTTGATATATTCATTAATTTGGCGGTAACGTTTGGTTTTGGGAGTATTTCGAAAACCCTAAGTAGGAATTAAGATTTAAACCCTAAGTTCCGGTTAAGATTGAAAACCCGTTTTCCACATTTTCTTTATTAGAAAAGTTCCCCAGATAATTTTTATGAGTAAATATAGTTTTTAGATGATTTTTCTAGTATCGGTTAGATTTTGAGAAAATAAGAACGTGTATTGGACGTGGGACCCACTAGTGCGAAAAGTTCGGAAAAATTCGGCCAATTAGGTTAAATTCCGGATACTGTGTAAAATTTATCGGGTGTTAAGAGATAAGTAGAGTGTGTGAAATGATTGATGTGAGAGAGAAAAGAAAGGATAGAAATGCATTTAATGGAGTGACAAGTGTCACATTTCCATTGGTTGAAACCTAAGACAACTATTCACCTTTTTGACCTTTCTTACCCATGAAATAAATATCTCAAAAATTGACCAAAATTCACCATTTCTTCTCCTTCTTGTGGCCGACCAACATCAAGCAAAAGGAAAGGAAAAGCTCTCCAAATTTCATGCTCCAATCTTGCACAAATCAACAAACTAACCGATTAAACTTGAAACCTCTCCATAAAATCCCTTAAGTGAGTGATAGTGAGTTGTGTGGTGAAGTTGGTTGGAAGCTTAAGGTGCTAAGTGGTCTCTCTTCTTTGGTTCTAAGGTAAGTGACTATGGAACCCCTCTCTTCTATCTAAAGATGCTTAATAAATGATTTGTGGTTGTTATAAGTGTGATTTGGTGGACTATTTCTTGATTTTAGTCAAGATTGATGAAGTTTTCTATTTATTTGGGATTTTTGCTGGTTGCATATGATTACTATGATGTGGCTATGTATGATGATTGGAAATGATTGGGAATGAAGCTAGTTGGTGTGGATGGTAGTTAATTGCAGCAAATTTCTGGTTTGGAAGATAAATTAGCAAGTTAGGGTTTCATACCCTTCAATTCTGTCCGGTTTTGTATCTCTGGGTTAGAGGCCGAATTGGCCTTGGCTTAAAACATGAAAGTTGTAGGTATTGATGTTTTTGAGGTGTCTGTAAAATTTCAGGCCATTTGGAGTAGTGTAGAGTGAGATATGACGAAATTACTGTAGCTGTTCTGCTTTGATCAGAATGCTAAAACTGCGATAGTAATTGGCCATTTTGACTGGAATTGGTTTGGATTTTGGATGTTGGTGTCTTCTGATGAAATGTATCTGGACGTCTTAGCTACCATATGCCTTTGGAATTTCGGCATTTGGACTTGTATAGACTAAGTTATAGTCATTACAGTTTTATGTGATTTGCAAACCTGTTTTGGTAATTCTGGATTTGTATTTTGCATATTTGACCTAGTTGTGCTAGGATTTGGACCGAGTGGCCTTCTACATTGTTGTACTCCTGTTTCTTAGCTTCGAAACGGTGGGTCTTACACCCCCATCCGATAACCGTAGTGAATTTGGTGCCATTACCGCATATTGAGGTCAAATACGGTTTGTGATTCTGGTACGTTTTTGGAAAGTTTATGGCTGGAACTTTGGCTTCACATTTGACTGAGTTAGAAGCTGTTTGGGCTTCCGACCAAAACACCAAACTTATAGCCCTATATCAGAGCTTTCTAACGCCCTTGGAATTTCATGAATCGGATTTATAAAACCTGAGATATAGCCGAGCAAACAAGGCCTGCCCGTGAAAATGACCAGAAATCTGTTTTGGTCCTGATGACCAATTTCCGTTCCGAATTTGGAGTGCTGACCTTCATGAAAGTTGTTCCATTTGGAATGAGCTATCTAACTACCAATTTTCAGCTCTTTTGACCATGTGTAGCATAGAAAACAGTTTGCACTCAAAACTGACCATTTGTGCATTGGCCAGATTTCGTAAGTGATTGTGTTTGGCTCATTTGGGACTGAAGCCTCCAGTTTCAGTTCTGGATGTCTTCATAACAGTTGTTGTTCATCCTTTAAGCTTCGATATGGCATCTCATATGCCTTAATCCAATATTCGTAGCTCAACTTATGAGTAAACTAGAAATGAGTGTCAAATCTGCCGTTTCCGTTTCCGTTGGTCATATTTACGTGCGCGCGTGTTGTTTTGCCGTTTTGCTTGTTTTGGGCATGTTAGTGGCCGTTTGTGATAAAATCTTCTATTTCAGACAGCGGTGAGCTAGGCGGAGCCGGTGGGGCCCACTACTAGCTGTTCATTTCGATCCGACTTCGTACTTTTGCTATTTCAGTTTCTGTGTAAGTATTCAGGCCAGTTTGGTGTGTTTTCCTTGCTATGTGTTTGAGATATGTGAAAAGGGCACTTAGGCGAGGGTGTACTTTATCGCACTCGACCTAAACCCTAATTTGAATGTATTATTGTACTTGGCGTATGTATATGAACCTTTTGGAACCAAAACCCTTGAGCTTGTGGCTCGGGGCGACTTTCGAATAAAGTTTGTGAAGTTTGCAAAGTTTGTGATTTTGAATAATTTTGTGAAGTTTGTGAGTTTAGGGCGAACTCTTGACCTGGTTGGACTATTCGAGCCAGTTAGGGCTTGGTCGAAGGCAGTCCAACTTAGTCTGAGGTCACCAAGTTTGTAGGTTCATGTTATGAACCAATTTTGTGAATCCGGTGCACCGAGAAGGTGACCAAGTTTGTGACCCGAGCTTGTGACTCAAGCTCAAGTTTGTGATTTCGTTCGCCCGGGCAAGTTTGTGAGGTGACTGGCCAGTGAGGGTGATAAGGTGTCGGTGGGTGTACAAGTGAAGTTCTACGGACTATTATTTGCAGTCGACGGAGTGTCGGCAGGAGATCACGCATGGCACATGAGTTGGCTTTGGAGCCACCTGTATCCTTATTATGTGATGTTACTTTTCTGCTTTTGCTTTACTCTTATTGTGTAACTGTTACGTGAAATTTATGCTTTCGCCCCTGTTTACTTACTAAGCATATAGCTTACCCCATTCCTTTTGTTTTCCTTAGCAGGGGCCGACGCGGGGACTTTTGGCTCGTATACTAGTATAGTTAGATTGGCTTGTAATAGTTGAACGGTTAGGATGTTTGTTTTTGTTTTGGTGGTTTGACTCGATACTTTTGGAGAATGTAATTATAACTCTTTTGGGATTGTATATATTGTTTTTAGTGCTCTTTCGAACTTTAAGTTTTGAGTCCTGGCGCGAGCTAGGCAGGCGGCCCGCCGATACCCTTGGGTTCGCCCTTGGGAGAAGTGGGGTCGTCACAGTTGGTATCAGAGCCTAGGCTTTCGATCTCTGTAGTGTATCCTAGGATTGAAGTTTAGGATGCCGGACTGTGGGATACTTGGCTATTAAGGTAAATATTGAATGCTAAGATTTTGATATTGACTTTTGTAATTTTCCATAAGGCAAAGTGGGGATTGAGTTGATTGCACTTGGAGATGGCCAGTCCCAGTGTGAATCGATTTGGTTCTTACTTAATATTGAAGTTAGCTATTTGGACCTATTCTTTAGGTTTGCACCCTAGGGCCGCCGGGGCGGTGCTGGTGGATTAGGTAGGTTCCGTAGGGGAGGCGTGTAGGACCGTTGATGGAATTTCCTTTTGACTATCTGATATGTTTAATTTGTTATATCTGCCATGTTTATTTTATTATAACCAGTATGCCTGGTTTCTTTTGTTACCCAGTGATTGACTACATTTTTGGAGCCGTAGTGCTCACGTAAATAATGGATTTTGCACCGACCGGATGTCGGATAACTTGTATATTTTTAGTGTGACTTTGTAAAAATATGTATATTTGAGTATAATCTTTTGAGCTTATTTGTTTGAACCCGGCTTTTGAACTTATTCGTACTTGTGTGGTTGTAGACCGGCTACTACTCGAGTGGTTGAACTTTTGAGGCATTGCCTGTTGTGTACTTGACTGCTTTTGAGGATTATTTGATCTGATTAGTGCAAGTTGGAATTTCGAGGACGAAATTCTTTTAAGGAGGGGAGATTGTGAGGCCCCAGTTCGTACTACGTTGATATATTCATTAATTTGGCGGTAACGTTTGGTTTTGGGAGTATTTCGAAAACCCTAAGTAGGAATTAAGATTTAAACCCTAAGTTCCGGTTAAGATTGAAAACCCGTTTTCCACATTTTCTTTATTAGAAAAGTTCCCCAGATAATTTTTATGAGTAAATATAGTTTTTAGATGATTTTTCTAGTATCGGTTAGATTTTGAGAAAATAAGAACGTGTATTGGACGTGGGACCCACTAGTGCGAAAAGTTCGGAAAAATTCGGCCAATTAGGTTAAATTCCGGATACTGTGTAAAATTTATCGGGTGTTAAGAGATAAGTAGAGTGTGTGAAATGATTGATGTGAGAGAGAAAAGAAAGGATAGAAATGCATTTAATGGAGTGACAAGTGTCACATTTCCATTGGTTGAAACCTAAGACAACTATTCACCTTTTTGACCTTTCTTACCCATGAAATAAATATCTCAAAAATTGACCAAAATTCACCATTTCTTCTCCTTCTTGTGGCCGACCAACATCAAGCAAAAGGAAAGGAAAAGCTCTCCAAATTTCATGCTCCAATCTTGCACAAATCAACAAACTAACCGATTAAACTTGAAACCTCTCCATAAAATCCCTTAAGTGAGTGATAGTGAGTTGTGTGGTGAAGTTGGTTGGAAGCTTAAGGTGCTAAGTGGTCTCTCTTCTTTGGTTCTAAGGTAAGTGACTATGGAACCCCTCTCTTCTATCTAAAGATGCTTAATAAATGATTTGTGGTTGTTATAAGTGTGATTTGGTGGACTATTTCTTGATTTTAGTCAAGATTGATGAAGTTTTCTATTTATTTGGGATTTTTGCTGGTTGCATATGATTACTATGATGTGGCTATGTATGATGATTGGAAATGATTGGGAATGAAGCTAGTTGGTGTGGATGGTAGTTAATTGCAGCAAATTTCTGGTTTGGAAGATAAATTAGCAAGTTAGGGTTTCATACCCTTCAATTCTGTCCGGTTTTGTATCTCTGGGTTAGAGGCCGAATTGGCCTTGGCTTAAAACATGAAAGTTGTAGGTATTGATGTGTTTGAGGTGTCTGTAAAATTTCAGGCCATTTGGAGTAGTGTAGAGTGAGATATGACGAAATTACTGTAGCTGTTCTGCTTTGATCAGAATGCTAAAACTGCGATAGTAATTGGCCATTTTGACTGGAATTGGTTTGGATTTTGGATGTTGGTGTCTTCTGATGAAATGTATCTAGACGTCTTAGCTACCATATGCCTTTGGAATTTCGGCATTTGGACTTGTATAGACTAAGTTATAGTCATTACAGTTTTATGTGATTTGCAAACCTGTTTTGGTAATTCTGGATTTGTATTTTGCATATTTGACCTAGTTGTGCTAGGATTTGGACCGAGTGGCCTTCTACATTGTTGTACTCCTGTTTCTTAGCTTCGAAACGGTGGGTCTTACACCCCCATCCGATAACCGTAGTGAATTTGGTGCCATTACCGCATATTGAGGTCAAATACGGTTTGTGATTCTGGTACGTTTTTGGAAAGTTTATGGCTGGAACTTTGGCTTCACATTTGACTGAGTTAGAAGCTGTTTGGGCTTCCGACCAAAACACCAAACTTATAGCCCTATATCAGAGCTTTCTAACGCCCTTGGAATTTCATGAATCGGATTTATAAAACCTGAGATATAGCCGAGCAAACAAGGCCTGCCCGTGAAAATGACCAGAAATCTGTTTTGGTCCTGATGACCAATTTCCGTTCCGAATTTGGAGTGCCGACCTTCATGAAAGTTGTTCCATTTGGAATGAACTATCTAACTACCAATTTTCAGCTATTTTGACCATGTGTAGCATAGAAAACAGTTTGCACTCAAAACTGACCATTTGTGCATTGGCCAGATTTCGTAAGTGATTGTGTTTGGCTCATTTGGGACTGAAGCCTCCAGTTTCAGTTCTGGATGTCTTCATAACAGTTGTTGTTCATCCTTTAAGCTTCGATATGGCATCTCATATGCCTTAATCCAATATTCGTAGCTCAACTTATGAGTAAACTAGAAATGAGTGTCAAATCTGCCGTTTCCGTTTCCGTTTGTCATATTTACGTGCGCGCGTGTTGTTTTGCCGTTTTGCTTGTTTTGGGCATGTTAGTGGCCGTTTGTGATAAAATCTTCTATTTCAGACAGCGGTGAGCTTGGCGGAGCCGGTGGGGCCCACTACTAGCTGTTCATTTCGATCCGACTTCGTACTTTTGCTATTTCAGTTTCTGTCTAAGTATTCAGGCCAGTTTGGTGTGTTTTCCTTGCTATGTGTTTGAGATATGTGAAAAGGGCACTTAGGCGAGGGTGTACTTTATCGCACTCGACCTAAACCCTAATTTGAATGTATTATTGTACTTGGCGTATGTATATGAACCTTTTGGAACCAAAACCCTTGAGCTTGTGGCTCGGGGCGACTTTCGAATAAAGTTTGTGAAGTTTGCAAAGTTTGTGATTTTGAATAATTTTGTGAAGTTTGTGAGTTTAGGGCGAACTCTTGACCTGGTTGGACTATTCGAGCCAGTTAGGGCTTGGTCGAAGGCAGTCCAACTTAGTCTGAGGTCACCAAGTTTGTAGGTTCATGTTATGAACCAATTTTGTGAATCCGGTGCACCGAGAAGGTGACCAAGTTTGTGACCCGAGCTTGTGACTCAAGCTCAAGTTTGTGATTTCGTTCGCCCGGGCAAGTTTGTGAGGTGACTGGCCAGTGAGGGTGATAAGGTGTCGGTGGGTGTACAAGTGAAGTTCTACGGACTATTATTTGCAGTCGACGGAGTGTCGGCAGGAGATCACGCATGGCACATGAGTTGGCTTTGGAGCCACCTGTATCCTTATTATGTGATGTTACTTTTCTGCTTTTGCTTTACTCTTATTGTGTAACTGTTACGTGAAATTTATGCTTTCGCCCCTGTTTACTTACTAAGCATATAGCTTACCCCATTCCTTTTGTTTTCCTTAGCAGGGGCCGACGCGGGGACTTTTGGCTCGTATACTAGTATAGTTAGATTGGCTTGTAATAGTTGAACGGTTAGGATGTTTGTTTTTGTTTTGGTGGTTTGACTCGATACTTTTGGAGAATGTAATTATAACTCTTTTGGGATTGTATATATTGTTTTTAGTGCTCTTTCGAACTTTAAGTTTTGAGTCCTGGCGCGAGCTAGGCAGGCGGCCCGCCGATACCCTTGGGTTCGCCCTTGGGAGAAGTGTGGTCGTCACACTTCTTAGCATGGAAGTTTCGGACCTGAAGCCGTGCACTCTCAACTGTTGGGCTTTTTCCATAGCCTCGCTAAACGTAGTGATTTGAGCCGCCGCGAGGTCTTTCTGGATCTCAACGTTCAAGCCCTGAATAAAGCGCCTCACGCGTCGTTGCTCGGTCATGATTAATTCAGGCGCGAATTTGGACAGGTGGGTAAACTGGCTCTCGTACTCCGCCACAGTCTGAGCCCTTTGCCGGATCCGGATAAACTCGTCCTCCTTCCTCTCCTGGACTAGAGGAGGGAAAAACTTAGCATTAAATTCTCGGATGAAGTTCACCCAAGTTCTCGGTGTCTGTTCCCGCTCCCATTTCTACCTAATTACGTTCCACCAGGAACGGGCAGCTCCCTCGAGTTGAAACACGGCAAATGTCACCTGCCGTTCCTCTGGGTAGTGTAGGGCCGCGAATATATCAACCATTTTCAAAAGCCACTTCTCGGCGACGTCAGGGTCGGGTCCCCTAATAAACTTCGGCGGAGAGAACTTTTGGAAACGTTCTAGTGCTCTATCTTCGCTCTCAACGTGGTTACCAGGGTTCCCAGGGTTAGGGTTTGGGTTTTGGCCCTGTTGTTGCACTACTTGTGCGAGTAGGTTGGTCATTTGCTGCATAGCAGCAGCGATTTGCACATTAGGGTCTATTTGGGGTTCAGGATTTGGTCCAGTAGAAGCTTCCCCCGTTTCCCTAACCGGTGTGGGTTGCCTACCGCGCCCGCGTCCCCGACCACTTCGTGTTCCTTCCATAAGTTCACTCGGTCTAGGCAAAAGTACTAAGCCAAAACAGTAATAAAGCAGGTAAGTATCACATAAACTTTCACATATCACATATTTATACGTCACAAGCATGAGCACAAACACACATATATACAAGCCAAACATATATATACAAGCAGTCAGTCAAGTACGGCCAAGGCACGTACGTACACAAAAGATCCACCTGAGGATAGGCCTATCAAAAGAAATTTACACGTAGCTAACTCTACATCCAAAACGGTTAGCTAAGGCTCTATCCCTATCCCTATGTACATTCACAACCACCACTATCCAAAAGATACCCTAAGATCAAGGCCAAATCGGTCGCTGGGGTCTGAGACCCAGGCGATGGGGTAGACTCCTCCCCAGCCTCGGCCCCAGCATACGAGGCCTCATCACTACACTCCTCGAGTCCGTCGTCGCATAGGTTAAGGATCGCCTCAGCACGACCCCTGACCTTGCGAGCTCTCTTAGTTTCGCGCTCACGTGCATCTCTCAGTTGATCACATAGGTCATCGACTCGATCCTCGGCCTCATGCACGTCATACTCTAGCTCCATGATACGTGCGGCTTGCTTCTCATTGGTTGCCTTAGCCTGAGTCACCTCGGCTTCCAGCGTAGCAACCACAGCTTCAAGCTTAGTGTTATCCTTAGCAAACTCCTCACGTTCCTTAGCCACCGCCAACACTAGGGCGTTCGGATAGGCGTAGTTGCTACGGCACTCGCACTGTCGAACGCGGCTGGCCGGGCTCCAACGCACCACGGCCCCCTTTTGCCTAAGTTGATACTTAATTGGCGGCAACGTGCTACGAGGACGATCTCCCGCTGGGCGGTCACTCGGATCTCCACTCGCATCCATCCTATAGCAAAGGAAGAAATAACATAAATACACTTAATGGACATAAACAATGGAATCCTCAAATCGAGCACTTCTATTACACCCAGGCTAATTCAAACCTAGGCTCTGATACCACCTGTGACAGCCCTACCTTCCCCTAAGGCGAACCAAAGAGGTTAGCGGACTGCCTGCCCAGCTCTCGCCAGGACTAACGGTGCAGTATAAAGCGATCTATCACGTTTGAAACTTATAACGCGCGCAACAAGGCAAAAGGGCAAAATATCCCAAAATAAAAGAAACGAACTCCAGAGTCGGCTATGAATAGTAACCGACCCGTCCGAAACCCAACCAAGCATCGAAATACATATGCAACATAACATTAGCCATTTACAAGCCACAACGGCAAGCCAAAACCATTCACTAAGGAAGTACACATTCGATTTGCCTATCAAAAGGAAATGAACCCGTTATACATTAGGGTTTCACTTCAAGAGCAATACAAAAGACATTTACATGCTCAATTCGGCAATTGACTATCCAATCCATTCTCAAAAGTAATTATCACCCTGTAAGGAAAACAAATAACACGGAATGAGCTAAAGCCCAGTGGTATACCACCCAATAAGCAATCAAAGTCATATAAGAATGAACTTTCATTTAAAGTGCACAAATGAGCAATGAAGCAAAACGGTAAAAGGATACGGTCGGCTCTCAAGAGCCCATTTCCACGCTTGCAATCTTGATCCAACCTCATTGACTCTCCGTCAATGTTAAAAGTACCAAACCGTAGACCACCCTTTACTTCCAATCCTTCCACCTAACATACCCCAACCGGGCCCGCACTTCATTTCAGTAGTTTTTGGTAATACTCGAGTTTACCGGAACCAAGGGTCTCATTACCACAAGGTTCCGCAGTACAGTCCCCGTGGCAATTCAATCTTCACGACCAAGCCCTCGCCGGCTCGATCCAATTGACTACCAAACGGGATTGAGCTCAATAATACAGTAAGGCCGTTGGACATCGTCCAAACGACACCAATTCAGTTCCATGAAATGGAATTCACCAACCAATATATCAAGTTCAGTAATGCAATAAAACGGTAACCAATCAGTGACAATATCAAAAGAGGTGAGGGCGGTCAAGTACACCCTCACCTTAATCAATTTCAATATCCAAGTAAGCCATCAAGGCATCACATAACATTTAACAAAGCCACATAGTAACAATTTAGTGAGTGGTATACTCACCAAGTGAGAAAGTGGTGTTTCATACACCGTGGTCACCAAGACGTCGTGAGCTACCGTCACGCCCTAGAATCACACAACAAATGTAATGAGACTCGATAACGAGTCATATAGCAATGCTAAACACAACCCCAATTGTGACAGCCCCACCTCCCCCTAAGGCGAACCAAAGGGTTCGGCGGACCGCCTGCCCAACTCTCGCCGGGACTCGCTACAGTCCTCAAATAAAATACATCACCCACATCCAATAACATAGGGTACAACCTCAAGAATAAACGAAATAACATTTTTCAAACTTAGAACGAAATAAGATACATTACAAATCTCAAGTAAGGGTATCATTTCCCGAATAAGACAAAAGTCCTCAGTTCTCAAATAATTACAATTGCACTATCAGTCCCAAATATTACACCAAATACTTATCAAGTGAATCGAATTCAAATTATATATGAGATATCTCTCAGACACTAATAACTCAATACAAGCACTTCCTTTGGTCTCGAGTCCTGTGGGAAGAAAATTATTTTTGGGGTTCACTAATTAAGCCTCAGAACTTCCACTTCCAAGCCTGTTAAGGAAAACAAATTGGGGTGAGCTAACGCTCAGTGAGGCCAAGGGAAAAACATGCAAACATGCGAGCAAAGACACAATATAAAGCAATAAGTTGAGTAACAAGTAACTACGAAACATTAAGCAAGTAGGGAATTTAATCACAATAAAAGATACGGGAGCTCTCAGGAGCTAATCCACGCGCGATCCAAGCTCAGGTAGTTGACCCTCCGTCAACTTTCATAGTTATCCATGTAGAACTCCACTTACTGCCTCCAGCCACCATGACACCCTCTTGGATCCGTAACCAAACAAGCATGTAGGTGGTATCACTTAACAAGTATACCTAGCAAGACCCCTTATTTGGATCAAGCTATAACACTTCCCAAGGTTCACCGAGTTCCTCGACCAAACCCTTCCCGGCTCGAGTTACAAGGCTAGCCAATGGGTTGGGGCATCCCCCCCATTCACTTTTAGGTCGATGAGACGAAGCTCCAATCGACAAGATTTGGTCATAGCATTGAGACGGGATGAGCGGTACCTCCTACCCTAAAAGGGCATGATACATTCTGTCGCTCAATGCTCACGAAAATACTTTCATTTGCATTCACATGTAACACGTATCACTTATCAAGCAAGCAATTTCATGAAAGAGAGGACAAGTGCGATAAAGTACACCCTAGCCTCATTATCTAGCAAGTACGAGTAACATTTCATTTAAACACTTCACATGCACTTGATACTCACCAAAAGTCGTGAGAGAGAGAAAAAATGAAGCGGCTAAACCAGTTCTTCGGAGTTCTCGTATTCACCTGAGACATGTATAATCACGATCATTCACGTGCATATTCAAGGCCAAGCAAAAATGTCCAAGTCATTTTCATGTTTATTGTAAAAATCAGGAAACTGGAGGTTTATGGCAGAAACCTTTAGAAAATCGTAACTTAATATTTACAAGTCCAAAATTTGCATGGTTGATACCGTTGGAAACCTAATTGAAAGGACTAAAACTTTGTAGAAGACACCTTGATGAGATTCCATACGGATTTTGCCCAGTTTTTCCGTCAATAGACTGCTACAGTAAAATGCAGGGCAGGGAAAATTCTGTTTTTCCGGCGGACTTGGAAAAATCACCAAAAATCACAGAAAATGAGTTAGCCCCTGAAATTTACATGGATTGTAGCCTTATGTGTCTAGTTCAAACCAAGCAAACAGGACTAGATTTGGAGTAGTATACCCCAAAAGATAACCTTTTTCCCAAAACTGGCCTGATGTTCCAGAAAGCAAATTTCCAGTTTTCACTTTAACAAGTTCACTCCTTTCTTTTCCTTTGAAGAGCTAATCGGTTTAATCAACCCAAATACACTTAAAATCCATTATTTTGGCAAAACTTTAACTCAAATAAAAGCTCCAAAAATCTGAAATTTTGTCCCAAAAATTTCGGCCAACATAAAAGATTCAAAACAGAATTTTTTTCCCCTTACTGTACTTAAACACACACAAGTTCATCCATCCAAATTAAGGAATACCTTGCAATAATTAACAAGCCAAACATGTAATAAAACAAGATTTATCACATATATACATCCAATCACATATCACACATCCAATATCGAAATATTGAGATCTAGATCGAGTGCGACCAAGTACACCCCCGTCTAAGTCTCATTTAATCACATTTAATCACATAAGGCAGCTAATACAATAAATCCCAATTGCTCAAATCAAACACATGTCCTTAGGTGAGTGCGATAAAGTACACACACACCTTATAAAGAGAATACAGTTCACAAATCCATTTAGCAAACCCTTTTTGTAAACGGCAAATACATTTAAATAAGCAAAGGGGCACATTTAACTAAAATACTTGAGGAAAGATTTTAACAAATAAGGAACACTCACCAATCACCGCTCATGATCCCCATTCACCACAATTGATTATTGTCCAAATCCAATTCCAAAAACACAAAGTTCAATATCACATATCACTGTCACCTTTTAGCAATTTAAGCACAACTCGAGCTACACTTATCGAATTGAAACAAAAATTATACCCGTTTCGAAGCTAAGACATAGCTCTACAATTCTCATGAAGACATCGCAACTCAGGTCTCACCCTAACCTAGCCAAATTTACCCAAATAACCCCCAGATTTTCCAGTTCAAAGCTCACTGACACAATTACTGACAGTCCTGATTCAGTTAATCATAACTCAGCACACACAACTCCGATTCAGGTGATTCCAAAGCCATTTGAAAGCTAAGATACAAGGCTACAATTCTTAAGAAGGCATCAAAAATTAATTCATTCATCTTCCCAGCCAAACGAAGCAATTACAGAGGCAGACTATCATTTTTGATAGAAACAGGGCAGCAGGGGCAATTTTGTCATTTCACAAGCTACCCTGCTTCGATTGAGCTGAAAATTTACAGGCATAATTTAAACTCAATTCTCTACAACTTTCATGTTATGTGCTAAGGCTAATTCAGCCCCAAACATTTTCGAATAATCACAAAAAGTTTGGACTGTACTCTCCCTTTCTCCCGATTTCTGTCAAGGTTCTTCCCTTCCAAAGTTCAAGCCACAACTCCAAATATTCACACATATACCAATAAAAATCATGCTAGCAACCAAGATCATACATTTGTGGGAATCCCAAGAGCCCGTACATTAACCAAATCCAACAAGAATTCAACCCAATGAAGTTTCGGGATTCACTCTTCAAGAGATAACATGAAAGCTCTAGCTTTTGGGTTAGAGAACTACCTCAGGTTCTAGCTGATTTTCCCAAGGCTAGGATGTCCAATCTTCACCACGAAGAGATCTCTTTCCTTCTCCAAGAATCTGGCCAGCCACCACAAGGAGCTCCTCTCGGTTTCTCCCTCTCTTTCTCTCGGCTAGGAGATGGAGTGAAGCTAGCAGTTGGTTGGTCATGCAGTTTGAGTTGAGGAAGAAGAAGATAGATAGAGCTTTGGCTAGAAAGAGGGAGAGAGTGTGTGAGGGTGGTCGGCTGATAAGGGAAGAAGAAAAGGAATGAAAGGTTTGAAAAATTGGGAGCATTATATTGGGAAGAGAAGGATAGGACTTAAAGCCCTATTTTAAGGATCATGTCCCCTCTTGCATATTAATGTCTTAAGAGTAAATTTAGTGGGGATGAAAGTGATTATCTTGGCTAATGAGGGAGGGGGATTCTCGACTATAATAAGGAAGAAAGGAAAAGAAATTGAAGTGAATTGGAGGAAATTAAATGGAAGAAACAATGGCAAGATTAAAACTTAGTTTTAGCAGAAATTGTCCAACTTTGACCAATGCTTATGTTCCACTTAAATTTGTCCACTACACTTTTCTTATCTATATTAGTTCTATCTCATTTATAATTCTTTAAAAGCTACTCATAGTCTAATCTTTCACCAAAGTTAAATTCCTCGACACGGCTCAAAAACTAAACTTAGCACTGGTCGGTCAAATATTGGAATTTTGTTCGAATGAAAATCATTCAATTATGAAAATGTGAACTATGCACATAAAGATCATGTAATTGTATACAAATACATAATATAGTTATTTTCACATTTATTATTTAACTTTTCAAAAAATATATATATAAAATAAATAAAATAATAAAATAAATAAACGAAATAGTAATAATAATATTATTATTATTAAAATAATAAATTTTGAGGCCCTCACACCAATAGGGTTTCATATGCATAAATGTGCATAATAGCAAACCAGAAATTAGAAAATGGCCTTAGTCTTGGCCCCCAAATAGAAAACTGTTTTACACTTATTATGCGGTAATGGCGTCAATTTCACTACGATTATCGGATGGGGATGTAAGACCCACCGTTTCGAAGCTATAAAACAGGGCTACAACAATGTAGAAGGTTACGCAATCCAGTTCCTAGCTTAACTAGGTCGAAAATGCCAAATACTATACCAGAATTACCAAAACAGGTTTGCAAATCACACAAAACTGTAATTACTATAACTTAGTCTATACAAGTCCAAATGCCGAAATTCCAAAGGCATATGTTAGCTAAGACATCCTGCTACATTTCATCAGAAGACACCAACTTCAAAATCCAAACCAAAACCAGTCAAAATGGCCAATTACTATCGCAGTTTTCGCATTCTGTCCAAAGCAGAACAGCTACAGTAATTTCGTCATAACTCATTCTACATTAATCCAAATGACCTGAAATTTTGCAGGCATCTCAATCACATCAATACCTACAACTTTCATGTTTTGAGAAAAGTCAAATTCGGCCTCTAACCCTATGATCCAAAACCGGACAGAATTGGGGATTTAAGCACCCTAGCTTTTCAATTTTCACACCAAATCCAAAATTGGTTGCATTTATCCACATTTCACATCCACTAGAGCCATTATAGTCCATTGCCAATCATCACAAACAACCACACCATCATAATCCAATTAAACCAGAAAAATCATCATAAAATGGAAAACTTCACCAAATCAATTCAAACCAAGATGAAAACCAGAAATTTCAGCACTCTTATCACTAATAAGCACAACATAAGCATCATTAGGTGTAGTAGGATGTTTCAAGCTTCACTTACCAAAACCCAAGAGAGAGGAAGATGTTGTGCACCTTAGTCCTTCAAACAAAGTTCACCAAACAACTTACTAGCACTAGAAGGAAGAATTTTATGGAGTGAAAACTAAGTTAAGCAAGTGGTTTAGTTGATTTGAGCTAGAAGTTTGCTAGAATGTTGAAGAGTTTTGTCGTTCTTCTTGCTTAGAGAGGGCCGGCCATAAGGAGGAGAAAAATGGTGAATTTTGTGCAATTTTTGGATATTTAACCTTTGGTCAAAAAAGTCAAAATTGTGAATAGTAATTCTTAAAAGGCATCCAATAAGAAGGTGACACTTGTCACCTTCATAAATGCATTCTTATCTTTCTTTTCTCTCTCACATCAATCACTTCACACACACTACTTATCTCTTAACACCCGATAAATTTTAAACATTATCCGAAACTTAACCTTATCGGCCGAATTTTTCTGAACTTTTCGCACTAGTGGGTCCCACGTCCACTATTTACTCTTAATTTTCTAAAAATTCACCAATACTAGAAAAATCATCTTAAAACTATAACTGCTCATAAAATCCACTAAGAAAATATTTCTAAGCCAGAAAATGCAGAAAACATGCAATTAAGGGGTAATAAACCCTAGGAAAAATATTAGGGTTTTACGGGTTCTCACAACTTTTATCTCTTGAGGTTTTAGTTTGTAATGCAATGTAAAGTTGTGGAACATTGATGTAATATTTGAGATGTGTATTGTAATTTAATTGAGGACTGTAGTGAACGACTGAGTCCCGGCGAGAGTTGGACAGACGGTCCGCCGAACCATTTGGTTCGCCTTAGGGGGAGGTGGGGCTGTCACAGTTGGTATCAGAGCTTAGGCTTCAGATCTCTGTAGTGTACCCTAGGCTAAAAGTTTAGGATGCCGGACTGTGGGTTTAGTTTGAAATATAAGTGATTTCTTGTAGGACTGAAAGGCGGACAAGTAGGTGTTGTTAGACTCTTAGTGCTTGCTTGGAACGCTTGAATGATTCTTGCGGGATGTCTTGACTTGTTTAGTACAAGATGGAATGTCGAGGATGACATTCTTTTAAGGGGGGAGATTGTGACGCCCCGAAAAGAAGAGTTTTCATTTTATGTATATTTTTGTTGGACGAGCGGAGGAGCACAGTTTTTAAATTGGAAAAGAAACAAAAAATTATGTGAAAAGCAGAAGGGCCAAATCCGGTCGCAAATCCGGCGAGATCTTGGCCGGATTGTTGGCCGGATTGCCTGAGGATTTTGAAAAAAATAGGTTTCGTCTCTGGCCAGAATCCGGTCGGATTGTGACGTGTCACAGTCGGTCAGAGGCTATGACCGGCTGTTTCTTTCACTACTTATCCTATTTTGGCCAAAATATCTTCATTTCTTTCCTGGTTCATCCGTGCCTCTTGAGAGAAAAACAAAAAAAGCTCTTCATTTTTCCATCTTCAATTTCTACTCAAATCTTGAGTTTTAACCGAAGGTTTTGGATAATATTTCATACAAGGGCTCACTATGGTGGTTTAAAGCTGTTGATGGATTGATTTTGGAAGGGAAGCTTTAAGTTGATAGCTTTCTTGAGTTTGAGGTAAGTTGGCTAAACAAGTTCCCTTTTGTTCTAATATTGGTTAATTAATGGTTGTGGTGGTTAAGTATGTTGTATTGTGGAGTATTTAATGGGTTGAAGGAATTTGTGTTGAATTTCTGATTTATTAGGGGATTTTCTGATTTTATATTATAATCATGGATTGGTCTTGAATTGATGGATTGTTATGGTGTTAAATGGACTCTTTATACGTTAATTGCAGTTGTTTGCGGAAAATTTCCGCTTGTGGTGTGAATTTACGGTTGTAGGGTTTAATTTGGGGCTTTCTTATAGATTGGTTATTAAGCTTCTAATTGGCTTGATTGAGGGGTATTGTGGCCCTAATTGGATATGTTTTATCGTTTACGAACCGTATGTGCAAGTGTGGTTAATTGCTATATGACTGGGTATTTGATTGTTGGTTGGACAAATAAAGAAATTAAGGGGAAATGCTGTCCGAACTTTGAAAGTGTTTGATTGCTTTGAGGTTGTGATCTAGGGTTTGGATTTAGTTAAGGCAACGATATGTGATGGATGGTTCCTGAGCCGCGGAGGTGAGTAATCCCAAAACTGTTCCAAAGTTACTTTTGAACATTTCCTTGCATTATTTATTCGTTTGCATATCATGTGTGCCTGCATGTGAGTTCGTGACATGATTTGGCTTCAATGAGTTCTTGGGGAGTCTTGTGCCGAACACCAACGTCTCCACCACTACTCACTGTTCATGTGGAGCAGCAACGGGCTCCCTCTTACTGTTTAACGTTAAATGATCTATTTGAGCATTGGGTGTTTAAGTGCAATGATCTCACTGGCTCACGAGAGCAATAAACTTACATTGGATTTCGGATTCATAACATCATTAAAATGAATGATTGTGAAACGGATTTGATAACTGATTTTACTGGTTACTCGCTGAGCTTCTAGCTCACCCCAAAATGTTTTATTCGCCTCCACAGGGCTCGAGAAGAAGGAAGCAATTGTGTTAAAGTTCTCTGGGGTCATGATTGGATTATCTCCTGTTCAGTTGAAGTTAGTTTTATCCTGTGTAATAGTTGAGACTGCGATTGTACTTGTAATTATGTGAGAATTGGGGACCTTTGTTTTATTCGGGAAATTAGTATTACTTTTATCTCTTGAGGTTTTAGTTTGAAATGCAATGTAAAGTTGTGGAACATTGATGTAATATTTGAGATGTATATTGTAATTTAATTGAGGACTGTAGTGAACGACTGAGTCCCGGCGAGAGCTGGACAGACGGTGGGGCTATCACAGTTGGTATCAGAGCTTAGGCTTCAGATCTCTGTAGTGTACCCTAGGCTAAAAGTTTAGGATGCCGGACTGTGGGTTTAGTTTGAAATATAAGTGATTTCTTGTAGGACTGAAAGGCGGACAAGTAGGTGATGTTTGACTCTTAGTGCTTGCTTGGAACGCTTGAATGAATCTTGCGGGATGTCTTGACTTGTTTAGTACAAGATGGAATGTCGAGGATGACATTATTTTAAGAGGGGAGATTGTGACGCCCCGAAAAGAAGGGTTTTCATTTTATGTATATTTTTGTTGGACGAACGGAGGAGCACAGTTTTTAAATTGGAAAAGAAACAAAAAATTCTGTGAAAAGCAGAAGGGCCAAATCCGGTCGCAAATCCGGCGAGATCTTGGCCGGATTGTTGGCCGGATTGCCTGAGGATTTTGAAAAAAATAGGTTTCGTCTCTGGCCAGAATCCGGCCGGATTGTGACGTGTCACAGTCGGTCAGAGTCTATGACCGGCTGTTTCTTTCATTACTTATCCTATTTTGGCCAAAATATCTTCATTTCTTTCCTGGTTCATCCGTGCCTCTTGAGAGAAAAACAAGAAAAGCTCTTCATTTTTCCATCTTCAATTTCTACTCAAATCTTGAGTTTTAACCGATGGTTTTGGAAAATATTTCATACAAGGGCTCACTATGGTGGTTTAAAGCTGTTGATGGATTGATTTTGGAAAGGAAGCTTTAAGTTGATAGCTTTCTTGAGTTTGAGGTAAGTTGGCTAAACAAGTTCCCTTTTGTTCTAATATTGGTTAATTAATGGTTGTGGTGGTTAAGTATGTTGTATTGTGGAGTATTTAATGGGTTGAAGGAATTTATGGTGAATTTCTGATTTATTAGGGGATTTTCTGATTTTATATTATAATCATGGATTGGTCTTGAATTGATGGATTGTTATGGTGTTAAATGGACTCTTTATACGTTAATTGCAGTTGTTTGCGGAAAATTTCCGCTTGTGGTGTGAATTTACGGTTGTAGGGTTTAATTTGGGGCTTTCTTATAGATTGGTTATTAAGCTTCTAATTGGCTTGATTGAGGGGTATTGTGGCCCCAATTGGATATGTTTTATCGTTTACGAACCGTATGTGCAAGTGTGGTTAATTGCTATATGACTGGGTATTTGATTGTAGGTTGGACAAATAAAGAAATTAAGGGGAAATGCTGTCCGAACTTTGAAAGTATTTGATTGCTTTGAGGTTGTGATCTAGGTTTTGGATTTAGGCAAGGCAACGATATGTGATGGATGGTTCCTGAGCCGCGGAGGTGAGTAATCCCAAAACTGTTCCAAAGTTACTTTTGAACGTTTCCTTTCATTATTTACTCGTTTGCATATCATGTGTACCTGCATGTGAGTTCATGACATGATTTGGCTTCAATGAGTTCTTGGGGAGTCTTGTGCCGAACACCAACGTCTCCACCACTACTCACTGTTCATGTGGAGCAGCAACGGGCTCCCTCTTACTGTTTAACGTTAAATGATCTTTTTGAGCGTTGGGTGTTTAAGTGCAATGATCTCACTGGCTCACGAGAGCAATAAACGTACATTGGATTACGGATTCATAACATCATTAAAATGAATGATTCTGAAACTGATTTGATAACTGATTTTACTGGTTACTCGCTGAACTTCTAGCTCACCCCAAAATGTTTTATTCCCCTCCACAGGGCTCGAGGCGAAGGAAGCAATTGTGTTAAAGTTCTCTGGGGTCATGATTGGATTATCTCCTGTTCAGTTGAAGTTAGTTTTATCCTGTGCAATAGTTGAGACTGCAATTGTACTTGTAATTATGTGAGAATTGGGGACCTTTGTTTTATTCGGGAAATTAGTATTACTTTTTTCTCTTGAGGTTTTAGTTTGTAATGCAATGTAAAATTGTGGAACATTGATGTAATATTTGAGATTTATATTGTAATTTAATTGAGGACTGTAATGAACGACTGAATCCTGGCGAGCGCTAGGCAGACGGTCCGCCGAACCATTTGGTTCGCCTTAGGGGGAGGTGGGGCTGTCACCGTTGGTATCAGAGTTTAGGTTTCAGATCTCTGTAGTGTACCCTTGGCTAAAAGTTTAGGATGCCGAACTGTGGGTTTAGTTTGAAATATAAGTGAGTTCTTGTCGGACTGAAAGGCGGACAAGTAGGTATTGTTTGACTCTTAGTGCTTGCTTGGAATGCTTGAGTGATGTGATTCTTGCGGGATGTCTTGACTTGTTTAGTACAAGATGGAATGTCGAGGATGACATTCTTTTAAGGGGGGAGATTGTGACGCCCCGAAAAGAAGGGTTTTCATTTTATGTATATTTTTGTTGGACGAGCGGAGGAGCACAGTTTTTAAATTGGAAAAGAAACAAAAAATTATGTGAAAAGCAGAAGGGCCAAATCCGGTCGCAAATCCGGCGAGATCTTGGCCGGATTGTTGGCCGGATTGCCTGAGGATTTTGAAAAAAATAGGTTTCGTCTCTGGCCAGAATCCGGCCGGATTGTGACGTGTCACAGTCGGTCAGAGGCTATGACCGGCTGTTTCTTTCATTACTTATCCTATTTTGGCCAAAATATCTTCATTTCTTTCCTGGTTCATCCGTGCCTCTTGAGAGAAAAACAAGAAAAGCTCTTCATTTTTCCATCTTCAATTTCTACTCAAATCTTGAGTTTTAACCGATGGTTTTGGAAAATATTTCATACAAGGGCTCACTATGGTGGTTTAAAGCTGTTGATGGATTGATTTTGGAAGGGAAGCTTTAAGTTGATAGCTTTCTTGAGTTTGAGGTAAGTTGGCTAAACAAGTTCCCTTTTGTTCTAATATTGGTTAATTAATGGTTGTGGTGGTTAAGTATGTTGTATTGTGGAGTATTTAATGGGTTGAAGGAATTTATGGTGAATTTCTGATTTATTAGGGGATTTTCTGATTTTATATTATAATCATGGATTGGTCTTGAATTGATGGATTGTTATGGTGTTAAATGGACTCTTTATACGTTAATTGCAGTTGTTTGCGGAAAATTTCCGCTTGTGGTGTGAATTTACGGGTGTAGGGTTTGATTTGGGGCTTTCTTATAGATTGGTTATTAAGCTTCTAATTGGCTTGATTGAGGGGTATTGTGGCCCCAATTGGATATGTTTTATCGTTTACGAACCGTATGTGCAAGTGTGGTTAATTGCTATATGACTGGGTATTTGATTGTAGGTTGGACAAATAAAGAAATTAAGGGGAAATGCTGTCCGAACTTTGAAAGTATTTGATTGCTTTGAGGTTGTGATCTAGGTTTTGGATTTAGGCAAGGCAACGATATGTGATGGATGGTTCCTGAGCCGCGGAGGTGAGTAATCCCAAAACTGTTCCAAAGTTACTTTTGAACGTTTCCTTTCATTATTTACTCGTTTGCATATCATGTGTACCTGCATGTGAGTTCATGACATGATTTGGCTTCAATGAGTTCTTGGGGAGTCTTGTGCCGAACACCAACGTCTCCACCACTACTCACTGTTCATGTGGAGCAGCAACGGGCTCCCTCTTACTGTTTAACGTTAAATGATCTATTTGAGCGTTGGGTGTTTAAGTGCAATGATCTCACTGGCTCACGAGAGCAATAAACGTACATTGGATTTCGGATTCATACATCATTAAAATGAATGATTGTGAAACTGATTTGATAACTGATTTACTGGTTACTCGCTGAGCTTCTAGCTCACCCCAAAATGTTTTATTCCCCTCCACAGGGCTCGAGGCGAAGGAAGCAATTGTGTTAAAGTTCTCTGGGGTCATGATTGGATTATCTCCTGTTCAGTTGAAGTTAGTTTTATCCTGTGCAATAGTTGAGACTGCGATTGTACTTGTAATTATGTGAGAATTGGGGACCTTTGTTGTCGCGCCCCATTTTTTGATAAATAAATAAAATGGTTTAAAAAATGTGTTTTTTGATTCAATTTGTGATTTGGAAAATGAATTGTGATTTAAAAGGAAAAATGGGTCTAAATGGGGGTTTGAGAATGCGACGATTTGACCCAAAATTATAGTTTAAAAAGGGTTTTTGAAAAAAACGGAGTCGCCACTTGGTAATGAGTTAAGGTGTACCAAGTCACCTAAAAATGAATTTTTTTAAAGAAAAAATGGAAAAGAGTAGTAAGAAACCCCTTTTAAACGACTCCTAGTCCATGTAAACCAACGAAAAAGGTTCGGGAGTCACATTTGACGAAGGGGAAGGCAAGGATAAAAATCCAAGGCACCCCTTCGACCTAGCCAAGGCTAGTTGCGTGATTTAATCAAAGTTTTTCTTATTTTAACCAAAGAATTTATTACATTTGGATGCACTACATGAATGCAAAAGAAAAAATGCAAACCTAAATTCTAAAATGTCTCTTGTAAGGTTTTTGGTCCCAACCACATGAATTGTGGCGGCAATAAAGGAAAACCTTATAGAGGTCGATTAATGCAAATGATAGCTAAAGTGTAAGTGTGCAAGTGTATAAAAAGGTGCACGTGTGAAATTGTATGAAAAATCCAAGTGTTTGCGTGCCAGTGTATGAAAAGGTGCATGTGTGAAATTGTATGAAAAATCCAAGTGTTTGTGTGCAAGTGTATGAAATATAGTGATAAGTGCATATAGGTGTAATTAAGTGCACTTTTGTGAAGTAGAAATCAAAATGAACAATAAGGAAAGGAAAAGTAATGAGGAAATGTGAATTGAAAAAAAAGTGAGTAAGTGAAAAATTAAGAATGAATGAACCTAAAGGAATGCATCAGGTCGGGTATGGGAATGACTCCTAATTTTCGACTTCGATTTTCCCTTTGATTAGAAGGCAAAACTAGCGTGCTAAGGCTATCGAGTAGCCACACTCGCTCGTTTCCCTTATCGGAAGGGGACTCTTCAGGCAAATGTACCCTAACTAGCATGAGATGCAAGACCTAAAGTGAGGGGAAAGGGGATTAGAGGGACATGCCAAATGATAGAAAAACTAAAAGAATGCATGACATGTAATGAACATGCAAACATGTACTAACGAGGGGAAATCCCTAAGGGTCTAGCGTTGGACTAGCCCATTCTATGAATTCCGACTAGCGTTGGACTAGTGGAAACGTTCATTCATCCATCACATTCATTCAAACTATGGAAAGCGAGTAGACATGCCAAAGACTTATAAACACATAGCACATAACATTTAGCATGCTCGACTAGATGCAAGGCCCTAACAAAGCAAATTAACACGTAGCAACTAAGCATGCAAGACACATAAGACAATTAAAGCCCTAACTATTACATTTGCTAGCTAGGCACACGTCTTCGATAGGTCTTCATTGAATGCTCCTCCAAGCCCTATCTATTACATTTACTAACTAAAACAAAAGGGGGAAAGGGAAAATGGACCAAATTGCTCGCCAAAGCCCTATCTATTACAAGCCAAGAGGTGTACACATACCCCATTTATAAAAATCAAAAGTAAATGAAATAAATGACAGGAAATAAGGAGAGGCTAGGAAAGCAAGTAGACATGCAAATTTCAATTAGCACATTAGTTCACATAGGAGAGAAACAAAAGGGGTAAAAGAGATTATACCTCCCCGTTGGTGATACTAAGGAAGTAAACAAACTCAACTTGGCTAGAGTCACCCAAGAAAAGACTAACTTAGGCTAAAATCACCAAAAACAAAAGATTAATGCACCAATTTAGTGATAAGATATAAACTAAACAATTTGAATCCACCAAAACATCAAACTTTCCCTCAATTGCAACTCAATGAAGTCAAAACTACTTAAAGACCAAGGCAAAAGGCATGATCATCCAATCCTCAAGCATAACATCTACAAAAGACCCAAAAGCAAGCACTACTCAATCATTTGAACCTAATTGAAACATTTAAAAACACAAAAAGTTCTCCAAGTAAATAACAAGATCCAAACAAACATTATGGAATTTCGAAGGTCCAAGAATGAACAAAGGTCCATGAATGATTTAAACATGCATTTTGAAAACTCAATAGCAACCATTAATCAACCAAATAAAACCAATTGAAAAATTTAAGAGCTTCAAAAGTCCCAAAAACAATGAAAGGCCAAATGATGACTCAAAATACACCCACCTTAGGACCTAATTGTAAAGAAATGAGAACATGCTTGGGCTTTTGTGGAACATGGAGAAGCTTGAGGGATTAAATTGATTAAATATTCAAATTATTTGGGCCATAGTGAGCCAAGGGGGAACTTGAGGGGTCAAAGTACAATTTTTGGAAAATTTCTCATGCATGCTACGAAGAAGATTTCTGCATTTCAAACCTTCTGCAACTAAAAACAACAAACATTTCTGCAGCCAAGAAACCATCGCAAATTGCATTCCCGCCAGCAGACATCAACCTCAATCAATTTGATCAAAACCTTTCGACCGAAACATCCCAAAACTTATCGTAGCAACATACAACACAATTTCAACATCCAATCAAAGCAAAACATAGAAGGAACTCATGCAAAAAGACGCAAAGAAAGCTCATGCATTCTGCAAAAATCTGGAAAAACAAAAGAAAGCTTTGCTGCAACTTTTCTCAAACCAGCCGAAACACATTGATGAAACAAGTCAAACCAAACCAAACACAGATGCAATGACCCCAAGCCTATGTGATTAACATCAACCAAATATCATTGTTTCCCCTACTGAAATCAAATGAGGGAGCTGAACATGGAAACAACAAAGAAGATGAACTTGGAGCAGCGAAAGTTTCGATTATTTGCAAAACAATGTCTACCTCTGTTGCTGCAACAAACCAAGAAGCTCCTTCCTATTTTTGACCAAGTTTTAGCTTTGTAAAACTCAAAGTACTTTGTTCACAGGGAGAGAGGAGTGAGGGAAAGAATCCATACTATCGGGCAGCTATAGAAGACAGCAAGTGAGCAACATAAAAGCGAATTTCTGCCTTATACACTTGGAGAAATAAAAACCAACATGATGAAGCGTTCATCAACCCCACTAACAAACGCACGTTGGCTGGAATCCCCTTCACATGTATACAAAAAACGCAGAAACTCTCCTCATTTTGGTTCAAAACTTTGGCTTAGGCATTTATCAAACGACTGACGGGTGTGCAAAAGGTCATTGATTCTCTACTCGATTGAAGCCATGATCTATCCCAAAAATTATCAGAACACAAAAAGAAATTTCAATTCCATTCATCATATATAACATACATACTCCAAATTCATAAATAGCCCACAGTAAGTTGCTAAAACCCAGGCATAGAAGAACAAATTTCAGGAGCTTGAAGAAACTGAAATATGAGAAAACGACTTACCGTGTTCCTTTTCTACGTGAAAGCCCTGCGATGATGAAGCTGTATATTTGGTGAAGTGGTGGCAGCTCCTCCGAGTGCGGCAGTTTGATGGCGGGGACAGTGTTGGTACCAGTGGCTTCAATGATTGCTGGCTGCTGAATTGGAAACCAGGCCCTTCATCCCTTGTTCACTTGCTGCCCTTTTCCTCTTTCTGTCCGAAGTCACAGCTCTCTTCTTCCTTCAGCCGCCAGTCTTCTGATTTTCCAGCCGTCCCAAGCCTCTCTCTTGATCGCTCTCTTTTGCCGTTGTTACAAAACCTCTTCCCTCTAAGATCCTAGCCCAGTCCTCTCTCCAATCTCAGCCTTTTTTGTTTTCCCTCAAACCGTCCCAAAACCTCTACCTCTCTCAGCCTCCCTGGTTTCTGTTTTTTTATTTTTTTCTTTCAGCCGAGTCCTCCCAAAAAACTCCTCCTTGCGGCTCCCCTTTCTCTTGGCTTTTATATGAGCAACCCCCAACCCTAAAACTCCAGCAACTTTCCCTGTATTTGCAGCTAAGGAGCCGCTCGATGATCCCTTTGCAAGCTGCGGCAAAATGCAGCTTGCATGCCGCGAGCATTTTTTTTTTTTTTTTTTAAAAACAACTTGATAATTACAGAAATGATAAAATAAAATATAAATAATAATAATAACAAAATTACACAAACCAGGTAATAATAATAATAACAAAACAAAAATAATTTTAAACAAAAGAACTAAACAAAAATGGCCATTTTTCAATTTTTCAATTTTCATTTTTCATCATTTTCTTTCCTTTTTCTTTTTTTTCTTTTTTTTTTCAAAATAACTTAATAAAAATAACTAAAGTGCAAAAAGGTTGAATTTAAAGAAATAAACATATTTTTGTGAACAAATTTCCTTTTTTTCTTTCTTTCCCATTGTTTTTTCCAAGAAAACCAAAAACCTATTTTTTTGAATGTTTTTGCTTGTTTTTTCCCCTTTTTTTTCCATGATTTTCATCATCATTTCTTATCAAGAAAGCATTAAATACAACAAAAATGACTAAAACTTATTTTTTATTTTTTTTTTGAATGTTTTCCTTTTCTCTCTAGCAACTCTATGTTAATCTTAAACTTAAAAGCTAAAACTAAAAACTAAAACTAAAAGTAAATAAGAAAAAATAGCAAATGAAATAGGTCAACTAAAAGGGCGAACATGAATAAAACTAAAATATCATAACAACTAATAGTGCAAAACACACAATAACGAACTAAAATGCAAGCAATCTAAAATGAAAATCATGAAATAGATGATACATACAAATTATTCAAAATTTGGTGTCTACATTTGTTTTATTCGGGAAATTAGTATTACTTTTTTCTCTTGAGGTTTTAGTCTGTAATGCAATGTAAAATTGTGGAACATTGATGTAATATTTGAGATTTATATTGTAATTTAATTGAGGACTGTAATGAACGACTGAATCCTGGCGAGAGCTAGGCAGACGGTCCGCCGAACCATTTGGTTCGCCTTAGGGGGAGGTGGGGCTGTCACCGTTGGTATCAGAGTTTAGGCTTCAGATCTCTGTAGTGTACCCTTGGCTAAAAGTTTAGGATGCCAAACTGTGGGTTTAGTTTGAAATATAAGTGATTTCTTGTCGGACTGAAAGGCGGACAAGTAGCTATTGTTTGACTCTTAGTGCTTGCTTGGAACGCTTGAATGATTCTTGCGGGATGTCTTGGCTTGTTTAGTACAAGATGGAATGTCGAGGATGACATTCTTTTAAGGGGGGAGATTGTGACGCCCCGAAAAGAAGGGTTTTCATTTTATGTATATTTTTGTTGGACGAGCGGAGGAGCACAGTTTTTAAATTGGAAAAGAAACAAAAAATTATGTGAAAAGCAGAAGGGCCAAATCCGGTCGCAAATCCGGCGAGATCTTGGCCGGATTGTTGGCCGGATTGCCTGAGGATTTTGAAAAAAATAGGTTTCGTCTCTGGCCAGAATCCGGCCGGATTGTGACGTGTCACAGTCGGTCAGAGGCTATGACCGGCTGTTTCTTTCATTACTTATCCTATTTTGGCCAAAATATCTTCATTTCTTTCCTGGTTCATCCGTGCCTCTTGAGAGAAAAACAAAAAAAGCTCTTCATTTTTCCATCTTCAATTTCTACTCAAATCTTGAGTTTTAACCGTTGGTTTTGGAAAATATTTCATACAAGGGCTCACTATGGTGGTTTAAAGCTGTTGATGGATTGATTTTGGAAGGGAAGCTTTAAGTTGATAGCTTTCTTGAGTTTGAGGTAAGTTGGCTAAACAAGTTCCCTTTTGTTCTAATATTGGTTAATTAATGGTTGTGGTGGTTAAGTATGTTGTATTGTGGAGTATTTAATGGGTTGAAGGAATTTATGGTGAATTTCTGATTTATTAGGGGATTTTCTGATTTCATATTATAATCATGGATTGGTCTTGAATTGATTGATTGTTATGGTGTTAAATGGACTCTTTATACGTTAATTGCAGTTGTTTGCGGAAAATTTCCGCTTGTGGTGTGAATTTACGGTTGTAGGGTTTAATTTGGGGCTTTCTTATAGATTGGTTATTAAGCTTCTAATTGGCTTGATTGAGGGGTATTATGGCCCTAATTGGATATGTTTTATCGTTTACGAACCGTATGTGCAAGTGTGGTTAATTGCTATATGACTGGGTATTTGATTGTTGGTTGGACAAATAAAGAAATTAAGGGGAAATGCTGTCCGAACTTTGAAAGTGTTTGATTGCTTTGAGGTTGTGATCTAGGGTTTGGATTTAGGCAAGGCAACGATATGTGATGGATGGTTCCTGAGCCGCGGAGGTGAGTAATCCCAAAACTGTTCCAAAGTTACTTTTGAACGTTTCCTTGCATTATTTACTCGTTTGCATATCATGTGTGCCTGCATGTGAGTTCATGACATGATTTGGCTTCAATGAGTTCTTGGGGAGTCTTGTGCCGAACACCAACGTCTCCACCACTACTCACTGTTCATGTGGAGCAGCAACGGGCTCCCTCTTACTGTTTAACATTAAATGATCTATTTGAGTGTTGGGTGTTTAAGTGCAATGATCTCACTGGCTCATGAGAGCAATAAACGTACATTGGATTTTGGATTCATAACATCATTAAAATGAATGATTGTGAAACTGATTTGATAACTGATTTTACTGGTTACTCGCTGAGCTTCTAGCTCACCCCAAAATGTTTTATTCGCCTCCACAAGGCTCGAGAAGAAGGAAGCAATTGCGTTAAAGTTCTCTGGGGTCATGATTGGATTATCTCCTGTTCAGTTGAAGTTAGTTTTATCCTGTGTAATAGTTGAGACTGCGATTGTACTTGTAATTATGTGAGAATTGGGGACCTTTGTTTTATTCGGGAAATTAGTATTACTTTTATCTCTTGAGGTTTTAGTTTGTAATGCAATGTAAAGTTGTGGAACATTGATGTAATATTTGAGATGTATATTGTAATTTAATTGAGGACTGTAGTGAACGACTGAGTCCCGGCGAGAGCTGGACAGACGGTGGGGCTGTCACAGTTGGTATCAGAGCTTAGGTTTCAGATCTCTGTAGTGTACCCTAGGCTAAAAGTTTAGGATGCCGGACTGTGGGTTTAGTTTGAAATATAAGTGATTTCTTGTAGGACTGAAAGGCGAACAAGTAGGTGATGTTTGACTCTTAGTGCTTGCTTGGAACGCTTGAATGAATCTTGCGGGATGTCTTGACTTGTTTAGTACAAGATGGAATGTCGAGGATGACATTATTTTAAGGGGGGAGATTGTGACGCCCCGAAAAGAAGGGTTTTCATTTTATGTATATTTTTGTTGGACGAACGGAGGAGCACAGTTTTTAAATTGGAAAAGAAACAAAAAATTATGTGAAAAGCAGAAGGGCCAAATCCAGTCGCAAATCCGGCGAGATCTTGGCCGGATTGTTGGCCGGATTGCCTGAGGTTTTTGAAAAAATTAGGTTTCGTCTCTGGCCAGAATCCGGCCGGATTGTGACGTGTCACAGTCGGTCAGAGGCTATGACCAGCTGTTTCTTTCATTACTTATCCTATTTTGGCCAAAATATCTTCATTTCTTTCCTGGTTCATCCGTGCCTCTTGAGAGAAAAACAAGAAAAGCTCTTCATTTTTCCATCTTCAATTTCTACTCAAATCTTGAGTTTTAACCGATGGTTTTGGAAAATATTTCATACAAGGGCTCACTATGGTGGTTTAAAGCTGTTGATGGATTGATTTTGGAAAGGAAGCTTTAAGTTCATAGCTTTCTTGAGTTTGAGGTAAGTTGGCTAAACAAGTTCCCTTTTGTTCTAATATTGGTTAATTAATGGTTGTGGTGGTTAAGTATGTTGTATTGTGGAGTATTTAATGGGTTGAAGGAATTTATGGTGAATTTCTGATTTATTTGGGGATTTTTTGATTTTATATTATAATTGTAACAGCCCCACCTTCCCCTAAGGCGAACCAAAGGGGTTAGCGGAGTGCCTGCCCAACTCTCGCCAGGACTACGGAGTGGTTACATGCGTTCTAAAACGTTTCAGAAATGCAAAAGTGCGCTCGGACAAGCCACAAGAACCAAAATAACAAAATAATAAGCAAAAGGAAAACGATGAATAGTGCCTGGAATAGGGGAAACCGAGAACCCACCAAACAGTAATACATAGCAAATCAACATTTACAACCACACTTGGCATGTCAAAAACTATACATATGGTATACACATATTCGGTTTGCCATTCAGAAGATGAACCCAATACACATTAGGGTTTCATGAGATGAGCTATTCAAAATAGACATATACATGGCTCAATTTGGCAACCAACACGTATGAGCTCCCAAAAGTGATTATTTTCCTGTAAGGAAAACAAAAGGGAACAGAAAGGGGTGAGCTTGCGCTCAATGAGGTACCAAACAGATAGCAATAAAATCATGGCATTTCATGTTTAACAAATCAGATACACATGCCAGATATAAAGCAACGGAACCACTGATTCAAATCAGAAGGATACGGGTGGCTCTCAGGAGCCAAATTTCCAGCGCAGTACTTGATCCAGACCGGTTGACCCTCCGTCAACGTATATAGAACCAAAGCGTCCGTAGACCCCTCTTCACTCCAAATTCCGTCCACCAAACACCCCTTTACCGGGCCCGCTCACCGTATCAGTAACAGAAATGGTAATACTCGAGTATACCGGAACCCAAGGGTCTCAATACCCAAAGATCCCCGAATAGACTACCGTGGTTCGTTATCTAATCGTCCAGGCCCTTGCCGGCCCGACTTGAATAACTTAGCCACAGGATTTGAGCTCATAGGTCACAGAAAGGTCGTTGGACACAAGCTTCCAAACGACGTCAGAACAGATACAGATAACAGATTCAGTACAGTTTCAGATACAGATACAGATAACAGATTCAGATAGACGTTCAGAATTGGAATATGAACAGACCAGAGAACGAGTGTGATAAAGTACACCCTCGCCTCCACTTTATCAAAGCAGTACTTGGCTTCAATAGTCATAAGTCAAGTATTCAGATATTCAGATATTTCACATAAAGGGTAGCAGGCAGTGGTACACTCACCGATTCAACTTCAAAAGTTTCACTTCAGATTGGCCTTAATCGCCAAGAAACCCTAAAATAATCAAAATAAACCAATTGAAGGTTTCATATCTAAAATCGAATAAACGGAATGCACAAGTGAGACATACTAATGCAAGGGTGGAAAAACATGATTTTCTTGAAAACAAAAAGATAACATCAAGACCTAGGCGCAAACAACCCAAAAGCCCTTCATTTCCATCAAAAGGCAAATCCAACTTAATGAACCAAACGGCCTAGAAAATCGGGCAGCACTTCCCCTAAATTTCTTACTTTTCCAGCCATTAAGGCTTCATTATTTCCTCAAATCAGTCCCAACACCTCACACAAAAGTCATCTCATTCCCAAAAGCCGTTCACTAGGCTCAAAGTAGTACAAGTACAAAAGTTAGCTAGAAAATGACCGGAATAAGAGTAAGCCTTAAAACCATGCCAACCAATAGGGTTTCATAAAGCCATGCCAATCACAACCCCAATAGGGTTTCATATACATATATAAGCATAATAGCAAACCAGAAAATCAGGAAATATAACTCATTTGATCAATCAACAAAAACAGTTTTGGCCTCCGTATGCGGTAATGGTACAAAATGCAATACGCTTATCGGATGAGGGTGTAAGACCCACCATCTCGAAGCTAAAAGACAGAGCTACAACAATGTAGAAGGTCACTCAGTCCAAATCCTAGCACAACTAGGTCAAAATTGCAGAAAACCAAGCCAGAACCGTAATTTCAGGTTCCCAAATCACACAAAACTGGAATACGTCTATCTCAGCCTACACAGGTCCAAATGCATTGATTCAAAAGGCACATGAAAGCTAAGACATCAAGATACATTTCATCAGAAGACACCCACAACAAAATCCAAACCAATTCCAGTCAAAACAGACAATTACTATCGCAGTTCGCACATTCTGTTCACCCAGAACAGCAACAGTAAAAACGGCATAACTCACTCTACACTACTCCAAATGCCCTGAAATTTTGCAGGCACTTCAAACTCATCAATACCTACAACTTTCATGTTTTGAGCAAAGTCCAATTCGGCCTCTATCTATGACCTAAAATTTCGGACAGCATGTTCAACCAAGAACCCTAATTTTCCAGAAATTCTTCCAAATCCAAAATTGATTGCAATTTTCTATCATATGCACCTACTAGAGCCAAGGCCCCTTATTACCAACCATCAAAAACAATCACACCATCAAGATCATATGAAACCAGAAAATTCCTCAAAAATAAAAAACTCAACCAAATCACTTCAAACCAAGAAATAATCCACAATTTCTAACACAATAGCCACCATTAGGCATAAATTCAACATCATTAGCTATAAGAAAATGTTCAATCATCACTTACCAAGTAAACAAGAGAGAGGAAGATGTTGGACACCTTAAGTTCTCCAAAAAGCTTCACCAAAACACTCACTAACACCAAGTGGAAGGATTTTATGGAGTAAAAACTAATTTAGGCAAATAGTTTGGAAGATTGAGCTAGTTGGGAGCTTGAAATTTGAAGCAAGTTTCTTCCTTCTTGAGCTCTCAAGAGTCGGCCAACATAGAATGAAAAATGGTTATTTTTTTGTGAATTTTTGAAGATATTTACTCCATAAGTCAAAAGGTCAAAACCATGAATAGTAGTCTTAAGTCCTAACCAATGGAAAAAAGACACATGGCATCTCATTAAATGCAATTCAATCCTTTAGTCACCTCTCACATCAATCACTTCACACTCCTCTACTTATCTATTAACACCCGATAAATTTTACACAGTATCCGAAACTTAACCTTATTGGCCGAATTTTTCCGAACTTTCCGCACTAGTGGGTCCCACTTCCTTTCTATATCCTTAATTTTCAAAAACTACCCAATGCTAGGAAAAATCATCTAAAACTTATATTTACTCATAAAAATTATCTACAAAATTTTCCGGATACAGAAAGTGCAGAAAACAAACCATTGAAAATAAGAAAACCTGGAAATATAATAAAACCTAGAAAATGGAAAAATTACGGGTTCTCACACTCTCTCCCCCTTAAAGAAATTTCGCCCTCGAAATTTTACCTTCCCAATTTAAAGTAACCAATGGCCTGTACCTTCTCCGTCTTCAGAGTTAGAAGAAATAAGGTTCTTCATTTTAGTCTCTTTTCCACTTGACGGGCCAGGGTCGGTCTTGGTTGGCTGCTGGTTCCTTTCTTTTCGCGCAATAACCCCCGGGCAATTAGCAACCAAATGCTCGGCGCTCCCACAACACAGACATCTCCTCCCCTTTTTCCAGCAATCCACTTCAATATGATTGGATTTTCTACAATATCCACAAATTATCTCACCACTCGCTCCACGGCCCTTCTTCACAATTGATCTACCAGCTTTACCCTTTTTCTTTGCATGGAAGATCTTCAGTTGTGGCTTTGCAATTCCCGTCCTTTGAGCTTCCTCTGGCGTTCCCATAGATGTGTTACCTTGTGCCATTGCTACGGTCTCCTTGGAAATCTCTTCGTATTTCCTCTTTAACTCCATATTTTGGTGTAAGAGCTCAAGTTTCTCCGAATACTCTTGCTTCCATTGCCTTTCCCAGTACTCGGTCAGCCTCCTTTGAACCTCTAATTCATCTCGGAGAACCAAAATTTCCTGATACAGATCAACCCAATGTGTCATCTTACTGAAGTGCTGGAACTCGGATGCTAGCCTGCCGGGCAAAACAATGGGTCATAATACATTCTTAAGTACAAGTGGCACTCCCGGTCCTTGTCCAGCTATTGTTTCCCTTTTCTTTTCTTGATTCCTGGCCTCATTTAGTTCCACGTCCACAACGACATCTTCCTCACATATATATATATACATATTTTATTTTTTTTCTCTCTTTTCTTTTCCCCTTTCCCACAGTACTGCAATGCATAACTACAGTAAAGTGACAAAAGTAATCGAATTCTAGCACACCAATTACACCAAAGACATATACACATATAACACGCCATGTATCAAGAAAATGGATAATCAAGTACACCAACACATGCCAATTAGACAGATAATCCTATGCACAATACCCAAACCACTGTCATGTCATAGGGGTATCAAGCAAATCAGGAGTAAAGGCGATATAGTCCCAGATCCAATTAAAATAACCCCGTCCGATCCCTCACGTCATTTACTATGCAAACTAGATATCCAATAACCTCTTGGACTCATTCTAGCCAAACAAAGCCTATTCATGTTCCCAAAATGCAAATTCCACATACTTAACACCGCCTCAACTGTGAAGTACTCAGGCACAAGAATCCGAAATAAGACAATTCACCTCTCGAGCTGGTCAGTCCCAAGAGTAAACCATCTACAATCGAAATTCCCACCAGACGTACCGATCTATGTTCCTCAGATACCACAAGAAAAGTTAAGGCCTATAACATTCACAATTCAGAGCTTAGGCTCGAACGAGCACTTATTCCTTCATACCTATTCACCACTTAGTCCAGGCTCACTCCGCGCAGAGACCACGCGAAGCAGGCTCTGATACCACCTGTAACAGCCCCACCTTCCCCTAAGGCGAACCAAAGGGGTTAGCGGAGTGCCTGCCCAGCTCTCGCCAGGACTACGGAGTGGTTACACGCGTTCTAAAACGTTTCAGAAATGCAAAAGTGCGCTCGGACAAGCCACAAGAACCAAAATAACAAAATAATAAGCAAAAGGAAAACGATGAATAGTGCCTGGAATAGGGGAAACCGAGAACCCACCAAACAGTAATACATAGCAAATCAACATTTACAACCACACTTGGCATGTCAAAAACTATACATATGGTATACACATATTCGGTTTGCCATTCAGAAGATGAACCCAATACACATTAGGGTTTCATGAGATGAGCTATTCAAAATAGACATATACATGGCTCAATTTGGCAACCAACACGTATGAGCTCCCAAAAGTGATTATTTTCCTGTAAGGAAAACAAAAGGGAACAGAAAGGGGTGAGCTTGCGCTCAATGAGGTACCAAACAGATAGCAATAAAATCATGGCATTTCATGTTTCACAAATCAGATACACATGCCAGATATAAAGCAACGGAACCACTGATTCAAATCAGAAGGATACGGGTGGCTCTCAGGAGCCAAATTTCCAGCGCAGTACTTGATCCAGACCGGTTGACCCTCCGTCAACGTATATAGAACCAAAGCGTCCGTAGACCCCTCTTCACTCCTGTTATTCTTGGTTTTGATGATCACAAAAGTTCGTTTATACAGACCAAGAAAGTGAACACTTTGATCAGGCCTGATGGAACAAGGAAAGCATATGTCTGATTGACTCCAGTCTACGATGCTTTGGATGTGGCAAACAAGATTGAAATAATATAAATGAATTTAGTAATTGTTTTGTTCCGATCAAAGATACTGTCTTTTAAGTGTGTCTTGTGTGTCATTCTTGGCACTTTGAAATGTTTATCTAACCTTCTTCGAAAACAAGTGTTTTTGTCTATCCAAGAATCAGGTTCGAATATGTCATCAAAAGCAAAACAACCAAAATGTGAAGCAAAAACAGGACAATCAGGTCGGACGGCCGAAAGGAATCTGTCGGACGTCCGAAAGGATGAAGAACATCAGGAAGGAAGCTCTGTCGGACGCACATATGGGAGCATCGGACGTCCGGAAGGATCGGACGCACACCTCGGACGCATATCAACCAGATCGGACGTCCGAAAAATTCCAAGATAACTTGCTTGCTCTCGGCCCAAGGTCGGACGCTGTGCTGTCGGACGACAAAAAACTCATCGGACGTCCGAACCTCAACATGGCTATCATCGGACGATTGGTTCGGACGATGATTCGATCGTCGGACGTCCGACAGCCCCAACGGCTAGTTGACTCTTCAGCTGCCTTCTATCCGTTGGAAGCATTGATGAAGCCCATTTCTGGTTCCCTTTAAAATTAAACTGGTCTGAACGAAGTAGGTACTTTTGCACACTTTGTTTACAAGTTCTCAAGAGATATTTTAGCTAGAAAATAGTCTCCAAAGCAGATTTGTATTAAAGTGGTGTGAATTTCTGTTGAGCATTTCTTTTGTGGTTGAAAGGATCTTTAGTGTAGCTTTGTTGAGGGTTTTCTGAGTGATTGTAAAACTTCCTAGTTTGACTAAGTGAGGCTTAGGGCGAGGAGGAAGTGCTCCCTCCATTGTACATCTAGTTGATCTTCTTTCATCAAAGAGAAGTTGCTCTTCCTAGTGTTTGGTCTTCAAGTTTGAGGATAGCTTGGTAGACACCTGGTTTGATTCCCTATTTTACTTTTCTGTTTAATAAAATTCTCATTGCTTTTCTATACTTATTTTTCTGATCAATATTGCTCCTGTCTTCTAATCTACTTGGTTAATCATTACTAGAAAAGAAGGTAAATTTTTTATTAAAGAAAAAGTGCATAAATTTGGTTAGGATTTTAATCAACCCAATTCACCCCCCCTCTTGGTTGTCTTTGGGACTTACAATTGGTATCAGAGCTTGGTCTCCTTGAGATTAAGCTCTAACGGCTTGGAGTAAAGATGACAACTAGTCATGCTATGTTTGTTGAGGGGCAATCTGTTACTAGGCCTCCCATGTTCAGTGGCTCCAACTATGTTAGCTGGAAAGAACGAATGATTATCTTTCTGCAATCTATTGATATTGAATTATGGTTTATTGTGAGTGAAGGACCGCATGAAGCTAACTTTCTTGATGCAGATACAGGGTTGCTTCGGCCAAAAACAAGAGTTGAAATGAATGCTCAAAATAGGACTAACCTCACATTGAATGCCAAGGCCATGAATGTTATTTATAGTGCCCTAGATTCAAATGAATCAATCAGAGTAAAAGGCTGCAAATCGGCTAAAGAAATGTGGGATAAACTAAGAGAAATCCATGAGGGTGGTGACAATGTGAAAGAACAGAAAAAGGCCATCTTGGTCACGAAATATGAATCATTTAAAATTGAACCTCTTGAGGATATTGACAAAATGTATTGCAGGTTCACTGACTTGATCAAAGATCTCGAGGCGTTGGGCAAAGAGTACACCTTGGGAGAGAAGAACAGGAAAATTCTCAATGTCTTGGGCAAAGAATGGGAAAATAAAGTGACTGCAATAGAGGAGGCCAAGGATTTAAGTTCTGTGCCTATTGAATCTATCATTAACTCACTAACCTCTTATGAGTTGAAACTGAAAACTAAAGTGCAGGAGGAAGAGGATGCTAGAGCAAAGAGAAACATTGCTCTAAAGACTACTCAAGGTGAAGATGATACTGCTCACCTGGATGATGAAGACTCGGATGGTGACGATAATGATCTTGCTCTCATCACCAGAGGCTTCAAAAGAATCTTGAATAAAAGAAAGTTTAGAAGGGGAGGATCTAGCAATCAATTCCAGAATCAGCCATCTATCGCAAAGTATAAAGGTAAACAAGATTTCAACAAGAAACAGTTGGACAAATGCTTCGAATGTGGACAGATTGGACATTATGCAAACGAATGGCCTATGAAGAAGATGAAAGATGGAAAAGCTGATCGAAAGCCAAGATTCAACAATTTTCAGATTACTTGGAATGAATGCAACTCCGAAGGGGAAGTTGAAGAAGAAGAAGAATCTGCTCAAATGGCCTTCATGGCTATTGGAAATAATGAGGTAACTTCCACACACTCTCAATCTGAAAGTGATAATGATGAAGATGATGATCTTGAATCCTTTGTTGAAAAACTGCATAATGCCTTGAAGGAATCTTATGATAAAAACAAGCAGTTAAAACAGAAAATGGCTTTTCTCATTCAAGAAAATGCAAGTCTTTTTCAACAAAATAAACAACTAAAGACCGACAATGAAAGTCTAGTAAGAGCCGGATGTAATGTTCAAGATGAGCTTGATAGAAAGACAAATATTTGTGAAATGCTGAAGGAAAGACAGGGTGATTTGAAAAAAAGAATGGACAACTTGGATGAGACTCTGAAAGCAAGAAAGCAGGAGTTTAGCAAAAGGAACATGTTATTTACCCATCCTACTACTTTTCAAAGAACATTTGCACACAACAAAATTGCACATGGGTTCACAACATATAGAAGAGGTGGATTGAAATATATCAAACCAGTACATGTTAAGGACTCTTCCATTATGTGTGGTTTTTGTTGTCAAAGAGGGCATTTGAAAGGTAATTGCTATGTGAAAAGAAATCTGAACAAAGGGATGAAGTGCATGTGGTTAGTTAGATACAATGCTAACTATTATGGACCCAAAAATTAAAAAGGGTACCAAACACCTTTTCTTTTCAGGAAAAATGCTCAAACAAGTCCAAGTGGTTCATTGATAGCGGTTGCTCAAGGCACATGACCGGTGATCCTTCCTTGTTCATAAAGCTGAAATCAAAATCAAGTGGAAAGGTAACATTTGGTGATGATGTGAAAGCTAAGACAATTGGAATAGGTGATGTTGGTAAGGATGGTGAAACTTTTGTTCATAATGTGCTCTTGGTTGATAACTTAGGTTATAACTTGCTTAGTGTTAGTCAATTGTGTGATAAAGACTTGTATGTGTTGTTTAAAAAGCATGAATGCATTGTACTTGATTCCAAATATAATGTTGTGTTCAAAGGTAAGAGGTTTAATGACATATATATTGTGATTCTCGATAAAGTTGATTCTTCTAGCTTAAAATGTCTCAAAGCTTCAAATGAAGATCCTTGGTTGTGGCATAGAAGACTTTGTCATTTTAACATGGATTTACTAAAGGAAATTTCGAAAAAGGAGTTGGTTAGAGGCTTGCCAAAAATTAGTTTTGATAAGGACAAAATATGTGATGCATGTCAATTTGGGAAGCAAACTAAAATTTCTTTTAAACCAAAAATGTGTGTATCTACTTCAAAACCTTTGGAACTCTTGCATCTTGATTTATTTGGTCCCACTCAAATCACTAGCCTGGGAGGTAAGAAATATTGTTTTGTAATTGTTGATGATTATTCTAGATACACCTGGGTGATATTTCTTGCTCATAAAGATGATGCCTTCAAGAATTTTACTTCAATGTTTGCTAAAGTGCAAAATCTGCTTGGGTTAAAAATTGTTAGGATTAGAAGTGATAATGGAACAGAATTCAAGTATTGTGGTTTTCCAGAATTTTGTGATCATAATGGTATAACACATGAGTTTTCTATTGCAAGGACTCCACAGCAAAATGGTGTTGTAGAAAGGAAAAATAGGACTCTCCAAGAGGCTGCTAGAACTATGTTGAATGAATGTAGGCTGCCTAAATATCTTTGGGCTGAAGCGGTAAACACCGCATGTTATGTGATGAACAGAATCCTCTTGAGACCTATTTTGAAGAAAACTTCTTATGAACTGATTTTTGATAAGAAACCTACGGTTGGTTACTTCAAAGCATTTGGTTGTAAATGTTTTATTTTGAATCTAAAGGAACATCTTGGTAAGTTTGACAAAAAATCTGATGAAGGAATATTTTTGGGGTATTGTGAGAATAAAAGAGGATATAGAGTTTTTAATAGAAGAACACTTGTGATTGAAGAAGCTATACATATAACATTTGATGAAGCCAATGATGATAATTCCAAAAGTTTGTGTGAGGATGATGATGTAGGTGTTCGAGAAGGAATGGAAAAACTATCAATTGGAAATGAAGGAAGTTCTAAACCAGCAGCAACTGAAATGGAAAATGAAGTTCATAATGATCAAGAAGTGGAAGATGAAGACAAAAATGATGATCCACTCAAAGATCTTCCCAAGGCTTGGAAATTCAACCAAAATCATCCAAAAGAGCTTATAATTGGTGATCCATCCGAGAAGGTAAACACTCGTTCCTCATCTAGAAAATTGATTGACAATTTTGCTTTAGTTTCTCTTTATGAACCCAAAAATGTCAATGATGCTTTAAAGGATGAAAACTGGATTTTGGCAATGCAAGAGGAACTTAATCAATTTGAGAGAAATGAAGTTTGGACACTTGTTGATAGACCTCAAAATCAACCTATCATTGGCACAAAGTGGATTTTTAGAAATAAGTTGGATGATAAAGGTGTTGTAGTAAGAAATAAAGCCAGATTAGTTGCTAAAGGATATGCACAAGAAGAAGGCATTGATTTTGATGAAACATTTGCTCCCGTAGCAAGATTAGAATCTATTAGAATGCTTCTTGCTTTTGCTTGCTTCAAAGGTTTCAAATTGTTTCAAATGGATGTTAAAAGTGCTTTTTTAAATGGTTTTATTGATCAAGAAATGTATGTGGATCAACCCCCCGGTTTTGAAAATACAAAATTTCCAAGTCATGTGTTTAAACTTTCTAAAGCTTTATATGGTTTAAAGCAGGCTCCAAGAGCTTGGTATGAAAGATTAAGTGGGTTCTTGATTGAAAAAGGTTTCAAAAGAGGTATTGTGGACACCACACTGTTTACTAAGCATGTGTTGAATGACCTTCTTATTGTGCAAATATATGTTGATGATATTATTTTTGGTGCTACTAATGAGTATCTATGTAAGGAGTTTTCCACCACTATGCAAAGTGAATTTGAAATGAGTATGATGGGAGAATTAAATTTCTTCCTTGGACTTCAAATACATCAAGCTCTTGAGGGAATTTTTATAAATCAAGCAAAATATACCAAGGAATTGCTGAAAAGGTTTGGCATGGAGGACTCAAAACAAGTTGGAACTCCAATGTGCACTTCTACAAAGCTTGACAAAGATGAAGAAGGTAATCATGTGGATGAAAAGCATTATAGAGGTATGATCGGAAGCCTACTTTATTTAACCGCAAGTAGACCTGATATTATGTTTGCTGTTTGCTTGTGTGCTAGATTTCAATCTTGTCCAAAAGAATCACATTTGAATGCTGTAAAAAGAATTTTTAGGTATTTGAAAGGTACATTAGACTATGGTCTTTGGTATGCTAGATCTAATGAGTTTGCTCTATATGGTTATTCGGATGCTGATTTTGGAGGTTGTCATGTGGATAGAAAGAGTATGAGTGGAACTTGTCATTTTCTTGGAAATTGTTTAGTCTCTTGGTTTAGCAAGAAACAATGTGCAATCTCTTTGTCTACCACCGAGGCGGAATATATTGCCGCTAGTGCATGTTGTGCTCAACTTCTATGGATGAAGCACACTTTGAATGATTTTGGATTGTTGTATGACTGCATGCCTGTATTCTGTGATAATACTAGTGCTATCAATTTGACCAAAAATCCTATTCATCATTCTAGGACAAAGCACATAGATATAAAGCATCACTTTATTCGTGATCTTGTTCAAAAAGGTGAAATATGTGTAAATTATGTTTGTTCTAAAGATCAATTTGCTGATATTTTTACGAAAGCTTTGCCATTAGAACAGTTCATTCATCTAAGATCAAAATTAGGAATAATCGAAAAATCATCTTAATTTTCTTTGGGTCTTCGGACGTCCGAAAGAAGATGAACGGACGTCTGATGATGTTCTTCAGCCATTCTCCAGATTGCGTCTGTTCGGACGCAACTGTCGGACGCACAACTTCGTTCGGCCGTCCGACAGTGCAACGGCTCATTTTTTAAAAACAACTTTCTTCCGCATTTGCTTCAGACTCTTCCCATCCTATTTCCTCTCGGACGAAAACTCTCTCTTCCCTCACTCTCAAATTCGTACCATTTTGTGGCTACCATTCCCAAATTGACTCAACCAAAACATTTCCCCATCGTTTGCGTTTCATTTCTCCTGATCATTTCACCAAACTGAATAACATTTCGCAAATCCCCAAATTTTCCTCACAACCCTACTCTTGCATAACCGCTCTGTCAAATCTCGTTCAAGGTGTTTTTGTCCCAAAATTTCTGTGCGATTCACTTCCCTACTGCTGTGTGCATCATTTGCATCCTCCATTCCACACATTTAGAAAAATGGTGAATCTAAGGGGAGGAAAAGTTACTGCCGGACGCAAGTAAGTTTGTTTTTTATTTATTTGTTTTCATTCTTATTATTATTACATGGTTTTGTCATTTTGTTATTATTATTATTATTATTTATATTCTGTATTTATTAAGTTGAAAAAAAAATGGTATCGCGCAGGCAAGCTGCGGATTTACGCAGCTTGCAAAGGAAATCTGGGACGGCTCCTAAAGCTGCAAATACAGGAAAAGGACTAGAGGTTTTTAGGGTTGAGGGGTCTGATATATAAGCAAAAAAGGGAGAGTAGCCGCAAAGGGGAGAGCAAGGAGAGAGGTGTGCGGGAGAGTTTCGGGGACGGCAAAAAAAAAAAAAAAAAAAAAAAGAAAGAAAACTGAGAGGAGAGAACGGCTAAAACTGGAGAGAGCAGGGAGAGTTTGGGGGGCTAGCAGCGATCCCACCGAAGATGGGTCTGGCGAACAGCAGCGAAGGTTATCTTCATCCCTGACGAGGAGTGCCGGAAGCCCGACCTCCTCGTCACCTCCAGTGACTACCTCCGTGTCTGAAGGGTCGCCGACGATGGAACCCGCGTCGACATGAAGAGCCTCCTCAACAACAACTGCAACAGCGAGTTCTCCAACCCCCTCACCTCCTTCGACTGGAACGAGGCCGAGCCCAAGCGCATCGGCGCCTCCAGCATCGACACCACCTGCACCATCTGGGACATCGACTGCGAGACTGTCAACACCCAGCTCATTGCCAAGGACTGGAGCCGCCTCCATCACCAGTATCAGCGGTCACCGCCAGCGAAGCCTGCTGAAAGAGTGTTTCTTTTGATTTCTGGGGAGGTACGCCTCCTCGCGGTTTCTTGCTGAGATTTCAATCCCGTGAAACAAGTAATATTCAACTCTTTTTCTTGTCGTTCTAATCTTCACATGGAACCCAATCCGCTAAGCTGAAATCTGGTCCTTTGATTCTTTTGCTGGGTTTCGGCTAAACCAATATGCATCCATCTTGCGTCCGATTTAGTTAAAGCTGAAGTTTTGATTTGGTTGAAGTTCTTGTCTAGCCGAAATCTGTGTTGGGGTGCGTTTTGCAGCAGTACGGGCAGAATATATTTTCTTTCTTTAGTTGCTGAAGTCATGGTTGGTTTGACGTCCTTGTTTCTGTTTGCTGCTTGACTGAGGATGCCATGAACTTGTTTGCTATCAAAGCTGTCTTAGAATATTCTTGTTGCAAGCTTTAGAAAGATTGCAGAAAATCTCAGGAATTTGCCGAAAGGCATGGCCAGAAATTGTCACAAGTTTCACTCTTTCTTTTGTTGCATTTTTTTAGAAATTTCGTATGATATCTCTCCAAGTTTTTGGTCATTTGGATTATAGGTATTATGCAGTTTTGTTGCTCAGTTTAGAGTTATGATTTCGGATTGAAGAAAATCTAATCAAAGCCGTGCATTTGAATCGAAAATCTGGTCTACATTGCGAAAGTTTGCAGCAGGCATTCCTTTCTGTTGCTCTCCTTATAACATTTGCTTAAGAAGTTAGAAAATGGCTGTCTTTTGCTCGCTTGGTGCTGAGTTTGTGTATTTGGGTTTAAAAGACATTTGAATCATACCCAAATGCTTGCTGGAAAACGCATTTCAACTTGCCAAACCAGTTTTATATGTTTCCAGATTTTTCGACTTGCCGAATGCATTTCATTTTTCGCACGGGATCTTGCTAAGTTTTCTATTTTGTTTGGATGATGGTTTGCTGTCTAGTTTAAAGCTGTGTTTTGGGTTTGAAACCTGCATTTGAAAAATGCATCTGCAACGAGTTTCACTAGCTTGGCTGCCGAAGTCCTCTTGTTGTTGCAGAAGCAACCTTGACAGAAAAATGCAGAAATCTTCTACCTTGCATGCATGATAAATTCGGTAGGAGTGTGAGGTTGGGTTTTGGTGAGATGGTTGTGTGAATTTGTTTGGGCAAAGTTGCTGAAGTTGTGACTTGTTTGATGTCCTTGTTTTTGTTTGCTGCATAACTGGGTTGCCATGGACACATTTGCACGAGATGAGCTGCGGAGTTGCAGCTAGGATTTGAGCTTGTGTTTTTTTGTTGTCTTTTGTTTTGATTCTTTTAGTTCTGTATGATTAATTGTTGTATGAGATGTGGGTCTTATGTAAGCTAATCAATGTGAGTTTGGAGTTTTGTTTGTGCTGTTTGGGGTAATTGATAAGAAGCTTTGGCAGAAACCCAGAAACAGAAAAATGCAGAAATTTTCCTCGTATGCATGCATGGATTTATTTCAAAAATTGCATCCCGACCCCTCAAGTTTCCACTTATGCCACTATGGCCCAAGTAATTGAAACATTTAATCGATTTGATCCCTCTAAGTTTCTCTTTGTGCCACAATAGCCCAAGCATGTTTTAGTATCTTGTAACTAAGTCCTAAAATCATTGCAACTTCAATCATTGTTTGGCTCTTTCTTTATTTTTGGAATCTTTGAAGTGCTTAAACGATTTATTTGGACTTGAATGTTTGAGTAATGCTTGTTTTGGATCTTTAGTAGATGCTATATTTGGAAATTGAACGGGTTATTCCGTTTTCTTGGTCTTTAAGCATTTTTTTGAGCTCATACAAATTGCAATTAGGAGAGATTTGGTGACTTTGTTATACTTTACTATTTGAGGTACCTTGACCTTTTTATTATTTTGAAGCCATTTTTCTTTCATTTGGACACCATTCCAAGGGGGCGGTATAATCTCTTTTATCTTTTTGTCTCTCCTATGTGATCCAATGTGCTAAGTGAATTACATGTCTACTTTGCTTTCCTAGTTTTTCTTTAATTTCTTTTATTTATGTCATTTACTTTTGCTTTTTATTTAAGTTATTCTTTATGGGGTATGTGTACACCTCTTGGCTTGTAATAGATAGGGCTTGGAGGAGCATTCGATGAAAACCTGTTGAAGACATGTGCCTAACTAGCAAATGTAATAGTTAGGGCCTTAATTGCTTTGTGAGACTTGCATGCTTAAGTGCTACGTGTTAACTTGCTTTATTAGGCCCTTGCATCTAGTCGAGCATGCTAAATGTTATGTGCTACGTGTTTATAAGTGATTCGCATGTCTACTCGCTTTTTATAGAATGGATGAATGTACGTCACCACACTAGTCCAACGCTAGTTGTGGCTTCTTTTATCCTTTCCACTAGTCCAACGCTAGTCGGAATTCATAGAATGGGCTAGTCCAATGCTAGACCCTTAGGGATTTTCCCTCGATAGTACATCATTTGCTTGTTCACCACATATCACGCATTTTCCTTAGTTTTATCATTTGGCATGATCCTCAAACCCCTTTTCCTCTCATTTTAGGTTTTGCATCCCATACTAGCCATAGGGTTCATTTTGCTTGAGAGTCCCCTTCTGATAAGGGAAACGAGCGAGTGTGGCTACTCGATAGCCTTAGCACGCTAGTTTTGCTTTCTAATCAAAGGGAAAATCGAAGTCGAAAAGTTAGGAGTCATTCCCACACCCGACCTGATGCATTCCTTTAGGTTCATTCATTCTCATTTATCACTTACTCATTTTTTTCCAATTCACATTTCCTCATCACTTTTCCTTTCCTTATTGTTCATTTTGATTTCTACTTCACAAGTTTGCACTTAATTACACCTATATGCACTTATCACTATATTTCATACACTTGCACACAAACACTTGGATTTTTCATACAAATTCACACATGCACCTTTCCATACACTTGCACACAAACACTTGGATTTTTCATACAAATTCACACATGCACCTTTCCATACACTTGCACACAAACACTTGGACTTTTCATACAATTTTACACGTGCACCTTTTTATACACTTACACACTTGCACCTTAGCCATCATTTGCATTAATCGACCTCTATAAGGTTTTCCTTTATTGGCCGCCACAATTCATGTGGCTGGGACCAAAAACCTTACAAGAGACATTTTAGGATTTAGGTTTGCATTTTTTCTTTCATTTTGCATTCATGTAGTGCATCCAAATGTAATAAATTCTTTGGTTAAAATAAGAAAGACTTTGGTTAAATCACGCAACTAGCCTTGGCTAGGTCGAAGGGGTGCCTTGGATTTTTATCCTTGCCTTCCCCTTTGTCAAATGGACTCCCGAACCTTTTTCTTTGGTTTACGTGGACTAGGAGTCGTTTAAAAGGGGTTTCTTATTACTTTTTCCTATTTTTCCTTTAAAAAATTCATTTTAGGTGACTTGGTACACCTTAACTCATTACCAAGTGGCGACTCCAATTTTGATTTCAAAAACCCTTTTTAAACTATAATTTTGGGTCAAATCGTCGCATTCTCAAAACCCCATTTAGACCCATTTTTCTTTAAATCACGATTCATCTTCCAATCAAAAAACACATTTTCAAACCATTTATTTTTCTTATCAAAAAATGGGGCGCGACAGTTGGCGACTCCACTGGGGATATTCGAGAGTCCGAGCAAATTTGATTTAATCAATCTTTTTCTTCTTTTAATCTTTTCATATATCACATTTGGGTGTTTAGGATTGCATTTTTCCTTTTTTTAGGATTTTTGCATTTCACGCGTATCCAACTACTCCCTCGCTCGCGAATGTATGTTTGGTTGATTGGATGTATGTTTACTTGCTTATCTCGCGCTTGCATTGCATTTGGGTGGGGGACATCACCTTAGAGCCTCACGTTGGTTCTTGATCCCTCCCCTCCAAACGAGCACTAACATACGTGCATACGCTTTAATTATTTTTACCCCTCATTTATTTTTCTTTTAGTGGCTTGTCACGCCACTCCACCCTAATTAGGATTTTAGGTGATCCACTTGGACATGTGATCACGACACGATGTGTGTGTAGCATGATCCAATGGGTCACTCAATCTTCCGCTTTAAGCTATGGGTTGATAGCCTTTAGCTTTTAGTCGAAGGTTGAGGATTTTGATAGATTCACTCAAACACGTAGCCGCGACACGATGTGTGCGTAGCGGTGTTTGGGGAATCGCTCGAGCCACCGACAAAGAACCTTGGGATTGATGACCCTTGGTTTCTAAGTCTGAAGGCTCGGGGACCTAAGATTATCGAGTCTAGATGCATTAGCGAACCCCAACCTCATGCATCCATATTAGAATTGCCTAGGGTAGAGTCGACCTTACCCTAAATTAGGAAACACTATTCACGAGGGGAGGGGTCCCATCCTTTTTTCCTTATCTGTCTCTGTTGCTCTTTATATTATCTAATTGTCCAAATGTGTTATGTGTTATGTGTTGAACTCACGTTTCCTTGTCTCTTGTCTTTTACATTCACAAACCCTAGCAAATAAGAGGTCTGGCATGACTTTCTTTTAGAACCTACCCTTGTAGATAGGCTATTGCACGTTTAAAGATTTTTGTATATTGCATTCATAGATTAATGATTGCATATCATTCTAGGCCTACCCTGGCAGATAAAGGGTTCCTTAGGTCACGTTTCATTTCGAATTGCATTTTTTCCTGTTTTAATAACTGGCATCATGCATTAAACCCTAGAAAGGGAATGCCATTTAGGCGATCCCGTGCTAGGGGATAAGCCACCTTGTGTCTCGGATAGTTAATCCAATGAGACTTGCACGTTTACATTTTGTACCATCCAAAGGGGTAGTGCACAAGGTAAGGTAGGATACAATCATTTTCATAGAGTGATTTTTGAAATATGAACGTCTAATAATCACTTTTTGGCCATTTTATCAAAGTTGGTAAAAATCCCTTGCGTAAAGGACATTAATTTGAAGAAATTCACAAATAATTCCTTATCATTGAGACAGTTAATAAACTGAGGCCAAATCGTGATTTTAGAAGGCTCATAGACTAATTTTTTTGAAACCATCAATGGCCGAACGATTCAATCGATCCATTTTGTCAATTCCTAATCAATTTTGAATAAATCAATTCATTTGACCAATTTACCCTTTTAGGGTGATTTGGTCGATTTTTGCATAAATCATCAATCTCCATTTTATTCATTGGACCAATTTACTCATTTCTTAGGTCAATTCAATCAATTTTGAATAAGTCATCCGATTTCATTTGACTAGTTTACCCTTTTTAGGGTGATCTAGTCAATTTTGAATCAATCATTCGATCCATTGGACCGATTTGCCTAGTTTTAGGGCGAGTTGGTCAAATCATCATTTCACTCGATCTGTTTGATCAATTGACTTCATTCAATTCATTTGATTAGTTTAATTCATTCTTAGGGTTATCCATTCAATTTTGAATAAATGCATTTGACCATTTTACCCTTTTTGAAGGCGATTCGGTCGATTTTTGAATAAATCATCCATTTTATCCAATCCATTTTGTCAATTCATTCATCATTTGACCAATTCATTCATTTGATCAATTTACCCTTTTTAGGGTCATCAGGTCGATTTTTGAAAAATCATCCATTCATTTTGACCAATTTACCCTTTTTAGGGTCATCTGGTCGATTTTGAATAAATCATCAACTCATTTGACCAATTTACCCTTTTTAGGGTCATCCGGTCGATTTTGAATAAATCTTCAATTCATTTGATCAATTTACCCTTTTTAGGGTCATTCGGCCGACTTTTGAATAAATCACTAATTCAATTGCATTCATTTGGCCAATTTACCCATTTTTAGGGCAATCGAGCCGATTTTGAATAAATCAAGTTGCGTTCAATCTATTTGATCAATTTACCCTTTTTAGGGTGATCTGATTAATTTTGGATAAGTTAAATTTCATTCAATTCATTTGACCTGTTTCCCTTTTTAGGGTAATCCGGTCGATTTTAAATAAATGGTCAATTTCATTCAACCCATTTGACTAATCAGGGTTTCAATGTCAATTTCAAATTGGGAAATTTAGTCGATTTTTGAGAAAACCATCCATTGTATCTAGCCATTTGATCAGTTGGAGTTTTGACCCGTGCTCCACTAAGAAAAGTTGTCAAAACGAATTCCAATCTCTTCGATAGGAAGTTCGTCAAGGTCAAACCTGTGCGTTTTTGCAAATTCTTGTATCAATCAAAAGTGATCAATCCCTCCGGACGAGGTCCTCGTTTTGACAAGTGACTCTCGTCACTCCGATTGACCAAATTTTTTCAAAAATTATTTTCACTCAATGAGTTGATCAGATCCATCAGGTATGGTATAGTGCCTACCTCAGAGGATTGCATTTTCATGCTAGGCCTACCCTTGGCACAAAAAGGGCTCCCCCCATAGGACATGCATACCGATTTTGCAGTTTTGCCTACTAACTTTGGGTATTTTTCTTTTGTTTTCCCCCTCCTCTGCATTCATAAAAATGTTTCAATAAGACGAAAATATTCTTCTATATCTGATGCTAATTTTAATCCAATAAAGTTTGAAGATTACAAGTGTTATTTGATTCTTGGGCAGATCCTACAATGAAAACATAAATGATCTATCTGGAAGTTCTACGCTAAATCCTCTGAGAGATGTTGTAATTGTTTTCCAAAGGGAAATTCTGTTTATTTGATTTGTTAATACATTTTGTTTCAAAAGAAAAGGAGACAAAAAGTGTATATGTGGAGCTCTTTACAAGTTTCTCTCTTCTCATTTGTATCGTAATTGAATGAGAAATTTTGTTTCAAACTTTTTCAGTAGTAAAATTTTTGGACAATCATTGTTTTGTGTATATTTATGTACATTTCATTCTTTATTCTTACTCATTGGAGATTTCATGATGAATTTTGAAAACTAAACTAAGTTGAGATTTTTTCAACCTCCAGCCTGAATTTCACAAGTGTATACTCTCCTAAAATCCTTACACTCGATTGGCAATCCGAGCCATACAATAAGAGTGCTCAGGAAAAGAGGTGAATGGTCACTCAAAAGGCCCAATGAGATACCTTCACTTAACCCCAAAATAAAATCAGTCACATTGATTGATAAATTGCAAATTGGGGCCATCTTTGCTTGAAAATATCCATTGTGTTTAACCGATTCAATTCACATCTAAGTGAAAGCAAAAATGTGCATTATTCTTGTTTGTTTTGAAAAGTTGGAATGATACTTTGAGCAGTCTTTTCTCTATCTATACAGAGTTTATCATTTGCTCTCCCGTTTGAGCCTTTAAAAGAATAATTTCGTTTCAAATAAGCGCCTTGATGATCACTACCCTACATGGAAAATTGTTAAATATCAAAAGGGAGTGGATTTTCAATGAGCATTGCGTTACTCTGATTGTCATGAGGTGTAAGAATGATACTTTGGCCATCATTTCTACGACCTAAACACCATTTATCCTTTGCATCCTCATTTGAGCAAAAAAAAAATTGGTGGTTCTTTTCGAGTGCACATATGATCGCACCCCACATTGGGGAAGGAGATTGGGGAATTTTGAAAAAGGAAAAAAAAGAAAAAGGGGAAAGGGAACCGCAGATTGGAAAAATTTGATTCCACTTGGGTTCCAATTTTGAAAAGAAGAAAAGGAAGAGATTTATCCGCACGGACCGCCTATGTGTCACAAATATGAATGAATAAGGGTCTTCCTCAGTCAGTAATTCAGATACATGCAAAAAATTTCGCATTAATGAAAGTTTCCTTTCAGAGTTATTGTAAGGAACGGAATAAAAGTCAGGCCCTCTTCTTTTCCAATCAAACGTTCTATCCCTAGTTTTCCTTTTTTTAACCTTTAGAATAAAATACTTCATTTGGCAACCCCTGAGAATCGCAAACCCCACACTGGGGCAAGTTGGAGTTGAAAAGGAAAATTTCAAGAAGTGAAAAAGTGACAATGCCGCAAAATCAAAAGAAAAGAAAAAAGAGAACCTCAGTACAAAAGTAAACTGGGGCAAATTTTGTGAAAGTTCAAAAGAATGGCAAAAGCTGAAAAATCAAAAGAAGAAAGAAAATGAAAGAGAAAAAGCCTCAATTGAGCATAAACTGGGGCAAAATTTTGATTTAACCCTAAATTAGGGTTGGCACAACAATGCGATCTCAGATTACTTAAACCATTCTTGAAATCTGCTTTCAAGCCTTAACTCTTCTAAACACCCCACCTGACCCCATTACAAAAGCCGAAAGTCCTGACTTCTGTTCTTTGCAATGGCCCTGTCAAGAAAATTTCTGATGTCGGAAAATTTTAGCTGTATTTCTGAATTGTTTGGGTATGGGGTTGACACTACTCACCATGTGAAAACCCACCAAGTTGAGGGAAAGGGAAAAGAGGCAAAAAGCAAAGTAAGAAAAGTAAATGCAAGAAAAGCAGAAAAATTCGACGTTGAAGTCCCTGGTGAATGATGAGAGGAATACAAACAAATTCTGAGATCTTTGAGTTCAGAATAGGGGCAGTTTTGGAAAAATGCGATCTTCGGTGCAATGTCCTTGAAAGACTTATCCTTCAGCTATCGTTTCAAGCCACATTACAAGTTAATAAAGTCCATCGTTGACTTATTCCTTCATGACAATCCAAAGTGAGGATTATGCTCGTAAGAAATTCATCAAATCATTTGTGATCATAAGGGAATAACCCGTTTCCACATGTTTAGCTATCACTTCTGCCCATACGTTGCATGCCTAGAAAGCTTGTATGTTGACTAAGTTTTCTTCAAAATAAGGGTGACAAACTCTTTGCTTTCACTAAGATGTGGTATTGAAGGAATTACAATTTTGGGCACAAGAACCAAACAAATCTCATCTTCTCATTTCCCTTAACCCCCTCAAAAAATCAGATCACTTGATTGGTCCTGACAGATGAACCAACAAGAAATAGTGACCCATTACCTAAAGCATTGATGCTAAAGTGGGGAAGAAATCTTTCGTAATTTGGCATTATTTTGAGAAATTCATCATGGAATGTGCTATATCAGTTTAAGCAAGACATTCAATTTTCTTCATGTTAGGAAAAGCAATTGCTTACCCTGTGCAAATAAATGGAGAAGCATCCAAACCAATTTTTACAATCAAATGGGCCCACACTGGGGAAAAATTTTTATTCATGGAATTTCACAGAATAAGCCCACACTGGGGCAAAATTTTTATAGTTCATTTGAGGATTTGGTCCAAGAATCAAATAATGCATTTTTCAAATCAATCACGCTGTTTCTTTTCATGAAATTCAAGTGCATGTCATATTTTGGTAAGCCCCTGTGCAGGTATTCATAGTTGAAATCGACGAAGGAGCATCTGGCGATGTGGAAATCCGACGCCGAAGAAAGAAAAGAAAGAAGGGAAAAAGGACCCTACACTGAGGGCAAATTATTTTGAAAAAGATTCTCTCGAAAAATCTGAAAAAATTCAAAATTCAAAAAATCAAAAAAATCAAGTTCAAATTCTTGTTTTTTGGAAAATCAAATTTCTTGTTTCTTGACAATCACACTTAATTTCTTGACCAATTGGAGGCAGGAATGGGTCTTATCCCACTGGCCATTCACAAATATCACATTGGGCCTGGATTTCGTGCCGCCAACCTTCCAAAAATCAAGTTGGGCCTGGACTTCGCGCCGCCAACCCTCCAAAAATCACGTTGGGCCGGGATTTCATGCCGCCAACATCACAAATCACGTCGGGCCTGGATTTTGTGCCGCCGACATCCTATTGAGACTGAAATTTGTGCCGCCAAGTGCAACCAAGGCAGGCTTGGGTGTAATCCCACTAATCAATTCATCATACTGTGGCAAATTATTTTGGGAAGTTTTTCAAAAATCAAAAAAAATCAAATAAAAAAAAAGGTCAATAAAAAAAAATTCAAAAATCAAAAATCCAAAAAAATCAGAAAGAAAAGAAAAGAAAAGAATCAAAATCAAAATCAAATCAAGTTTCATCACGGCAGGTTTGGGCTTAATCCCACTGACCGATTATCAAGGCATTTTCGGGTCAGTCCCATGATCAAAAGCATTTTCGGGTCAGTCCCACGATCAAAAGCATTTTCGGGTCAGTCCCGTTTTAAATTCTGTTCGGGTCAGTCCCGTTTAAATTTCTGTTCGGGTCAGTCCCGTTTAAATTCCTGTTCGGGTCAGTCCCGTTTAAAAATTCTGTTCGGGTCAGTCCCGTTTAAATTCTTGTTCGGGTCAGTCCCGTTTAAAAATTCTGTTCGGGTCAGTCCCGTTTAAATTCTGTTCGGGTCAGTCCCGTTTAAATTCCTGTTCGGGTCAGTCTCGTTTAAAAATTCTGTTCGGGTCAGTTCCGTTTAAATTCCTGTTCGGGTCAGTCCTGTTTAAAAATTCTGTTCGGGTCAGCCCCGTTTAAATTCTGTTCGGGTCAGTCCCGTTTAAATTCTGTTCGGGTCAGTCCCGTTTAAATTCTTGTTCGGGTCAGTCCCGTTTAAATTCTTATTCGGGTCAGTCCCGTTTAAATTTCTGTTCGGGTCAGTCCCGTTTAAAAATTCTGTTCGGGTCAGTCCCGTTTAAATTCTGTTCGGGTCAGTCCAGTTTAAATTTCTGTTCGGGTCAGTCCCGTTTAAATTTCTGTTCGGGTCAGTCCCGTTTAAATTCTGTTCGGGTCAGTCCCGTTTAAAAATTCTGTTCGGGTCAGTCCCGTTTAAATTCTGTTCGGGTCAGTCCCGTTTAAATTCTGTTCGGGTCAGTCCCGTTTAAATTCATGTTCGGGCCAGTCCCGTTTAAATTTCTGTCTCGGTTCAGTCCCGATTTTAAAATTTCCTGTCAGGGTCAGTCCCCATCATTTGAGTAATTCGCAGCCGAATAACGCAGGTAAGTATTTGGTGTCTACTTTTTTGTCTCAAGTTTTTCCAAAACTCAGACAAAGAGGGGCAAACTGTAGACACCAAAATTTTGGTGTAATTCCTTTTACTTTTTTTATTCTCATTTGTCGTGGTTGCTTTTAGTTTTTATTTTATTTTTAAGTTTTAGCGTAGGAAAATCATGGAAAAGGAAAAATCATAAAAAAAAGAGAAAAAGGAAAATTGTTTACAAAAATACGTTCAAATTCAATTTGTTGGTTTATTTTTGGAAAAAAGAAAAAAAAAAGAAGGAAAAATGAAGAAAATGATGAAAAATAAAAAATGAAAGGAAAATTTGAAAAATGGACATTTTTGTTATTTAGTTTGTTTTTTATTTATTTGTTTTCATTCTTATTATTATTACATGGTTTTGTCATTTTGTTATTATTATTATTATTATTTATATTCTGTATTTATTAAGTTGAAAAAAAAATGGTATCGCGCAGGCAAGCTGCGGATTTACGCAGCTTGCAAAGGAAATCTGGGACGGCTCCTAAAGCTGCAAATACAGGAAAAGGACTAGAGGTTTTTAGGGTTGGGGGGTCTGATATATAAGCAAAAAAGGGAGAGTAGCCGCAAAGGGGAGAGCAAGGAGAGAGGTGTGCGGGAGAGTTTCGGGGACGGCAAAAAAAAAAAAAAAAAAAAAAGAAAGAAAGAAAACTGAGAGGAGAGAACGGCTAAAACTGGAGAGAGTAGGGAGAGTTTGGGGGGCTAGCAGCGATCCCACCGAAGATGGGTCTGGCGAACAGCAGCGAAGGTTATCTTCATCCCTGACGAGGAGTGCCGGAAGCCCGACCTCCTCGTCACCTCCAGTGACTACCTCCGTGTCTGAAGGGTCGCCGACGATGGAACCCACGTCGACATGAAGAGCCTCCTCAACAACAACTGCAACAGCGAGTTCTCCAACCCCCTCACCTCCTTCGACTGGAACGAGGCTGAGCCCAAGCGCATCGGCGCCTCCAGCATCGACACCACCTGCACCATCTGGGACATCGACTGCGAGACTGTCAACACCTAGCTCATTGCCAAGGACTGGAGCCGCCTCCATCACCAGTATCAGCGGTCACCGCCAGCGAAGCCTGCTGAAAGAGTGTTTCTTTTGATTTCTGGGGAGGTACGCCTCCTCGCGGTTTCTTGCTGAGATTTCAATCCCGTGAAACAAGTAATATTCAACTCTTTTTCTTGTCGTTCTAATCTTCACATGGAACCCAATCCGTTAAGCTGAAATCTGGTCCTTTGATTCTTTTGCTGGGTTTCGGCTAAACCAATATGCATCCATCTTGCGTCCGATTTAGTTAAAGCTGAAGTTTTGATTTGGTTGAAGTTCTTGTCTAGCCGAAATCTGTGTTGGGGTGCGTTTTGCAGCAGTACGGGCAGAATATATTTTCTTTCTTTAGTTGCTGAAGTCATGGTTGGTTTGACGTCCTTGTTTCTGTTTGCTGCTTGACTGAGGATGCCATGAACTTGTTTGCTATCAAAGCTGTCTTAGAATATTCTTGTTGCAAGCTTTAGAAAGATTGCAGAAAATCTCAGGAATTTGCCGAAAGGCATGGCCAGAAATTGTCACAAGTTTCACTCTTTCTTTTGTTGCATTTTTTTAGAAATTTCGTATGATATCTCTCCAAGTTTTTGGTCATTTGGATTATAGGTATTATGCAGTTTTGTTGCTCAGTTTAGAGTTATGATTTCGGATTGAAGAAAATCTAATCAAAGCTGTGCATTTGAATCGAAAATCTGGTCTACATTGCGAAAGTTTGCAGCAGGCATTCCTTTCTGTTGCTCTCCTTATAACATTTGCTTAAGAAGTTAGAAAATGGCTGTCTTTTGCTCGCTTGGTGCTGAGTTTGTGTATTTGGGTTTAAAAGACATTTGAATCATACCCAAATGCTTGCTGGAAAACGCATTTCAACTTGCCAAACCAGTTTTATATGTTTCCAGATTTTTCGACTTGCCGAATGCATTTCATTTTTCGCACGGGATCTTGCTAAGTTTTCTATTTTGTTTGGATGATGGTTTGCTGTCTAGTTTAAAGCTGTGTTTTGGGTTTGAAACCTGCATTTGAAAAATGCATCTGCAACGAGTTTCACTAGCTTGGCTGCCGAAGTCCTCTTGTTGTTGCAGAAGCAACCTTGACAGAAAAATGCAGAAATCTTCTACCTTGCATGCATGATAAATTCGGTAGGAGTGTGAGGTTGGGTTTTGGTGAGATGGTTGTGTGAATTTGTTTGGGCAAAGTTGCTGAAGTTGTGACTTGTTTGATGTCCTTGTTTTTGTTTGCTGCATAACTGGGTTGCCATGGACACATTTGCACGAGATGAGCTGCGGAGTTGCAGCTAGGATTTGAGCTTGTGTTTTTTTGTTGTCTTTTGTTTTGATTCTTTTAGTTCTGTATGATTAATTGTTGTATGAGATGTGGGTCTTATGTAAGCTAATCAATGTGAGTTTGGAGTTTTGTTTGTGCTGTTTGGGGTAATTGATAAGAAGCTTTGGCAGAAACCCAGAAACAGAAAAATGCAGAAATTTTCCTCGTATGCATGCATGGATTTATTTCAAAAATTGCATCCCGACCCCTCAAGTTTCCACTTATGCCACTATGGCCCAAGTAATTGAAACATTTAATCGATTTGATCCCTCTAAGTTTCTCTTTGTGCCACAATAGCCCAAGCATGTTTTAGTATCTTGTAACTAAGTCCTAAAATCATTGCAACTTCAATCATTGTTTGGCTCTTTCTTTATTTTTGGAATCTTTGAAGTGCTTAAACGATTTATTTGGACTTGAATGTTTGAGTAATGCTTGTTTTGGATCTTTAGTAGATGCTATATTTGGAAATTGAACGGGTTATTCCGTTTTCTTGGTCTTTAAGCATTTTTTTGAGCTCATACAAATTGCAATTAGGAGAGATTTGGTGACTTTGTTATACTTTACTATTTGAGGTACCTTGACCTTTTTATTATTTTGAAGCCATTTTTCTTTCATTTGGACACCATTCCAAGGGGGCGGTATAATCTCTTTTATCTTTTTGTCTCTCCTATGTGATCCAATGTGCTAAGTGAATTACATGTCTACTTTGCTTTCCTAGTTTTTCTTTAATTTCTTTTATTTATGTCATTTACTTTTGCTTTTTATTTAAGTTATTCTTTATGGGGTATGTGTACACCTCTTGGCTTGTAATAGATAGGGCTTGGAGGAGCATTCGATGAAAACCTGTTGAAGACATGTGCCTAACTAGCAAATGTAATAGTTAGGGCCTTAATTGCTTTGTGAGACTTGCATGCTTAAGTGCTACGTGTTAACTTGCTTTATTAGGCCCTTGCATCTAGTCGAGCATGCTAAATGTTATGTGCTACGTGTTTATAAGTGATTCGCATGTCTACTCGCTTTTTATAGAATGGATGAATGTACGTCACCACACTAGTCCAACGCTAGTTGTGGCTTCTTTTATCCTTTCCACTAGTCCAACGCTAGTCGGAATTCATAGAATGGGCTAGTCCAATGCTAGACCCTTAGGGATTTTCCCTCGATAGTACATCATTTGCTTGTTCACCACATATCACGCATTTTCCTTAGTTTTATCATTTGGCATGATCCTCAAACCCCTTTTCCTCTCATTTTAGGTTTTGCATCCCATACTAGCCATAGGGTTCATTTTGCTTGAAAGTCCCCTTCTGATAAGGGAAACGAGCGAGTGTGGCTACTCGATAGCCTTAGCACGCTAGTTTTGCTTTCTAATCAAAGGGAAAATCGAAGTCGAAAAGTTAGGAGTCATTCCCACACCCGACCTGATGCATTCCTTTAGGTTCATTCATTCTCATTTATCACTTACTCATTTTTTTCCAATTCACATTTCCTCATCACTTTTCCTTTCCTTATTGTTCATTTTGATTTCTACTTCACAAGTTTGCACTTAATTACACCTATATGCACTTATCACTATATTTCATACACTTGCACACAAACACTTGGATTTTTCATACAAATTCACACATGCACCTTTCCATACACTTGCACACAAACACTTGGATTTTTCATACAAATTCACACATGCACCTTTCCATACACTTGCACACAAACACTTGGACTTTTCATACAATTTTACACGTGCACCTTTTTATACACTTACACACTTGCACCTTAGCCATCATTTGCATTAATCGACCTCTATAAGGTTTTCCTTTATTGGCCGCCACAATTCATGTGGCTGGGACCAAAAACCTTACAAGAGACATTTTAGGATTTAGGTTTGCATTTTTTCTTTCATTTTGCATTCATGTAGTGCATCCAAATGTAATAAATTCTTTGGTTAAAATAAGAAAGACTTTGGTTAAATCACGCAACTAGCCTTGGCTAGGTCGAAGGGGTGCCTTGGATTTTTATCCTTGCCTTCCCCTTCGTCAAATGGACTCCCGAACCTTTTTCTTTGGTTTACGTGGACTAGGAGTCGTTTAAAAGGGGTTTCTTATTACTTTTTCCTATTTTTCCTTTAAAAAATTCATTTTAGGTGACTTGGTACACCTTAACTCATTACCAAGTGGCGACTCCAATTTTGATTTCAAAAACCCTTTTTAAACTATAATTTTGGGTCAAATCGTCGCATTCTCAAAACCCCATTTAGACCCATTTTTCTTTAAATCACGATTCATCTTCCAATCAAAAAACACATTTTCAAACCATTTATTTTTCTTATCAAAAAATGGGGCGCGACACATCCTGAATCTATTTGCTTTCCAGAAATGGTCACATCTCATTTCCATGCCCAATGTCTACTATCCTGATATGCTGCATCAATTTTTTGCCAACCTTAGGAAAGGAACTGACCAAACTGAGATCATGTCTAGGGTAAATGGGGTAGACCTCATCTTTGATTCTGATACTGTGAATTCCATTTTAAAAACTACAATTGAACGTTTATGCAAAGATAAGGTTGCTAATTTCTTTTCCTATGAAGAGCTCCCTACTGCTGCAAATCATTTTGATGGGACAAAAATGTTAATTTATTTCAAAAGAAGTTTTTCCTCACCTGCTGATGCTAAGTTGAATGATCTGGCCCCTGTGAATTTAATTGCCTTTTCTATCATTTCAAACCTGCTTGTGCCCACTGATGGCCACAGAACTGATGCAAACAAAATGGAGTTGTATCTCTTTTATTGTTTTCGAGAAAAAATCCGGATTGATTTTGGTTTTGTCATGTGCAAGTTTTTACTTCGCTATGCTACTGACTCTCGAAGAAAACTATCCTATGGAAAGTTTCTTCAAAAGATTTTTGAATTTTACAAAGTTCCAATTTTAGGTGTTTGTCCCAAAGAAGCATCTTCTTATGCTTTTACCAGAGCATATTTTGAAAGGAAAAATCTTGTTTTCAAAGATAATCTGTGGGCATATAAGGGGGCATCATCTAGTGAACAGAGGTCTAAGACTATACATGATCCTTCACCCATTTCACTCACTCCCATTCACCCTAGGAAGTCTGCCACTAAAGCATCTTCCTCTTCAAGTAATGAAGTAATTGAGCTTCTTCATGAACTCAAACAGCATGTTCTTCTTCTAGAACATGGCCTAATGCTCACCATGTCTTCTGAGCAACAAACTGCCTTTCTTGACAAAAAGAATCTTCTTTTTCCTCCACCTGTGGTTGAGGAAGTTTCCCATGACAAAGAGTCACACCCCACTGATCCAAGTTCATCAATTCCGGATCCTGGTTCTTCAACCCCTGTGACTCCTCTTGGCACCTCTACATTAGATAAAGGCAAGGCATGTAACGACCCCACCTCCCCCTAAGGCGAACCAAAGGGTTCGGCGGACCGCCTGCCCAGCTCTCGCCGGGACTCAGTCAGTCACTATAAGAAAAGGGCAATAAAACCCACAAAGCAAACGAAATAACAATAATTCCAAACTTAAACGTAAACTTATATACATAACCATCCCAAAAGCAATACAACGTATGTACAAAGGTTCTCTATTCTCCATACAACTAGCCCACCAAACATTGGGGCGAGAACCATAAAAAAAAAAGTCAAAAGTTCTAGACCGGCTAGTCTATAAGTAGCTTCCGTCCTTGCACGTCTTCCCCTACTAAGGAAAACAAAAACTAAAGGAATGAGCTGGAAAGCTCAGTGAGGTTCCGCACACATAGGCAAGAAGAGAATCAATGCATTCAATACATATAAACAACAATTCAAGTTACAAGTACAAATAAAGCGATAAACATATTCATGAAAAGGATACGGGCTCACAAGGAGCCATTCGTTCATTCGTTCATTCATTCATTCTCCTTTCATTCCCTTATGTCTCCAATCATTTGAAAAATGCATTTTATATAAGTAAAACCCTCATTCATTCATTCGTTCATTCATTCATTCACCCCGTCCCTGGCTTTTGGCCAGGCTCCACCAACCTACAAGGTAATACTCGAGTATACCGAAACGTTCACCCAAGTCCCTAATCGCCCGACCGAGTCCGCTTCTGGCTCGAGACGACCGGTAACAAGGGGCAATGGCCAGTTCAGCCCAAAGGCTTACATTCATGCACAAATAACATTTCAATCGTTCAATCATTGAAACTTTCACAATCATTTAGGCCGAGTGCGATAAAGTACACACTTGCCTCAAAAACTCGTTTTAGCAATTATTGAAAGCATTTAACATTTATCAATCATTCATACAAGCCATACCATCATGAAACATAACAAACAAGGAACACTCACCTAATTACGCAAATAACGTGCAAAATATTCTTCCAGATATTACCCTCGGTCACCGAGAAAACCAAGAAACAAGGGAAAGAGAGGTTGTGGACACCTTTGCTCTTCAAAACAACTTCACTACAACCCTTACTAGCACTAGAAGGTAGGATTTTATGGAGTGAAATGGATGGAAGCAAATGTTTTTGGTTGATTTGCACCAAGTAGAAGCTAGAACTTGAAGAGTTTCTCCTTCCTTCTTTGCTCAAGATGGCCGGCCAACAAGAGAAGAAAAATGGTGGTTTTTGTGCATTTTTTTGATATTTAATCCTTTGGTAAAAAAAGTCAAGAAAGTGAATAGTGTTTCTTAAAGTCCATCCAATGAGAAGGTGACACTTGTCACCTCCATTAATGCATTCTTATCATTCTTTTCTCTCTCACATCAATCACTTTACACACCCTACTTATCTCTTAACACCCGATAAATTTTTCACAGTATCCGAAACTTAACCTTATTGGCCGAATTTTTCCGAACTTATCGCACTAGTGGGTCCCACGTCCAATATATATTCTTAATTTTTCAAAACTACCCAATGCTAGGAAAATCATATTAAAAACTATAATTACCCATAAAATCCACCAAGAAATTTTTCTAAGCCAGAAAACATGCAATTAAGGGAAAAACCCTAGGACAATATTAGGGAAATACGGGTTCTCACAATCTCCCCCCCTTACGAAATTTCGTCCTCGAAATTTTTTTCTCACCTTCATTCGCACCCGGCGAGTCCGGAACTGGTCGGTTATCTAACGCATATGCTTTGGCCGGTACACTTGTTCGGTTTCCTCTTTCTTTTACCGGTTTCGATTTAGTTCCATCCAGTGACTGAGTACTACCCTCACGTGGATGTCTTCTCGGACAATTGCTCACTTGATGTTCACTGCTTCCACAGATCAAACATTTCCGCCCTTTCCGCCAACAAGCATCCTCGGTGTGATTTGCCTTTCTACAATAACCGCAAATCAAGTGAGAGGTCATCTTTTGACTATCTTGAGAAATCTCCTTAGATCCGATGTGACTTCCTTTAGTAGACCTCTCATCCATCGCCCCTATTGTCCATGGCGGATAGGACAACTGGCTCATCTTTTGCACTTTAGAAGGCGTCATCGTTTCAATAAACTCTTCCAATCCACTGCCCGATGCACCCCTTTTTCGAGTTTGGGAGGCCTTTACTTGTGCCTTGGCACTCTCGATTCGTTGAGCCTTCTCAAGGGCCTCCGTAAAAGTATTCACTTGCGCCGCTGCCAACGCCTCTTGGATGTCCAAATTCAGTCCCTGTATAAACCGTCTTACTCTTCGTCGTTCAGTGGCTACCAGTTCAGAAGCAAACTTGGATAACCTAGTAAATTTTGTCTCATATTCGGCCACACTTAATGTTCCCTGGCGTAGCCCAATAAACTCCTCCTCCCTCCTTTCTTGAACTAAAGGTGGAAGATACTTTTCATTAAATTCTCTGGTAAAGTTCGCCCAGGTCCAAATAGTCTGCTCTCTTTCCCATTTTGCTCGAATTACATTCCACCATGCTCGGGCCGGTCCCTCAAATTGAAATACTGCAAAGTTCACTTGCCTTTGTTCGGTGTAGTTTAAGGCTGTGAATATATTCACCATGGCCTCTACCCATTGCTCAGCAATATCCGGATCAGGCCCTCCAAGGAATTTTGGAGGATTAAACTTCTGAAACCTCTCTAGAGCCCGATCTTCGCCTATTTCAGGGTTCTGGGTTTGATTTACAGGCATTTGGCCTTGTTGGTCCACCAACCTTGTCAAAATGGTTGCCATCTGTTGAATTGCCGTCGCCATTTGGTCCCCGGCCTCAACTCTAGGTTCTTGTTCTTGTTCAGCGGACGTTTCCCTTTCTGCTCTAGGTTCTGGGGTCCGTTTAGTTCCACGACCTCGACCACGTCCCTGACTACGTCTCCCGTCCATATTTTTCCTTCCCTCTTTTTTTTTCAACAGTAGTTTAATGAATAAATGCAATAAGATGACTCAAAAGTAACCAAAATTGAGGCACCAAATACACAAGTAAACATATATGCACATGCTCCACATTTCAAGAAAATAGATGATCAATTACACAAGTACACATCAAGTCAGGAAAAATATTCATGTGCACAATTACAGCAATGGACGTCATATAATAAGAATACACGGGCGAATCAAACAAGGTGGTGATGTGTCGTCCCCGTCTCAGCTAAGGTAACCCCGTCCAGTCCCTCACGTCATTTTCTAATCAATCCAGATATCCGCTGACCTCTTATATTCATTCTAGTCGGACCAAGCCTGTTCATGGTCCCAACATATAAAGCTCATATACTTAACATCATCTCCACTCTGGAGTACTCGGGTACGAGAATCCGAGATAAGATAATTCACCTCTCGAGCTGGCCAGTCCCAAGAGTAAACCATCTACAATCGGAATTCCTACCAGACGTACCTATCTATGGTCCTCAGATACCATAAGAGATAGCTTATGCTCAAACGAGCACTTAGTCCATTATACCTATTCAACACTCAGTCCAGGCTCACTCCGCGCAGAGACCACGCGAAGCAGGCTCTGATACCAACTGTAACGACCCCACCTCCCCCTAAGGCGAACCAAAGGGTTCGGCGGACCGACTGCCCAGCTCTCGCCGGGACTCAGTCAGTCACTATAAGAAAAGGGCAATAAAACCCACAAAGCAAACGAAATAACAATAATTCCAAACTTAAACGTAAACTTATATACATAACCATCCCAAAAGCAATACAACGTATGTACAAAGGTTCTCTATTCTCCATACAACTAGCCCACCAAACATTGGGGCGAGAACCATAAAAAAAAAAGTCAAAAGTTCTAGACCGGCTAGTCTATAAGTAGCTTCCGTCCTTGCACGTCTTCCCCTACTAAGGAAAACAAAAACTAAAGGAATGAGCTGGAAAGCTCAGTGAGGTTCCGCACACATAGGCAAGAAGAGAATCAATGCATTCAATACATATAAACAACAATTCAAGTTACAAGTACAAATAAAGCGATAAACATATTCATGAAAAGGATACGGGCTCACAAGGAGCCATTCGTTCATTCATTCATTCTCCTTTCATTCCCTTATGTCTCCAATCATTTGAAAAATGCATTTTATATAAGTAAAACCCTCATTCATTCATTCGTTCATTCATTCATTCACCCCGTCCCTGGCTTTTGGTCAGGCTCCACCAACCTACAAGGTAATACTCGAGTATACCGAAACGTTCACCCAAGTCCCTAATCGCCCGACCGAGTCCGCTTCTGGCTCGAGACGACCGATAACAAGGGGCAATGGCCAGTTCAGCCCAAAGGCTTACATTCATGCACAAATAACATTTCTGTAGACACCAAATTTTTGTCAATTTTTAATATTTTCTCAGGATTTTTCTATTTAATAAGTTATTTATTTTCTTGTATTTTAATGTGCATTTTCTCATTTTTGCAGGTTTGCTTTACGAAAAGAGGAAAAAAAAAACAACAAAAATCAAAAAAAATCAAAAAAAAAAAAATCCAAAAATCATTTTGATCATTTTGTTTCACCAAATTAACTATTAACCCATTTCACACTCAATGGCCATGGACTTGTCTTTTCATTAATTGAGAAATCATCATTTTGGAAGATTCAACACACAAGCCCCATTTTTTTTTTTTTTGCTAGAAGTCCCTCTCGATTCTCTGCTCTCTGGACGGACCATCAGGTCAGACAGAAGAAGAAAAAAAGACTCCAACTCTCACTCTGACTCTGGGCTCTCTCCCTCTCGGTTCCTTTTTCTTTTTTTTTTGTTTCTCCCAACACACTCACACACAACTTAAAACAACAAAAGGAAGCAGCGATCGGTTAGGCTATTTGGAGCTTGGCAAATTTCATCACAAACTTTGGCCAAGGGACCAAACTCCTCATTGAGGTATTATTATTATTTTTTTTCCAGCTTTTCATTTTATTAACTAATTAGATTAAATTCATGTTTTGCTATCTATTTGTCTCTTTCTTTTATTGATGTTGTTGCTATGTGGTGTTGTTGAAGTTTTGGGGTAAGCCATGTATGAAATTAAAGGAAAAAGATGATTTCTTGTGAATGCATGTTAATTGTTTGAAAAAATGTCAAGAAGAATTTTAGGGACTGTTTTGATTTAATGCATCCTTTTGTTGTTGTTTACTTGTCAAACTAAGATTATAGTTGTATTGTAGAAGTTATCAGGAGGGTTTTGGCATAATTTTTATGATTTTTGGTGAAGATTTGAGAGTTTTAAAAAATAAAAACTGAACTGATTTCTTGGCATTTTGACCACTTTTGGGTCATCTTTTGTAAAAACTAACTTCAAAAATGGAGTCTGCGCGAAAAATGGAGTGGGGAGGTGTATTTTGAGAAATTTTGGCGACCGGAGAAGTCGCCGGCGACCGCCGCCGGAGGTGGTGGCTGCGGTGGCGCTACCGGCGGCCACCATGGCCGCCAACTGGAGTGAGCTTCGGATGGCCAGAGGAGAAGAAGAAACGAATGGGGAAGAAAGAAAAGAAAGAAAAGAGAAGAAAGAAAAGGAAAGGAAATTGGGCTGATGTTTATTTTTCTGATGGGCCAAGAGTTAGTTTTGGTTGGGTTTTGTAAATGGGTTTTGGTTTTGTTTCTTAATTTCGGTTGGGCTATAAGGTCAGAGCCCATGCCTTTATTTTGGTTGGGTCTGAGTGATAGAAGACGGGCTGGCATTGTGTTTTCGCTTGGACTTTCGGCTGGGCTTAGGTAATGTTTGGCCCAAAGAAATAAAAATGATGGCCCAGTGGCCTGTTTTCTTAAGAAGATCTGATAACGAATTTGCACTTTAGCCCCTGATCTTTGGAGTAGTTTCACTTCGGCCCAGAACATTTTGATTTCTTTCACTTTGGTCCTTATAGTAATTGCATTTTGGTCCCTGAATTTTATCTTTTATTTAATTTTGACCTCTGAACTTTAGAAAAATATAATTTTTGTCCCCAAAAGTTTTTCAATTTTTGCAATTCAGTCCCTAATGAATTTTGACTCTTTTTATTGTGATTGTTTCTTTTATTTCATAGCTAATTATGTCGCTTTTGAATATATTTAACTTGCAATTTTTAGATGTTCTTAAATTTCTTTGCGTTTGACATGTTAACGTGAATTTAGTGTTTTAACATTATTATTATTATTTTCAATTAAAGTGGTGCCATGATTCTTTTGTTCATTGTGAGTATAAATAGGACAATTTGACTCCATTTAGTCACCACTTCAAACGGGAGGTACCCCTATTTTTATTATTTCAATGTCAATTATGTGCTCTTATGTGCTCCTATGTGTTCCTATGTGTTTATATATTTTTATATGTTTTATTCATTGCATTTAAATGTTCATTTAAATTTTCTTATATTATATTTGTTTAGTTTATTTTTATAATGATTCAAGAGGTATTTAAATACCTCAAAAATGTAATAGATAGGATAATTAGATTTGTTTTATTATATTTTTCCCTTCTAGTTTGTAGTTAGGCACTCCCCGATGTAATAGATAGGTTGCGTGTTATGTGGCTTATGTGTTATGTGTTTTATCCGCTTTCCTTAGGATTTTCGCATCTAGATATTATGTTTACGTGTTATGTGCTACGTGCTTTTATGTGTTTATTTGTTTTAATTTATGTTTTATTTGTTTCACTATGAATTGTTAATGCATGACGTCACCACACTAGTCCAACGCTAGTTGTGGTTTCTCCCTCCGCTTACTTGCTAGTCCAACGCTAGTAAGGATTTTTAGAAATGGGCTAGTCCAACGCTAGACCCTTTAGGTCATCTTGCGCTAGATTCATCTTTGTATGCTATTCACCACATTTTCATGCATTTTTAGGATCTTTTCTCATTTGCATGATATTCCCTATTATATTATCCCCTACCCGCTATAGGTACTAATCATGTCATTTAGAATTGCATCTCATTTAAATTAGTTCATTTGCTTGTTCATGTTAGGATAATTATTTTCAAACATGGGAAATGGGTGATTATAACTTTTTAGTTTAAATATCCCATTAATTCTTGTATAAGAAAATTTTATCACGAGTTTTCGTATCCCGTACCCATTATGTTGCATTCCTATTCTTTGGTCACTTATACATATATATATAATTTAACTTTCTTTTTTTTCATCATTTGCATATTCGTGATACTTTCAAGGAATCATTTTGGCCTTCGCAACTAATGCGATTGGTTCAATTAAACCCTTGAATGAACATTTTGTTCCTTTCGATATTTTTTATAAATTTAGATTTGCATCCATGTAGAAAACATCCAAATAAGATAAAATTAAGGGTTAGATTAGGAAATTTTTGACCAAACCTCGCAACTAGCTTAGACTAGGTTGAAAGGGTGCCTTAGGTTTGATTTAATCGAACATTTGCCTTCCCTTTCTTCAATCGTGACTCCCGAACCCATTTTCTCTTGTTTTTTCGAAGACCTGGAGTTGTCAAAAGGGTTTTTATTTTATTTTATTCTTATCAAAAAGTATTTTTGGGGTGACTTGGTACACCCAAATTCAATACCAAGTGTCGACTCCTCTTTTTTCTTAAAAACCATTTTAGACTAAATTTTGGACCCAAATTGTCGCATTTTTTAAAAGTCCCATTTTAGGTCCTTTTTCATTTATTCTTAATAAATCACATTCTTTTATAAAACCTTTTTATTTTCCATCGCGAAAAAATGGGGCGCGACAACTTGGCGACTCCACTGGGGAAGTTAGAGAGTCCAAGCACTTGGTTTAGTCGTCTTTTCTCTTTTTAACCCTTATATTTATCATATTTGGATGTTTTAGGTTGCATTTTTCTTTTTTAGGATGTTTTGCATTTCACACTCGTAATCGTTCCTCGTCTTACGTGTATGTGATGAATGGCTTATTTATTATTTATTTATTTTATTCGTATCGCGCTTTGCATTTGGGTGGGGGAAAATATCACCGTAGAGCCTCCACACGTGTTTTAATTATAATCTCTCCCTCAAAAGGAAGCACTTCATACGTGCATGCATTATTTTTACCCTATTTTTATTTTTTCTCGTGGGCGCCATCCCACATCTCCTTGTAGGATTAGGATCGATTTCCTTAGGTAGGCGGATGGTGTGCTCTGCGCCCATAGCGATGCCTAAGGGATCACTCAAGCCACCGATCGAAGGTTTTGGGATTGATGACCCTTAACCTTTTGGTCTGAAGGCTTGGGAGCCTGAAACCTTATCGAGTCTAGATGCATTAGTAAGCCAAACCTCATGCATCCATATTAGAAATACCCTAGGATAGAGTCAATCCTTATCCAATTAGGAACATTAGACACGAGGGGAGGGATTTCACCCCTCTTTCTTTACTTTCTATTGTTGTATTATTTATTGTTCCAACGTGTTATGTGTTATTTGTTGAACTAACCTTCCCTTGTTTTCTCTTTTCTGCATAAACAAACTTTAGAAATAAGAGTTCTGGCATGATACTCGTTTAGGACAAGACAGCCTTTCATATCAAGCACGTTTAAATTTTAATTAATTGCATACGCATATATATTGCACATCATTTTAGGCTTACCCCGGCATTTAAATGGGGCACTTTTAGATCATATGTCAATTATTTCATTGCATATTTAACCGTTTTAATAAATTGGCATCATACATCAACTTTAGAGGGAATGCCGCATAGGGGATCCCACGTTAAGAATAAGCCACCTTTTGTCTCGGATATATAATCCAATGAGATTTGCACGTTTATATTTTTTGTACCATCCAAAGGGGTAGTGCACAAGGTAAGGTAGGATCCGATCATTTTTTCATAACACGATTTTTGGAATATGAGCACCTAACAATCATCTTTTGGCCATTTTAACATATTTGATAAAATCCCCTTGCGCAAAGGGTATTAATTTGGAGAAGTTCACAAATAATTTCACATTGTTGAGACGATAAATATAATCGAGGCCAAATCTTGATTTTAGAAGGCTCATAGACTGATGCATCGCAATGAATTTTTTGAAACTATCAATAGGTAGCCAATTCAATAAACTCTCATTTCCATTCAATTCATTTAATCAAATTATCCATCAAATTCATCCAATCTATTTGGTCAATTCATTCATTTTTAGGACAATTCGGTCAATTTTGAATAAATCGTCATTTTCATTTATTTGACCAATTTATCCCTTTTTAGGGTGATTCAATCAATTTTGAATAAATTAAATTTCATTCAATTCATTTGATCAGTTTGCCTATTTTTAAGGTGATCTAGTCAATTTTGAAATAAATCATTAATTTCATTCAATTCATTTGACCAATTTACCCCTTTTTAGGGTGGTCCAGCCAATTTTTGAATAGATCCTCAATTTCATTCAATCAATTTGATCTGTTCATTCACTTTTAGGATAATTCAGTCAATTTTGAATAAATCGTCAATTTCATCCAATCAATTTTACCAGTTTATTCATTTTTTAGGACAATCCAACCAATTTTTGAATAAATCCTCAATTTCATTCAATCCATTTGATCCGTTCATTTACTTTTAGGATAATTCAGCCAATTTTGAATAAATCATCAATTCCACCCAATTCGTTATTCTTTTTAGGACAATTCAATCAATTTTTTAATAAATCATCAATTTCATTCGATCCATTTGACCAGTTTTATTCCACTTTTAGGATAATCCAATCAATTTTTGAACTAACCATCAATTTCATTCGATTCATTTAACCCATTTATTCTCTTTTAAAGTTTCGATCTATGGTTCACCGAAGAAACTAGTCAAGACATTTCAATCCTTTCAAAAAATAAGTTTTTCACACTAAATTGATTTTTAATATCACTTTATATGTCAATCAAAATAATCAATCCATTCGAATTTTGTCCTCATTTTGTTAGTTATCTATTATTTTCGAAAAAAAAGATCCATTTAGTCCAATTTTTTTTCAAATGCTCTTCAATTGAATCTCAATAAGTCGATCGGATCCATCAGGTATTGTATGGTGCCTACCCCAGAGGATTGCATTTTTCATGTTAGGCCAACCCTTGGCATAAAAGGGCTCTCCCATAGGACATGCATACCAATTTTACAGTTTTGATTACTAACTCTGGGTATTTTTCTTTTAATTTTTCCCCCTCCCCTGCATTTATAAAAGTTGTTTTAATAAGGTAAAAATATTTTTCCTATATCTGATAATATTTTTTGATCTGATAAATTTTGAAAATTACAAGTGTTACTTGATTTTGGACAGATCCTACAATGAAAAAAAAATGATGAATGAAAAATTTCATCTGTAAATGCCAATCTAAAGTATCTCAAAAATCTCTTGATTCATTGTTTCTAATACATTTTGTCTCAAAAGATAGAAAGAGAAAGTGTGTATATATTTGAAAATATATTCTTTGGAGATTTTTACTTTCTCATATATATTATATTTGAGCAAAAAAAAAAAAAAGAATTTTTGAACAATAAAGTTTTTATTTAGACAATTATTATTTTGTATATATATTCATTCTTTATTTGCTTATTGGGAGATTTCATGATGAATCCTAAGAAATAAGATTAAATTGAGATTTTTCGACCTCTTGTTCTAAAATTCATGAGTGTATGTCCAATCCCCAAAATTCTTTGCATACACTAGATTTGTGGTCTAAACTATTCAATGGGGATAGTCGGAAATAAAAGGGTCATTCAAATTTGATAGCTTGTCATAAAAGATCAACCCTAACACTTTTCATTTTCATTTTTTGTCCACTTCTATTGAACCTCCAAGATCAGTCGCATTGGTTGACTAGCTTCAAAGTGAGATAATTTTTTTCATGAAAATGTCTGGTGTGTCTAATCAGATTCAATCCACATCTGAGTGAAAGCAAAAATGTACATTACTGCTTATTTTGTTTTGAAAATTTGGAATGATACTTTAGGCTTTCGTTTCTCTATCTATACAGATGCTATCATTTGTTTTCCCATTTGAGCCTTTAAAAATAGAATTTCGTTTCAAATAAAATCCTAAATGATCATGACCTTCCATGGAAAATTTTTCGAATGTCAAATGGAAATGGATTTTTCCAACGGGTTATTCTTTACTTTGGTTGTCATGAGAAATAAGAATGATGCTTTGGCCATCGTTTCTACCATCTAAACACTTTTATCCTTTGCATCCTCATTTGAGCCTAAATTGGTGGTTCGTTTCAAAAGCACTTATGATTGCACCCCCACACTGGGGAAGGAGATTTCAAAAAAAGAAAAAAAAAAGAAGAAAAAAAGGAGAAAATGCTACAAGTTGGGGAATTTGACTCTACCATTGATATTTGGTCTTCAATATCAAAAGAAACAGGGGCCATCTACACTCCAAATAAGGGAGTTTTCAATTTTATCATTGACATTGGGATATCAGTATTGGTTAAAAAAAAAAAAAAAAAAAAAAAAGGGAAAAGAGAGAAAAGAAAAATGTGAAAAAAATGAAAAAAAATGATGAAAGAAAAAAAAAGAAAAAGAAAAATGCGAAGACATCCAACGCTGCATTCCTCTTAGTGATTGTTGAAGAAAAAAGAGGATTGATAAGAAAAAGGGAGTCAAAATGGGGTCCCGGATTTTAAATCCAAAACTGGGGCAATTTTTGTGAAAGAAGGTGATTTTAAGTGCATTGTCCTTGAAAGTTTTTTTCCTAGCTATCGTTGTTAAACTACATTACATAGCCCATAAAGTCCATTGCTGACTTGTCTTTCATGACAATTTGAAGTGAAAATCTTGCCTCTAAGGGATCTACCAATCACTCATGATCAGAAGGCCATAACCTGTTTTCATATGTTTAGCTATCGTTTCTACCCATATATTACAAGCATATACAGCTTATATGTTGACTGAGTTTTCTTAGAAAATAAGAGTGATAAACTATTTGCTTTCACCAAGATGTGATATTGAATGTGTTGGGTACAATTTGGCAAAAAAAAAAAAAAAAAAAAAAGACAAATCCTAACATACCATTCCCCTGAGTCACCTCAAAATCATGAATAATACCCATTTGGTTGGTTCTAAAAGATGAACTAACAAGAAAGGGACCCCTTTTCCCTCAACACCGATCCCAAAATGAGGAAGAGATCTTTTGCAATTTGGTCCTATTTTGAGAGATTTAGCATGGAATCTTCTATATGAGTTTGGATATGACATTTAATTTTTTTCATTTGAAAAATATAGTTTCTATTCACATTGCATGTTAGTCTTCTAAATTTTGAAAAAAAAAAAAAAACAGTTTTCTGGTTTTGTCTGGTTAAATGGAGAACCATTCGATAAAATTCTATAATAGGCCCAAATTGGGGCAAATTCTTTGTAATATATTTGTGAGATTTTTGTCAAATAGGTTCAAATTGAGGCAAAATTTTACAATGCATTTGTAGGGTATGTCCAAGGTCAAGTATATTTTTCAAATTTTGATAAGTCAACACTTGGCATGAATCTTAATTGTTACATCATTGCTCAAAAAAAAAAAAGAATTTTGAAAAATTCAAGTGTTTTGAAAAACCCCCCTTGTGCAGGTGTTTATGGTTGAGTTTGAGGAAAAGACGCAAGTGAAAATCTTGCAAATTTGGAGGGTAATCACGAATAAAAAGGGGGCAATAATACTACCTTGCAAAGTGGAGGATCGGCTATTTATTCAGAAAGAGTGCATACTTCAACAATCAACTTGGAAAAAAAAAAGAAGAAAAGAGAAAATAAAAGAAAGGGGGAATGAAAAAAAAAGAGAGAGAGAATAGTAAAAAAAAAAAAAAAGGGAAAAAATGAAAAAAAAAAGAGGAAAAAACGAAAAAAGAGAGAAAAAGAAAAAAAAAGGGGATTGAAAAAAAGAAAAAGGAAAAGAGAGTTTTTCCTTCGATTTTGCAAATTTTGCAATTGAACTCTGGGAGCATTTCATTAGAGATTACATTTCTAAGTTGGGGCAACACCTTGCCCTCTTATGTCGAAATGGAAGTGGTAATGCATGCCAAAATCGAGATCCCGTCCTTGCACATTTTGACAAAGGCTCAGGCAGAAGAAATCAAATGGATTAAGGAGCACAATGAGTTGTTGTCTCTAATTGATGAAAAAGAGGTTGAATGTTTGTCATGGACAATGCTATCATCAAATGATGGTTCGTTAGAAAGACAAATCTCGCTTATTTGAAGTGAGGGATAAGGTTTTGAAGTAAATTTTTCCGATTCAAGAGGAGGTTAAAGAAAAGTTTGCTCCAACTTGGCAAGGGCCATTTATTGTTCAAAGAGTGCTATCCGGAGGAACGTCCATTCTTACAGAACTGGATGGACAGGTTTTTCCTTTGCCAATCAAAGACATGTGTAATAAATTTTTTATCTGATTATGTGATTTTTCTTTTTGAAATACCATCTATGGCGGATCAAAGGCGAGCCTTCTTCTTTTCTCTTTGAACATCTTATCCCTAGTTTTCCCCATTGAACCTCCAGAATAATTTAACCCTTTATTTGATAGCCCTCCTAAAGATTGCAAATTCCACACCAGGGCAAATTTTATCTCCTATTTGTCCAAAAAAAAAAAAAAAAGAAAGAAAAAAAAAGGGATTCAAAAGCCAAACTGGGGCAATTTTTTTCAGTATTAATACCCTCATACTGGAGCAAATATTGATAGAACGTCATCTTAGGGTTTTGAAACCTTTTTGAAGATTTTGCTTTCAACCTTTAATATTTCTCTACCCCATCTGAGCCCATCACAAAAATCATGAAAGTCTCGACCTCCGTTTTAGTGGCATTTCTGATAAAAATCACTTAATCAAATGGCAAATGATGTCAATACACCTTCACCAATTTTGCATGGGAAGGATTGTCACACTGATGCCATTATTCTTTAAATATATTTCTGAGTTGATAAAGGTCGTTGGCAAGATTTGTTCATTGAGTGAAAACCGGAATGGGTGTCTTTTCAAAAGGAAAAAAAGAGAGAGAGAAAAGAAAAATGAAAAAAAAATGAATGGAAAAAAAAAGAAAAAAAAGAAGAAATAGAAAAACGAAAAGAAAATGGGGGTGACCTTAGGAAAAATCCGAAATGCTAAGGTCATCAATGTAAGGTTTTGGAGCACAAGAGAATCATGAACGAAGAGCAGAGTGTTGAAACTTGAAACGGACATTCCTTCAAATCTGGTCATTAGAAAGAGTTGATTTGTGATACAAAGGGAAGTATGACTGACTGATGCTAAAAAACTGAGAAGATTCAACACAAGTTGCAGCACAACTCTTGGGGGGCAGTTTTGACATCAAAAGATCATGCTTACATGGTTCTCAAGGCCAAAGGAATCACAAGGGATCACATGGGTGGTGGCATTATGTGATCACTTTTTTTTTGTCTTTTCGAAAGCATGAAAAATGTGGTTTTTGTTAAACATGATTTACGCTGGATCAAATAGCAAAAGGAGTGAGCTCCAATTTTGGTAATGCATTCTAAATCGGTTTTGTGAAAGAAAAAAAAGTGAAAAAAGAAAAAGGGCCTTTTAAAATCGAGAGGATAGTGACATATGTACCTCTCGAATCTCTTGAAGGGAGAATTGTCATTGGTATTTTTCTAGTTTTAAAATTCGTCACTTTGGACTTTTTCAAAAAAAAAAAAAAGTGTGTTTCTTTCATTTCTTCTAAAAAATTTGAAAAAAAAAGAGAGAAAAAAAAGAGAGATTGCAAATCCACCAACTTGAGCAACGTGCATTTAAGCCTTTCAGTTAGATAGTATAGGACTTGCGTTTTCGTTTCTTTCAGTATTTCATTGGGCTCGGGTCAATCCCACCAATCTGTTATTTAAAAAAAAAAAAAATCAAAAATCAAATCAAAATCAATCAAGAAGATCCAATTTAAATTCCTGTTGGAGCGTAATCGCGTCCCTCCCCGCATATTTAATTTCTTGTTGGTGAGTCTCAGCGTCCACCGCGTACCCTTCTATCTCCCCTTCTTGACAGATCAGAAGATCATATTTAATTTCTTGTTGGTGAGTCTCAGCGTCCACCGCGCACCCTTCTACCTCACCTTCTTGACAATTTAAATTCCTGTTGGTGAGTCTCAGCGTCCACCGCGCACCCTTCTATCTCCCCTTCTTGACAAATTTAAATTCCTGTTGGAGCGTAATCGCGTCCCTCCGCGCATCAATTTAATTTCCTGTTGGTGAGTCTCAGCGTCCACCGCGCACCCTTCTACCTCTCATTCTTGACAATTTAATTTCCTGTTGGTGAGTCTCAGCGTCCACCGCGCATCCTTCTATCCCCCTTCTTGTCAATTTAATTTCCTGTTGGTGAGTCTCAGCGTCCACCGCGCACCCTTTTACCTCCCCTTCTTGAAAAATTTAATTCATGCTGGTGAGTCTCAGCGTCCACCGCGCATCCTTTTACCTCCCCTTCTTAACAATTTAAATTATTGTTGGAGCGTAATCGCGTCCCTCCGCGCATCAATTTAATTCCCTGTTGGTGAGTCTCAGCGTCCACCGCGCACCCTTCTGTCCCCCTTCTCGACAATTTAATTTTCTGTTGGTGAGTCTCAGCGTCCACCGCGCACCCTTCTATCTCCCATTCTTGACAATTTAATTTTATGTTGGAGCGTAATCGCGTCCCTCCGCGCATCAATTTAATTTCCTGTTGGTGAGTCTCAGCGTCCACCGCGCACCCTTCTATCTCCCATTCTTGACAATTTTATTTTCTGTTGGAGCGTAATCGCGTCCCTCCGCGCATCAATTTAATTTCCTGTTGGTGAGTCTCAGCGTCCACCGCGCACCCTTCTGTCCCCCTTCTCGACAATTTAATATCTTGGTGGTGAGGTCTCAGCGTCCGCCGCGCACCCTTCTACCCCCATTCTAAGCAATCACATTTAATTTTCTGTTGGAGCGTAATCGCGTCCCTCCGCGCATCTTTTTCTAGTTATGAGAAGTTATTTTTCTTGACTGTTTTGATTAATAATTGTGTTGTCTCATTCATTTTGTATTTCATGTTTAGAAGTTCTGATAACTCAGACTTTTTCGACTTTGCAAAGATCACAGTTGGTCAATGCACTTGTTTCATTGTGGTTCACTTGCATTTGAACTACGTTTGACCTGATTCCCATGGCGGGATACGTAGGCAACTCTACATGAGTTCGGTCACGTGCTTCCTGTAATGTTATTGCATCATTTTGTCAATAATTTCAGCCAAGTGTTGGCTTGTTTATTTTAGTTCAGGTGCAACTACAAGAGACAGGTAAGCAATTTGGTGTCTACGTCTTTGTCTTGAGTTTCTTTGAAACTCTAGACAAAGAGGGGCAAGCTGTAGACACCAAATTTTTGTCAATTTTTAATATTTTCTCAAGATTTTTCTATTTAATGAATTATTTATTTTCTAGCATTTTAATGTGCATTTTTCTCATTTTTGCAGGTTTGCTTTAAAAAAAAAAGGAAAAAAAAAAAAGAAAAACAAACCAAAAAAAAAAAAAAACAAACAAACAACAAAAATAAAATAAAAGTAAAAAAAATAAAAAAAATCATCATAATCATTTTCTCTACCAAAACCCCTATTAACCCATTCCACACTCAATTGCCAGGCACCTTTCTTTTCATTGGCAGAAGCTATCATTTGAAAAAAAATCCTACACACAAGCCCCATTTTTTTTTTTTTTCCTACAAGTCCCTCTCGATTCTCTGCTCTCTGGACGGACCATCAGGTCAGACAGAAGAAGAAAAAAAGACTCCAACTCTCACTCTGACTCTGGGCTCTCTCCCTCTCGGTTCCTTTTTCTTTTTTTTTGTTTCTCCCAACACACTCACACACAACTTAAAACAACAAAAGGAAGCAGCGATCGGTTAGGCTATTTGGAGCTTGGCAAATTTCATCACAAACTTTGGCCAAGGGACCAAACTCCTCATTGAGGTATTATTATTATTTTTTTTCCAGCTTTTCATTTTATTAACTAATTAGATTAAATTCATGTTTTGCTATCTATTTGTCTCTTTCTTTTATTGATGTTGTTGTTATGTGGTGTTGTTGAAGTTTTGGGGTAAGCCATGTATGAAATTAAAGGAAAAAGATGATTTCTTGTGAATGCATGTTAATTGTTTGAAAAAATGTCAAGAAGAATTTTAGGGACTGTTTTGATTTAATGCATCCTTTTGTTGTTGTTTACTTGTCAAACTAAGATTATAGTTGTATTGTAGAAGTTATCAGGAGGGTTTTGGCATAATTTTTATGATTTTTGGTGAAGATTTGAGAGTTTTAAAAAATAAAAACTGAACTGATTTCTTGGCATTTTGACCACTTTTGGGTCATCTTTTGTAAAAACTAACTTCAAAAATGGAGTCTGCGCGAAAAATGGAGTGGGGAGGTGTATTTTGAGAAATTTTGGCGACCGGAGAAGTCGCCGGCGACCGCCGCCGGAGGTGGTGGCTGCGGTGGCGCTACCGGCGGCCACCATGGCCGCCAACTGGAGTGAGCTTCGGATGGCCAGAGGAGAAGAAGAAACGAATGGGGAAGAAAGAAAAGAAAGAAAAGAGAAGAAAGAAAAGGAAAGGAAATTGGGCTGATGTTTATTTTTCTGATGGGCCAAGAGTTAGTTTTGGTTGGGTTTTGTAAATGGGTTTTGGTTTTGTTTCTTAATTTCGGTTGGGCTATAAGGTCAGAGCCCATGCCTTTATTTTGGTTGGGTCTGAGTGATAGAAGACGGGCTGGCATTGTGTTTTCGCTTGGACTTTCGGCTGGGCTTAGGTAATGTTTGGCCCAAAGAAATAAAAATGATGGCCCAGTGGCCTGTTTTCTTAAGAAGATCTGATAACGAATTTGCACTTTAGCCCCTGATCTTTGGAGTAGTTTCACTTCGGCCCAGAACATTTTGATTTCTTTCACTTTGGTCCTTATAGTAATTGCATTTTGGTCCCTGAATTTTATCTTTTATTTAATTTTGACCTCTGAACTTTAGAAAAATATAATTTTTGTCCCCAAAAGTTTTTCAATTTTTGCAATTCAGTCCCTAATGAATTTTGACTCTTTTTATTGTGATTGTTTCTTTTATTTCATAGCTAATTATGTCGCTTTTGAATATATTTAACTTGCAATTTTTAGATGTTCTTAAATTTCTTTGCGTTTGACATGTTAACGTGAATTTAGTGTTTTAACATTATTATTATTATTTTCAATTAAAGTGGTGCCATGATTCTTTTGTTCATTGTGAGTATAAATAGGACAATTTGACTCCATTTAGTCACCACTTCAAACGGGAGGTACCCCTATTTTTATTATTTCAATGTCAATTATGTGCTCTTATGTGCTCCTATGTGTTCCTATGTGTTTATATATTTTTATATGTTTTATTCATTGCATTTAAATGTTCATTTAAATTTTCTTATATTATATTTGTTTAGTTTATTTTTATAATGATTCAAGAGGTATTTAAATACCTCAAAAATGTAATAGATAGGATAATTAGATTTGTTTTATTATATTTTTCCCTTCTAGTTTGTAGTTAGGCACTCCCCGATGTAATAGATAGGTTGCGTGTTATGTGGCTTATGTGTTATGTGTTTTATCCGCTTTCCTTAGGATTTTCGCATCTAGATATTATGTTTACGTGTTATGTGCTACGTGCTTTTATGTGTTTATTTGTTTTAATTTATGTTTTATTTGTTTCACTATGAATTGTTAATGCATGACGTCACCACACTAGTCCAACGCTAGTTGTGGTTTTTCCCTCCGCTTACTTGCTAGTCCAACGCTAGTAAGGATTTTTAGAAATGGGCTAGTCCAACGCTAGACCCTTTAGGTCATCTTGCGCTAGATTCATCTTTGTATGCTATTCACCACATTTTCATGCATTTTTAGGATCTTTTCTCATTTGCATGATATTCCCTATTATATTATCCCCTACCCGCTATAGGTACTAATCATGTCATTTAGAATTGCATCTCATTTAAATTAGTTCATTTGCTTGTTCATGTTAGGATAATTATTTTCAAACATGGGAAATGGGTGATTATAACTTTTTAGTTTAAATATCCCATTAATTCTTGTATAAGAAAATTTTATCACGAGTTTTCGTATCCAGTACCCATTATGTTGCATTCCTATTCTTTGGTCACTTATACATATATATATAATTTAACTTTCTTTTTTTTCATCATTTGCATATTCGTGATACTTTCAAGAAATCATTTTGGCCTTCGCAACTAATGCGATTGGTTCAATTAAACCCTTGAATGAACATTTTGTTCCTTTCGATATTTTTTATAAATTTAGATTTGCATCCATGTAGAAAACATCCAAATAAGATAAAATTAAGGGTTAGATTAGGAAATTTTTGACCAAACCTCGCAACTAGCTTAGACTAGGTTGAAAGGGTGCCTTAGGTTTGATTTAATCGAACATTTGCCTTCCCTTTCTTCAATCGTGACTCCCGAACCCATTTTCTCTTGTTTTTTCGAAGACCTGGAGTTGTCAAAAGGGTTTTTATTTTATTTTATTCTTATCAAAAAGTATTTTTGGGGTGACTTGGTACACCCAAATTCAATACCAAGTGGCGACTCCTCTTTTTTCTTAAAAACCATTTTAGACTAAATTTTGGACCCAAATTGTCGCATTTTTTAAAAGCCCCATTTTAGGTCCTTTTTCATTTATTATTAATAAATCACATTCTTTTATAAAACCTTTTTATTTTCCATCGCGAAAAATGGGGCGCGACAATTTCAATCGTTCAATCATTGAAACTTTCACAATCATTTAGGCCGAGTGCGATAAAGTACACACTTGCCTCAAAAACTCGTTTTAGCAATTATTGAAAGCATTTAACATTTATCAATCATTCATACAAGCCATACCATCATGAAACATAACAAACAAGGAACACTCACCTAATTACGCAAATAACGTGCAAAATATTCTTCCAGATATTACCCTCGGTCACCGAGAAAACCAAGAAACAAGGGAAAGAGAGGTTGTGGACACCTTTGCTCTTCAAAACAACTTCACTACAACCCTTACTAGCACTAGAAGGTAGGATTTTATGGAGTGAAATGGATGGAAGCAAATGTTTTTGGTTGATTTGCACCAAGTAGAAGCTAGAACTTGAAGAGTTTCTCCTTCCTTCTTTGCTCAAGATAGCCGGCCAACAAGAGAAGAAAAATGGTGGTTTTTGTGCATTTTTTTGATATTTAATCCTTTGGTCAAAAAAGTCAAGAAAGTGAATAGTGTTTCTTAAAGTCCATCCAATGAGAAGGTGACACTTGTCACCTCCATTAATACATTCTTATCATTCTTTTCTCTCTCACATCAATCACTTTACACACCCTACTTATCTCTTAACACCCGATAAATTTTTCACAGTATCCGAAACTTAACCTTATTGGCCGAATTTTTCCGAACTTATCGCACTAGTGGGTCCCACGTCCAATATATATTCTTAATTTTTCAAAACTACCCAATGCTAGGAAAATCATATTAAAAACTATAATTACCCATAAAATCCACCAAGAAATTTTTCTAAGCCGGAAAACATGCAATTAAGGGAAAAACCCTAGGACAATATTAGGGAAATACGGGTTCTCACAAGGCACCAGTTGAAGAGGCTGCTGAAGATGATGAAGAGACTGAAAAGGAGGATCTTGACCAATATCAGCTCTCTCGGAGGACACCTGGATCCACTTAGTTCATCATTTAGGACATTTGCATGTTGTCTGTCTCGTTTATGTGTTTGTGGTATTCAACAATGAATATGTAATGTAATGGATATTTTAAGTTTCTTTTGGTATGTTTTTGATGAATGTTTAAGTTATGTTTTGATGGATGTTTAAGCACTGTCTTGATGGATGTTTGTTTGTCTATTCTAATTGTGTGAATATAATGAATTTTTTTGGTTTTCATTGATGAATGTATTTGTGGATGTGTTGATGTGTTGATGTAATTGGTTGCCCTTTGTGATGACAAAAAGGGGGAGAATGGAAATGATATACTAATTGATTGATATGTTGGATTTTATGAGGATTTGATGATGTTGGATATGTTGAATTGATTGATGGTTTAATTAAATTTGGATTTTGCTGATGGATTGAATTGGTGATATGTTGGTTATGAGTTGCTTAATTGTCATGTTTTTGGATAATTGTCTAAACTCGGTTGGACAGTCTAGTGAGGGGGAGGTTTTCAAACTTTTTATGATTCACTAAGGCAGGGGGAGTTCTTGTCTATTTTGAAAGGGGGAGTTTTCATTGCAATCATCAAATTTCATTTCAAACTTTTGTTTTGTCATCATCAAAAAGGGGGAGAATGTTATTCTTGGTTTTGATGATCACAAAAGTTCGTTTATACAGACCAAGAAAGTGAACACTTTGATCAGGCCTGATGGAACAAGGAAAGCATATGTCTGATTGACTCCAGTCTACGATGCTTTGGATGTGGCAAACAAGATTGAAATAATATAAATGAATTTAGTAATTGTTTTGTTCCGATCAAAGATACTGTCTTTTAAGTGTGTCTTGTGTGTCATTCTTGGCACTTTGAAATGTTTATCTAACCTTCTTCGAAAACAAGTGTTTTTGTCTATCCAAGAATCAGGTTCGAATATGTCATCAAAAGCAAAACAACCAAAATGTGAAGCAAAAACAGGACAATCAGGTCGGACGGCCGAAAGGAATCTGTCGGACGTCCGAAAGGATGAAGAACATCAGGAAGGAAGCTCTGTCGGACGCACATATGGGAGCATCGGACGTCCGGAAGGATCGGACGCACACCTCGGACGCATATCAACCAGATCGGACGTCCGAAAAATTCCAAGATAACTTGCTAGCTCTCGGCCCAAGGTCGGACGCTGTGCTGTCGGACGACAAAAAACTCATCGGACGTCCGAACCTCAACATGGCTATCATCGGACGATTGGTTCGGACGATGATTCGATCGTCGGACGTCCGACAGCCCCAACGGCTAGTTGACTCTTCAGCTGCCTTCTATCCGTTGGAAGCATTGATGAAGCCCATTTCTGGTTCCCTTTAAAATTAAACTGGTCTGAACGAAGTAGGTACTTTTGCACACTTTGTTTACAAGTTCTCAAGAGATATTTTAGCTAGAAAATAGTCTCCAAAGCAGATTTGTATTAAAGTGGTGTGAATTTCTGTTGAGCATTTCTTTTGTGGTTGAAAGGATCTTTAGTGTAGCTTTGTTGAGGGTTTTCTGAGTGATTGTAAAACTTCCTAGCTTGACTAAGTGAGGCTTAGGGCGAGGAGGAAGTGCTCCCTCCATTGTACATCTAGTTGATCTTCTTTCATCAAAGAGAAGTTGCTCTTCCTAGTGTTTGGTCTTCAAGTTTGAGGATAGCTTGGTAGACACCTGGTTTGATTCCCTATTTTACTTTTCTGTTTAATAAAATTCTCATTGCTTTTCTATACTTATTTTTCTGATCAATATTGCTCCTGTCTTCTAATCTACTTGGTTAATCATTACTAGAAAAGAAGGTAAATTTTTTATTAAAGAAAAAGTGCATAAATTTGGTTAGGATTTTAATCAACCCAATTCACCCCCCCTCTTGGTTGTCTTTGGGACTTACAACTCCAAATTCCGTCCACCAAACACCCCTTTACCGGGCCCGCTCACCGTATCAGTAACAGAAATGGTAATACTCGAGTATACCGGAACCCAAGGGTCTCAATACCCAAAGATCCCCGAACAGACTACCGTGGTTCGTTATCTAATCGTCCAGGCCCTTGCCGGCCCGACTTGAATAACTTAGCCACAGGATTTGAGCTCATAGGTCACAGAAAGGTCGTTGGACACAAGCTTCCAAACGACGTCAGAACAGATACAGTTTCAGATACAGATAACAGATTCAGTACAGTTTCAGATACAGATAACAGATTCAGATAGACGTTCAGAATTGGAATATGAACAGACCAGAGAACGAGTGTGATAAAGTACACCCTCGCCTCCACTTTATCAAAGCAGTACTTGGCTTCAATAGTCATAAGTCAAGTATTCAGATATTCAGATATTTCACATAAAGGGTAGCAGGCAGTGGTACACTCACCGATTCAACTTCAAAAGTTTCACTTCAGATTGGCCTTAATCGCCAAGAAACCCTAAAATAATCAAAATAAACCAATTGAAGGTTTCATATCTAAAATCGAATAAACGGAATACACAAGTGAGACATACTAATGCAAGGGTGCAAAAACATGATTTTCTTGAAAACAAAAAGATAACATCAAGACCTAGGCGCAAACAACCCAAAAGCCCTTCATTTCCATCAAAAGGCAAATCCAACTTAAAGAACCAAACGGCCTAGAAAATCGGGCAGCACTTCCCCTAAATTTCTTACTTTTCCAGCCATTAAGACTTCATTATTTCCTCAAATCAGTCCCAACACCTCACACAAAAGTCATCTCATTCCCAAAAGCCGTTCACTAGGCTCAAAGTAGTACAAGTACAAAAGTTAGCTAGAAAATGACCGGAATAAGAGTAAGCCTTAAAACCATGCCAACCAATAGGGTTTCATAAAGCCATGCCAATCACAACCCCAATAGGGTTTCATATACATATATAAGCATAATAGCAAACCAGAAAATCAGGAAATATAACTCATTTGATCAATCAACAAAAACAGTTTTGGCCTCCGTATGCGGTAATGGTACAAAATACAATACGCTTATCGGATGAGGGTGTAAGACCCACCATCTCGAAGCTAAAAGACAGAGCTACAACAATGTAGAAGGTCACTCAGTCCAAATCCTAGCACAACTAGGTCAAAATTGCAGAAAACCAAGCCAGAACCGTAATTTCAGGTTCCCAAATCACACAAAACTGGAATACGTCTATCTCAGCCTACACAGGTCCAAATGCATTGATTCCAAAGGCACATGAAAGCTAAGACATCAAGCTACATTTCATCAGAAGACACCCACAACAAAATCCAAACCAATTCCAGTCAAAACAGACAATTACTATCGCAGTTCGCACATTCTGTTCACCCAGAACAGCAACAGTAAAAACGGCATAACTCACTCTACACTACTCCAAATTCCCTGAAATTTTGCAGGCGCTTCAAACTCATCAATACCTACAACTTTCATGTTTTGAGCAAAGTCCAATTCGGCCTCTATCTATGACCTAAAATTTCGGACAGAATGTTCAACCAAGAACCCTAATTTTCCAGAAATTCTTCCAAATCCAAAATTGATTGCAATTTTCTATCATATGCACCTACTAGAGCCAAAGCCCCTTATTACCAACCATCAAAAACAATCACACCATCAAGATCATATGAAACCAGAAAATTCCTCAAAAAATAAAAAACTCAACCAAATCACTTCAAACCAAGAAATAATCCACAATTTCTAACACAATAGCCACCATTAGGCATAAATTCAACATCATTAGCTATAAGAAAATGTTCAATCATCACTTACCAAGTAAACAAGAGAGAGGAAGATGTTGGACACCTTAAGTTCTCCAAAAAGCTTCACCAAAACACTCACTAACACCAAGTGGAAGGATTTTATGGAGTAAAAACTAATTTAGGCAAATAGTTTGGAAGATTGAGCTAGTTGGGAGCTTGAAATTTGAAGCAAGTTTCTTCCTTCTTGAGCTCTCAAGAGTCGGCCAACATAGAATGAAAAATGGTTATTTTTTTGTGAATTTTTTAAGATATTTACTCCATAAGTCAAAAGGTCAAAACCATGAATAGTAGTCTTAAGTCCTAACCAATGGAAAAAAGACACATGGCATCTCATTAAATGCAATTCAATCCTTTAGTCACCTCTCACATCAATCACTTCACACTCCTCTACTTATCTATTAACACCCGATAAATTTTACACAGTATCCGAAACTTAACCTTATTGGCCGAATTTTTCCGAACTTTCCGCACTAGTGGGTCCCACTTCCTTTCTATATCCTTAATTTTCAAAAACTACCCAATGCTAGGAAAAATCATCTAAAACTTATATTTACTCATAAAAATTATCTAGAAAATTTTCCGGATACAGAAAGTGCAGAAAACAAACCATTGAAAATAAGAAAACCTGGAAATATAATAAAACCTAGAAAATGGAAAAATTACGGGTTCTCACAATAATCATGGATTGGTCTTGAATTGATGGATTGTTATGGTGTTAAATGGACTCTTTATACGTTAATTGCAGTTGTTTGCGGAAAATTTCCGCTTGTGGTGTGAATTTACGGTTGTAGGGTTTAATTTGGGGCTTTCTTATAGATTGGTTATTAAGCTTCTAATTGGCTTGATTGAGGGGTATTGTGGCCCCAATTGGATATGTTTTATCGTTTACGAACTGTATGTGCAAGTGTGGTTAATTGCTATATGACTGGGTATTTGATTGTAGGTTGGACAAATAAAGAAATTAAGGGGAAATGCTGTCCGAACTTTGAAAGTGTAAGTGTCCGGTGCAACCCAATGAGTACAAACAATTTCACAATGATGCACTAGGATATATCAAATTTAAGCACAATAAAGAAAACTTAATTAAAGAGAAAAGATAAGAAATGCAAACCAAATATCAATCCAATAGCCTCTTCAATTGATGGCGATGCTAACCAAGATGTACAAGTGAAGGTTCACTCCTTCCTCACCCCAAACACTCTTTGGTTGAGCCAAGGAGTTTTACAACAATTCTAGTTAACCCTCAACAACCTACACTTGAAAGATCACTCACCCAATTAAGAACTATTTTATACAAATGAGGCAACCTTCACTAAGGTTTTACCACTCCAAGTGATAGGTTCACCTTCACCAAGGTTTTCACTTGAGCAACCTCACAACCCAACTTTCCCAACCCCTTATACAACCAACAAAGAATCTTTCTACTCAAAAATCTCACTTGTAAGCTTGTATTTTGTGTTGGCAAAAGTTACTTGTCTTCTTGTGCTTTGGGGTGTTTATAGAAGGTGAGAAATGGCTTCAAAAGGCTCTCCAACGGTCAAATATTAAATGCTGTCAAAACTAGCCGTTGGCCTGTCGGACGTCCGAGACCTCCTGTCGGACGTCCGAACCCTGCGTCCAAACCACCTGTCGGACGTCCGAACCCTGTGTCCGAACGTAGGCAGAGAGTCATCAAATCTTTGCGAAATTTCTCGGACGTCCGATGCGATCGATGTGCGTCCGAAGCGTGCGTCCGATCCTTCCGGACGTCCGATGCTTCCTCACGAGCGTCCGACAGAGTTTCCTTCTTGATGTTCTTCATCCTTTCGGACGTCCGATAGCGTCCGACATGAGTGCCCTGTTTTTGCTTCTTCTTTTATGCCACAAGAATCTGTTCTAACAAATTACTCACATAAAAACATTAGCCCAAATCTGCATTTTGGTTTGTTAATCATCAAAACCAAGGATTGATCGACCAAGGTCAACAATCTCCCCCTTTTTGATGATGACAAACAAAATGAAGATTTCTTTTATCAAATAAGTCCAAATAAAGCTCCCCCTTAGAAAGTGGCAATATACAAAGAAATTTCAATAGATCCTACTCCCCCTTTTGGCATCAATAAAAAAAAAACAAACTCCCCCTTTATTTTTCAAATCAAGACCAATTGAATATCAAAATTTTCAAATGTACTTACAACCATATAGCACTACTTGGATCAAATTTTCATGATGTACCTAAATATGAGAAATTTCATTTGGTACCCTTTCTTTATAGGGTCCTTGGGAGTTAATACGACATGATCTAGCAATCCACATGAATTTCATGCCTTTTCTCATATTTTTCTTTACATAGCAATCATTTTGCATATGTCCAAATTTACAACAAAAGTTACACATGATAGAAGTATTTTGCACATAGGTGGATTTAATGCAACTAATTTTCTTACTTCTTATCATAGCAAACTTATTTGTGCCTTGAAAAGATTTGCTTTCTTTTGTTTGAGAAAACTTTTGTTTTTCATTTTGGAGAAACTCGTTCAAGTCATTAATTCTTTTCTTTAACACATTTTGTTCCTCCAACATTTTTTCATAAAACTTTGTTTTCTCTTCTAACTTCCTTTTCAAATTATTTTTGCAATCAAAAACACTTTTTTGATTTTTTAAATCATCATTTTCCATTCTCAAACATTTGTTTTCTTGAAACAGTTTGGAGTTTTCTTCCAACAAATCATTTATTTTTGTTTTCAAATCTTTATTTTTAGCATAGGATTTTCTCAAACTTTTATGCATTTTAATCATAAGAATTTTCACATCATCATCTTCATTATCTTCATCACAAGAAGAGTGATAAGGACTTACCTCATCTTCTCCAACGGCCATTAGTGCCATTTGGGCCAACTCTTCTTTTTCTCTTTTTGAATTGCATTCATCCCATGTAATTTTGCAATCTCCTCTTGAGCATCTCTTGTTGAAGATCTTCTTGAAACTTTTGATGTGAGGAGTTATATCATTGTCCACTTCCATGATTTCATTACCCATGAAGGATGGGTTATCCCCCACTTGAGATGCTTTAAAAGCTACGCTTCTCTTATACATTCTTGCATTTTCTTCCTCTTGCACTTTGAATTTCAGCTTTAATTCATAAGAGGTTAGGGTATCCACAAGAGATTCAATGGACATAGAATTTAAATCCTTTGCCTCTTCTATAGCATTTATTTTGTTTTCCCATTCTTTTGGTAAGGCATTCAAAATCTTTCTATTTTTCTCACCCAAAGAATATTCTTTTCCAAGCAATTTAAGATCTTCAATAATGTCACAAAATCTACTACACATCTTATCAACATTTTCAAGAGGATGCATTTTGAAAAATTCATATTGAGAAACAAGCAAAGATTTCTTTTGTTCTTTAATATCTTGGTTACCTTCATGAAATACACACAATTTATCCCAAATATCTTTAGCTGATTTACAACCTTTAATCCTACTAGATTCATTTACATCTAATGCATTGTACAATATACACATGACCTTGGCATTCAAAGAAAGGTATCTCTTGTCTTTTTCATTCAATTCTTGTCTAGTCTTTAATCTACTCAAATTGGTGATAGAGTCAACTATTCTAGCTTCATAAGGACCATCTTCTACCACATACCACAATTCAATATAAACGGATTGTAAGAAAATCATCATTCTTTGTTTCCACATGCTAAAATGAGAACCATTAAACATAGGTGGTCTATCAATAGATTGCCCTTCTAAAAAAGAAACTTTTATGGTTGCCATGATCTTTACTCTAAGCGGTTAAGCTTGATCAAAAGAGACCAAGCTCTGATACCAATTGTAAGTGTCCGGTGCAACCCAATGAGTACAAACAATTTCACAATGATGCACTAGGATATATCAAATTTAAGCACAATAAAGAAAACTTAATTAAAGAGAAAAGATAAGAAATGCAAACCAAATATCAATCCAATAGCCTCTTCAATTGATGGCGATGCTAACCAAGATGTACAAGTGAAGGTTCACTCCTTCCTCACCCCAAACACTCTTTGGTTGAGCCAAGGAGTTTTACAACAATTCTAGTTAACCCTCAACAACCTACACTTGAAAGATCACTCACCCAATTAAGAACTATTTTATACAAATGAGGCAACCTTCACTAAGGTTTTACCACTCCAAGTGATAGGTTCACCTTCACCAAGGTTTTCACTTGAGCAACCTCACAACCCAACTTTCCCAACCCCTTATACAACCAACAAAGAATCTTTCTACTCAAAAATCTCACTTGTAAGCTTGTATTTTGTGTTGGCAAAAGTTACTTGTCTTCTTGTGCTTTGGGGTGTTTATAGAAGGTGAGAAATGGCTTCAAAAGGCTCTCCAACGGTCAAATATTAAATGCTGTCAAAACTAGCCGTTGGCCTGTCGGACGTCCGAGACCTCCTGTCGGACGTCCGAACCCTGCGTCCAAACCACCTGTCGGACGTCTGAACCCTGTGTCCGAACGTAGGCAGAGAGTCATCAAATCTTTGCGAAATTTCTCGGACGTCCGATGCGATCGATGTGCGTCCGAAGCGTGCGTCCGATCCTTCCGGACGTCCGATGCTTCCTCACGAGCGTCCGACAGAGTTTCCTTCTTGATGTTCTTCATCCTTTCGGACGTCCGATAGCGTCCGACATGAGTGCCCTGTTTTTGCTTCTTCTTTTATGCCACAAGAATCTGTTCTAACAAATTACTCACATAAAAACATTAGCCCAAATCTACATTTTGGTTTGTTAATCATCAAAACCAAGGATTGATCGACCAAGGTCAACAGAAAGTATTTGATTGCTTTGAGGTTGTGATCTAGGTTTTCGATTTAGGCAAGGCAACGATATGTGATGGATGGTTCCTGAGCCGCGGAGGTGAGTAATCCCAAAACTGTTCCAAAGTTACTTTTGAACGTTTCCTTTCATTATTTACTCGTTTGCATATCATGTGTACCTGCATGTGAGTTCATGACATGATTTGGCTTCAATGAGTTCTTGGGGAGTCTTGTGCCGAACACCAACGTCTCCACCACTACTCACTGTTCATGTGGAGCAGCAACGGGCTCCCTCTTACTGTTTAACGTTAAATGATCTATTTGAGCGTTGGGTGTTTAAGTGCAATGATCTCACTGGCTCACGAGAGCAATAAACGTACATTGGATTTCGGATTCATAACATCATTAAAATGAATGATTGTGAAACTGATTTGATAACTGATTTTACTGGTTACTCGATGAGCTTCTAGCTCACCCCAAAATGTTTTATTCCCCTCCACAGGGCTCGAGGCGAAGGAAGCAATTGTGTTAAAGTTCTCTGGGGTCATGATTGGATTATCTCCTATTCAGTTGAAGTTAGTTTTATCCTGTGCTATAGTTGAGACTGCGATTGTACTTGTAATTATGTGAGAATTGGGGACCTTTGTTTTATTCGGGAAATTAGTATTACTTTTTTCTCTTGAGGTTTTAGTTTGTAATGCAATGTAAAATTGTGGAACATTGATGTAATATTTGAGATTTATATTGTAATTTAATTGAGGACTGTAATGAACGACTGAATCCTGGCGAGAGCTAGGCAGACGGTCCGCCGAACCATTTGGTTCGCCTTAGGGGGAGGTGGGGCTGTCACCGTTGGTATCAGAGTTTAGGCTTCAGATCTCTGTAGTGTACCCTTGGCTAAAAGTTTAGGATGCCGAACTGTGGGTTTAGTTTGAAATATAAGTGAGTTCTTGTCGGACTGAAAGGCGGACAAGTAGGTATTGTTTAACTCTTAGTGGTTGCTTGGAATGCTTGAGTGATGTGATTCTTGCGGGATGTCTTGACTTGTTTAGTACAAGATGGAATGTCGAGGATGACATTCTTTTAAGGGGGGAGATTGTGACGCCCCGAAAAGAAGGGTTTTCATTTTATGTATATTTTTGTTGGACGAGCGGAGGAGCACAGTTTTGAAATTGGAAAAGAAACAAAAAATTATGTGAAAAGCTGAAGGGCCAAATCCGGTCGCAAATCCGGCGAGATCTTGGCCGGATTGTTGGCCGGATTGCCTGAGGATTTTGAAAAAAATAGGTTTCGTCTCTGGCCAGAATCCGGCCGGATTGTGACGTGTCACAGTCGGTCAGAGGCTATGACCGGCTGTTTCTTTCATTACTTATCCTATTTTGGCCAAAATATCTTCATTTCTTTCCTGGTTCATCCGTGCCTCTTGAGAGAAAAACAAGAAAAGCTCTTCATTTTTCCATCTTCAATTTCTACTCAAATCTTGAGTTTTAACCGATGCTTTTGGAAAATATTTCATACAAGGGCTCACTATGGTGGTTTAAAGCTGTTGATGGATTGATTTTGGAAGGGAAGCTTTAAATTGATAGCATTCTTGAATTTTAGGTAAGTTGGATAAACAAGTTCCCTTTTGTTCTAATATTGGTTAATTAATGGATGTGGTGGTTAAGTATGTTGTATTGTGGAGTATTTCATGGGTTGAAGGAATTTATGGTGAATTTCTTCTTTATTAGGGGATTTTCTGATTTTATATTATAATCATGGATTGGTCTTGAATTGATGGATTGTTATGGTGTTAAATGGACTCTTTATACGTTAATTGCAGTTGTTTGCGGAAAATTTCCGCTTGTGGTGTGAATTTACGGTTGTAGGGTTTAATTTGGGGCTTTCTTATAGATTGGTTATTAAGCTTCTAATTGGCTTGATTGAGGGGTATTGTGGCCCCAATTGGATATGTTTTATCGTTTACGAACTGTATGTGCAAGTGTGGTTAATTGCTATATGACTGGGTATTTGATTGTAGGTTGGACAAATAAATAAATTAAGGGGAAATGCTGTCCGAACTTTGAAAGTATTTGATTGCTTTGAGGTTGTGATCTAGGTTTTCGATTTAGGCAAGGCAACGATATGTGATGGATGGTTCCTGAGCCGCGGAGGTGAGTAATCCCAAAATTGTTCCAAAGTTACTTTTGAACGTTTCCTTTCATTATTTACTCGTTTGCATATCATGTGTACCTGCATGTGAGTTCATGACATGATTTGGCTTCAATGAGTTCTTGGGGAGTCTTGTGCCGAACACCAACGTCTCCACCACTACTCACTGTTCATGTGGAGCAGCAACGGGCTCCCTCTTACTGTTTAACGTTAAATGATCTATTTGAGCGTTGGGTGTTTAAGTGCAATGATCTCACTGGCTCACGAGAGCAATAAACGTACAATGGATTTCGGATTCATAACATCATTAAAATGAATGATTGTGAAACTGATTTGATAACTGATTTTACTGGTTACTCGCTGAGCTTCTAGCTCACCCCAAAATGTTTTATTCCCCTCCACAGGGCTCGAGGCGAAGGAAGCAATTGTGTTAAAGTTCTCTGGGGTCATGATTGGATTATCTCCTATTCAGTTGAAGTTAGTTTTATCCTGTGCTATAGTTGAGACTGCGATTGTACTTGTAATTATGTGAGAATTGGGGACCTTTGTTTTATTCGGGAAATTAGTATTACTTTTTTCTCTTGAGGTTTTAGTTTGTAATGCAATGTAAAATTGTGGAACATTGATGTAATATTTGAGATTTATATTGTAATTTAATTGAGGACTGTAATGAACGACTGAATCCTGGCGAGAGCTAGGCAGACGGTCCGCTGAACCATTTGGTTCGCCTTAGGGGGAGGTGGGGCTGTCACCGTTGGTATCAGAGTTTAGGCTTCAGATCTCTGTAGTGTACCCTTGGCTAAAAGTTTAGGATGCCGAACTGTGGGTTTAGTTTGAAATATAAGTGAGTTCTTGTCGGACTGAAAGGCGGACAAGTAGGTATTGTTTAACTCTTAGTGGTTGCTTGGAATGCTTGAGTGATGTGATTCTTGCGGGATGTCTTGACTTGTTTAGTACAAGATGGAATGTCGAGGATGACATTCTTTTAAGGGGGGAGATTGTGACGCCCCGAAAAGAAGGGTTTTCATTTTATGTATATTTTTGTTGGACGAGCGGAGGAGCACAGTTTTTAAATTGGAAAAGAAACAAAAAATTATGTGAAAAGCTGAAGGGCCAAATCCGGTCGCAAATCCGGCGAGATCTTGGCCGGATTGTTGGCCGGATTGCCTGAGGATTTTGAAAAAAATAGGTTTCGTCTCTGGCAAGAATCCGGCCGGATTGTGACGTGTCACAGTCGGTCAGAGGCTATGACCGGCTGTTTCTTTCATTACTTATCCTATTTTGGCCAAAATATCTTCATTTCTTTCCTGGTTCATCCGTGCCTCTTGAGAGAAAAACAAGAAAAGCTCTTCATTTTTCCTTCTTCAATTTCTACTCAAATCTTGAGTTTTAACCGATGGTTTTCGAAAATATTTCATACAAGGGCTCACTATGGTGGTTTAAAGCTGTTGATGGGTTGATTTTGGAAAGGAAGCTTTAAGTTGATAGCTTTCTTGAGTTTGAGGTAAGTTGGTTAAACAAGTTCCCTTTTGTTCTAATATTGGTTAATTAATGGTTGTGGTGGTTAAGTATGTTGTATTGTGGAGTATTTAATGGGTTGAAGGAATTTATGGTGAATTTCTGATTTATTAGGGGATTTTCTGATTTTATATTATAATCATGGATTGGTCTTGAATTGATGGATTGTTATGGTGTTAAATGGACTCTTTATACGTTAATTGCAGTTGTTTACGGAAAATTTCCGCTTGTGGTGTGAATTTACGGTTGTAGGGTTTAATTTGGGGCTTTCTTATAGATTGGTTATTAAGCTTCTAATTGGCTTGATTGAGGGGTATTGTGGCCCCAATTGGATATGTTTTATCGTTTACGAACTGTATGTGCAAGTGTGGTTAATTGCTATATGACTGGGTATTTGATTGTAGGTTGGACAAATAAAGAAATTAAGGGGAAATGCTGTCCGAACTTTGAAAGTATTTGATTGCTTTGAGGTTGTGATCTAGGTTTTCGATTTAGGCAAGGCAACGATATGTGATGGATGGTTCCTGAGCCGCGGAGGTGTGTAATCCCAAAATTGTTCCAAAGTTACTTTTGAACGTTTCCTTTCATTATTTACTCGTTTGCATATCATGTGTACCTGCATGTGAGTTCATGACATGATTTGGCTTCAATGAGTTCTTGGGGAGTCTTGTGCCGAACACCAACGTCTCCACCACTACTCACTGTTCATGTGGAGCAGCAACGGGCTCCCTCTTACTGTTTAACGTTAAATGATCTATTTGAGCGTTGGGTGTTTAAGTGCAATGATCTCATTGGCTCACGAGAGCAATAAACGTACATTGGATTTCGGATTCATAACATCATTAAAATGAATGATTGTGAAACTGATTTGATAACTGATTTTACTGGTTACTCGCTGAGCTTCTAGCTCACCCCAAAATGTTTTATTCCCCTCCATAGGGCTCGAGGCGAAGGAAGCAATTGTGTTAAAGTTCTCTGGGGTCATGATTGGATTATCTCCTGTTCAGTTGAAGTTAGTTTTATCCTGTGCAATAGTTGAGACTGCGATTGTACTTGTAATTATGTGAGAATTGGGGACCTTTGTTTTATACGGGAAATTAGTATTACTTTTTTCTCTTGAGGTTTTAGTTTGTAATGCAATGTAAAATTGTGGAACATTGATGTAATATTTGAGATTTATATTGTAATTTAATTGAGGACTGTAATGAACGACTGAATCCTGGCGAGAGCTGGGCAGACGGTCCGCCGAACCATTTGGTTCGCCTTAGGGGGAGGTGGGGCTGTCACCGTTGGTATCAGAGTTTAGGCTTCAGATCTCTGTAGTGTACCCTTGGCTAAAAGTTTAGGATGCCGAACTGTGGGTTTAGTTTGAAATATAAGTGAGTTCTTGTCGGACTGAAAGGCGGACAAGTAGGTATTGTTTAACTCTTAGTGCTTGCTTGGAATGCTTGAGTGATGTGATTCTTACGGGATGTCTTGACTTGTTTAGTACAAGATGGAATGTCGAGGATGACATTCTTTTAAGGGGGGAGATTGTGACGCCCCGAAAAGAAGGGTTTTCATTTTATATGTATATTTTTGTTGGACGAGCGGAGGAGCACAGTTTTTAAATTGGAAAAGAAACAAAAAATTATGTGAAAAGCAGAAGGGCCAAATCCGGTCGCAAATCCGGCGAGATCTTGGCCGGATTGTTGGCCGGATTGCCTGAGGATTTTGAAAAAAATAGGTTTCGTCTCTGGCCAGAATCCGGCCGGATTGTGACGTGTCACAGTCGGTCAGAGGCTTTGACCGGCTGTTTCTTTCATTACTTATCCTATTTTGGCCAAAATATCTTCATTTCTTTCCTGGTACATCCGTGCCTCTTGAGAGAAAAACAAGAAAAGCTCTTCATTTTTCCACCTTCAATTTCTACTCAAATCTTGAGTTTTAACCGATGCTTTTGGAAAATATTTCATACAAGGGCTCACTATGGTGGTTTAAAGCTGTTGATGGATTGATTTTGGAAGGGAAGCTTTAAATTGATAGCATTCTTGAATTTTAGGTAAGTTGGATAAACAAGTTCCCTTTTGTTCTAATATTGGTTAATTAATGGATGTGGTGGTTAAGTATGTTGTATTGTGGAGTATTTCATGGGTTGAAGGAATTTATGGTGAATTTCTTCTTTATTAGGGGATTTTCTGATTTTATATTATAATCATGGATTGGTCTTGAATTGATGGATTGTTATGGTGTTAAATGGACTCTTTATACGTTAATTGCAGTTGTTTGCGGAAAATTTCCGCTTGTGGTGTGAATTTCCGGTTTTAGGGTTTAATTTGGGGCTTTCTTATAGATTGGTTATTAAGCTTCTAATTGGCTTGATTGAGGGGTATTGTGGCCTTAATTGGATATGTTTTATCGTTTACGAACCGTATGTGCAAGTGTGGTTAATTGCTATATGATTGGGTATTTGATTGTTGGTTGGACAAATAAAGAAATTAAGGGGAAATGCAGTCCGAACTATGAAAGTGTTTGATTGCTTTGAGGTTGTGATCTAGGGTTTGGATTTAGGCAAGGCAACGATATATGATGGATGGTTCCTGAGCCGCGGAGGTGAGTAATCCCAAAACTGTTCCAAAGTTACTTTTGAACGTTTTCTTGCATTATTTACTCGATTGCATATCATGTGTGCCTACATGTGAGTTCATGACATGATTTGGCTTCAATGAGTTCTTGGGGAGTTTTGTGCTGAACACCAACGTCTCCACCACTACTCACTGCTCATCTGGAGCACCAACGGGCTCCCTCTTACTGTTTAACGTTAAATGATCTATTTGAGCGTTGGATGTTTAAGTGCAATGATTTCACTGGCTCACGAGAGCAATAAACGTACATTGGATTTCAGATTCATAACATCATTAAAATGAACGATTGTGAAACTGATTTGATAACTGATTTTACTGGTTACTCGCTGAGATTTTAGCTTACCCCAAAATGTTTTATTCCCCTCCACAGGGCTCAAGTCGAAGGAAGCAATTGTGTTAAAGTTCTCTGGGGTCATCATTGGATTATCTCCTGTTCATTTGAAGTTAGTTTTATCGTGTGTAATAGTTGAGACTGCGATTGTGCTTGTAATTATGTGAGAATTGGGGACCTTTGTTTTATTCGGGAAATTAGTATTACTTTTATCTCTGGAGGTTTTAGTTTGTAATGCAATTTAAAGTTGTGGAACATTGATGTAATATTTGAGATTTATATTGTAATTTAATTGGAGACTGTAGTGAACGACTAAGTCCCGGCAAGAGCTGGGCAGGCGGTCTACCGAACCATTTGGTTCGCCTAGGGGTAGGTGGGGCTGTCACAGTTGGTATCAGAGCTTAGGCTTTAGATCTCTGTAGTGTACCCTAGGCTAAAAGTTTAGGATGCCGGACTGCGGGTTTAGTTTGAAACATAAGTGATTTCTTGTTGGACTGAAAGGCGGACAAGTAGGTGTTGTTTGACTCGTAGTGCTTGCTTGGAATGCTTGAGTGATGTGATTCTTGCGGGATGTCTTGACTTGTTTAGTACAAGATGGAATGTCGAGGATGACATTCTTTTAAGGGGGGAGATTGGGACACCCCGAAAAGAAGGATTTTCATTTTATGTATATTTTTGTTGGACGAGCGGAGGAGCACAGTTTATAAATTGGAAAAGAAACAAAAAATTCTGTGAAAAGCTGAAGGGCCAAATCTGGTCGCAAATCCGGCCAGATCTTGGCCGGATTGTTGGCCGGATTGCCTGAGGATTTTGAAAAAAATGGGTTTCGTCCCTGGCCAGAATCCGGCCGGATTGTGACGTGTCACAGTCGGTCAGAGGCTATGACCGGCTGTTTCTTTCATTACTTATTCTATTTTGGCCAAAATATCTTCATTTCTTCCCTGGTTCATCCGTGCCTCTTGAGAGAAAAACAAGAAAAGCTCTTCGTTTTTCCATCTTCAATTTCTACTCAAATCTTGAGTTTTAACTGATGGTTTTGGAAAATATTTCATACAAGGGCTCACTATGGTGGTTTAAAGCTGTTGATGGATTGATTTTGGAAGGGAAGCTTTAAGTTGATAACTTTCTTGAATTTGAGGTAAGTTGGATAAACAAGTTCCCTTTTGTTCTAATATTGGTTAATTAATGGTTGTGGTGGTTAAGCATGTTGTATTGTGGAGTATTTCATGGGTTTATGGAATTTAGGGTGAATTTCTAATTTATTCGGGGATTTTCTAATTTTATAATATAATCATAGATTGGTTTTGAATTGATGGATTGTTATGGTGTGAAATGGACACTTTATACGTTAATTGCAGTTGTTTGCGGAAAATTTCCACTTGTGGTGTGAATTTCCGATTTTAGGGTTTAATTTAGGGCTTTCTTATAGATTGGTTATTAAGCTTGTAATTGGCTTGATTGAGGGGTATTGTGGCCCTAATTGGATATGTTTTATCGTTTACGAACCATATGTGCAAGTGTGGTTAATTGCTATATGATTGGGTATTTGATTGTTGGTTGGACAAATAAAGAAATTAAGGGGAAATGCTGTCCGAACTTTGAAAGTGTTTGATTGCTTTGAGGTTGTGAGCTAGGGTTTGGATTTAGGCAAGGCAATGATATATGATGGATGGTTCCTGAGCCGCGGAGATGAGTAATCCCAAAACTGTTCCAAAGTTACTTTTGAACGTTTTCTTGCATTATTTACTCGATTGCATATCATGTGTGCCTACATGTGAGTTCATGACATGATTTGGCTATAATGAGTTCTTGGGGAGTCTTGTGCTGAACACCAACGTCTCCACCACTACTCACTGTTCATCTGGAGCACCAAAGGGCTCCCTCTTACTGTTTAACGTTAAATGATCTATTTGAGCGTTGTGTGTTTAAGTGCAATGATTTCACTGGCTCACGAGAGCAATAAATGTACATTGGATTTCGGATTCTTAACATCATTGAACGATTGTGAAACTGATTTGATAACTGATTTTACTGGTTACTCGCTGAGCTTTTAGCTCACCCCAAAATGTTTTATTCCCCTCCACAGGGCTCGAGGCGAAGGAAGCAATTGTGTTAAAGTTCTCTGGGGTCATGATTGGATTATCTCATGTTCAGTTGAAGTTAGTTTTATCTGTATAATAGTTGAGACTGCGATTGTACTTGTGATTATGTGAGAATTGGGGACCTTTGTTTTATTCGGGAAATTAGTATTACTTTTATCTCTTGTGGTTTTAGTTTGTAATGCAATGTAAAGTTGTGGAACATTAATATAATATTTGAGATTTATATTGTAATTTAATTGAGGACTGTAGTGAACGACTGAATCCCGGCGAGAGCTGGACAGGCGGTCCGCCGAACCATTTGGTTCGCCTTAGGGGGAGGTGGGGCTGTCACAGTTGGTATCAGAGCTTAGGCTTCAGATCTCTGTAGTGTACCATAGGCTAAAAGTTTAGGATGCCGGACTGTGGGTTTAGTTTGAAACATAAGTGATTTCTTGTAGGACTGAAAGGCGGACAAGTAGGTGTTGTTTGACTCTTAGTGCTTGCTTGGAATGCTTGAGTGATTCTTGCGGGATGTCTTGACTTGTTTAGTACAAGATGGAATGTCGAGGATGATATTCTTTTAAGGGGGGAGATTGTGACGCCCCGAAAAGAAGGGTTTTCATTTTATGTATATTTTTGTTGGACGAGCGGAGGAGCACAGTTTTTAAATTGGAAAAGAAACAAAAAATTCTGCGAAAAGCTGAAGGGCCAAATCCGGTCGCAAATCTGGCCAGATCTTGGCCGGATTGTTGGCCGGATTGCCTGAGGATTTTGAAAAAAATGGGTTTCGTCCCTGGCCAGAATCCGGCCGGATTGTGACGTGTCACAGTCGGTCAGAGGCTATGACCGGCTGTTTCTTTCATTACTTATTCTATTTTAGCCAAAATATCTTCATTTCTTCCCTGGTTCATCCGTGCCTCTTGAGAGAAAAACAAGAAAAGCTCTTCATTTTTCCATCTTCAATTTCTACTCAAATCTTGAGTTTTAACTGATGGTTTTGGAAAATATTTCATACAAGGGCTCACTATGGTGGGTTAAAGCTGTTGATGGATTGATTTTGGAAGGGAAGCTTTAAGTTGATAGCTTTCTTGAATTTGAGGTAAGTTGGATAAACAAGTTCCCTTTTGTACTAATATTGGTTAATTAATGGTTGTGGTGGTTAAGTATGTTGTATTGTGGAGTATTTCATGCGTTGAAGGAATTTATGGTGAATCTCTAATTTATTAGGGGATTTTCTAATTTTATGATGTGTGCATGAACCAGGGCCCTGTCCAAGTTCCATTGGGCCCAGTCACACGTGCACGGGCCAAGCTCTTCAAAGAATCCCTCCAAGCCCTTGTTCGAGTTGTCCACGATCAACATGGAGGCTATGGAGATATTGAAGGCTTGGAAAGGGTCAATCAAGCAACTTACACTTTGGTCCAAGCCCAGGAAGACTCCAGTGGGCCTCCTCACGAATCGGTCGAGTAGGGCCTTAGTCGTTGTTTTTCTATTTCAGTTGGACTAAGTTGTTTCGTAGAAGGCATGGGCCGGCCCACCTTGATGACAAGGTAGCCGACCTCCCTCTTTAGGTTTCTTTAGGGTTTCGTTATTTCCTTAAGCCTATAAATAGGCTAGCCTTGTAAGGTTAAAGACTAGTTTTTGATGAATAAAATTCTTAGTGCATTCGTTTTCTTTCAAAGAGAATTCGAGCCTTTCAACTTGCTTGGCAAGGGTTATTGAGCAATCTCGCGTCCTGTCCTTGATTGTTCATCCGACCTATTCCCCTGGAGAATTCACCTTCATCGGAGTGTCGTCTACCACCTTCAATCAAAACGTGTTGTCCGTTTGATTATAGGTTCCGCAATCCAAGCGTTGGACATTCCCGCTAGATCCTTGGGCAAACGTGCTACGTGTCTCGACCGTGGATCGAGGAGCGTATCAGTTGGCTTCAGAGCTTTGGTGGAGGTATCTTCCGTTATATCCGTAGTTTTTGTCTTAGTTTTCCTTAATTTTCCGCTGCCTTGTTTTTTACAAAAAAAAAAAAATTCTGTTCGTTAGCTTTGTTGCTTGTTGAGCCGTTTCCTTTCCTTTTGTTGTCTAGAAATTCTGGTAGTTGTTCTTAATGTTTGTCCATTTGAGTCTTCAAGTCTGTCCGTTGCTGCCTTGTTAGTTTTCTTAGAAGAAAAAAAAAAAAAAGGGAACAAACAAAATCTGTTTGCATCGCTTGTCAAAAAATTCTGGCCGCTAGTTCTTTTGGTCGCGTCAATTCTGGTTAGTTGTGTGTTGTTGTTGCTAGTCCTAATCTGTCCAGATTTCGTACCCTTGTGACAACCATTCTGTCCAGCAATTACCCATAGCCGAATCTGCAAAAAAAAAAAAAAAAAAAAAAGAAGACGGCTAGGGTTTGTCTAATTCCGCGGCTAGGGTTTCCATTGATTGCTGAATCTGTCCAAGTTTTGTTTGGGGTCATCCAAGCTGTTTTAATTAGTTTTCTAAACTGACTTGTGGATTAAACTTGTTGGAGTTGAGAATCTTGAAGGAAACTACAACCATCTAGGGTTTCTTGAGTTCTTGGAATTAAATCTTGAAGTTCTTGAAAGTTCTTGGTAACTCTTGGAGTTCTTGGCTGATTAGTTGTAGGACGTAGGGCTGACCAGAAATCTGGTGTGTGAACCTTTCTCCGTCCAGGCTTAGTTGCATTTGTTAAGTCAAAAAAAAAAAAACAGAAAACAGAAACGCAAAAAAACAAGAGGGAAAGAAAAGAAACATTCGGCCAACACAAATCCAAGAAGGAAGCCGTGACCCTTTATTGCCAAATCTGTCTTGTTATTTCTTGTATTCAAACCAGAAAATTACATCAAGAAAAGAAAAGAATTCAAAAGTTTTGGCCAACCTCTTGAAATTCTTGGTTACCTTGAGCCTTGATCACTTGCACAACCTTTGTTTGTGGTTCTTGATTATCTTGAACTTTAAACACTTGCACCTCTCTTCGAACAAAGAGTTTCTTGTAAGACCTTGCATCCATACGTGGCTTTCTTGGTTGTGGAGTGAATTTCTTGGGAGATTCTTGAGTAACATCACTTGCATGTCCTTGGGAGTCCATTAGAGCCGAATTTCTGGAATCACAAGAGTTAATTTCTGGAGTCACCAAGAATCGAATCTGCCTTGAAGGAGAGAGGGCCGAACTTCTTGTTCTTGGAGTAGAGGGAGAGCCAAATTGCTTGGGTAAGTTGCGGCTGTGAAGAGGGAGTCTTATAGGGAGTGTAGCCGACTTTGGGAAGGCCTTCAAGAGGGGGAAATCTGGAAATTTCAGAGTTCCAAATCTGGTTGGTGTTGTGAGTAAAGTGTGCGGCTGCTTAAGGGGGGTTTATAAGGGTTCTTTTAGCCGACTTTGGAAGGGAATAAAGGGGAGATTTCTGGAAAATTTTCGGTTGAGGGAAGCAAGAAACCAATCTGTTTTGGGAAGGGTTAGGAAGTTGCGTAAGGAAGGGTCTCTCAAAGAGTTTCCAACTCCAACTTGTTTTCCAACTTAGTTTAGGAGACTAAGTGCAACACTTGGATAACACTTGGACACCTTCCTACATTCTCTCCTCCATTTTAGGATATCCTCCTTCATTCTCTCATTCACTTTAGGAAACTACTCCTACGTCTTAGGAGATCTTAGAGTTTCCTCTCTTGGCATTAATTCCAAATCTGTCCACCGCCATTAAGCTACCAAAAACCGTCCTTTCCTTCACAAAACCTCAACCGTTGTGTCCCTTACTCTTGTTTACTCTTGTGGGGAAAAGTTGGAGGCAATTATTGGACTCGAGCAACATTTCTCAACGACTTAATCCAACAGGTAAAGGTACTTGGTAAGTTTCATAGAGTGAATTGTGCACTACACACGAGTGTGAGGAATACACTAAGGGAGTGAAGTGAGGATTATATTTGCACTTTCTTTGTTTGCTACTAACCTTTTGCAGGGGCAACAAGAGAAGCATGGAGCAACAACACCACCATCAACAACAAGCAACCACCGATCCGTCATTGCTATTCGCCGCGATGAAGAATAAGCTCAGGCGAATCAGTGAGCAACAAATGGAGACGTTACACACTCGTTTTGATGAGTTGTCTAGGAGCCTTACACGAGGCTCTCGTTCCAGGTCCCATAACCGGAGTCACCATGGCACCAAAGAAACAAATGGCGAAGACTACTCCGCTAGTGAGGATGAGGAGCGACCCGAGAGGCCTACAAGGGATACGCCCAAAAATGAAATCAAGGGGCTTAAGATACAATTCCCCGCATTCAAAGGCAAAAGTGATCCAGAAGCTTACTTGGAGTGGGAAGGCCGTATCGAAATGGTCTTCGATTGCTACGACTACAACGAGGAACAAAAGGTTAAAGTTGCTACCGTGGAGTTCACCGACTACGCACTAGTCTGGTGGGACCAAGTTCGGTCCCATAGGAGAAGGATGGGAGAACCACGTGTCCGGACTTGGTGAGAACTCAAGGCATTGATGCGCAAGCGATTTGTTCCTAGCTACTACAATCGCGATCTCCACTCTAAACTCCAAACACTCATGCAAGGCAACATGAGTGTGGAGGATTACTACAAAGAAATTGAGATGGCCATGATGAGGGCCAACATCCAAGAAGACAATGAAGCCACGATGGCTAGGTTTCTGCGAGGTCTCAATCCTGACCTCCAAGAAGCCTTGGAGCTTCAACATTACTTGGACATGCACGACCTTCTAGAACTCGCTATCAAGGCCGAGCGGGGGAAGAAACTAAGACGAGGAGCACGTCCTTTCCAACCTTCTACCACTACTTCATGGAGGGGCAACCACCCACGAAGGGCGACCCACGAGGTTGGAAGTGCCGTGACGATACCAACCTCTTCTAACCGATTCCAAGGTAACACCTCTAACCGCAATTCCTTTCCTACCCCTAACAAGGTTCCCGATACTTCCAGGTCCACTTCAAAGGCACCGCATGAGACTCCTAAAACTCGGAGTAGGGACATCAAGTGCTTCAAGTGCCAAGGGTTTGGACATATTCAATCTCAGTGCCCAAACCAACGGGTCATGCTCATCACTCACAACGGCGAAATCGTGTCGGATGATGACGAGTGTGAGGACATGCCCGAACTGGTAGAAGACGACTGCCTGGAAGAAGAGCTAGCTGGGGAGGCTTGCTCGCCTACGCGAGGAGAAGTAGGTTGCTTGGTAGCACGACGAGTGCTAACCGCCCGCGTCAAGGAGGACGAGCAGCTACAACGCGAGAACCTATTCTACACCCGCTGTAAGGTAGGCAACAAAGTGTGCAGTCTCATCATCGACGGTGGGAGTTGCACGAACGTGGCCAGTTTGCTCATGGTCGAAAGTCTAGGACTCACCACTACCAGGCATCCAAATCCTTACCGCCTCCAATGGCTAAGTGAGGATGGTGAAGTACGAGTCTTCAAACAGGTACGCATTCCTTTTTCCATTGGTACTTACACTGATGAAATCGTGTGCGACGTAGTGCCGATGCACGCTACGCATATCATTTTGGGACGGCCCTGGCAATTTGACAAACACGTCACATTCGATGGGAGAGAAAATACGTACACACTTTTGCACGATGGCAAACGTAAGGTCCTTACACCTCTCACACCTGCCCAAGTTTATGAGGACCAACTACTTTTGCAAAGGGAGTGTGAACAAGACCGTCAAAGGAGGAAACTCAAGGCAGTCGACCATGGTAACAGCTCCACGTCTGCAAGTGGTGTGAGGCCCCAGTCCGTTTTACGTTGATATATTCATTAGTTGGGCGGTAACGTTTGGTTTCGGGAGTATTTCGAAAACTCTAAGTAGGGATTAAGATTTAAACCCTAGTTATGTATTGGTTACAAGTTCGAGTGGTGATTAAAGTTAGTAAGGTGAATGTGTGTCTTAGTATGGATAAGTATAGGATTTAATCCAGTTTGTATAGGTTAATTAAGTTTAAGAAGGGTAGAAACCCTAAGTGAGCAAAATCCCTAATATTATGATTTATTAGAAGTTTTAAGTTGGGTTTAAACCCTAATTTTGCCCTTGACAAAAAGGTTCTTGTTTAATTACTTTTATGTGGGATAAAGCATGCTTAAGTGTAAGTGATTAAGATGAGAAAGTGATTAGTGAGGTAATTAAGTGTGATTACATGTTTTAAAAGAGATTAAGTTATGACTTATGGAGTAAATTGAAAGATTATCAAATGTGTGAGGGAAATTGTATAAGAAAGAGAAAGTTAAAGTGCAAGGGTTTAAACAACAAATAAAGCATTTTTGTGATTGGTTAGCTATAAGAAATATCTCCCAAAGCTTTGACTATATGTTGTCTTACCACTTATAAGAAACAAGAGAAAACAAAACAAAACAAAACTAAGAAAAAAAAAAGAAAGGAAGAGCCGAGAGAGAGAGGGAGAGAAAGTGAGAAAATTTCTTCAAAAATCTTCAAGTTTTAGCTTCCATCTTGGGTTTGAATCTTGGAGCAACAACTTGGGTGCTTGATTAGTGAAGGTTAATCATCTACAAAGCTTAATTGAAGGTATGCCTCTTACTTGAAAGATAAACTTTTGGGGTTTTGATCTTTAAGCCATGGAAATGATGTATTATGTTATGATTATGGACTTATATGGTTGATTTGATGTTTATATGGAAGTTTCATGGTTAATTTTAGTGTTATTTGGTTGCTGAAAATTCGGCCAAGAAGGGGGAAAATTTGGGTTTCTTGCTTGATGTTTTCCTTAGTTGCTTTGCTTGAGAATTGATGTGTAGTGGTTGTGTTTGATAGATTGCCTCACTTGATTTGGTTGGTTGCTAGCAAAAATCTTATTTGGGTTAAGAAACCCTAGACTCCATGAGGTTAGTTTAGTTTAGCCTAAGGCTTTTGGGTTAGGGTTTGGTTAGTGGGATGTTAGATCAAGTCTTTAGTGCGTATGAAGATAGGTTAGGGAGTATGGTTTGTGTTTGGTAATTTTGTGGTAAAATAAGGAGAAAAATTCGGACCATTAATAGACCTTTTAGAAGCTGGTATAAGTGTGTTTCATTGGTAGGAATTTGGTTGGAAACTAGTATAAGAACCATAGAAACGGACCATGCGATTGTGACGCGCAAAGCCGGCAAATCTGGGAAAACAGGACAGTTCAACGACTGAACTTCAGCTTCATTTTTCTTAATTCTATGTACGGATTTAGGAATTCCTCAAAACATGAAAGTTGTAGCCTTGTAGGTCCTGAGTATGCCTACAAAATTTCAGGTCCATCGGATTAGCGTAGCCTGAGTTATCGACGAAGTGCTCAAGCCTGTTTTGACCCTTTGATTCTGCGCGTTTTTGTAGTTTAGCTTCTGCCGTGATTTTTCGGTTTTGATCCCATTCGATCTGGGTGTCGACTCCTTCATAAGAAATTTATATCTTTGTCTCAGCTTCGAAATGGTATAAAGTACGTCGAAAACCGAGATCCGTAGCTCCGGTTATGATCGAAACGATATCGATCGTCAGAACTGCCCGGTTTTTGGACAGTTCTGACGGGTACTTTGGCACTCGAATTTTGTTCTGTTCTTAATAGATTCAGGTCTTGGCCAAAACATGAAAGTTTTAGCCTTATGTTTCAGCTTTCTAATGCCTTTGGAATTTCTGAATTTCGATTTCTGTGCCGTGAGTTACGGTCTTGCAAACAGGGCCTGTTTGGTAACCCGCAATGAAACAGCTGGCACTATTTCGTGCATTTTTGACCTATACCTAGTGAGATCTGGGTTGAAATGTCTTCACGAAAATTGTAACCCTTTCTCTTAGCTTCGAAACGGTGTCTCACCCACTTTGATCCGACACTCCTAGCCTAATTTTTGACCAAAACGGTTTGAGATGGCCGATTTGGCCATTTCCGTTTGCCGTTCCGCGCGGACGTGTGCGGCCGTTTTGCCGTTTCCGCACTTGCGCGTGCCAATTTTGCCGTTTGGCTTATTTCAAGTACGTTAGTTGCCGTTTGTGATATATTGTGACATAATCTTCGATTTCAGACAGTGGTGAGCTAGGCGGTGCCGGTGGGGCCCACTATTAGCCAACACACAAAGTGAATTCCGCCTTTATACTACTGTTGGTATTTTGAGTAAGTATTCAGGCCGCTCTTATGTGTTAGTTGTTTATGTGTTTCGTTATGCGTAAAAGGGTACCTAGGCGAGAGTGTACTTTATCGCGCTCGACCTAAACCCTAATTTGCGCGCTTATTTGTACATGACATAGGTATATGAGAAATTTTGGAACTAAAACCCTTGAGCTTGTGGCTCGGGGTGACTTTTGAATAATTTTGTGAATTTTGTGAGTTTGAGGTTGAACTCAATACCTAGATGGACTATTCGAGCCGGTTAGGGCTTGGTCGAAGTCAGTCCAACCTGGATTGAGGTCACCAAGTTTGTGACCCGAGCTTGCGACTCAAGCTCAAGTTTGTGATTTCGTTCGCCTGGGCAAGTTTGTGAGGTGACTGGCCAGTGAGGGTGATAAGGTGTCGGTGGGTGTACAAGTGAAGTTCTACGGACCTTATTTATGGTCGACGGAGGGTCGACAGGAGATCACGCATGGCAAATGACTTGGCTTTGGAGCCACCCGTATCCTTATTATGTGATGTTACTTTTCTGCTTTTGCTTTACTCTTACTGTGTAATCGATGCTACATGAAATTTACGCTTTTGCCCCTGTTTACTTACTAAGCTTTTAGCTTACCCCATTCCTTTTGTTTTCCTTAGCAGGGGCCGACGCGGGTACGTTTGGGCACACCCACTAGTATAGTAGAGGCTTGTAATAGTTGAACCATTAGGATGTTTGTTTTATTTTTGGTGGTTTGTATTAGGATCCTTCTTAGGGTCTACATTTTATTTTTGGTTGTAATTATACGGATGTAATAGTAAAAGTAGGTACTTTTGGAGAATGTAATTATAACTCTTTTGGGATTATAAATAGTACTCTTTTGGATTTTCTGGCTTTTATTGTTTTAAGTTTCGAGTCCTGGCGCGAGCTAGGCAGGCGGCCCGCCGATACCCTAGGGTTCGCCCTTGGGAGAAGTGGGGTCGTCACAGTTGGTATCAGAGCGCCTAGGTTAGAGGACTTGGGCAATTGTGGGACATACGCGATAGGCATTAGGCATATTGGATTCTTTTAAGTTGAATGATATCTTTTAAGTTGAAATGCCGGTTGACTGACGACTTAATGTTTTGTAGGTATGGACCCAGGCAGTTCGAGTAGGGGGGGCCCAGAGGATAGACCGCTGCGTAAGCGGGCTATCCGTTATCGACAGAGGCTGGGAGAGCCTTACACTTTGTACTCCCCCTACGGCCAGGTGTCGCGCCGACCCTGCGCGTGTTGGTATACTTACGGCTATCCCGACGAGATAGTCTTAGCATTGGATGATGAGCGTTATCACCTCGACTGGACGGTCGAGACTCTGAGGGAGCAGCTTGAGGAGGCTAGACAGTTTAGCCGCTGGCAGGCGTTACGCGTTAGGGGCCTGGAGCGGGACCTCCGGGACACACACCAGCACCTCTTCTCTTTGAAGAGGCAGCTTAGGGAGAGGGCCCGGAGTATCACGTTTGACTGCGGGGTCTTGCTAGATATGGCCGCGGAGGCACCCCCGCGAGCTACTGGGCCAGAGCAGATAGGCGAGATTGGTACTTTAGGTTCCGTTGGGGACCAGGGCCCTAGGGGAGGCGTTTAGGGTCGCTTTCGTCTTTTGATTAGCTGGTAGATTCCTTTTGTTAAAACTGGCATGACCACTTTCTTCCTTTATTTGGTTGGCCGACTAGATCTTGGAGGCGGAGTGCTCATGTGTACATTGGGTTTTGTACCGACTGGAGGTCGGTAATCTGTAAATCTTTTGGTGTGATTTTGTATATCTATGTATATATTTGAGTAGCATTTTGAATTTATCCTTTGTGTGTCTTTTGTTCGTACGCTTTACGTCCGTACTTTTGCTCATAGTCCGGATAATAAGTTTATGTGTAATGTTCCGATCTATAGACGTTTGCACTTAAATGGCCTCCGGTACTCGAGGTAGAGGTAGAGGGCGAGCACGAAGCCCTGAAAAGAGACAAGGACCAGAGCAAGATCAAGTCGCTACAGCCATCCAGCGGATGGCCGATTTACTAGAGCAAATGACAAATCAACAGGGCCAAGGAAGCGGTATGGGGAATCCTGGACATAATCCGGGACATAATCCAGGCAATCACGAGGGTGACGACCGTGCCTTAGAGCGATTCCAAAAATTCGCACCCCCAAAGTTTATCGGTGGGGCCGACCCTGACTTAGCGGAGGGTTGGCTAGACCGTATGTTAGACATATTTGCCGCGCTTAGGTATTCAGAGGAGCGGCAGATATCCTTTGCGGTCTTTCAGTTTGAAGGGGCCGCTCGAGCCTGGTGGAATGTAATCAAAGCCAAGTGGGAGCGCGAACAGACTCCTTGGACCTGGATCAACTTCACACGGGAGTTTAATGAAAAATATTTACCACCCATTGTGCAAGAAAAACGGGAAGATGATTTCATCCGCCTACGTCAAGGGGCCTCGAGTGTGGCGGAGTACGAAACTCAGTTCACTAAACTTTCTCGCTTTGCCCCAGAGCTAGTGTTAACGGAGCAGAAACGAATCCGTCGATTCGTTCAAGGTTTAAATGTGGAAATCCAGGAATCGCTAGCAGCGGCTCAGTTGAATACGTTTAGCCAAGCGCTAGAAAAAGCACAGCGAATTGAGACTGCCAGAGGACAGGTTAAAGCCTTCCACGATCGGAAAAGGAGGCAACCTAGCTCAAATGATTCCATGGTCGGACAAAGCTCGCGAAACGAGCCATCTGCCAAGATAAATAAAGGTACGGATGGTCCACGACCTGCAAGGACCCCGAATAACTTTGTGCGGGGTCAGGTAGTGCAAGAGGGGCCGAGGAGTGTCCAGCGTGGAGGGGCAAGTACAGCCGCCAAGTCAACCTGTGGTTTCTGTGGGGGCAATCACACCGATGAAAATTGCTGGAAGAATAGTTCGGTACGCAAATGCTTCAAATGTGGCAGCACCGAACATCTGATTGCCCGGTGCCCTAAGATGCAGAAGGATGGACTAAAACCACCGACTGGAGGGACCACCACAACTAAGCCGTCAACTACAGGGGAAAATCGACCCAAAGGGCCAGCAAGAATCTATGCGATGGGTCAACCTGAGATGACAAATCCTTCGGTGGACTTTGAAGGTACGCCTTGATCAAACGAATCCATTTCGAGGACGAAATTGTCCTAAGTGGGGAAGATTGTGAGGCCCCAGTCCGTTTTACGTTGATATATTCATTAGTTGGGCGGTAACGTTTGGTTTCGGGAGTATTTCGAAAACTCTAAGTAGGGATTAAGATTTAAACCCTAGTTATGTATTGGTTACAAGTTCGAGTGGTGATTAAAGTTAGTAAGGTGAATGTGTGTCTTAGTATGGATAAGTATAGGATTTAATCCAGTTTGTATAGGTTAATTAAGTTTAAGAAGGGTAGAAACCCTAAGTGAGCAAAATCCCTAATATTATGATTTATTAGAAGTTTTAAGTTGGGTTTAAACCCTAATTTTGCCCTTGACAAAAAGGTTCTTGTTTAATTACTTTTATGTGGGATAAAGCATGCTTAAGTGTAAGTGATTAAGATGAGAAAGTGATTAGTGAGGTAATTAAGTGTGATTACATGTTTTAAAAGAGATTAAGTTATGACTTATGGAGTAAATTGAAAGATTATCAAATGTGTGAGGGAAATTGTATAAGAAAGAGAAAGTTAAAGTGCAAGGGTTTAAACAACAAATAAAGCATTTTTGTGATTGGTTAGCTATAAGAAATATCTCCCAAAGCTTTGACTATATGTTGTCTTACCACTTATAAGAAACAAGAGAAAACAAAACAAAACAAAACTAAGAAAAAAAAAGAAAGGAAGAGCCGAGAGAGAGAGGGAGAGAAAGTGAGAAAATTTCTTCAAAAATCTTCAAGTTTTAGCTTCCATCTTGGGTTTGAATCTTGGAGCAACAACTTGGGTGCTTGATTAGTGAAGGTTAATCATCTACAAAGCTTAATTGAAGGTATGCCTCTTACTTGAAAGATAAACTTTTGGGGTTTTGATCTTTAAGCCATGGAAATGATGTATTATGTTATGATTATGGACTTATATGGTTGATTTGATGTTTATATGGAAGTTTCATGGTTAATTTTAGTGTTATTTGGTTGCTGAAAATTCGGCCAAGAAGGGGGAAAATTTGGGTTTCTTGCCTGATGTTTTCCTTAGTTGCTATGCTTGAGAATTGATGTGTAGTGGTTGTGTTTGATAGATTGCCTCACTTGATTTGGTTGGTTGCTAGCAAAAATCTTATTTGGGTTAAGAAACCCTAGACTCCATGAGGTTAGTTTAGTTTAGCCTAAGGCTTTTGGGTTAGGGTTTGGTTAGTGGGATGTTAGATCAAGTCTTTAGTGCGTATGAAGATAGGTTAGGGAGTATGGTTTGTGTTTGGTAATTTTGTGGTAAAAAAAGGAGAAAAATTCAGACCATTAATAGACCTTTTAGAAGCTGGTATAAGTGTGTTTCATTGGTAGGAATTTGGTTGGAAACTAGTATAAGAACCATAGAAACGGACCATGCGATTGTGACGCGCAAAGCCGGCAAATCTGGGAAAACAGGACAGTTCAACGACTGAACTTCGGCTTCATTTTTCTTAATTCTATGTATGGATTTAGGAATTCCTCGAAACATGAAAGTTGTAGCCTTGTAGGTCCTGAGTATGCCTGCAAAATTTCAGGTCCATCGGATTAGCGTAGCCTGAGTTATCGACGAAATGCTCAAGCCTGTTTTAACCCTTTGATTCTGCGCGTTTTTCTAGTTTAGCTTCTGCCGTGATTTTTCGGTTTTGATCCCATTCGATCTGAGTGTCGACTCCTTCATAAGAAATTTAGATCTTGGTCTCAGCTTCGAAATGGTATAAAGTACATCGAAAACCGAGTTCCGTAGCTCCGGTTATGATCGAAACGATATCGATCGTCAGAACTGCCCGGTTTTTGGACAGTTCTGACGGGTACTTTGGCACTCGAATTTTGTTCTGTTCTTAATAGATTCAGGTCTTGGCCAAAACATGAAAGTTTTAGCCTTATGTTTCAGATTTCTAATGCCTTTGGAATTTCTGAATTTCGATTTCTGTGCCGTGAGTTACGGTCTTGCAAACAGGGCCTGTTTGGTAACCCGCAATGAAACAGCTGGCACTATTTTGTGCATTTTTGACCTATACCTAGTGAGATCTGGGTTGAAATGTCTTCACGAAAATTGTATCCCTTTCTCTTAGCTTCGAAACGGTGTCTTACCCACTTTGATCCGACACTCCTACCCTAATTTTTGACCAAAACGGTTTGAGATGGCCGATTTGGCCATTTCCGTTTGCCGTTCCGCGCGGACGTGTGCGGCCGTTTTGCCGTTTCCGCACTTGCGCGTGCCAATTTTGCCGTTTGGCTTATTTCAAGTACGTTAGTTGCCGTTTGTGATATATTGTGACATAATCTTCGATTTCAGACAGTGGTGAGCTAGGCGGTGCCGGTGGGGCCCACTATTAGCCAACACACAAAGTGAATTCCGCCTTTATACTACTGTTGGTATTTTGAGTAAGTATTCAGGCCGCTCTTATGTGTTAGTTGTTTATGTGTTTCGTTATGCGTAAAAGGGTACCTAGGCGAGAGTGTACTTTATCGCGCTCGACCTAAACCCTAATTTGCGCGCTTATTTGTACATGACATAGGTATATGAGAAATTTTGGAACTAAAACCCTTGAGCTTGTGGCTCGGGGTGACTTTTGAATAATTTTGTGAATTTTGTGAGTTTGAGGTTGAACTCAATACCTAGATGGACTATTCGAGCCGGTTAGGGCTTGGTCGAAGTCAGTCCAACCTGGATTGAGGTCACAAAGTTTGTGACCCGAGCTTGCGACTCAAGCTCAAGTTTGTGATTTCGTTCGCCTGGGCAAGTTTGTGAGGTGACTGGCCAGTGAGGGTGATAAGGTGTCGGTGGGTGTACAAGTGAAGTTCTACGGACCTTATTTATGGTCGACGGAGGGTCGACAGGAGATCACGCATGGCAAATGACTTGGCTTTGGAGCCACCCGTATCCTTATTATGTGATGTTACTTTTCTGCTTTTGCTTTACTCTTACTGTGTAATCGATGCTACATGAAATTTACGCTTTTGCCCCTGTTTACTTACTAAACTTTTAGCTTACCCCATTCCTTTTAGCTTACCCCATTCCTTTTGTTTTCCTTAGCAGGGGCCGACGCGGGTACGTTTGGGCACACCCACTAGTATAGTAGAGGCTTGTAATAGTTGAACCATTAGGATGTTTGTTTTATTTTTGGTGGTTTGTATTAGGATCCTTCTTAGGGTCTACATTTTATTTTTGGTTGTAATTATACGGATGTAATAGTAAAAGTAGGTACTTTTGGAGAATGTAATTATAACTCTTTTGGGATTGTAAATAGTACTCTTTTGGATTTTCTGGCTTTTATTGTTTTAAGTTTCGAGTCCTAGCGCAAGCTAGGCAGGCGGCCCGCCGATACCCTAGGGTTCGCCCTTGGGAGAAGTGGGGTCGTCACAAGTAGGCCATCAACCAAGGGTCAAGGGAGCACACCTAGGGGTATCCGTGACAAAACAACTGCCGCACCTCCCACTAGGAAGCACAACATGATTATCAAGGCTAAAGATGTTAGAAAAGTGGTGAACTCTAATCAGCCTATACTTCTCATGATTTGCAAGCATGTACTCTTGGATGTTGCTGAGCTCGACAAGGCGTTGCCTGCGAGCATAGTTACTCTTTTGCAGGAATTTGAGGATGTTTTCCCTGACGAGGTCCCTGACGGCTTACCACCCATTCAGGGAATTGAACACCAAATCGACCTCGTTCCTGGAGCCCCATTGCCCAACAAACCTGCTTACCGCATGGGCCCTGAAGAGACCAAGGAGCTTCAAAGGCAGGTTGATGGCCTCTTAGGTAAGGGTTGGGTAAAGGAAAGTCTAAGCCCGTGCGCTGTACCTGTGATACTTGTTCCCAAGAAGGACGGTACTTGGCGCATGTGCACTGACTGTCGGGCTGTGAACGCTATCACTGTCAAATATCGTCATCCCATTCCCAGACTTGATGATATGCTTGATGAGCTCGATGGTGCTATTATTTTCACCAAAATTGACTTGCGGAGTGGTTATCATCAAATTAGGATGAAGGAAGGCGATGAGTGGAAAACAGCCTTCAAAACCAAGCATGGTCTCTATGAGTGGTTGGTCATGCCTTTTGGCTTGACAAATGCCCCTAGCACCTTCATGCGACTCATGAACCATGTTTTGAGACACTTTATTGGTAAATTTGTCATTGTTTACTTTGATGACATCCTGATCTATAGTCGTAGTGAGCATGAGCACTTGGAGCATGTAAGATTAGTTCTCGCGGCACTTCGACAGGCGCGCCTATACGCTAACCTCAAAAAGTGCGACTTTTGTACTAACGAGCTTGTGTTTCTAGGCTATGTCGTGAGTTCGCAGGGCATCAAGGTGGACAAATCCAAGATTGAGGCCATCGAGCAATGGCCAACTCCTACATCCGTTCCTGACGTGCGCAGCTTTCTTGGATTGGCGGGCTTTTATCGGCGATTTGTCAAAACTTTAGCACTATTGCCGCCCCATTGACCGCCGTGACAAAGAAGGATGACAAGTTCCACTGGGGGGAATCCCAAGAACAAGCGTTCCTCGCCCTTAAAGACACACTCACCCATGCACCTGTGTTAGCATTACCAAACTTTAACAAGACCTTTGAAATTGACTGTGATGCTTCTGGTGTAGGAATTGGAGCTGTCCTCATGCAAGACAAGAGGCCGTGTGCTTTCTTTAGCGAGAAATTGGGAGGAGCTGCCCTAAACTACCCCACGTACGACAAGGAGTTGTACGCCTTAGTGAGGGCCTTGGAGACCTGGCAACACTACCTTCGGCCTCGGGAGTTCGTGATACATACTGATCACAAGTCATTGAAGTACCTCAAAGGCCAACCCAAGCTAAGCAAGAGACATGCCAAGTGGGTAAGCTTCATTGACACTTTCTCCTATGTGATTAAATACAAGACTGGCAAGACGAATGTGGTAGCTGATGCTTTATCACGTAGACACTCCTTGCTTGCCTGTCTTGATGCCAAATTGCTTGGGTTTGAAATGGTTAAAGATCTCTACACTAATGATCATGACTTTGGTGATATCTATGCTGTGTGTGTTAAGAATCCGCAGGGAAAGTACTTTTTGCATGATGGATTTCTATTCCATGTAGATAAACTGTGTGTGCCTAACTCCTCCATTCGTGATCTTTTGATTCGAGAGGCACATAGTGGCGGTCTCATGGGCCACTTTGGCATTGCCAAGACTCTGGCTACATTACAAGAGCACTTTTACTGGCCCCATATGCGTAGGGACGTTGAACGCATGGTTGGTAGGTGTGCTACTTGTCACAAGGCAAAGTCCAAAACAAATCCATATGGCTTGTATACCCCGTTACCTATCCCTCATCATCACTGGGTTGACTTGTCTATGGACTTTGTGCTAGGTTTGCCTAGATCGCCAAGGGGTAATGATTCTATATTTGTGGTGGTCGATAGGTTTTCTAAGATGGCTCATTTTATTCCTTGTCACAAGACTGACGATGCATCTCATATTGCCAACCTATTCTTCAAGGAAATTGTCCGTTTGCATGGTATGCCTAGGACCATTGTTAGTGATCGTGATGTGAAATTTCTGAGTTACTTTTGGAAGACTCTATGGTCTAAAATTGGCACTCGGTTACTTTTCTCCACCACCAGTCATCCACAAAGCGATGGACAAATTGAAGTTGTCAATCGCACACTTGGCACACTACTTCGGGCATTGATTAAAAAGAATCTTAAGACTTGGGAAGAGTGTTTGCCTCATGTTGAATTCGCCTACAATCGAGTTGTTCACAGTGCTACACACTATTCACCTTTTGAGATTGTTTATGGCTTTAACCCGCTGACCCCTCTTGATTTAGTACCCTTACCTTCCTCTGAGCACACAAGCTTAGATGGGAAAAAGAAGGCTGATTTTGTGCGCAGGTTACATGAAGCCGTTCGAGCAAACATTGAAAGGCGTACTCAGCAATACACCCAGCAGGCTAACAAGCACCGTCGCAAAATGATTTTTGAGCCTGGTGATTGGGTTTGGCTCCACTTACGCAATGAGAGGTTCCCCAAGCAGAGACAAAGCAAACTGTCCCCCAGAGGCGATGGACCTTTCGTGTGCTCCAACGGGTTAATGACAACGCATACAAGTTAGAGCTACCCGGGGAGTGCAATGTTAGCGCGACCTTCAATGTCGTGGACTTGAGCCCGTTTCTTGGTGAGGAGGATCCAGATTTGAGGGCAAATCCTTCTCAAGAGGAGGGGACTGATGTGTGCATGAACCAGGGCCCAGTCCAAGTTCCATTGGGCCCAGTCACACGTGCACGGGAGTACTTGGAGAGACTTGTGCTGAACACCAACGTCTCCACCACTACTCACTGTTCATCTGGAGCACCAAAGGGCTCCCTCTTACTGTTTAACGTTAAATGATCTATTTGAGCGTTGGATGTTTAAGTGCAATGATTTCACTGGCTCACGAGAGCAATAAACGTACATTGGATTTCGGATTCATAACATCATTAAAATGAACGATTGTGAAACTGATTTTACTGGTTACTCGCTGAGCTTTTAGCTCACCCCAAATTGTTTTATTCCCCTCCACAGGGCTCGAGGCGAAGGAAGCAATTGTGTTAAAGTTCTCTGGGGTCATGATTGGATTATCTCCTGTTCAGTTGAAGTTAGTTTTATCCTGTGTAATAGTTGAGACTGCGATTGTACTTGTAATTATGTGAGAATTGGGGACCTTTGTTTTATTCGGGAAATTAGTATTACTTTTATCTCTTGAGGTTTAGTTTGTAATGCAATGTAAAGTTGTGGAACATTGATGTAATATTTGAGATTTATATTGTAATTTAATTGAGGACTGTAGTGAACGACTGAGTCCCGGCGAAAGCTGGGCAGGCGGTCCGCCGAACCATTTGGTTCGCCTTAGGGGGAGGTGGGGCTGTCACAGTTGGTATCAGAGCTTAGGCTTCAGATCTCTGTAGTGTACCCTAGGCTAAAAGTTTAGGATGCCGGACTGTGGGTTTAGTTTGAAACATAAGTGATTTCTTGTAGGACTGAAAGGCGGACAAGTAGGTGTTGTTTGACTCTTATTGCTTGCTTGGAATGCTTGAGTGATTCTTGCGGGATGTCTTGACTTGTTTAGTACAAGATGGAATGTCGAGGATGATATTCTTTTAAGGGGGGAGATTGTGACGCCCCGAAAAGAAGGGTTTTCATTTTATGTATATTTTTGTTGGACGAGCGGAGGAGCACAGTTTTTAAATTGGAAAAGAAACAAAAAATTCTGCGAAAAGCTGAAGGGCCAAATCCGGTCGCAAATCCGGCCAGATCTTGGCCGGATTGTTGGCCGGATTGCCTGAGGATTTTGAAAAAAATGGGTTTCGTCCCTGGCCAGAATCCGGCCGGATTGTGACGTGTCACAGTCGGTCAGAGGCTATGACCGGCTGTTTCTTTCATTACTTATTCTATTTTAGCCAAAATATCTTCATTTCTTCCCTGGTTCATCCGTGCCTCTTGAGAGAAAAACAAGAAAAGCTCTTCATTTTTCCATCTTCAATTTCTACTCAAATCTTGAGTTTTAACTGACGGTTTTGGAAAATATTTCATACAAGGGCTAACTATGGTAGGTTAAAGCTGTTGATGGATTGATTTTGGAAGGGAAGCTTTAAGTTGATAGCTTTCTTGAATTTGAGGTAAGTTGGATAAACAAGTTCCCTTTTGTACTAATATTGATTAATTAATGATTGTGGTGGTTAAGTGTGTTGTATTGTGGAGTATTTCATGCGTTGAAGGAATTTATGGTGAATTTCTAATTTATTAGGGGATTTTCTAATTTTATATTATAATCATGGATTGGTCTTGAATTGATGGATTGTTATGGTGTTAAATGGACTCTTTATACGTTAATTGCAGTTGTTTGCGGAAAATTTCCACTTGTGGTGTGAATTTCCGATTTTAGGGTTTAATTTGGGGCTTTCTTATAGATTGGTTATTAAGCTTCTAATTGGCTTGATTGAGGGGTATTGTGGCCTTAATTGGATATGTTTTATCGTTTACGAACCGTATGTGCAAGTGTGGTTAATTGCTATATGATTGGGTATTTGATTGTTGGTTGGACAAATAAAGAAATTAAGGGGAAATGCTGTCCGAACTTTGAAAGTGTTTGATTGCTTTGAGGTTGTCATATAGGATTTGGATTTAGGCAAGGCAACGATATATGATGGATGGTTCCTGAGCCACGGAGGTGAGTAATCCCAAAACTGTTCCAAAGTTACTTTTGAACGTTTTCTTGCATTATTTACTCGATTGCATATCATGCGTGCCTATATGTGAGTTTATGACATGATTTGGCTTTAATGAGTTCTTGGGGAGTCTTGTGCTGAACACCAACGTCTCCACCACTACTCACTGTTCATCTGGAGCACCAAAGGGCTCCCTCTTACTGTTTAACGTTAAATGATCTATTTGAGCGTTGGGTGTTTAAGTGCAATGATTTCACTGGCTCACGAGAGCAATAAACGTACATTGGATTTCGGATTCATAACATCATTGAACGATTGTGAAACTGATTTGATAACTGATTTTACTGGTTACTCGCTGAGCTTTTAGCTCACCCCAAAATGTTTTATTCCCCTCCACAGGGCTCGAGGCGAAGGAAGCAATTGTGTTAAAGTTCTCTGGGGTCATGATTGGATTATCTCCTGTTCAGTTGAAGTTAGTTTTGTCCTGTGTAATAGTTGAGAATGCGATTGTGCTTGTAATTATGTTAGAATTGGGGACCTTTGTTTTATTCGGGAAATTAGTAGTGCTTTTATCTCTTGAGGTTTTAGTTTGTAATGCAATGTAAAGTTGTGGAACATTGATGTAATATTTGAGATTTATATTGTAATTTAATTGAGGGCTGTAGTGAACGACTGAGTCCCAGCGAGGGCTGGGCAGGCGGTCCGCCGCACCATTTGGTTCGCCTTAGGCGGAGGTGGGGCTGTCACAGATGGTATCAGAGCTTAGGTTTCAGATCTCTGTAGTGTACCCTAGGCTAAAAGTTTAGGATGCCGGACTGTGGGTTTAGTTTGAAACATAAGTGATTTCTTGTAGGACTGAAAGGCGGACAAGTAGGTGTTGTTTGACTCTTAGTGCTTTCTTGGAATGCTTGAGTGATTCTTGCGGGATGTCTTGACTTGTTTAGTACAAGATAGAATGTCGAGGATGACATTCTTTTAAGGGGGGAGATTGGGACACCCCGAAAAGAAGGGTTTTCATTTTATGTATATTTTTGTTGGACGAGCGGAGGAGCACGGTTTATACATTGGAAAAGAAACAAAAAATTCTGTGAAAAGCTGAAGGGCCAAATCCAGTCGCAAATCCGGCCAGATCTTGGCCGGATTGTTGGCCGGATTGCCTGAGGATTTTGAAAAAAATGGGTTTCGTCCTTGGCCAGAATCCGGCCGGATTGTGACGTGTCACAGTCGGTCAGAGGCTTTGACCAGCTGTTTCTTTCATTACTTATCCTATTTTGGCCAAAATATCTTCATTTCTTCCCTGGTTCATCCGTGCCTCTTGAGAGAAAAACAAGAAAAGCTCTTCATTTTTCCATCTTCAATTTCTACTCAAATCTTGAGTTTTAACTGATGGTTTTGGAAAATATTTCATACAAGGGCTCACTATGGTGGTTTAAAGCTGTTGATGGATTGATTTTGGAAGGGAAGCTTTAAGTTGATAGCTTTCTTGAATTTGAGGTAAGTTGGATAAACAAGTTCCCTTTTGTTCTAATATTGGTTAATTAATGGTTGTGGTGGTTAAGCATATTGTATTGTGGAGTATTTCATGGGTTGAAGGAATTTATGGTGAATTTCTAATTTATTAGAGGATTTTCTAATTTTATATTATAATCATAGATTGGTCTTGAATTGATGGATTGTTATGGTGTGAAATGGACTCTTTACACGTTAATTGCAGTTGTTTGCGGAAAATTTCCACTTGTGGTGTGAATTTCCGGTTTTAGGGTTTAATGTGCAGCCCCACCTTCCCCTAAGGCGAACCAAAGGGGTTAGCGGACTGCCTGCCCAACTCTCGCCAGGACTAACGGTACAGTTTACGTCGTTCTATTACGTTCCGAAACATACCAAAGCGCGCAAACAAGTCAAAATCACTAAATAAAAAAAAATGAAAATCGAAGCCGGAATGAATAGTGCAGGACACGTCAGAATCCGGTCGGAATCTGGCCGGATTTCCGGCCGGATACAAGGCCGAGAGCAATCCAAAATTTTTCCAAAATCCTTCCTAATCCGGCCGGCAATCCGGCCAGTTTCTGGCCGGATTCCTGGCCGGATTCGGTCCTGTTCATTCCCGCCAAATTTTTTTCCTTCTCCGTTTGAAATGCGTCTAGATCCGAAATCCATCCAATCATCAACCAAACATATATATACATTGAAATTCAACTTTTACAACCATAGTGGCATGCCAAAAACCATTTATCATGAATATACATACTCGGTTTGCCAATCAAAGAAAATGAACCCAATACACAATAGGGTTTCATTCAACAAGCTAAACAAAAGCCATTTACACTAGCTCAACTTGGCAATCGACTATCCAAATCAGTCCCAAAAGTAATTATATCCCTGTAAGGAAAACAAATGGAACGGGATGAGCTAAAGCCCAGTGAGTTACTACCACATAAGCAGTAAAGATCACATAAGCATAATCTTTCATTTCAAGTACACACTTAAGAAGTAAACAAGTCGGTAAAAGGATACGGATGGCTCTCAAGAGCCCGTTTCCACGCTTACATTCTTGATCCAATCTCATTGACCCTCCGTCAATGTTTAAGAATACCCGACCGTAGATCTCACTTCACTCCATTCCTTCCACCCAACATACCCCAACCGGGCCCGCACTCCAATTCAGTAGCTTTTGGTAATACTCGAGTATACCGGAACCAAGAGTCTCATTACTACAGGGTTCCTCAGTACAGTCCCCGTGGTATGTCACTTATCACGACCAAGCCCTTGCCGGCTCGATCCAAATGACCACCAAACGGGGTTGAGCTCAGTAATACAGTGAGGTCGTTGGACATCGTCCAAACAACACCAAATCAGTTTTCCAAGATTGCAATTCAATAACTCATATAGCCAGTGCAGTATTTCAGTATAACAGTAAGCAGTCATGAATGAAATCACAAGGGGTGAGGGCGGTCAAGTACACCCTCACCTCAATCACTTCCAATAACCAATTAAGCCTTCAAGGCATCAAATACACATAGAGCAAAGCCATATTATAACAAGTAAGTGAGTAGTATACTCACCAAGTGAGAAAGTGGTGTTTCATACACCGAAGTCACCAAGACGTCGTGAGCTACCGTCACGCCCTAGAATCACGCAACAAATGCAATGAGACTCGATAACGAGTCGTATAGCAATGCTGAACACAACCCCAATAGGGTTTGATATGCATGTACAAGCATAATAGCAAACCAGAAATTAAGAAAGGGCTTGAACTTAAGCCTTCATAGGAAAACCGGTTTTGACGTCATAATGCGGTAATGGTACAACTCTCACTACAATTATCGGTTGGGGGTGTAAGACCCACCGTTTCGAAGCTATGGAACAGGGCTACAATAATGTAGAAGACCACTCAATCCAGTTCCTAACACAACTTAGTCAAAAGTGCCAAATACTAAACCAGAATCACCAAAACAGGTTTGCAAAACACAGAAAACTGTAATCGGTATATCTCAGTCCATACAAGTCCAAATGCCGAAATTCCAAAGGCATATGTTAGCTAAGACATTCAGATACATTTCATCAGAAGAAACCAACTTCAAAATCCAAACCAATTCCAGTCAAAAGGCCCAATTACTAATGCCGTTTTCGCATTCTGATCAAAACAGAACAGCTACAGTAAAAACGGCATAACTCACTCTACACTCATCCAAATGACCTGAAATTTTGTAGGCCCTTCAAACTCATCAATACCTACAACTTTCATGTTTTGAGTAAAGTCTAATTCGGCCTCTAACCCAGTGATCTAAAACCGGACAGAATTGGGATTTTATGAACCCTAACTTTCCATTTTTCACACCAAATCCAAAATTGATTGCATTTAACCACAATTCACACTCACTAGAGTCATTTCCAACCATTACAATTCATCATACAAGCCCCCAACATCAAGATCATATTAAACCAGAAAAATTCCCAATAAAATAAAAACTTCACCAAAACAAGCCAAATCAAGAGATAAATCACATTTTCAAACACTCAAGCCACTTCTAAGCATCATATAACCATTATTAGAGGTAGTAGGGTGTTCAAGCAACACTTACCAAGAAATCAAGAGAGAGAGGGATTGTGGACACCTTTGCTCTTCAAACAAACTTCACTACAACCCTTACTAGCACTAGAAGGTAAGGTTTTATGGAGTGAAATCTAACTAAACACTTGATTTGGTGGATTTTGGACCAATTGGAAGCTTGAAGTTGATGAAGTTTCTTCTTTCTTCTTGCTAGAAGGGCCGGCCAACACAAGGTAAGAAAATGGTGTTTTTTTGTGAATTTTTGGAATATTTACTTAAGTGGTCAAAAGTCAAAAAAATTGTCAAAAGGTGAATAGTGTTTCTTAAGTCACAACCAACCATATTGTGACACTTGTCACAATCATTAATGCATTCTTATCTTTCTTTTTCCCTCTCACATCAATCACTTCACACATTCCACTTATCTCTTAACACCCGATAAATTTTACACAGTATCCGAAACTTAACCTTATTGGCCGAATTTTTCCGAACTTTTCGCACTAGTGGGTCCCACGTCCGATATACGTTCTTAATTTCTCAAAATCCATTCGATACTAGAAAAATCATCTAAAAACTATAATTGCTCATAAAATCCACCAGGTAAATATTTCTAAGCCAGAAAATGCAAAAATTATGCAATTAAGGGAACTAAAACCCTAGGAAAATATTAGGGTTTTTACGGGTTCTCACATTTAATTTGGGGCTTTCTTATAGATTGGTTATTAAGCTTCTAATTGGCTTGATCGAGGGGTATTGTGGCCATAATTGGATATGTTTTATCGTTTACGAACCGTATGTGCAGGTGTGGTTAATTGCTATATGATTGGGTATTTGATTGTTGGTTGGACAAATAAAGAAATTAAGGGGAAATGCTGTCCGAACTTTGAAAGTGTTTGATTGCTTTGAGGTTGTGATATAGGGTTTGGATTTAGGCAAGGCAACGATATATGATGGATGGTTCCTGAGCCACGGAGGTGAGTAATCCCAAAACTGTTCCAAAGTTACTTTTGAACGTTTTCTTGCATTATTTACTCGATTGCATATCATGTGTGCCTACATGTGAGTTCATGACATGATTTGGCTTTAATGAGTTCTTGGGGAGTCTTGTGCTGAACACCAACGTCTCCACCACTACTCACTGTCCATCTGGAGCACCAAAGGGCTCCCTTTTACTGTTTAACGTTAAATGATCTATTTGAGCGTTGGATGTTTAAGTGCAATGATTTCACTGGCTCACGAGTGCAATAAACGTACATTGGATTTCGGATTCATAACATCATTAAAATGAAAGACTGTGAAACTGATTTGATAACTGATTTTACTGGTTACTCACTGAGCTTTTAGCTCACCCCAAAATGTTTTATTCCCCTCCACAGGGCTCGAGGCGAAGGAAGCAATTGTGTTAAAGTTCTCTGGGGTCATAATTGGATTATCTCCTGTTCAGTTGAAGTTAGTTTTATCCTGTGTAATAGTTGAGAATGCGATTGTACTTGTAATTATGTTAGAATTGGGGACCTTTGTTTTATTCGGGAAATTAGTATTGCTTTTATCTCTTGAGGTTTTAGTTTGTAATGCAATGTAAAGTTGTGGAACATTGATGTCCGGCGAGAGCTGGACAGGCAGTCCGCCGAACCATTTGGTTCGCCTTAGGGGGAGGTGGGGCTGTCACAGTTGGTATCAGAGCTTAGGCTTCAGATCTCTGTAGTGTACCATAGGCTAAAAGTTTAGGATGCCGGACTGTGGGTTTAGTTTGAAACATAAGTGATTTCTTGTAGGACTGAAAGGCGGACAAGTAGGTGTTGTTTGACTCTTAGTGCTTGCTTGGAATGCTTGAGTGATTCTTGCAGGATGTCTTGACTTGTTTAGTACAAGATGGAATGTCGAGGATGATATTCTTTTAAGGGGGGAGATTGTGACGCCCCGAAAAGAAGGGTTTTCATTTTATGTATATTTTTGTTGGACGAGCGGAGGAGCACAGTTTTTAAATTGGAAAAGAAACAAAAAATTCTGCGAAAACCTGAAGGGCCAAATCCGGTCGCAAATCCGGCCAGATTTTGGCCGGATTGCCTGAGGATTTTGGAAAAAATGGGTTTCGCCCCTGGCCAGAATCCGGCCGGATTGTGACGTGTCATAGTCGGTCAGAGGCTATGACCGGCTGTTTCTTTCATTACTTATTCTATTTTAGCCAAAATGATACGTTCCTCGATCAACACGTTTCGAGACACGTAGCACGTTTGCCCAAGGATCTAGCGAGGTTGTCCAACACTTGGTTTGCGGAACCTAGAGTCAAACGGACGACACGATTTGACTTAGGTGGTAGACGACACTCCGATGAAGGTGAATACTCCAGGTGAATAGGTCGGATGAACAATCAAGGACGATCATGAGATTGCTCAAGAACCCTTGCCAATGCAAGTAACGGAATTGTACTCACCATCTAAGAGAAACAAGAACAAGTTTATTATCATAAAACGGCTTCCTTAAACCTTACAAAGCAAGCCTTTATATAGGCAAATACTAATGAGACCCTAAACCCTAATATCGAAAAGCTAGATGGTTGGCCACTCCTTGGACAAGGTGGGCCGATCCATGGACTCAATAAAGACGGGCCAAGTGGTTCGGCCATCCTTAGACAAAGGTGGGCCGAATCCATGGCTAACAAAAGGACTAATCTAAACTTAAGACTCCTACACTAAGGCCTAATCTGGCATAGCCCACTTGGCTCTTCACGGGCTCTCTTCATGGGCTTGGATCATCGTGTTGACAACGGGGTTATCACCTTCTAAGCCTTCAATGTCTCGATGAACTCCTTGTTGGTCTTGAACATTCCGTACAAGGGCTTGGAGTGATTCTCTGAATTGCTTGGCCCGTGCACATGTGACTGGGCCCAATGGAACTCGGATTGGGCCATTGTGTGGGCCAAGGTCCGTGCACACATCAGTCCCCTCCTCTTGAGAAGGATTTGTCCTCAAATCTGGATGGAGATGAATGATACTAATGAGAGTGGGTAGTGTGACACCCAAGTCTCCACATATTGGCCCTCTTAGATTGAAGGATACTTGCATATGTTATGATTAAGATAATTTGGTGCACATGTCTCTTAGTCAGCTTCAAAGGGTTCTCAAACAAGGACATTCTCCAAGGTAGGAAGGAACGTGTATAAGGCTTGTGAACGTTCCAGGTTGCAACCCAAAGCTCGCTAATTAGCCTTCGCACCCGGACATTCACATGCACTTCATAACGATGTTCATTGAAACTAGAAAAGCCTCGAACCTGGTTGTGCAAGGTGGTGTAATTTAGCCCTAGGCACTGAATCGGCGCAACTTGCCACTCTAGAGGTGGGACACTGAGCCACCCATGTTGCACATCCATAGAAACACGAACCAGTGAGGTAAAAACAGCACTCGGATCTTGATTGACACCCTTGCGGGCATCACCCAACATAAGCGGCAGGAATGAAGTGAAACGCACTCCATACAAATCGTATGAATTTGCGCAAGTTGGGGTTGGTGAAGTAAGCTCGTGGTGACTAGTTTTTGGACATGTGAAGAAGCACGAACGTGCACCACTTGCAGCAGGAATAAGCACGAAATCGGGTTGCAAGTCTTTAGCCATTGTTGGGAAATTGTGGACAGCGTTACAACCTATGAAAACAAAATAACCTTCAGCTTGGAGCAATTCAGAAATTGGGGAAAGGACTAATGGGACATTATTAGATAGATGGTAAAAAGGTGTAGAACAAGATTTAAATGAGAAAACTCCCTTTGACACTTCGATATTCCTTCCACCAATTGATTCAACTTGAGATTCCAGTGCTAGTCCTTGACACTTCTCATCAACACCTACATAAGAGCAACAGGAGTTAGTGCTAGTAACATGCTCAAAATAAGGCAAAGGTGATGAACGAACCATAGGTAAAGAACAAGAAGTAGAATCTGGAATTTCCCTTTTAAGATGAGCTCGAATGAATCCTCCAATGGCGCGGACAGATTGGAATGGACATTGTTCCATGAGTTGATACCAAAGAGATTTAGTTCCTAGAAGACAAACTCCATGGAAACTCGCAAAGTGTCCAAGTGACTTCGGGATGGAACATGCCATGACCAACTCTACTTGACTTTGTGTAACCTGCACAAAAGAAGAGGTACTAAACAAAACACATGTTAGCCGGTTAGCAAACAAAATGGTCACACTTTCAGCCTTTGTAAACACGGCCAACTTCTCCTTTTTACTCTTCACTAAGGCCAAATTATTCTTGTCTTTTTCCACTCCATTCTTCTCAGACCATTGCTCACGCATTGTACATGAGGTTTGATCTTCATTGTCTAGCTCACGTTCATGGCTCAGTTGTAACTCATTTATATTTGGCTCTTCAATCAACGAGGGACTAGGATGAATTTTCCCTTTATTACCACCAGTTGGCACATGGTTAAGTTGCTCCAGGTGTGAATCCAGCACTTGGTTAAGTCTTTCCATCATATCATCAATCAATGCTTTAGTCTGACTTAGGAATTTATCCTTTGATTCACGAAGCTTTGCCTCAATTCGAGAGTTCTCGAACGCCTTGCCTTGATTGTCAAGGCACTTTGGAGATGAAACTTGTTTGCTTGAGGTTGACCTTGATTTAGACGTTCGGCGCAAACTTCTTTGCTCCTTCTCATACTCATCACAATCTTGTTTATACCTGGAGTTACTTCGCTTGGGACATCTCCTCTTGAAAGGTTCGGTCTCCATGAATTCTTGATTGTATGAGCAAGATGCAACTCCGGTGGGCATGACTATGTGACCTGCAAAACGGTTAGTAGAGCAAAGGAATTTTCCTCACAACACACAAGCTCTCGTGTATGTGCTCATCACTCGTATATCACTCAAAGCACTCAAATAAGCTTACCAAAATTCCTTACTTGTTGGACCGAGTAATTGAGAAATGCCGTAAAAATCCAGTAATTATCACCAACTTCTTCCTCAAGAGTAATCACGTAGATGTAGGAGAAAGTGTAGGGAAGTGTTCCTAAAACTAGGAGAAAATATAGGAGAGTTTCCTAAAATGGATGAGAGAATATAGGAAAGGTCCTAAAAATGGATGAGAGAATTTTAAGTGAGTTTCCTAAAAATGGATGCAAGAGTTTAGGAAAATTTCCTAAAAATGGATGAGAGAATTTAGAAAAGTTTCCAAAAAAATGGATGAGAGAATTTAGGAAAGTTTCCAAAAAAAAAAAATTGGATGAGAGAGTTTAGGAAAATTTCCTAAAAAAATGGATGAGATAATTTAGGAAAGTTTCCAAAAAAATGGATGAGAGAATTTAGGAAAGTTTCCTAAAAAATAGATGAGAGATTTTAGGAAAGTTTCCAAAAAAAAAAATGATGAGAGAGTTTAGGAAAATTTCCTAAAAATTGATGAGAGAATTTAGGTGAGTTTCCAAAAAAATGGATGAGAGAATTTAGGAAAGTTTCCTAAAAAAAGATGAGAGACGTTAGGAAAGTTTCCTAAAAAAAGGTAGGAGAGAGAGTGTCCAAGTGAGTACAAAGAGTTATCCAAGTGCTTTACTTAATTTCCTAATTGATTTTGGAAACAAGTTAGTTTTTTGGAAACCTTTTGAAAATCCTTTTCCTCTTGAACAACTTTTGGTAACCTTCTTGAAACAACTTTTGGTAATCTTCTTGAAACAACTTTTGGTAACCTTCTTGAAACAACCTTTGGTACTTCTTGAAACAACTTTTGGTAACTTCCAAATTCTACTCCAAGAAAGATTGCACAAATCAGATTTGGTTCCCTATTCAAAACAATTCTGTTGCCCCTTTCTTTCCTTTCCCTTTTTTTTTTCTCTTGCCAACCGATTCCTCTTTTCCTTCTTTTTTTTTCTCGTTTTTGTTTTCTCTTTTTTTTTTCTTGACTACAACTATCAATCACGACACAAAACAAGGAAGTCCACAAATAATAACTACCAAGAACTCCAAGATCTTTCAAGAACTTTCAAGGAAGTTGTCAGGAACTTCAGAAATTTCAAGATTGTGGTCAAAAATTCAAGAAGCTCAAGATTATTATAAGTTCTCTTCAAGATTCACAAAATTCCAACAAGTTTTGCCAAAATCTAGATTTGAAAACCAAGTAAACAAGTTGGATAACACAAACAACAAGGCTGGACAGATTTGTATTCGGGTGAACAGGAACGATGAACAGTGTCGGTGAATAGTAGCGATGAACAGTGTCGGGTGAACAGTGTCGGATGAACAGTACGATGAACAGTACCGGTGAACAGTGGCAGCGGACAAAACACAAAGACCCTACGACACAACTACGAAAAATAAGGATATAATGAAAGATACCTCTACCAAAGCTCTGAAGCCAACTGATACGTTCCTCGATCAACACGTTTCGAGACACGTAGCACGTTTGCCCAAGGATCTAGCGAGGTTGTCCAACGCTTGGTTTGCGGAACCTAGAGTCAAACGAACGACACGATTTGACTTAGGTGGTAGACGACGCTCCGATGAAGGTGAATACTCCAGGGGAATAGGTCGGATGAACAATCAAGGACGATCACGAGATTGCTCAAGAACCCTTGCCAATGCAAGTAAAGAAATTGTACTCACCATCTAAGAGAAACAAGAACAAGTTTATTATCATAAAACGGCTTCCTTAAACCTTACAAAGCAAGCCTTTATATAGACAAATACTAATGAGACCCTAAACCCTAATATCGAAAAGCTAGATGGTTGGCCACTCCTTGGACAAGGTGGGCCGATCCATGGACTCAATAAAGACGGGCCAAGTGGTTCGGCCATCCTTAGACAAAGGTGGGCCGAATCCATGGCTAACAAAAGGACTAATCTAAACTTAAGACTCCTACACTAAGGCCTAATCGGGCATAGCCCACTTGGCTCTTCACGGGCTCTCTTCATGGGCTTGGATCATCGTGTAGACAACGGGGTTATCACCTTCTAAGCCTTCAATGTCTCGATGAACTCCTTGTTAGTCTTGAACATTCCGTACAAGGGCTTGGAGTGATTCCCTGAATTGCTTGGCCCGTGCACATGTGACTGGGCCCAATGGAACTCGGATTGGGCCATTGCGTGGGCCAAGGTCCGTGCACACCTCACAAAATATCTTCATTTCTTCCCTGGTTCATCCGTGGCTCTTGAGAGAAAAACAAGAAAAGCTCTTCATTTTTCCATCTTCAATTTCTACTCAAATCTTGAGTTTTAACTGATGGGTTTGGAAAATATTTCATACAAGGGCTCACTATGGTGGGTTAAAGCTGTTGATGGATTGATTTTGGAAGGGAAGCTTTAAGTTGATAGCTTTCTTGAATTTGAGGTAAGTTGGAAAAACAAGTTCCCTTTTGTACTAATATTGGTTAATTAATGGTTGTGGTGGTTAAGTATGTTGTATTGTGGAGTATTTCATGCGTTGAAGGAATTTATGGTGAATTTCTAATTTATTAGGGGATTTTCTAATTTTATATTATAATCATGGATTGGTCTTGAATTGATGGATTGTTATGGTGTTAAATGGACTCTTTATATGTTAATTGCAGTTGTTTGCGGAAAATTTCCGCTAGTGGTGTGAATTTCCGATTTTAGGGTTTAATTTGGGGCTTTCTTATAGATTGGTTATTAAGCTTCTAATTGGCTTGATTGAGGGGTATTGTGGCCCTAATTGGATATGTTTTATCGTTTACGAACCGTATGTGCAAGTGTGGTTAATGGCAATATGATTGGGTATTTGATTGTTGGTTGGACAAATAAAGAAATTAAGGGGAAATGTTGTCCGAACTTTGAAAGTGTTTGATTGCTTTGAGGTTGTGATTTAGGGTTTGGATTTAGGCAAGGCAACGATATATGATGGATGGTTCCTGAGCCGCGGAGGTGAGTAATCCCAAAACTGTTCCAAAGTTATTTTTGAACGTTTTCTTGCATTATTTACTCGATTGCATATCATGTGTGCCTACATATGAGTTCATGACATGATATGGCTTCAATGAGTTCTTGGGGAGTCTTGTGCTGAACACCAACGTCTCCACCACTACTCACTGTTCATCTGGAGCACCAAAGGGCTCCCTCTTACTGTTTAACGTTAAATGATCTATTTGACCGTTGGATGTTTAAGTGCAATGATTTCACTGGCTCGCGAGAGCAATAAACGTACATTGGATTTCGGATTCATAACATCATTAAAATGAATGATTGTGAAACTGATTTGATAACTGATTTCACTGGTTACTCGCTGAGCTTTTAGCTCACCCCAAATTGTTTTATTCCCCTCCACAGGGCTCGAGCCGAAGGAAGCAATTGTGTTAAAGTTCCCTGGGGTCATGATTGGATTATCTCCTGTTCAGTTGAAGTTAGTTTTATCGTGTGTATTAGTTGAGACTGCGATTGTACTTGTAACTATGTGAGAATTGGGGACCTTTGTTTTATTCGGGAAATTAGTATTACTTTTATCTCTTGAGGTTTAGTTTGTAATGCAATGTAAAGTTGTGGATCATTGATGTAATATTTGAGATTTATATTGTAATTTAATTGAGGACTGTAGTGAACGACTGAGTCCCGGCGAAAGCTAGGCAGGCGGTCCGCCGAACCATTTGGTTCGCCTTAGGGGGAGGTGGGGCTGTCACAGTTGGTATCAGAGCTTAGGCTTCAGATCTCGGTAGTGTACCATAGGCTAAGAGTTTAGGATGCCGGACTGTGGGTTTAGTTTGAAACATAAGTGATTTCTTGTAGGACTGAAAGGCGGACAAGTAGGTGTTGTTTGACTCTTAGTGCTTGCTTGGAATGCTTGAGTGATTCTTGCGGGATGTCTTGACTTGTTTAGTACAAGATGGAATGTCGAGGATGATATTCTTTTAAGGGGGGGAGATTGTGACGCCCCGAAAAGAAGGGTTTTCATTTTATGTATATTTTTGTTGGATGAGCGTAGGAGCACATTTTTCAAATTGGAAAAGAAAGAAAAAATTCTGCGAAAAGCTGAAGGGCCAAATCCGGTCGCAAATCCGGCCAGATCTTGGCCGGATTGTTGGCCGGATTGCCTGAGGATTTTGAAAAAAGTGGGTTTCGTCCCTGGCCAGAATCCGGCCGGATTGTGACGTGTCACAGTCGGTCAGAGGCTATGACCGGCTGTTTCTTTCATTACTTATTCTATTTTAGCCAAAATATCTTCATTTCTTCCCTGGTTCATCCGTGCCTCTTGAGAGAAAAACAAGAAAAGCTCTTCATTTTTCCATCTTCAATTTCTACTCAAATCTTGAGTTTTAACTGACGGTTTTGGAAAATATTTCATACAAGGGCTCACCATGGTGGGTTAAAGCTGTTGATGGATTGATTTTGGAAGGGAAGCTTTAAGTCGATAGCTTTCTTGAATTTGAGGTAAGTTGGATAAACAAGTTCCCTTTTGTACTAATATTGGTTAATTAATGGTTGTGGTGGTTAAGTATGTTGTATTGTGGAGTATTTCATGCGTTGAAGGAATTTATGGTGAATTTTTAATTTATTAGGGGATTTTCTAATTTTATATTATAATCATGGGTTGGTCTTGAATTGACGGATTGTTATGGTGTTAAATGGACTCTTTATACGTTAATTGCAGTTGTTTGCGGAAAATTTCCGCTTGTGGTGTGAATTTCCGATTTTAGGGTTTAATTTGGGGCTTTCTTATAGATTGGTTATTAAGCTTCTAATTGGCTTGATTGAGTGGTATTGTGGCCCTAATTGGATATGTTTTATCGTTTACGAACCGTATGTGCAAGTGTGGTTAATGGCTATATGATTGGGTATTTGATTGTTGGTTGGACAAATAAAGAAATTAAGGGGAAATGTTGTCCGAACTTTGAAAGTGTTTGATTGCTTTGAGGTTGTGATTTAGGGTTTGGATTTAGGCAAGGCAACGATATATGATGGATGGTTCTTGAGCCGCGGAGGTGAGTAATCCCAAAACTGTTCCAAAGTTATTTTTGAACGTTTTCTTGCATTATTTACTCGATTGCATATCATGTGTGCCTACATGTGAGTTCATGACATGATATGGCTTCAATGAGTTCTTGGGGAGTCTTGTGCTAAACACCAACGTCTCCACCACTACTCACTGTTCATCTGGAGCACCAAAGGGCTCCCTCTTACAGTTTAACGTTAAATGATCTATTTGAGCGTTGGATGTTTAAGTGCAATGATTTCACTGGCTCACGAGAGCAATAAACGTACATTGGATTTCGGATTCATAACATCATTAAAATGAACGATTGTGAAACTGATTTGATAACTGATTTTACTGGTTACTCGCTGAGCTTTTAGTTCACCCCAAATTGTTTTATTCCCCTCCACAGGGCTCGAGGCGAAGGAAGCAATTGTGTTAAAGTTCTCTGGGGTCATGATTAGTGTCGCGCCCCATTTTTTGATAAGAAAAATAAATGGTTTGAGAAAGATGTTTTTGATTCAATTTGTGATTGAAAAATAAATTGTGATTTAAAAGAAAAAAATGGGTCTAAATGGGGTTTTGAAAATGCGACGATTTGACCCAAAATTATAGTTTAAAAAGGGTTTTTAAAATGAAGAACGGAGTCGCCACTTGGTAATGAGTTAAGGTGTACCAAGTCACCTTAAAAATTAGTAAGAAAAATGAGAAAAAATTAGTAAGAAACCCCTTTTAAACGACTCCTAGTCCACGTAAACCAAGAAAAAAGGTTCGGGAGTCACATTTGACAAAGGGGAAGGCAAGGATACAATCCAAGGCACCCCTTTGACCTAGCCAAGGCTAGTTGCGTGATTTAATCAAAGATTTTCTTGTTTTAACCAAAGAATTTATTACATTCGGATGTGCTACATGAAATGCAAAACCCTAGATTCTAAGATGTCTCTTGTAAGGTTTTTGGTCCCAACCACATGAATTGTGACGGCCAATGAAAGAAAACCTTATAGAGGTCGATTAATGCAAATGATGATTCAAGTGCAAGTGTGCAAGTGTATAAAAAGGTGCATGTGTGCAATTGTATGGAAATCCAAGTGTTTGTGTGCAAGTGTATGAAATATAGTGATAAGTGTATATAGATCGTAATTAAGTGCAATTTTGTGAAGTAGAAACCAAAATTGAACAATAAGGAAAGGAAAAGTAATGGGGAAATGTGAATTGGAAAAGTGAGTAAGTGAAAAATTGAGAATGAATGAACCTAAAGGAATGCATCAGGTCGGGTATGGGAATGACTCCTAACTTTTTCGACTTCGATTTTCCCTTTGATTAGAAGGCAAAACTAGCGTGCTAAGGCTATCGAGTAGCCACACTCGCTCGTTTCCCTTATCGGAGGGGACACTTCAAGCAAATGTACCCTAACTAGCATGAAATGCAAGACCTAAAGTGAAGGGGAAAGGTTTAGAGGAGCATGCCAAATGATAAAACTAAGGAAAATTGCATGATATGTAGTGAACATGCAAACTATGCACGAATGAAAAGGAAATGGACCTATTGGGTCTAGCGTTGGACTAGCCCATTCTATGAATTCCGACTAGCGTTGGACTAGCGAAAACGTACATTCATCCATCACATTCATTCATGGCTATGGAAAGCGAGTAGACATGCCAAACACTCGTAAACACGTAGCACATAACATTTAGCATGCTCGACTAGATGCAAGGCCCTAATAAAGCAAATTAACACGTAGCAACTAAGCATGCAAGACACATAAAGCAATTAAAGCCCTAACTATTACATTTGCTAGCTAGGCACATGTCTTCAACAGGTATTCATCGAATGCTCCCCCAAGCCCTATCTATTACAAGCCAAGAGGTGTACACATACGCCATAAAGAATTACTTAAATAAAAAGCAAAAGTAAATGAAGTAAATGAAAGGAATTAAAGAAAAACAAAGGAAGCAAGTAGACATGCAAGTTTCACTTAGCATGTAGGAGCACGTAGGGTCAAATAAAGTGCAAATGAGGGATAGAGTGTACCTCCCTTGAATTGATGCCCTAATGAAGTGAAATTACTAATTTACCCTCCAAAATAATAAACGGGTCAAGGTACCACTTTAATTAAGAAAAATGCAAAAACAAAGCTCACTTGATCGTAAAGCTCTCAAAGTCATGACTTAAGTGCAATTGACAAAGCATGGTAGCTAATTGAAGCAAAACAATCAATGAAATTTCAAAAACTAAAACTGCCAAGGACCAAATTGAAGACATTATTCAATTGGTTGGGTCAAATTAGAGTTACTTGGGAGTTGGGGAGTTTAAAAAGTAATTTTTAAAACATCTGCATGCATGCATACATAGAAGACTTAGACTTCTGCAATTAAAACTAAAACAACCTGCTGCATTTTTAGTTCAAGGCTTAAGGGGAATTTCCAGCCACGAGTCTATCCAATTCATTATGCACAAAGGTTTTTCCAACACCAAGATTCTATCCATCATCCACTAAACATGCAGCTTCATTGAAAGGGTGAAACAAAAAAATTGGAACTGACCATTAAGGGGAAAGAACTAACAGCGAAAGAAAGAAAAAGATTGCTGCAAATTTCTAACTTCAACGAATCCCTTTTCCCGCAACCAAAGTTCATGCCATTTCCTTACTCAAATTAAACACATTCATGCCAACAAACCAGGAAGAAACATGCTGGAATTATTATCTAATAAAAAAACAGCAAAGCTTGGAACCGAAATGGAAGGAAACAACAAGACAAGGCCGTAAGTTTCTGGTTCAGCAAAACTGAAATGCATTTCCCAGCAAGTACTTGGGCATGATTCAGATGTTTTTTTTTATTTTGTAAACCCAAAGCCATAAACTCAGCACTAAGCTCTCCAACTCATCTCTTCAACACAAAATTAAACATGCAACCCAAGTGCAAACTCAGAGAGCAGCCATGGACAGAAACAGTAAAAAAAATGCAGCAACTTTTACTTCTTTCATTTCAGCTTAGATATATTTGCGTACAAACATTCAAACAAGCTCTACCAATATGTCATCTAAAAACAAATGCAAGGAATTCACCCCCCAATTACCATCAAATACCACCCAAGCATAAACTGCCTTGAAGATTCAAACAAAGCCAAAGGACAAAAAATGCAGCAAAAGAAAGAATAAAACTCAGCAAATTTCCAGCCATGTTTCCTGTAATTCTTGTGTTCATTTTAATGCAACTTTTCCACCCCAAACACAGCTAAAATCTCAACCAAACAGAACAACAATGTCAACCGAACACTAAAGATAACATAACATGTAAAACCAAAACTTGAACAATAAAGAAAAGAAAGAAAATCATGGCTGCCGCTGGCCTTCAGCTGCTTGAGGCAGTTTAATGGTACACCACACCTTGCTACTCGAAGTGGCAGCAAGCACACACACAGGACACCATGAAACAACAAACAAAACCCCATAGGTAATTTAGGCCATTCTGGAAAACCTTCTCAGCCTAAAAGATTGATTTTTCCCTCAAAAACTGCTGTTATAAAAACAGAATTTCGAACCTGTTGCAGCAATCTTTCATACACAACCATAACCAAACTAAGACTCAAACAAACCTCATGGATTCATTGGTTAACCATCATAGAAAATCCTAAACCCCTGTTCTTAAACATACTCATCTTTTAGACTTCTACTGCATCCTATCTTAGCAAATGAGCAACATGGCAGAGTCAAAAACATCGAAAATTTGAACCAGCATCAACTCAAGAAACCAGAGACAACATGGGTTTGTTGCTGGCTAAGAGAAAACAGAGATAACTCCTATGCAAACAGTCTTGGGAATGCACGCTAATGCAAAGCCTAGATGCTACCACATGATACCCATATTGGAGTCAATCAGCGCATGAAAATAAAATAAAATAACCGCAAGACTGAGAACAAAAATCAAGTAGCCCAGATTTTGATTACAGAGGGGGTGTGCAGGCGGAAGAGGATAAGCAAGTTGTTACCTTGGGAGCCCTAAACAACTGCTGTGTAAAACGCTTGAGCTTGAAACGATTGAACTCCTCGAAACTGCTATGACCTTGATGAGGCACTTGTCGGCGAAAGTTTTGGATGTTCTCGATCTTCTCCGTTTGCCCGAAACCCAGCTCCTCTATTTCCTTCCTCTGTTTTTTCTTAAGTTTTGCAGCCGTCACTTGATGCCCATTCTCTCTAGTTTCTGTTTTCTCTTGTTGTTTTTCAGATTTTTTTTTTTTTGCGGCCGTCGCTCTCTATCTTCCCCCATTTCTCCAAAACTCTCCTTCCTTCTCAAACCTTTTGCCGTCTGTTTTCTCTCCTTTCTATCCTCTCTCCCTAGTAACTCTCTCCTTGCGGCTGAATCCTCTTTTTCTATTTATATGGGAGCCCTAAAACCCTCACACATCTTTCCTGAAATTGCAGTTAAAGGAGCCGTTCGGTCCTCCCTTGCAAGCTGCGACAAATACGCAGCTTGCATGCCGTGCGTTTTTTTTTATAATATAAATACATAATATAAATAATAAATAATAAAAACAAAAATAACAAAATGACAAAACCATGTAATAATAATAATAAAAACAAACTAAACAAATAAAAACAACAAAAATGTCCATTTTTCAAATTTTCTTCATTTTTCCCTTTTTTCTTTTCTTTTTTCTTTTTTCAAAAAAACTTAATAAAAATAACTAAAATGCCAAAAGATTGAATTTGAACGTATTTTTGTGACCAATTTTCCTTTTTTCTCTTTTTCCATGATTTTTCCTTTTTCCTTTTTTTCTTTTTCATGATTTTTCCATTGTTTTCTTTTTCTTTTGAGAAATTCCATCCTAAAAGCTTAAAAATAAAATAATGACATGAAAACTAAAAACTAAAAATGAATAAAACAAACATGACAAAAACAAAAAACTAAGAAATAAAGAGTAAATGAATTTCAGCTAAAATTTGGTGTCTACAATTGGATTATCTCCTGTTCAGTTGAAGTTAATTTTATCCTGTGTAATAGTTGAGACTGCGATTGTACTTGTAACTATGTGAGAATTGGGGACCTTTGTTTTATTCGGGAAATTAGTATTACTTTTATCTCTTGAGGTTTAGTTTGTAATGCAATGTAAAGTTGTGGAACATTGATGTAATATTTGAGATTTATATTGTAATTTAATTGAGGACTGTAGTGAACGACTGAGTCCCGGCGAAAGCTGGGCAGGCGGTCCGCCGAACCATTTGGTTCGCCTTAGGGGGAGATGGGGCTGTCACAGTTGGTATCAGAGCTTAGGCTTCAGATCTCTGTTGTGTACCATAGGCTAAGAGTTTAGGATGCCGGACTGTGGGTTTAGTTTGAAACATAAGTGATTTCTTGTAGGACTGAAAGGCGGACAAGTAGGTGTTGTTTGACTCTTAGTGCTTGCTTGGAATGCTTGAGTGATTCTTGCGGGATGTCTTGACTTGTTTAGTACAAGATGGAATGTCGAGGATGATATTCGTTTAAGGGGGGAGATTGTGACGCCCCGAAATGAAGGGTTTTCATTTTATGTATATTTTTGTTGGACGAGCGGAGGAGCACAGTTTTTAAATTGGAAAAGAAAGAAAAAATTCTGCGAAAAGCTGAAGGGCCAAATCCGGTCGCAAATCCGGCTAGATCTTGGCCGGATTGCCTGAGGATTTTGAAAAAAGTGGGTTTCGTCCCTGGCCAGAATCCGGCCGGATTGTGACGTGTCACAGTCGGTCAGAGGCTATGACCGGCTGTTTCTTTCATTACTTATTCTATTTTAGCCAAAATATCTTCATTTCTTCCCTGGTTCATCCGTGCCTCTTGAGAGAAAAACAAGAAAAGCTCTTCATTTTTCCATCTTCAATTTCTACTCAAATCCTGAGTTTTAACTGACGGTTTTGGAAAATATTTCATACAAGGGCTCACTATGGTGGGTTAAAGCTGTTGATGGATTGATTTTGGAAGGGAAGCTTTAAGTCGATAGCTTTCTTGAATTTGAGGTAAGTTGGATAAACAAGTTCCCTTTTGTACCAATATTGGTTAATTAATGGTTGTGGTGGTTAAGTATGTTGTATTGTGGAGTATTTCATGCGTTGAAGGAATTTATGGTGAATTTCTAATTTATTAGGGGATTTTCTAATTTTATATTATAATCATGGGTTGGTCTTGAATTGATGGATTGTTATGGTGTTAAATGGACTCTTTATACGTTAATTGCAGTTGTTTGCGGAAAATTTCCGCTTGTGGTGTGAATTTCCGATTTTAGGGTTTAATTTGGGGCTTTCTTATAGATTGGTTATTAAGCTTCTAATTGGCTTGATTGAGTGGTATTGTGGCCCTAATTGGATATGTTTTATCGTTTACGAACCGTATGTGCAAGTGTGGTTAATGGCTATATGATTGGGTATTTGATTGTTGGTTGGACAAATAAAGAAATTCAGGGGAAATGTTGTCCGAACTTTGAAAGTGTTTGATTGCTTTGAGGTTGTGATTTAGGGTTTGGATTTAGGCAAGGCAACGATATATGATGGATGGTTCCTGAGCCGCGGAGGTGAGTAATCCCAAAACTGTTCCAAAGTTATTTTTGAACGTTTTCTTGCATTATTTACTCGATTGCATATCATGTGTGCCTACATGTGAGTTCATGACATGATATGGCTTCAATGAGTTCTTGGGGAGTCTTGTGCTGAACACCAACGTCTCCACCACTACTCACTGTTCATCTGGAGCACCAAAGGGCTCCCTCTTACAGTTTAACGTTAAATGATCTATTTGAGCGTTGGATGTTTAAGTGCAATGATTTCACTGGCTCACGAGAGCAATAAACGTACATTGAATTTCGGATTCATAACATCATTAAAATGAACGATTGTGAAACTGATTTGATAACTAATTTCACTGGTTACTCGCTGAGCTTTTAGCTCACCCCAAATTGTTTTATTCCCCTCCACAGGGCTCGAGGCGAAGGAAGCAATTGTGTTAAAGTTCTCTGGGGTCATGATTGGATTATCTCCTGTTCAGTTGAAGTTAGTTTTATCCTGTGTAATAGTTGAGACTGTGATTGTACTTGTAACTATGTGAGAATTGGGGACCTTTGTTTTATTCGGGAAATTAGTATTACTTTTATCTCTTGAGGTTTAGTTTGTAATGCAATGTAAAGTTGTGGAACATTGATGTAATATTTGAGATTTATATTGTAATTTAATTGAGGACTGTAGTGAACGACTGAGTCCCGGCGAAAGCTGGGCAGGCGGTCCGCCGAACCATTTGGTTCGCCTTAGGGGGAGGTGGGGCTGTCACAGTTGGTATCAGAGCTTAGGCTTCAGATCTTTGTAGTGTACCATAGGCTAAGAGTTTAGGATGCCGGACTGTGGGTTTAGTTTGAAACATAAGTGATTTCTTGTAGGACTGAAAGGCGGACAAGTAGGTGTTGTTTGACTCTTAGTGCTTGCTTGGAATGCTTGAGTGATTCTTGCGGGATGTCTTGACTTGTTTAGTACAAGATGGAATGTCGAGGATGATATTCTTTTAAGGGGGGAGATTGTGACGCCCCGAAATGAAGGGTTTTCATTTTATGTATATTTTTGTTGGACGAGCGGAGGAGCACAGTTTTTAAATTGGAAAAGAAAGAAAAAATTCTGCGAAAAGCTGAAGGGCCAAATCCGGTCGCAAATCCGGCCAGATCTTGGCCGGATTGTTGGCCGGATTGCCTGAGGATTTTGAAAAAAGTGGGTTTCGTCCCTGGCCAGAATCCGGCCGGATTGTGACGTGTCACAGTCGGTCAGAGGCTATGACCGGCTGTTTCTTTCATTACTTATTCTATTTTAGCCAAAATATCTTCATTTCTTCCCTGGTTCATCCGTGCCTCTTGAGAGAAAAACAAGAAAAGCTCTTCATTTTTCCATCTTCAATTTCTACTCAAATCTTGAGTTTTAACTGACGGTTTTGGAAAATATTTCATACAAGGGCTCACTATGGTGGGTTAAAGCTGTTGATGGATTGATTTTGGAAGGGAAGCTTTAAGTCGATAGCTTTCTTGAATTTGAGGTAAGTTGGATAAACAAGTTCCCTTTTGTACCAATATTGGTTAATTAATGGTTGTGGTGGTTAAGCATGTTGTATTGTGGAGTATTTCATGCGTTGAAGGAATTTATGGTGAATTTCTAATTTATTAGGGGATTTTCTAATTTTATATTATAATCATGGGTTGGTCTTGAATTGATGGATTGTTATGGTGTTAAATGGACTCTTTATACGTTAATTGCAGTTGTTTGCGGAAAATTTCCGCTTGTGGTGTGAATTTCCGATTTTAGGGTTTAATTTGGGGCTTTCTTATAGATTGGTTATTAAGCTTCTAATTGGCTTGATTGAGTGGTATTGTGGCCCTAATTGGATATGTTTTATCGTTTACGAACCGTATGTGCAAGTGTGGTTAATGGCTATATGATTGAGTATTTGATTGTTGGTTGGACAAATAAAGAAATTCAGGGGAAATGTTGTCCGAACTTTGAAAGTGTTTGATTGCTTTGAGGTTGTGATTTAGGGTTTGGATTTAGGCAAGGCAACGATATATGATGGATGGTTCCTGAGCCGCGGAGGTGAGTAATCCCAAAACTGTTCCAAAGTTATTTTTGAACGTTTTCTTGCATTATTTACTCGATTGCATATCATGTGTGCCTACATGTGAGTTCATGACATGATATGGCTTCAATGAGTTCTTGGGGAGTCTTGTGCTGAACACCAACGTCTCCACCACTACTCACTGTTCATCTGGAGCACCAAAGGGCTCCCTCTTACAGTTTAACGTTAAATGATCTATTTGAGCGTTGGATGTTTAAGTGCAATGATTTCACTGGCTCACGAGAGCAATAAACGTACATTGAATTTCGGATTCATAACATCATTAAAATGAACGATTGTGAAACTGATTTGATAACTAATTTCACTGGTTACTCGCTGAGCTTTTAGCTCACCCCAAATTGTTTTATTCCCCTCCACAGGGCTCGAGGCGAAGGAAGCAATTGTGTTAAAGTTCTCTTGGGTCATGATTGGATTATCTCCTGTTCAGTTGAAGTTAATTTTATCCTGTGTAATAGTTGAGACTGCGATTGTACTTGTAACTATGTGAGAATTGGGGACCTTTGTTTTATTCGGGAAATTAGTATTACTTTTATCTCTTGAGGTTTAGTTTGTAATGCAATGTAAAGTTGTGGAACATTTGTGAAGACCCGAAAAAATTTCTTATTTTATCAAATATTAATGGTTTAATTAAGTATTTATCCACCTGTTTTCCCCAAATAATTTATTACGACCATTTTAAATCCATTCGTATGGAATAATGTCTTCATTATATTTTTGAAATGTCCCGTTAACAACTTCAATTTTCGGAAGGATTGTTTTGGTGAGAAATAGTGAACACGAGTGTTTCAAGGTGATATTATATTCGAGAGTATGATTATCCTGGGGAAATTAAGAACGGACAGTAGCAGATTAAGAAAAGTTAATCGAGAATTAAAGGTGATTAAGTTCTAAGTGAGCATATATTACTCACGCGTGGGTAGTTTTCCAAAAGACGCATGGATACAAATTTATTGGAGATTTGCGGAGTTAATACTCGACTCATGTAAAGACTCGTAAAACTCCTATTAAAACCCTATTTTGAGCTTATTTAATTATTTACTTGTTCATTTATTCCGAGTATTATTTTCTAAACCTATTGAACCTAATTATGTGGAAATATAGCTCCATTATATTTTTAAAATGACTTGTTTCAAAAAAATTTTAATTCCGGGAGCGCGTTTAGTGAGAACAGTGAATAGTGCTTGGAAATTTTACCCGATTGAGAGTACAATAGGCTTGGAATATTAAAGACTTATACAATGGACCTAAATTAGGTTTTTTAACGATTAAATACTCAAGTGATTGTTATTAGTATTATCGTTATAAGGATTTCTTGGAGGTTTCGTATTATCGCGCTTAAATTGGTGGTACGCGTTTGCACACGCTTGATTTTAATTGAGGGACTTTAGACCCTTATTTCGGGACAATTAAGAGTGAATAATATTTACATGAATATAAGTGCATTAGAGGATTAGTGCACTAGTGAAACAAATGCGAGAGAAATCGAGCCGAAACGCGCCCAAACGCACCCTAGTGAGAGTTGACTTTGGGGATGATTTTGCACCACACATTGTGTCTTCCTTAAGAAGCTAAATTTGGACCAAATACTCTCTCTCTTAGTCTCTCTCTTGGCCAAATTCTCTGTAGCAAAGAAACAACACAAAGTTGTCATTTTCATCTTCAATTCTTGCACAAAACCTTCATAGATTCACACCAAATTTGAACTACACCTAGCTTGTCACTTGGAGAGTTCATCTAGCTAGCAAAAGGAGGAGTTTTTCACGGTTTCTTGGAGCATTTTGAGGGCCAAAAAAATTCTGATCTAGGACACTAAGAAGGTATAACATGATCCATAATCTTAAACTTGATTTATAGTAGTAGATATGCATCTCTAAGTACTTGCATGTGTATGGGTGACTTGATATTGTTGGAAATTTGAAAAGTGGGCTCTAGGAATTCCCACACTTGGGTTGTTGCTGATTTGATGATTGATGGTGGATATATTGTTGGTTTAGTGGTTAAAATGATGGATTAACGGTGTGTTATTGGTAGAAACTTCATTGGGTGCAAGATGCGAAAAATTTCCGAAAATACCCCTGTTTTGTTCGGCCATGATAAGGCCAATTTTAAATGATCTAATGGCTTGAATTGGATGCTTATATGATGTATTAGATGTGTGGAAAATTTCATTGAAAAAATAATGAGGTTTAGTTGGGCAAATGAATTTTTTTGTAAAAACTAGCAAACCTGGAAACTGCTCACGTATGGCTCAGACCAGTGGTGGTATTTCGGCTACAACTCTGTCCTCGGATGTCGAAATCATGTGCCGTCGGTGGTGTTTGAAACTAGACATCCCAGGCTTTAATTTGAGATAAAATGCACATTCTGGTTCCTTTTGAGTGAGCCGAACCATTCGTTTTAAGATAGCTGTCCTGTCTCTCGGATCTGCTGGAATGGTTTGTTGAAGCAGTAACTTGAGGCTCAATTTCGAGCTGGTTACTTGCCGAATTTCAAAACATTTCCTTCTCTGAACTTTCAGTACTCTGAATGTATTTTCCAACGCCATAAACCATGCCCAATTCCGAGCTAAATTGATTGAGTTGTGACTAAAACATGAGGACTGCCCTGTTTTGGAAAAATGTAATATTTGGACTGATTTGGGACAAAAACTTGGGAGTGATCTTATTAATTGAAATTTTGATGCTAAACCATTACCAAAGGTATCATGGTTGTATGTTAGACCTTTATTTCACCAATGAACCATGGTTGGATAGTTTTCATGATTAAACGATTTGAATTTGGAAAATGAAAGTTTAAAGGCAGATTGCCTTAGAATTTTCCTGAACTTTGGTTGACTAATTAACTATCTTTCCGAGGGTATTTTTCCCTGAATTTTGACAGAGGGATACCTTCCATATAGTATTGAAATACTGCCAATTTTGGTATCAATCCAAGTTCGTTTCGATACCCAATTAAATTACTAAATTTAGAGGTTCAAATCTGGAAATTCTTCTCCAGTCTTGAATTTCCCCAACTTTGAACTACCGTATCTCGGTACTCGAAACTCCGATTCTTGATCCGCTTGTTTTGTTATAAACCTCACTTGCAACACTACTTGAGTGACAAATTTCAGAGGCTGGTTTGCAACGTGTGAACCGTGCCAAATTTTCAAAGTTGGCCGAAAACCAACTTGATTCTGCCTTGAAAGCCGCATCTGCCCTTCACGCTCATTTTTGAGCACTTTTCACTTCGATTCATGGAAAAGTATCTTCTAGGAACTTATAGTACTTTCTAAGAGGTTTCCAACGGTATAAAGTTTTCCAATTCTCGACTTGTTTCGAGTGAGTTACGATTTTTCAAAGATTTAGGATAAAACTGAAATTTCTCAATTTTCAAGGCAAAGGAGTTTTTCCAAAACTCTTAATTCTCTTAGTATTATTCAAACGTTTTGCCCTCGATTTTCATGATAAAAACTCAAATAATATTGTACATAATAAAAGGCAAGTTGAACCTCGATTTACGTGTAATTGAGGTTCCTTTTGTGAAATAATCTTTAGATTGTACTAGTGTACAATCTTTCTTGATATTTGGATTATTGAGCGATTATCCACTATTAATTGCCAGGCGCACAAGGAGACCTCCGAGAGGATTTTACAGTGGACCCTTGAACCTCCAGAGAATAATCCTTATTGAATTGCTCGGTGAGTGTCAAGTGTGTGAATCCTTGATATCTGCTTATTTGTGGTAATTGTTGGAGATTTTAAAAAAAAATAAGGGCGGGTGTGTACTTTATCGCACTCGTCCTAATTTCAAATGAATGAATGAAATGTATTGAATGAATGAATGAAATGCAATGGTATGTTATGACTACATCCGTCGTTGGAGTGAACCTCCTCGACTTTCAAATGAATGGGGGACGCCCAAACTCATAGGCCGACCTTGGACTCGAGCCGGCAATGGGCTTGGTCGGGAACCTAGGCGAGCCATGAGACATATAAGCTCGACCTAATAAGAGGTCTTGCTTGGCATACTCGTAGAGTATCGCCCAATAATAGACTTGTGGGCCCTTGAGGTGTACGGTGGACGGAGGGACGTAAGTGGTGATCTACGGAAATGGAAATACCGACCCGGTTGACAGGAGGGTCAATGCGGGAAGGTATACGAATGACATCGGCAGATCAAGTGGAACTTAGCTTGTGAGGACTCGCAAATTCCTTACATATTTCTCAAAAATTCCCTTTTTTTTGAAAATTATTTGAAAATTATTATTTCATGTTATCCATAGTTCAATCACCCTAGAAAAGTGCCAATGACCATAGGAAATTAGGGTTTTCCTATTCGTTTTGAATTTAAGGTGAAATCGGATTTTTTCGTGTAACCGCAGTATAATTATCCGGTACCGAGTAAGGATCAAATTTGGTTCTTAAGAGTGACTTTTAAGTGAGAAATAATATGTGATTAGAAGCAATGATAAAAATTTAGTGAATTGGAAGAAAAAAACCCTAGTACGTGCGATTTAAGAGAAAACGTGTCACACCGACGTGTACCGTGCACTATCGATTGAACCACCACTTGACTACCACTTTCTTGCCATACAAGTTTATTACTAATGGAGCAAAATATCTCCTCTCTCATGATGACATCTTGGCCGAAATTAAAGGGCTAAAATGCAAGAAAGGAAAGAGAAAATTTTGTGGTGGAAATCAAGCCAAGTGTTGGCTAAACTTGTGGACACAATTTGTTCTAATCTTCTTGTCTTCTTATAAGACCAATTAAGCTTCATTCTTCCCCAATTTTCTGCTGCATAGCTGGGCTAGGAGAGAGAGGAAAGGGAGAGCAAGAGAAAACAAAATTTCTTCTTGATTTGCACCATCCAAGTGCAAGAAACAAATTCTAAACCGATTAAAGTGTGAATTGTGATCTTGGGAAGCTAGGGAAGCTAAAATTTTCAAGAGGAAATGAAGTGGTACTCTTGCAAGCTTTGTTTTGAGGTATGTGCTGTCTATACTTGCTATATGGATGATCTATGTTGTATCTAAGCTTAGATAAGTGGTTGTAGTAATGATGGGAGCAAGAAATCAAGAAAGGTTCCATTAACAATCAAAAATTCCAGATTTCTGGAAATTTCTTTCCCCTTTCTGTCCGGTTTTGTTTCTTCATGTTAGAGGCCGAATTGGCCTTAGGTAAAAACATGAAAGTTGTATATAATGGTATTTTATAGTTGCCCACAAAATTTCAGCTCAATCGGAGCAACGTAGCTTGTGAAAAGATGAAAATACCCTCACTGATCTAGGTTACTTTCCAGAATTCCGCGTGGACAGTTCAGTCTCTTTGGTTGTGTTTGATCACTATAATCCGTTCAGATTTAGCCAATTGTCAAAACATTAAAGTCTTATTACCCTGTATTAGCTTTTCAACGCCACCAAGAACGTCTTAAACGGACCTCGGTAGACTGGGATATGGTCATTTGAATGCAGTGCGGTTAATTAACCGACTAGTTGGATTTTGAATCTGTAAAGTGGGAATTTGACTAGATTGCATTGTAAATCTGACTGAGTCATCTTCATGAGAATTGTATACATTTGTCTTAGTTTTCATATGGCTTTGAAATTACTGGATTTGGAGTTATGTGTGCTGAGATCAGAGTGGATGAATCAAGACTACCACAGTAAACCTTGAACTAGAAAATCTGGGATCATTTTGATAAATTCGACCTAGATACAGGGTAAACTGGACTGAGTGGCCTTCTTCAACATTGTAGCACTGTGTCTTATCTTCGAAACGGCATAAGTTTCATCCCAATCCGATAAGTGTAACTCCGGTTGTGACCGTTATGCATGAACCCGTCAAAACTGTCTTTTGTCAAATTGCATTTCCGCACTTGTTATTACTTTAATTTTTGTTCTTATATTGTCTTGAGCCTATGAAATGGCTATTATGATGATTTTGTGGTGTACATGACTTTGGGATTGGCTGAGAAAAATCATGAAGCCATAAATGGCTGGAAAATTAGGTAAACACAAAGGGCATGCTGCCCAAATTTTCGCCCGAAAGCTAAGTTCTATTTGAACTTGTATAATACTATGACCGTTTTTCCATCTTAAAAATATGATCCTTCTTCAATTGGAAACTCCAAATGTTTACTTACTCTTACCAAATAAAGAGGAGTGGTTTAGGATTTTCTTGAGTATTTTGTCCTCTCTTTTTCATGAATTTCATTAAGACAATTAGTCTATAATATCTACTTGAAAATGAGATAAGTTTCAACCATATAAACGATTCCGAAAACGGTATTTCTTAGTCTATCTAGTTGGATTTTGACTTGTCTTTAGTTCAAGTGTTTCCATTAGAAAATTTTATAACCCTTTTGAGTTTGGTTTTACATATGGTCTAGGAAACCCTAGTTATTTTTGTCCACAGGTCCAAATGTCCCCGTTCCACTTTAAAGTCTTTTATACGTTCTACTTATCATTTGTCGAGTTTCTTTGATTGCACCTAATTGTTTGTGATAAATGAGTGGTAATATTCTTTTCATTTAATTTTAGGTTTTCTCAGTGACTAAAGATAATATTCGGAAGGATATTTTGCACGTTGTTGTGCGTAAATAGGTGAGTGTTCTATATACGTTTTGTTTCTATGACTATGTGGATTGTTGTGACTATGTGGTTATTTGTGAATATTTGATTAAATGTTAATTGTTTTCTATGATTTCTAAAATGAACTTTTGCTAGGCGAGTGTGTACTTTATCGCACTTGACCTAAATAAATATGAAATTTTCGGTGATTAAATGTTGAAATACTAGTTGCGCATGAATGTAAGCCTTTTTGGCTGAACGGGGCCCTTGCCCTTGTTACCGATCGACTCGAGCCAGAAGCGGACTCGGTCGGGCGATATGGTGACCTGGGTGAATTTGGTATACTCGAGTATTACCTTGTAGTCCGGCTAACGTCCGGATGGGTGGAGTCCGGCCAACGTCCGGATGGGTGGAGTCCGGCCAACGTCCGGAAAGGGATGAATGAACGAACGCAGGCACGAGGGTTTTACTTCTCAAAAAGGAAATTCTCAAATCATTGGAGGAATAAGGGGAAATGTCAAGGGAACGAACGAACGAACAAATAGCTCCTTGTGAGCATGTATCCTTTTAATGAATGTATTATCATTGCTTTATATTGGACATGTTTTCTGGATTAAATGTTATTACATGACTAATGTTCCTTGTTTAATTACTTGTTTATATATATAGAACCTCACTGGGCTTTTTAGCTCATACCACGTAAATTGTTTTCCTTAGCAGGGGAAGGCGAGCAAGGACGAGAGTTCTGTATAGTCTAGTTGATCTAGTTCTTTGGCCTTGCAATGGTTCTCGCCCTAGTGCTTGGCACGGGCTGGTTGTATGAGGAATGAGAACCCTCGTATATTCGATGTTTGTACTTGAATGGTAAACACTTTGAAGACTTCTGGTGTGTAGAAGTTTCTTATCTTTTACTTGAGCATCTATTGTCTATGGATGTATATACATGATACGAGTGAGTGAGTCCTGGCGAGAGCTGGGCAGGCGACCCGCCGAACTCTTTGGTACGCCCTAGGGTGAGGTGGGGCCGTCACATAGCTCCTGAGAGCTATTATATCCTTGAATTGTTTCTGATTCCTTTTCCTGCTCGAATAATTGATTTTGAAATATCCTAGTTTTATTTAATGAATTTGGGATTGCTAATTGCACAACGTATTTGCATGTGTGTTCTTGGCCTCACAAGCGTTTTGCTCACCCCTATAGTTTTGTTTTCCTTAACAGGATCGAGTCTCGGAGAAGTATGGAGAAAACCTTCGCTGTACTTTTGTTTTAAGGTTTCTATTATATTTTGGTTATGCCCTTTGTTGGGGTTGTACTTTTGGAATTGAAGTGTAACTTTTGGGCCTGACGTATATTTGGGATTTAAGTTGTATCTTGAACGCCTTATCTATGGGTTGGATAATGGATGATTGTTAAGCTTGAAACGCTTCCGCATTATTTGTATTCATGTTACTCTCTTCGAAATGTTTGGTTTAGTATTAAGTTGAATAGAATTGCTTGAGTCCTGGCGAGAGCTGGGCAGGCGTCCCGCGGATACCCTTTGGTTCGCCTTAGGGAGATGTGGGGGCGTCACAGTTGGTATCAGAGCCTAGGCTTCAGATCTTTGTAGTGTGTCCTAGGCCTAAAAGTTTAGGATGCCGGACTATGGAACTGGTTGGAAAGTTAAGTGACTGCTCGTGGGAACGAAAACTAGAACTTAGGTTTGAATTAGTGGATGATAAGGAGTCTTGATCTTGTGTGATACATGTGGGATAGTATGGAATGATCAATCCAGTTTATTTAGAGTATTTGGTCTCATTTAAGCTTTTAATCTTAATTGTAAGTTACGGAAAGTAATGGTGGCATTGCACCGTCTTGGAGACGCATTATGGTAACCATGGCCGTGAAGGGCCTAGGGGAGGGTTCGTTGGAAGTGTAATCCAACTCGCCGAATTAGTACGATATGTTATTTCCAAAGGACTTACTCGTGCCCAAGTAATGGAGTGTTTATAGTGGCCGATCATCGGAAGTGGCTATTTGAGGAAAATAGGGTGATTCAAGGGGACAATCGAGAACCGGGGGCGATTGCGGATGTCTAAACTACTAGAATTCCTGAAGTGGAGATTGAGATATTTAAGGAGCGAGGAAGACAAAAGCTCCTTGTGAGAAGCTTTAAAAAGCTAAGAATCGACTTGTTGGGGTAGTGTCCGAAATTAAAGACATGATGGATAAGTCAATGGCTGGGTGTATTATCTTGGTTGAACAAGTGGAGAATGACAAGATATTCGATAAGGGACATGAGATGTAAAACTCCTAGTGCTGGAAATGAAAATGATCCTACGGAGGTAATTAAGACTTTTGGCTCCGCCAATCACTAAGTTAGTGATTTAAACTATTTTAATAGTTTTGCCAAAGATAGAAGTGGTGGCACTCGCTTAAAGGCCATTGCATTTTGTATCTTGTTTCACAATGTTTCCTACCTTTTGAGGCAATTAAACGTTACTCATGGCATGATTGACTTTATTGTTTCATGATTTCAAATCCATGATTGGGTTGTACCCATTTGCGATTATTTTGGTATCTTCCCTTTTTATTCTTGTATTTGTTTGGCGTGATAAAGATATCACTTTTCAAACTCCGTTTATATGCACTCACTTTATGTCATGCCTTTTAAATATGTTAAATTTATGGGTGACCAAGAGAGTGAAAGGGATTGGGGGCGAGGGGTTAAGCAACCCCAAGCTCAAGGAAACGATTATAGAACGACTGCTAGACTGAATCAAAACCCTAGAAATGAATGAAAATAATCGTGTAGTTATTGTTATTAACCAGACGATTGATGCCCCTAGGCAGCCCATTCTAGCAAATAATAATGAGTAAATTAGCAATCCTACCTTTGGCGATTCTACGTGCAATATGCACTTAGCCAATTATTCAATCTAATCAACTAATGTGGAAATAACTAACTATGATGCTAAAACGGAAATTAGGGTTTGGCAAAAACCCTAATCCTCAGGTGTAGCTTCAATGCTCATTATCGGACCGCGACCACCTTCACTTGAGTGTATGAATCCTTCAAAGGACTTGTGTATGGCCTGAATAAGTACATTGAGTTGCTCACGAAGTTTCTTTGCGCGAGCCCTAGTAATGGGTCCACTTGGGGCGTGCACGTGATCCTCAGCTCCTCGATTACTCGAGCCATTGTTGGCCTGCCCACGTACCATGATGCTATCATTCCCCTCTTGAGAAGGATTTGCCCTCAAATCAAACGCATCATCTGCATCAAAAGGAGCTAAGTCAGAGACATTAAATGTAGCATTAACTCCATACTCACCAGGAAGGTCAAGTTTGTAGGCGTTGTCATTGATGCGCTCCAACACTTGAAAAGGTCCATCACCCCGTGGTTGTAATTTGTTCCTCATTTGAACAGGAAAGCGTTCTTTGTTCATGTGCAACCACACCCAATCGCCAGGCTCCAAAATCAACTTTTGGCGACCTTTGCTAGCTTGCTTGACATATTGAGCAGTTCTCCTCTCAATGTTAGCCCTGACTTTCTCATGCAGTTGCTTAACAAACTCTGCACGTTTCTTACCATCCAAATGTGCGTGCTCATTACTAGATAATGGCACTAGATCAGGTGGTGTTAGCGGATTAAAACCATAAACACATTCAAATGGAGAGAAACCAGTAGTAGAATGGATAGCCCTATTATAAGCAAACTCAACATGAGGTAAACATTCTTCCCAAGATTTCAAGTTTTTTTGATGATGGCACGCAACAAGGTACCTAATGTATGATTTACCACCTCGGTTTGACCATCAGTTTGGGGGTGGCTAGCAGTAGAGAATAGCAATTTGGTGCCTAACTTAGACCAGAGTGTCTTCCAAAAATAGCTCAGGAATTTAGCATCTCTATCAGATACAATGGTCCTAGGAATGCCATGCAATCTCACAATCTCTTTAAAGAACAAATTAGCAATATGAGATGCATCATCCATTTTATGACAAGCAATGAAGTGTGCCATTTTAGAGAATCTATCAACAACCACATAAATGGAGTCATGGCCATACTTGGATCTAGGCAAACCAAGTATAAAATCCATAGAAATGTCAATCCATGGTGCACTAGAAATAGGTAACGGGGTGTAAAGGCCATACGGGTGTACCTTGGATTTAGCTTTCTTACAAGCTAAGCATCACTCCACCACCCGTGCAACATCTCTCCTCATGTGCGGCCAATAGAAGTGCTCCTGCAGCATGGCAAGAGTTTTATCAACCCCAAAATGTCCCATAAGGCCACCCGAATGGGATTCTTGTACCAAAATTTCGTGGATGGATCCATGTGGGATGCAAAGCCGATTGGCATAAAACAAGTAACCATCGGAAATGAATAATTTACCTTGCCAGTGTGTTTGCACGAAAGGTAAAGTTCACTGAAATCACTATCTTGTGCATAGATGTCTTTAATTAGCTCAAACCCTAACAACTTAGCATCTAAGGAAGTGAGTAGAGAGTACCTTCGTGAGAGTGCATCCGCAACCACATTAGACTTACCAGCCTTGTATTTAATCACGTACGGAAAGGACTCCACGAATGCGATCCACCTTGCATGCTTTTTGCTCAAGGTGTGCTGGGCTTTAAGGTATTTAAGGGACTCATGATCAGTGTGTATCACGAATTCCTTAGGCCTTATGTAGTGCTGCCAAACTTGTAGTGCTCGAATGAGGGCGTACAACTCTTTATCATAAGTTGAGTAGTTCAGTGCAGCCCCATTGAGTTTCTCACTTGATGTGAGACGGATCTAGACGAACACCAAGTTGGGATGATTTGCGGAACTTTGACCCTTCTAGAATCACGAGCCACGAACTAAGGAGATTCCTTAACCCACGACTAGCCACTTTAGTGAACCAAAAGTATAGATAGAAGAACGCCACAATCAAGGAGACTACTTGATTGATAAGTTCGTTGAACAACTTGAGATTGATTCTCAAGTATTCAAAGGAAATTCTCTTGAAGCAAGAGAGAGTGAATAAACTCACGAATATGTTATAAAATCTGAATCTGTCCCCTAATGAATGAAAACCTAGGCTATATATAGCCTTACAAGACAAAACCCTAACTCGGCTAGGCTAGGCCCTTGGCCCAATTCCACTACTCAAATCCACTATCTAATGGTCAGCTTATAATTGATCCAATGAAGGCTTTAAGCTGGACCAACATAACCCAATAAAAGCTAATTAACCAACTTAAGTTATAGTGAGCCTAGACTCTATAAATCGGATCCAACTCAACATGAGGTCTCGGACCGAATTTATTCCTAGCAAATAAAATAGAAATCTAGAAAATAAACTACTAACTATTACTAAAAGATTCAATCTCTTGCAGCCCAAAACATGGCCCATAAGCGGCCCATATTTCGTATCATTCCCCTCCTCTTGAAAAAGATTTGTCCTCAAATCGTGTTTGGAAATGAATAGTACTACAAGAATTGGCAGTATGAAACTTCAAATCTCCACATATTGGCTCGCTTAGAATGAATGATACTTGCATACGTCATGATTATTGTAATTCGGTGCACATGTCTCTTGGTCAGCTTGAAAATGCTCACAATCTGCCATGGGAAACTCAAGGCTTGAATCCAACCACTCCAAAGTTCTCTAAGCAGTCCTGTGTCATGAATGGTCGACTTTGGACCTACACAATAAATCACACGATTAGCATTTGTAGGTATAAAATCACTTGATAGCTTACCATTCACATTCACAAGATAAGGATCTTCATAGTGATGCTCAATCAGGTTAGAAAAGTCCCGGACATGATTTTGCAAAGTTACAAAATTCATTGCAAGTGGTTGTTGGTATGGCCTATCTTGCACAAATGGAGTAAGATCGAGATAGGCAGCTTCTGAACCTTCAAATTGAGGAATAAAATCAGGTTGTAAGGAATCAGAATTTGGACCAATGAGGAAAGGATTGTCACCAACAAAATAAGAAGGAAATGTATAACAAGTTTCAAGTGTAGAAACTCCCTTTGAAACTTCATTATTCCTCCCAACAAGCAAATCAGGCTCATGGTTGACGTTGAACATCAGTGGATGACAAAGAGAGACAACACTTAAGGTGCAAACTCCATGAAAAGTTTGATATTCACCAATGGATTTAGGCATAGAACATGCCAAGATCAACTCAATTTTTCCTTGCTTAACCTGCATAAAAGTAGAAACACTAAACAAAGTAGAGTCAAGATCGTTAGAAAAAACATATGGTCTCACATCCTTTCTCACAATCAACTTACTCTTAGAATTTTTAATCTCTTGTTCATGCTCAGTAGCTGACTTTTTCCCCTCATTATTCTCAACCTCTTTCTCCTTTTCAACTCCCTCGAATTTTACCTCTTCAGTCACAATGCTCTCCTCCAGCTCTTTCTTCATACTATAACGCTCATGCTCACTCTTCATGTATGTTAGATCAATACAAAGTTGCTTAGAGTTAAGCGACACAAGCCTGGTACGACGGCCATTAAATGTGAAGGAATACTTATTAGTATATCCATCATATTTGACTTCTCGATTAAACATCCACCATTGTCCCAACAGTACATGCGTCACTTGAATGGGAACCACATCACACAACACCTCATCCACGTATTGACCAATACGAAAAGGAACAAGTGTGTGCTTAGTAATCCAAATATCACCACTATCACTTTGCAACTTGTAAGGTCGAAGATGATCAATGGTTGGAAGATTCAATTTCTCAACCAAGACAGTACTTGCGAGATTAACCTCACAACCCTTATCAATGGCTAAGCTGCAAACTTTATCCTTGATATGGCAACGTGTATAAAACCAATCATTTTTTTGAGCTTTGATGATTTCCAATTGCTCAGTTATCTCACGCAATGCCACAGTATTTACTTCTTTAGGCACAAGATGGTGAAGCTCCAGTTGAGCATTCGTTTGACTCATACTTTTATTACCTGCAAAACTCAACAAAAATTAGTAGAACAGTCCTCACTCGCTCCCTTAAGTGTTTCACTCCTCTCGTGTTTTCACTCAAGTGTGTATGGCACTCTAATGCTCTCACCAATTCACTTCTCAAACCACTTGTTTGTTTCCTTTGAAGAAATCAGAAATTTTCTCAAGGAAGTTCAATCAAACTTTAATCAATATAGCTCCCAATTGTATCAAAGGAACAAGGAAACAAAAAGTAGAAATGGAAAGCTCAAGTAATGAATAAGGAATGGAAGAGGAAAAAATTGATGTACAAAGAAAAAGAAAGTCCAAGTACGATGATGGAGTTCCCAAGTGCTTTACTTAATTGCCCAATTGATTTTTGGAAACAAGTTAGGTGTTGGACTTATTTGGAAATTTCCTTAAAGTCGGCTAACCAAACAGAATTATTACCAAAATTTTTCCAGATTCCCTCTCCAAAAACCTTCCAAAATTTTTCCAGATTCCCTCTCCAAAAACCTTCCTAAAGTCGGCTATAACAAATCAGAATTGTTCCCAAAAAAATTCCAGATTTCCTTCTCTTTTGAAACCTTCCAAAGTCGGCTGCAAAACAGAATTTGGTAGCTTAAAAATTTCCAGATTTCTGCTCCTTTTAAACCTTCCAAAGTCGGCTGCAAAACAGAATTTGGTAGCTTCCTAACCGCTGAAAATTTCCAGATTTGTTACCTTATCAAATCAGAATTGCTTCCACGAAAAAAATTCCAGATTTCTTGTCTTCTTGAAGGCTTCAAAAAGTCGACTATCCCTCACTAAAATTTCCTCTCTCCAGCCGCCCTTAGCTTGCCAACAATTCGGCCTTTCTCTTTCAAGACGCAACGCACAATTCTGTTCTCTCTTCCTTAGACAAGGCCACGGCAGTTTTGTTTCTTGTTTCAAGGAAATGGCTTCTCAAGACAACGAGAGTATTGTCACTCAAGAGTCCCCCAAGCGGCTTGCTCAAGAAATTCCCAAGAGATTTACTCCTAAACCAAGGAAGCCCCGTATGGATGCAAGAACGTACAAGAAACTTTTTATACGAAGGCAAGTGCAAGTTTTTAAGGCCCAAGATAATCAAGAACCTCAAGCAAGGGTTGTTCAAGTGATCAAGACGCAAGGTGTTCGAGACTTTCAAGAAGAGGTGGGACAGAATTTTTGAGTTTCTTTTCTTTTTTTTTTTTTTTTCCTGGTGTAGTTTCTGGTTTGGTTTGGAACAATTGCAACAAGACAGAATTGGCAAATAAATGTGCGGCTTCCTTCTTTGTTGTTTGCTACCCGAATGCCCTTTCTCTTTTCCTTTTTTTTTTTTGACTCTAAGAACACACAATTACTCGGCTGTTTTTGGGTAAAAATTCCAGAATCTAATGTCAAACCGATGCTCTCCTTCAATCCTCCAATAATGATCAAGACATGTATCAAAGTTTCAAGACTTCAAGATTAGTTTCAAGAAACTCAAGAAACCCTAGATTATGGTGGTCCCTCTTCAAGATTCCAACCCCAAACAAGTTCAACCACAAAATCAGTTTAGGAAATTAATTAAAACAACTTGGTGGAATAAACTAAAGTTTGGACAGATTTGGCAACAAACTTGCGCCCAAGGAAACCCTAGTGGTTGGATTTTTTTTTTTTTTTTTTTTTTACTCTAAACCAACACAAAACTTCAAGAACAATATAACAAGACACCAAAATAAGAAAAGAAACACAAGTTATGAACAAAAGTTTTTTTTTCGGGATGAACAGTGTCGCTACAGTAGCGGTGAACAGTATCGCTACAGTGCGGCACGGTTAACAGTATCGCTACAGTAGCGATGAACAGTACGATGCTACAGTACCTTTTTTTTTTTTTTTTTGGTAATAACAATCGGACTTGACACAAAGGAAGACACGACCAGAATTGCAAAATAAAATTGACTAGAAAGCTTACGAACAAACTCAACGGGATATACTTGATGTCGTCGACTAGCTCTGGATACCAACTGATGTGAGACGGATCTAGACGAACACCAAGTTGGGATGATTTGCGGAACTTTGACCCTTCTAGAATCACGAGCCACGAACTAAGGAGATTCCTTAACCCACGACTAGCCACTTTAGTGAACCAAAAGTATAGATAGAAGAACGCCACAATCAAGGAGACTACTTGATTGATAAGTTCGTTGAACAACTTGAGATTGATTCTCAAGTATTCAAAGGAAATTCTCTTGAAGCAAGAGAGAGTGAATAAACTCACGAATATGTTATAAAATCTGAATCTGTCCCCTAATGAATGAAAACCTAGGCTATATATAGCCTTACAAGACAAAACCCTAACTCGGCTAGGCTAGGCCCTTGGCCCAATTCCACTACTCAAATCCACTATCTAATGGTCAGCTTATAATTGATCCAATGAAGGCTTTAAGCTGGCCCAACATAACCCAATAAAAGCTAATTAACCAACTTAAGTTATAGTGAGCCTAGACTCTATAAATCGGATCCAACTCAACATGAGGTCTCGGACCGAATTTATTCCTAGCAAATAAAATAGAAATCTAGAAAATAAACTACTAACTATTACTAAAAGATTCAATCTCTTGCAGCCCAAAACATGGCCCATAAGCGGCCCATATTTCGTATCATCACTAAAGTAGGCAATATGTCTTCCTCCTTGGTTCAACACAGCTCCAACTCCAATACCTGAAGCATCACATTCAATTTCAAATGTCTTAGAAAAGTCAGGTAAAGCAAGTACAGGTGCATGTGTGAGTTTGTGCTTTAAAGCGCGAAAGGCTTGTTCTTGAGAATCTCCCTAATGGAAGTTCTCATTCTTCTTGATCAACTGGGTCAAGGGTGAAGCAATGGTGCTAAAGTCCCTCACGAATCTCCTATAGAAACCCGCAAGTCCATGGAAGCTCCGAACATCACCCACCGATCTTGGTGTTGGCCACTCTTGGATAGCTTTCACCTTTTGGTCATCCACCTTCATTCCCTGCGCACTTATAACAAATGTGAGAACCCGTAAATCCCTTAATAATTTTCCTAGGGTTTATTTCCTTTAATGGCATGTTTTCTGCATTTTCTGGCTTAGGAAATTTTTCCTGGTGAATTTTATGAGTAATTATAGTTTTTAGATGATTTTTCTAGTATTGGAGAGTTTTTGAAAAATTAAGGTTATATAATGGACGTGGGACCCACTAGTGCGAAAAGTTCGGAAAAATTCGGCCAATTAGGTTAAGTTTCGGATACTGTGTGAAATTTATCGGGTGTTAAGAGATAAGTAGAGGATGTGAAGTGATTGATGTGAGAGGAAAAGAAAGGGATAGGAATGCATTGAATGAAGTGACAAGTGTCACTCCATAAATTCCCTCCATTTGGTGCTAGTGAGTGATTTGGTGAAGTTTTTTGGAGAAGCTAAGGTGTCCTACAACTCTCCCTCTCTTGTTTACTAGGTAAGTGGTGCTTGAACTTCCTCCTACACCTAATGATGCTTAATTTGTGCCTAGTGGTGGCTTAAGTGCTGAAATTTGTGGTTTATTTCTTGGTTTGAGATGAATTGGTGAAGTTTTTATTTTATTGATGAATTTTCTGGTTTAATGTGATCATGATGTTGTGGTTATTTATGATGGTTGGTAATGAGGGGTAATGACTCTAGTAGGTGTGAATTATTGATAATTGCAACCAATTTTGGGTTTGGATTGAAATGTGAAAAGTTAGGGTTTCATAACCCCCTTTTCTGTCCGGTTTTGTATCATATGGTAAAAGGCCGAATTTGTGACGACCCCACTTCTCCCAAGGGCGAACCCAAGGGTATCGGCGGGCCGCCTGCCTAGCTCGCGCCAGGACTCAAAACTTAAAGCAATAAAACTAGATAAATCGAAAGAGCACTATATACAATATATACAATCCCAAAAGTTATATTTACATCTTCAAAAGTCTCGAGTCAAACCACTCTAATACACTATAACCACAACCAGCAAAAGATAGACCCTAAGAAGGGTTCTTATACAAACCACCAAAACAAAAACAAACATGCTAGATGTCTCACTATTACAAACAACCTAACTATACTAGCGGCAGAGTCCCAAAGTTTCCCCGCGTCGTCCCCTGCTAAGGAAAACAAAGGAAACGGGGTAAGCTAGAAGCTTAGTAAGTAAACAGGGGGTAAAAGCATAAATTCACGTAGCAACAATTACACATTTAGAGTAAAGCAAAAGCAGAAAAGAACAACATCATATAATAAGGATACGGGTGGCTCCAAAGCCAATTCATGTGTCATGTATGATCTCCTGCCGACACTCCGTCGACCACACTCAATGGTCCGTAGAACTTCACTTGTACACCCACCGACACCTTATCACCCTCACTGGCCAGTCACCTCACAAACTTGCCCGGGCGAACGAAATTGAACTTGCTGCGCAAGCTCGGTTCACAAACTTGGTCACCTTCTCGGTGAACCGGATTCACAAAATTGGTTCATAACATGAACCTACAAACTTGGTGATCTCAGACTAAGTTGGACTGACTTCGACCAAGCCCTAATCGGCTCGAATAGTCCATCTAGGTCATGAGATCGGGCCCCAAACTCACAAACTTCACAAAATTTATTCAAAAGTCACCCCGAGCCACAAGCTCAAGGGGTTTAGTTCCAAAATGTTTCATATACATATGTCATGTACAAATAGGTGCGAAAATTAGGGTTTAGGTCGAGTGCGATAAAGTACACCCTCGCCTAGGTACCCTTTTCATACATATCGAAACACATAACAACTAACACGTAAGCGCGGCCTGAATACTTACTCAAAATACCAAAAGTAGTACAAAGGCGGAATTCACTTTGTGTGTTGGCTAGTAGTGGGCCCCACCGGCTCCGCCTAGCTCACCACTGTCTGAAAACGAAGATTATGTCACAATATATCATAAACGGCAACTAACGTACTTAAAACAAGCAAAACGGCAAAATTGGCACGCGCAAGTGCGGAAACGGCAAAACGGCCGCACACGTCCGCGCGGAACGGCAAACGGAATTGGCCAAGTCGGCCATCTCAAACCGTTTTGGTCAAAAATTAGGCTAGGAATATCGGATCAAGGTACATGAGGTACCGTTACGAAGCTAAGAGGAAGGGCTACAATGTTCATGAAGACATCGCCACCCAGATCTCAATGGGTATAGGCGAAAATTGCGTGAAAAAGTTCCAGCTGTTTCATTGCGAGTTACCAAACAGGCCTTGTTTGCAAGGCCGTAACTCACAGCTCAGAAATCGAAATTAAGAAATTCCAAAGGCATTAGAAAGCTGAGACATAAGGCTAAAACTTTCATGTTTTGGCCAAGACCTGAATCTATTCAGAACAAAACAAAATTCGAGTGCCAAAGTACCCGTCAGAACTGTCCAAATACAAGGCAGTTCTGACGAGCGATATTGTTTTGATCATAACCGGAGCTACGGAACTCGGTTTTCGACGTACTTTATACCGTTTCGAAGCTGAGATCAAGATCTAAACTTCATATGAAGGAGTCGACACCCCAAATCGTACTGTATCAAAACCGAAAGATCACGGGCAGAAGCTAAACTAAAAGACGTACCAAATCTGATGTTCAAAACAGGCTTGAGCATTTCATCTATAACTCATGATACACTAATCCGTTTAACCTGAGATTTTACAGGAATACACAGGACTCAAGGGGCTACAATGTTGAAGAAGGCTACTCAATCTAGTTTCGAGTGCAACCAGGTCGAAAGTGCAATATACTATACCAGAATCGCAAAAACAGATTCACAAAACGTATTCTAGTGCAAACATCATAACTCAGCCTACACAAGTCCAAATCCAGAAATTCCAAAGGAATATGGTAGCTAATACATCAAACTACATTTCATTAGAAGACCATAACAACTAATTCGGAAGCAATACCAGCCAAAACAACCAATTACAAGTGCAGTTTTCACATTCTGATCAACCCAGAACAGCAACAGTAAAATCGACATATCTCACTCTACACTACTCCAAATGACCTGAAATTTTACAGGCACCTCAAACACATCAATACCTACAACTTTCATGTTTTAAGGAAAGGCCAATTCGGCCTCTAAGTAGGATATACAAAACCGGACAGAAAAGGGGGTGGTGAAACCCTAAGTTGCTGAAATTTCCTCCAAATCCAAAATTACTTGCAATTATCACTCATTTGCACTTACTAGAGTCATTACCCCTCATTTCCAATCATCATACATAGCCACATCATAGTGATCATATGCAACCAGTAAAAATTCCAAATAAATAGAAAACTTCATCAATCTTAACTAAAATCAAGAAATAGTCCACAAAATCACACTCATAACAACCACAAGTCATTTATTAAGCATCTTTAGATAGAAGAGAGGGGTTCCATAGTCACTTACCTTAGAACCAAAGAAGAGAGACCACTTAGCACCTTAAGCTTCCAAACAACTCCACACAACACCTTACAAGCACTAAACTAAGAGGTTTTATGGAGTAGAAACAAGTTCCAATGGTTGGTTTTGATGATTTGGAGCAAAATGGAAGCAAAACTTGAAGAGTTTCTTCCTTGTTTTGAGAAAGAGAAAGTCGGCCAAGCTATGAGAGAAATGGAAGATATTTAGTCAATTTTTTGGTTTTATTTAGAATTTGGAAAATGGTTGAATAAAAGTCAAAACAAGGTTTAATCAAATGGTGACACATGTCACCCTATTTAATGCATCTTTATCACTTTGTCTCTCTCCACTCTCATCCACATCTCAACCTTCAATTATCTCATAACACCCGGTAAATTAAATCCAGTATTCAGAACTTAACCTAGTTGGCCGAATTTTTCCGAACTTTTCGCACTAGTGGGTCCCACGTTCGATATACGTTGTTAATTTCTCAAAATCCAACTAATACTAGAAAAATCATCTAAAAACTCTATTTACTCAATAAAAATTATCTGGGGAATTTTTCTAATACAGAAAAATGTAGAAAAGACGGGTTTCCAAGCTTAACCGGAAATTAGGGTTTTTGTTCACTTCGGGTTTCTAACCTTCTTAAACTTAATTAATCTATACAAAATGGATTAAATCCTATACTTACCCACACTAAAACACACATTAACATAACTAACTTTAATCACCACTCAAACTTGTTCGAATACAAAACTAGGGTTTAAATCTTACTCCCTACTTAGGGTTTTCGAAATACTCACAAAACCAAACGTTACCGCCTAACTAATGAATATATCAACATAGAACGGACTGGGGCCTCACAGAATTGGCCTTTACTTAAAACATGAAAGTTGTAGGTATTGATGTGTTTGAGGTGCCTGTAAAATTTCAGGTCATTTGGAGTAGTGTAGAGTGAGATATGTCGATTTTACTGTTGCTGTTCTGGGTTGATCAGAATGTGCGAACTGCGCTTGTAATCGTCTGTTTTGACTGGAATTGCTTTGGATTTGGATGTTGGTGTCTTCTGATGAAATGTATCTGGATGTCTTGGCTACTGCATGCCTTTGGAATCAATGCATTTGGTCCTGTATAGACTGAGTTGGACTAATTACAGCATAGTGTGATTTGTAAACCTGCAATTACGGTTCTGGTTTGGTATTCTGCATTTTTGACCTAGTTGTGCTAGGATTTGGACTGAGTGGCCTTCTACATTGTTGTAGCCCTGTCTTTTAGATTCGAGATGGTGGGTCTTACACCCTCATCCGATAAGCGTAGCGTATTTTGTACCATTACCGCATAAGGAGGTCAAAACTGTTTTGTTGTTAGGGCTAATATAGTTACATTTCCTGATTTTCTGGTTTGCTATCATGCTTATATATGCATATGAAACCCTATTGGGGTTGTGATTGGCATGGCTTTATGACTCGTTATTGAGTCTCATGGTATTTGTTTACGTGTTCTAGGGCGTGACGTTAGTGCACGACGTATTTTGGGCGGCGGTGCATGAAACCTCACCTACGTGAGTGGTGAGTATACTACTCACTTGGATGTTTATAATGTGGCTTTGCTATATGTGATTGTGATGCCTTGAAGGCTTTCTTGGCTATTGGAAATGTTTAGGGTGAGGGTGCACTTGACCGCCCTCATTCCTTTTATTCCTGTGAATGATTGTTTACCGTTTTACTGTATTACTGTACTTGCTATATGAGTTATTGGATTCCATTCATGGGATATTGTTTGGGTGTCGGTTGGACGAGTATCCAACGGCCCTACTATATTACTGAGCTCGACCCCGTTGGTAGTCACTTGAATCGAGCCAGCGAGGGCTTGGTCGTGAAAATTGACTAGCCACGGGGACTGAAATGGGAATCTTGTGGTAATGAGACCCTTGGTTCTGGTGTACTCGAGTATCACCTAAAGTTACTGCTTGGAGTGCGGGCCCGGTTGGGATATGTTGGGTGGAAGGAATGGAAGTAAAGTGAGGTCTACGGTTTGGTACTTTTAACATTGACGGAGGGTCAATGAGGTTGAATCAAGAATATAAGCGAGGAAATGGGCTCTTGAGAGCCATCCGTATCCTTTCACTGATTTGATTTACTTCTTATTTGCATACTTGAACTGAACGGTTACGCTTATGTGATTTTAGATGCTTATGTGGTAGTAACTCACTGGGCTTAAGCTCATTCCATTCCATTTGTTTTCCTTACAGGAAAATGACCACTTTTGGAAAAGATTGTGTTAGATGGTTGCCAAATTGAGCTCTTGTATATGTATCTTTTGAATAGCTCTTTGAATGAAACCCTAATGTGTATTGGGTTCATTTTCTTTTGATTGGCAAACCAAACATGTATATTCATGATGAATGGTTTTTGTGGCATGCCATTTGGTTGTAAATGTTAAATTTCAATGTATATATGTTGGATTGACGTTTGGTTGAACTTCGGATTCTGACGTGTCCGGCACTGTCCATCATCGGCGCGTTTTTTTCATTTTTTTATTTTGTGATTTTGACTTGTTTGCACGCGTTGGTTTGTTCCGGAACTTATTAGATCGACGTAACTGATCCGTTAGTCCTAGCGAGAGCTGGGCAGGCAGTCCGCTAACCCTTTTGGTTCGCCTTAGGGGAAGGTGGGGCTGTCACAACAAACCCTAGAAACACAAGCTCATTAGTGCAAAAATTGCACTTCTTGAGATTGGCATAGAGCTTCTCTCGTCGAAGTACATCCATAACAGCCCTAATATGCTCTAGGTGTTCATCATATGATTTGCTATAAATTAGGATATCGTCAAAGTAAACTACCACAAATTTCCCTAAGAATGGACGCAGAACGTAGTTCATTAACCTCATGAAGGTGCTAGGTGCATTAGTTAGCCCAAAAGGCATCACTAACCACTCATACAATCCATACTTAGTTTTGAAGGCAGTTTTCCATTCGTCCCCCTCCTTTATCCTAATTTGATGGTACCCAATTTTGAGATCAATTTTGGTAAAGAACACAGCCCTATGTAACTCATCAAGCATGTCATCTAAGCGAGGTATAGAGTGGCGATACTTTACTGTGATGGCATTTACGGCTTTACAATCAGTGCACATTCTCCACGTACCATCTTTCTTGGGCACCAAAATGACTGGGACAGCGCACGAGCTTAAGCTCTCACGTGCCCATCCTTTGCCAAGCAAGTCGTCCACTTGCCTTTGCAACTTCTTAGTTTCCTCCGGGTTGCTCTTGTAAGCTGGGCGATTTGGCAACGAAGCTCCAGGGATGAAGTCTATTTGGTGCTCAATGCCTCTAAGCGGTGGTAATCCACTTGGTACGTCATCAGGAAAGATATCAGCATATTCCTGCAAAAGAGACTTAACCTCAAGCGGTAAGTTAGTATCAAGGTCATGCACATTCTGAGCTACTTCTTTGCTAACAAGCATAAGAAGCGGTTGCTCATCCCTCATTAACTTCCTCACTTTCTTGGCTTTTATCAGGAGCATTTGTTTTCCCTCAGGTTTTACCTCACTTGCCGAGCTATCTAAAGCCTTTTTCCTCTCTTTTTTTGCCTCGGCTTTCTCATTTTCTTTCTTTTTTGCACTATACTTCTCAAACTCTTGTTGCAAATTCAATTGGTTCTCATGCACTTGTTCTGGAGAAAGGGGAGCTAGGGTGACTTTCTTACTATTGTACAAGAAACTGTACTTGTTAGTCACACCATCAAAAGTTACCTGTCTGTCAAACTGCCATGGCCTACCTAGTATAATGTGACTAGCCTGCATAGGAACTACATCACATTATACTTCATCAGTATATTTATGAATTTGAAAGGATATAAGAACCTGTTTGGTTACTCGAACCTCCCCAGAATTGTTGAGCCATTGGAGTTTGTAGGGTCGCGGGTGATCCCTCGTAGGTAGCTTCAAGTTGTCCACCATGAGTGAACTAGCTACATTTGTACAGCTCCCACCATCAATAATCACACTACAAAGTGCTTGGTTGATGAAGCACCTAGTGTAGAAGATGTTCTCCCGTTGAAGCTCGTCCTCCTTAACACGTGCCGTCAATGCTCTCCTTGCAACCAAGGCGGTCCCAACGTGACCCTCAGGTGCACTAAACTCCTCTTCATTTGGTGACTCACCATCACTACCTCCTTCAAGGGGTGGCATGCCTTCGTATTCGGCTTCGTCCTCACTCACAATCTCGCCATTTTGCATCATAATCATAGTCCTTTGATTGGGACATTGACTAGCAATATGGCCTTTACCTTGACATTTGAAGCATCGAGTATCACGAGCCCTAGTTTGTGCCCTAGGCTCCTCGAACTTTGGAGTAGAAGAGGGCGGCTTACTAAAACTAGGGTTGCCCATCTTACCTCCCTCGAATCTCGACTTTGGAGTATGAGCATTTGGTGAAGGCCGAGAATCATCCCTTGGTTGGAATGGGCGGTTGGTAGTGTGACAGCCCCACCTTCCCCTAAGGCGAACCAAAGGGGTTAGCGGACTGCCTGCCCAGCTCTCGCCAAGACTAACGGTTCAGCTTACATCGATCTAAATCGTTCCGGGACATACCAACGCGCGTAAACAATTCAAAATCACAAAATAAGAAAAACGAAAATCAGAGCCGGCCATGAACAGTACCAGCCACGTCAGAATCCGGCCAAACATCACGCAAACATACACATCTTGAAATTCAACATTTACATACCAAAATAGCATACAAAATTATCCCATAAGTTTATACATGCACGGTTGCAAATTACAATTCAATGATGGGTTGGGTCAAAATGCGTTTAGAGTTTTGCCCCAAAAGGAGCTATTCAAAGTATATATATACATAAGCTCAACTCGGCAATCCATATTAATCGCCTTTCCAAAAGTATTCAATTTCCTGTAAGGCTGTAAGGAAAACAAAAGAAAAAGAGTGAGCTTACGCCCAGTGAGATACTATTACTCAAACAGCAAAGTTCATATAAGCATCAAGTTTCTCATTCCAATACATCAAACGTAAGCCAAGGCACACATCAATATTGTTGATAAAAGGATACGGGCGGCTCTCAAGAGCCCCTTTCCTCGCTTGCATTCTTGATCGGACCTCATTGACTCTCCGTCAATGTTTAAGAGTAACCAACCGTAGGCTCCACTTTACTTCCATTCCTTCCACCCAACATACCCCTACCGGGCCCGAACTCCAAACAATAGAAAATTTGGTAATACTCGAGTATACCGGAATCAAGAGTCTCACTACTACAAGATTCCATATAATAGTCCCCATGGCTCGTCAATTTTCACAACCAAGCCCTCGTCGGCTCGATTCAATTGACTACCAATGGGGTTGAGCTCAGCAGTAACAGTAATGGCCGTTGGATACTCGTCCAAACGACACCAAATCCAGTATATCAGGTATATTTTAAATACCACAGTGAAACAGTAAACAGTCGTATATAGTACCAAAAGGGGTGAGGGCGATCAAGTACACCCTCACTTTAATCAGTTTCAATGGCAAATAGGCCCTCAAGGCATCAAGTTCAAGTATAGCAAAGCCACATTGTAAACAAACAAGTGAGTAGTAGACTTACCAAGCAAGCAAGTGAAATTTCATCAATTTCCGCCCAAAGAGCGTCTTGGACCACCGTCACGTCCTAAAACATTCAAATAAGCATAGTAAGGCTCGATTACAAGTCATAACCAAATCCACATACCACCAAAAATAAGGTTCCCCTAGAATGTATAAGTACTAGAGTAACCTAGGAAAAGTCCGAAAATGAAGTTAAACTTTAAACCCTAAAAACAGTTTTTGACATCATTTTGCGGTTTTGGCACCATTGGCACTACGATTATCGGATAGAGGTGGAAGATACACCATTTTGAAGCTAACAGATAGGTCTACAATGTTACAGAAGGTCACTCGGTCCCGTTTGTGAGAACCCGTAATTTTCATTTTCTAAGTTTTATTATTTTTCATGACTTGTTTTCTGCATTTTCGTGATTCGAAAATTTTTCTAGATAAATTTAAGGAGCAGATATAATTTTTAGATGATTTTTCTAGTATCGAATAGATTTTGAGAAATTAAGAGCAGATACCGGACGTGGGACCCACTAGTGCGAAAAGTCCGGAAAAATTCGGCCAACTAGATTAAGTTTTGGATTCTGGAATTATTTTATCGGGTGTTAAGAGATAATTAGAGGAAGCTATTTGGATTGATGTGAGAGGGAACAAAGTGATAGACTTGCATTAAATTGGGTGACAAGTGTCACCATTTGATTGGGTTACCTTTAAGACTACTATTCCATGTCTTACCATTGACCAAATAAATCACAAAATTAACCAAAAATTGCACCATTTTCTCCTCTCAAGTGCCGGCCCTCTCTCTCAAAGGAAGAAAGAAAACCTCTTCAAGTTTTGGCTTCAATCTTGCTTCAATCATCAAAACCAACCATCCAACCTTGATTTTTCTCCATAAAACACCTTCAAGTAGTGGTGGTGAGTTGTTGTGTGAAGTTATTTGGAAGGTTAAGGTGACCCATAGCTATTTCTCTCTTGTTTTAAAGGTAAGTTGTGAAGAACCACCCTCCTTCTTTAATTGATGCTCAAATCATGCTTAGTGGAAGTAGAAGATGCAAGTTTATGGATTAATTCTTGATTTGTGGTTGAATTGATGACTTTTTATTATTTTTGGGGAATTTTCTGTTTTAATTCAAGCATGATGGTGTGGCTCTCTATGATGTATGGAAATGATCTATAATGACTTAAGGAGGTGGGAAAAGTGATTAATTGCAACCAATTTCTGTTTTGGAAGAAAATTGGAAAATCTAGGGTTCTTAAGGGTACATTCTGTCCGAATTTTTAGGTACTAGATAGAGGCCGAATTAGCCTTAGCTCAAAACATGAAAGTTGTAGGGAATGACATTTTAAAGGTGCCTACAATATTTCAGGTCATTTGGATTAGTGTAGAGTGAGATATGATGAAATTACTGTAGCTGTTCTGCTTTGATCAGAATGCGAAAACTGCGATAGTAATTGGCCATTTTGACTGGAATTGGTTTGGATTTTGGAGTTGGTGTCTTCTGATGAAATGTATCTGGATGTCTTAGTTAACTTATGCCTTTGGAATTTCGGCATTTGGACTTGTATAGACTGAGTTATAGTAATTACAGTTTTGTGTGATTTGCAAACCTGTTTTGGGAATTCTGGTATAGTATTTTGCATATTTGACCTAGTTGTGTTAGGAACTGGATTGAGTGACCTTCTACATTGTTGTAGCTCTGTTTCTTGGCTTCGAAATGGTGGGTCTTACACCCCCATCCGATAATTGTAGTGAGAGTTGTGCCATTACCGCAAAATGACGTCAAAACTGTATTTTTCCGGGCCAATGCTAGTTACATTTCCGAAATTTCTGGTTTCCTCTATTGTTTGTAAATGTTTATGGAACCTTATTGGGGTCATGTTTGGCCTTGGTTTATGACTCGTTATCGAGTCTCATTGTATTTGTTTGCATGTTTTTAGGGCGTGACGGTGGTGCACAACGTTCTTTTGACTAAAGTGTTTGAAACCACATTGTGCTAGCTTGGTGAGTGTACTACTCACTTATGTGCTATTACATGGCTTTGATCTTTGTACTTGAGATGTTGAATGTTGATTGATCCAAGTGAGAGTGTACTTTATCACTTTCACTTATTGTTTCGCATGTTATTGGAAAGTTATATGAAATGTTATATGAAATGTTATATGAAATGAAATACATGACTTCAAATATTATCCATGAGCTCAACCCCATTGGTTATTGATTGAATCGAGCCGGCGAGGGCTTGGTCGTGCCAATTAATGTGCCTTGGGGCAACATCATAGGGAATCTTGTAGTATGAGAGACTCTTGATTCCGGTTTACTCGAGTAATACCACAATGTAAGTGTTTGGATTTCGGGCCCGGTTGAGGAATGTTAGGAGGAAGGGAATGGAAGTTAAGAGGAGTCTACGGTTGGTTACCTTTCAGACATTGACGGAGAGTCAATGAGACCTGATCAAGAATTCAAACGAGGAAAAGGGCTCTTGAGAGCCACCCGTATCCTTTTATCCTCATTATTAATGTGTGGCTTTATTTATTTTGGTAAATTGGACTATTAAGCTTGATGTATCCATGAACTTGGTTGCTTGAGTTGTATTCTCACTGGGCAATTAGCTCACCCCGTTCCTTTTGTTTTCCTTACAGGAATATGACTCTTTTGGAATGAATTTTGATAAATGGTTGCCGAATGAACTAGATGAATGACTCTTTTGTATTGTATATAAAATGGGACCCTAAATGTATCATTAGGGCCGTTTTCACTTTTGTTTTGGCAAACCATATATGTAGTGACTTTTGTATCACTTTTAAACGTCATTTTGGTTTGTAAAGGCTAAATGTTATGTGGTATATGTAATTCGATGTTTGGTTGGGTTCGGACGAGTCGGTTACTATTCATGGCCGACTCCAGATTTCATTTTCTTTTATTTTGGGTTATTTTGCCCTTTTGCCTTATTTGCGCGCGTTATAAGTTCCGGAACATGAAAGATCGCTCTATACTGCACCGTTAGTCCTGGCGAGAGCTGGGCAGGCAGTCCGCTAACCTCTTTGGTTCGCCTTAGGGGAAAGTGGGGCTGTCACAGGTGGTATCAGAGCCATATGCCGACAGTTGGGACTTTACGTCCTTCGTCTGGAAAAGCCCCGAGCCTCTCGTTCGTGAAGAGTCACGAAGCGAAACTCTCCGTAGGGGATGCCCGCGTGCGGGTGGCAAGCTGATAGGTACCCCGTGATGTGACCCTGAGAACTGCCACAGGTGGTATCAGAGCCACTTCGCGTGGTCTCTGCGCGGAGTGAGCCTAGGGCCAAGTGGTGTATGGTCCTGATTTCATGGAGATGTCTAAGTGCTCGTTTGAGCGTAAGTTATGAATGGGGCATGTTGTAAGTGTAAAAATCTTTATTATGCAACTTGAGGAAGATAGATATGTATGTCGGGTAGGAATCTATAATATGGATGATTTACGCTTGGGACCGGCCGGCTCGAGTTGTGAATTATCTTAAATGGGATTCTTGCGCCCGGATACGAAAGAGACGAGAGTCTAGGTTAGAAAGAATGGGGCAAACTAGAAATTGTGATTCTATGGATGACTTTATATGTACTTGACTGACTGTTCTGTATACATGTTGATACTGTTATGTGTTCTTTGTATATGTGTTATGTGTTTAAATGCTCGACGAGGGAGTGGAGTAGTTATTTGTTCTTGTTTACTTGTTCCTGTTTCGGGCTGCGAAAAGGAGGGGTTAGGTGCCCATTGCCCATTAACAGTATATTTATTTTGTGACCTAGATCGACTTAGATTGTATGGACGGCACACGTAGTGGACGGGGCCGTGGGCGCGGGAATAGGCAACCTACGCCAGACCGGGGTACTGGAGAAACCTCCTCTGGACCCCATCCTGAACCGAGAGTTGACCCTAATGTACAGATAGCTGCCGCTATGCAGCAAATGACAAACCTGTTGGCACAAGTGGTGCAGCAACAAGGCCAGAATCCAAACCCTAATCCTGGAAACCCTGGAAACCCTGGCAATCATGTTGAGAGCGAAGATAGAGCTCTGGAACGATTTCAAAAGTTTGCCCCACCCAAGTTCATCGGGGGACCTGATCCGGATGTTGCCGAAAGGTGGCTCGAAAAGATGGTCGATATTTTTGCCGCCCTGCACTATACCGAAGAACGGCAGGTGACTTTTGCCGTTTTCCAGCTAGAAGAGGCGGCCCGCTCCTGGTGGAATGTCATTCGGCAAAAATGGGAGAGGGAACAAACGCCCAGGACTTGGGTAAATTTTATGAGGGAGTTTAACGCGAAATTCTTCCCTCCTCTAGTTCAGGAAAGGAAGGAAGATGAGTTCATCCGACTCCGCCAAGGAGCTCAATCGGTGGCGGAATACGAGAGCCAGTTCACCCGCCTGAGTTGATTGTGACGGAGCAACGGCGAATTAGGCGTTTTATCCAGGGCCTAAACGTGGAGATTCAGAAGGACCTCGCAGTGGCTCAAATCAATGCTTTTAGCGAGGCCGTTGAGAAGGCCCAACGGGTAGAGAGTGCCAGATTGCAAGTAAGAAATTTTCAGGCGAAAAAGCGAGGATTTCCTGGAAATAATTCGGGGCAGGGGAATGAGAGTACCCCTTCCAAGTTTGGGCGAGGAATTGGGGAAGAAAGGGTACCGGGAGTGTCACGAGAGAGCCCGTCACGAGGCAGCCAGTTGGGGAGAGGCCAGAGAGGAGGCTCGGCTTCTGCAGCACGCGGACCTTGCGGGTATTGCGGAAAGTTGAATCATTCTGAAGACAATTGCTGGAAGAAAGGAGGCAAATGTCTGCGTTGTTGAAGCGCAGACCACAAGCTTGCTACCTGCCTACTTATGACGCAAGAAGGAAGGGGAGCTCAAACTATGTCAAAGACCAACACGGGACCGGATAAGGGGAATGGGACGAAACCTAAGGTAGCAGCTCGCGTGTATTCACTGGAGCCACAACAGGTCCCCGATTCTCCTGAGATTGAGGAAGGTACGATTACGGTATTTCTGCGGAAACATTAGTAGATCCCGGTGTTACTCATCCATTTGTCAGTCCCAATTCTGATGGACGAAATAGATATCACGCCTACCTGAAAGTAGTAATCCTTTGGGGAAAATCATCGTTCGAGTCTTGGTATGGTTTGTAAGGATCGCAGGGTTTGGGTAGGAGAGAGAATAGTGTTCGCGAAGAAAAAATCATGGGATAGAAAAGGCTACCTGGGAGGTGGAAAAAACAATACCCTGAGCTATTTGTGAACCATGGTGAGAAATTTCGAGGACGAAATTCTTTTAAGGGGGAGAGAGTGTGAGAACCCGTAATTTTCATTTTCTAAGTTTTATTATTTTTCATGACTTGTTTTCTGCATTTTCGTGATTCGAAAATTTTTCTAGATAAATTTAAGGAGCAGATATAATTTTTAGATGATTTTTCTAGTATCGAATAGATTTTGAGAAATTAAGAGCAGATACCGGACGTGGGACCCACTAGTGCGAAAAGTCCGGAAAAATTCGGCCAACTAGATTAAGTTTTGGATTCTGGAATTATTTTATCGGGTGTTAAGAGATAATTAGAGGAAGCTATTTGGATTGATGTGAGAGGGAACAAAGTGATAGACTTGCATTAAATTGGGTGACAAGTGTCACCATTTGATTGGGTTACCTTTAAGACTACTATTCCATGTCTTACCATTGACCAAATAAATCACAAAATTAACCAAAAATTGCACCATTTTCTCCTCTCAAGTGCCGGCCCTCTCTCTCAAAGGAAGAAAGAAAACCTCTTCAAGTTTTGGCTTCAATCTTGCTTCAATCATCAAAACCAACCATCCAACCTTGATTTTTCTCCATAAAACACCTTCAAGTAGTGGTGGTGAGTTGTTGTGTGAAGTTATTTGGAAGGTTAAGGTGACCCATAGCTATTTCTCTCTTGTTTTAAAGGTAAGTTGTGAAGAACCACCCTCCTTCTTTAATTGATGCTCAAATCATGCTTAGTGGAAGTAGAAGATGCAAGTTTATGGATTAATTCTTGATTTGTGGTTGAATTGATGACTTTTTATTATTTTTGGGGAATTTTCTGTTTTAATTCAAGCATGATGGTGTGGCTCTCTATGATGTATGGAAATGATCTATAATGACTTAAGGAGGTGGGAAAAGTGATTAATTGCAACCAATTTCTGTTTTGGAAGAAAATTGGAAAATCTAGGGTTCTTAAGGGTACATTCTGTCCGAATTTTTAGGTACTAGATAGAGGCCGAATTAGCCTTAGCTCAAAACATGAAAGTTGTAGGGAATGACATTTTAAAGGTGCCTACAATATTTCAGGTCATTTGGATTAGTGTAGAGTGAGATATGATGAAATTACTGTAGCTGTTCTGCTTTGATCAGAATGCGAAAACTGCGATAGTAATTGGCCATTTTGACTGGAATTGGTTTGGATTTTGGAGTTGGTGTCTTCTGATGAAATGTATCTGGATGTCTTAGTTAACTTATGCCTTTGGAATTTCGGCATTTGGACTTGTATAGACTGAGTTATAGTAATTACAGTTTTGTGTGATTTGCAAACCTGTTTTGGGAATTCTGGTATAGTATTTTGCATATTTGACCTAGTTGTGTTAGGAACTGGATTGAGTGACCTTCTACATTGTTGTAGCTCTGTTTCTTGGCTTCGAAATGGTGGGTCTTACACCCCCATCCGATAATTGTAGTGAGAGTTGTGCCATTACCGCAAAATGACGTCAAAACTGTATTTTTCCGGGCCAATGCTAGTTACATTTCCGAAATTTCTGGTTTCCTCTATTGTTTGTAAATGTTTATGGAACCTTATTGGGGTCATGTTTGGCCTTGGTTTATGACTCGTTATCGAGTCTCATTGTATTTGTTTGCATGTTTTTAGGGCGTGACGGTGGTGCACAACGTTCTTTTGACTAAAGTGTTTGAAACCACATTGTGCTAGCTTGGTGAGTGTACTACTCACTTATGTGCTATTACATGGCTTTGATCTTTGTACTTGAGATGTTGAATGTTGATTGATCCAAGTGAGAGTGTACTTTATCACTTTCACTTATTGTTTCGCATGTTATTGGAAAGTTATATGAAATGTTATATGAAATGTTATATGAAATGAAATACATGACTTCAAATATTATCCATGAGCTCAACCCCATTGGTTATTGATTGAATCGAGCCGGCGAGGGCTTGGTCGTGCCAATTAATGTGCCTTGGGGCAACATCATAGGGAATCTTGTAGTATGAGAGACTCTTGATTCCGGTTTACTCGAGTAATACCACAATGTAAGTGTTTGGATTTCGGGCCCGGTTGAGGAATGTTAGGAGGAAGGGAATGGAAGTTAAGAGGAGTCTACGGTTGGTTACCTTTCAGACATTGACGGAGAGTCAATGAGACCTGATCAAGAATTCAAACGAGGAAAAGGGCTCTTGAGAGCCACCCGTATCCTTTTATCCTCATTATTAATGTGTGGCTTTATTTATTTTGGTAAATTGGACTATTAAGCTTGATGTATCCATGAACTTGGTTGCTTGAGTTGTATTCTCACTGGGCAATTAGCTCACCCCGTTCCTTTTGTTTTCCTTACAGGAATATGACTCTTTTGGAATGAATTTTGATAAATGGTTGCCGAATGAACTAGATGAATGACTCTTTTGTATTGTATATAAAATGGGACCCTAAATGTATCATTAGGGCCGTTTTCACTTTTGTTTTGGCAAACCATATATGTAGTGACTTTTGTATCACTTTTAAACGTCATTTTGGTTTGTAAAGGCTAAATGTTATGTGGTATATGTAATTCGATGTTTGGTTGGGTTCGGACGAGTCGGTTACTATTCATGGCCGACTCAAGATTTCATTTTCTTTTATTTTGGGTTATTTTGCCCTTTTGCCTTATTTGCGCGCGTTATAAGTTCCGGAACATGAAAGATCGCTCTATACTGCACCGTTAGTCCTGGCGAGAGCTGGGCAGGCAGTCCGCTAACCTCTTTGGTTCGCCTTAGGGGAAAGTGGGGCTGTCACAGGTGGTATCAGAGCCATATGCCGACAGTTGGGACTTTACGTCCTTCGTCTGGAAAAGCCCCGAGCCTCTCGTTCGTGAAGAGTCACGAAGCGAAACTCTCCGTAGGGGATGCCCGCGTGCGGGTGGCAAGCTGATAGGTACCCCGTGATGTGACCCTGAGAACTGCCACACCGTTCATAGTGCAACTAGGTCAAAATTTCAGTATACTAAACCAGAACCGCAAAAACGGGTGAACAAATCGTATTCCGGTTAACGAACCGTAATTCAGGCTACCTAAATCCAAATCAAGTGATTCCAAAGCCATTCGAAAGCTAAGACACCAGGCTACATTTATTAAGAAGATGTCAGCAACCAAATCAGAAGAATTCCCAACCTAAATAACCAATTACAGAAGCAATTATCAAGTTCGGGTAGAAACAGGGCAGCAGGGGTATTTCAGTCTTTTCATAAGCTACACTACTCTGATTGGCCTGAAATTTTGTAGGAATCTCTAAAATATTATTCCCTACAACTTTCATGTTTTAACCCAAGGCTAATTCTGTGAGGACTCGAAAAAAAACTATTATTTTATGCCTAATTTATGGCTTAATAAATCATTTAATTGGATTTTATTTCCAAGGAATATTTTATAGTCTTATTAGACCTAAATACATGGTAATATAACTTCATTATATTTTTAAAATGATTCGTTTCGAAAATTAATTTCCTAGAGCGCGTTTAGTAAAAATAGTGAATAGTACTTGGAGATTTTATCCGCGTAGTAGCACAATAAGCTTGGAATATTGGAGGCTTATACAATGGTCCTAAAATAGGTAATCTTATGAATAAATATTCAAGTGATAGTTAATAGTGCAATCGTTATAAGAATTTCTCGGAAGTTTCGCGTTATAACGTTAAATTTGACGGTACGCGTTTTCACACGCGCGACTTCGATTGAGGGACTTTAGACCCTTGTTTTGGGACAATTAAGAGTGAACAATATTTACATGAATATATATGCCTTGGAGGTTTAATGCACTAGTGAACCAAACGCGCGAGAAAATCGAGCCGTAATCGCACCAAACGGCCCCTAATGAGAGTTGACTTTTGGGTGAATTACCACCACTTATTTCACCCTCTCTTGGAAGCTAAAAGAAGTCAGATTTCCCTCCATTTTCTCTCTCCTCACAGCCGACCAAACACTCTCCTCTCTCTACCACATTTGCTTCAAAATTTCTGCTCACTAATCTCACTCAAAACCACCCCAAATCATCTCCAAATTTAACCAAACTTGCACCACACCTAGCTTGACACTTGAGGATCATTTTGAGCTGCAAACAAGGGCTGGAAATCACGGTTTTTCTGGTGCATTAGAGGGCCGAAATTTCTGCTTGAACACCAACCCAAAGTAAGTGATGATCCACTCTTGAAAACTTGAAGTTTGGAAGCTATCTTACCTTGTTAAGTTCATGCATGCATTTGGTTAGCTTGTGTATGGTGTAAAAATGTGATTGTGGGCTCTTGAAATTCCCACACTTGGGTTGTTGTTGCTGATGTGATGATTGATGGTGATTATATTGTTGGTTTAGTGGTTATAATGATGCATTAGTGGTGGGTAATTAGTAGAAACTTCATTCGGTGTAAGAAGCAAAAACTTCCGATTTTGCCCCTGACATGTTCGGCCATTTTAAGGCCAGTTTTTAATGAAATAATGGCTTGAATTGGATGCCTATATGATGTATTAGAGGTGTGGAAAATTTCATTGGAAAATATTGAGGTTTGATTGAGCAAATGAATTTTTTTTGAGAAACCAGCAAATCTGGAAAACTGATTCGCGTATGTCTCTGACCAGCAGTAGTATTTTGGCTATAACTCTGTCCTCAGATGTCGAAATCATGTGCCGTTGGTGGCGTTGGAAACTAGACATTCCTGGCTTTAATTTGGTATATAATTCACGTTCTGATTCTTTGTGATCAAGCCGAACCAAATGTTTTAAGTTGGCTGTCCTGTTGCTCTGTTCATCTGGAATGAAGTGTACAGGCAGCAACTTGATGCCCGATTTTGAACCAGATGGGTGCCGAATTTGGAAACGATTTCTTCTGTGATATTTTAAATCTATGAATCTATTTTCCAACGGTATAAGCCATGCTCGATTTTGAGTTATATTGACTGAGTTGTGACTGAAACAAGTGGGCTGCTCTGTTTTGGAAAAACCCTAATGTTGGACTGGTTTGGAACAAAATTTTGGAGTGAACTTGTTAGTTGATGTTCTTGATATTAAACACTTACCAAAGGTATCATGGATGTATCTTAGACCCTTATTTCACAAATGAACCATGGTTGGATAACCTTCTTGGTTAAACGATTGGAAATTTGGAAAATGAAAGTCAAAGGCAGATTGCCTTAGGATTTTTCTTGAACTTTGGTTGGCTAATTAACTACCTTGCCGAAGGTATTTTTCCCCGAAATTCGATAGAGAGATACTTTCCATATAGTATTCAAATACTGCCAATTTTGGTGCCAATTCAAGTTCGTTTCGATACCCAATTAAATTACTAAAGTTAGAGGTTCAAATCTGGAAAATTCTCATCCAGTCTTGAATTTGCTCAACTTTGAGCTACCGTATCTCGGTACTCGAAACTCCGATTCTTGATCCACTTGTTTTGTTATACACCTCACTTGCAACACTAATTGAGCTGCAAATTTCAGAGGCCGGTTTGCAACGTGTGAATCGTGCCGAATTTCCAAAGTTGGCCGAAATCCAACTTAATTCTGCCACGGAAACCAACCCTGCGTCTTCAAGCTCATTTTTGACCACTTTTCACTTCGATTCATGGAAAAGTGTCTTCTAGGAACTTATAGTACTTTCTAAAAGGTTTCCAACGGTATAAAGTTTTCCAATTCTCGACTTATACCGAGCGAGTTACGATTTTTCAAAGATTCATCGTAAAACTGAAAATTTTCCAATCTCAAAGAAATAGAGTTTTCTCAAGAACTCTTTATTCTTTTAATATTTTTAAATGTTTTGCTCACGATTTTCATGATATAAACTCAAATAATATTGTACATAATAAAAGACAAGTTGAACCTCGATTTATGTGTAATTGAGGTTCCTTTTTGCAAAATAATCCTTAGATTGTACTAGTGTACAATCTTCTTGATAAGTGGATTAATTGTGTGATTATCCACTGTTAATTGCCAGGCGCACAAGGAGACCTTCAAGAGGATCTCACCGTGGACACTTGAACTCCCAGAAAATAATTCTTATTGAATTGCTCGGTGAGTGTCAAGTGTGTGAAATTTGATACTTGCTTATTGTGGTATTTTTTGAAAGTTTTAAAAATAAGGGCGGGTGCGTACTTTATCGTACTCGTTCTAATTTCGAATGAATGAATGAAATGTATTGAATGAATGAATGAAATGCAATGTTATGTCATGAATGCTTGTGTCGCTGGAGTGAACCTCCTCGACTTTCAAATGAATGGGGGACGCCCAAACTCATAGGCCGTCCTTAGACTTGAGCCAGCAATGGGCTTGGTCGGGGATTTGGGCGAGCCATGAGATACATATAAGCTCGACCTAATAAGAGGTCTTGCTTGGCATACTCGTTGAGTATCGCCCAATAATGGACATTGTGGGCCCTTGGGGTGTACGGTGGACGGAGGGAAGTAAGTGGTGATCTACGGAAATGAAAATACCGACCCGGTTGACAGGAGGGTTAATGCGGGAAGGTATACGAATGTCATCGGCAGAGCAAGTGGAATTTAGCTCCTGAGAGCTACTATATCCTTGAATTGTTTCTGATTACTTTTCCTGTTTGAATAATTGATTGTTGAAAAGACGTGATTTTATTTATTAAATTTGGGATTGTTATTTGACTAAGTGCTTGCATGTGTGTTCTTGGCCTCACGAGCGTTTAGCTCACCCTATAGTTTTGTTTTCCATAACAGGACCGACTCTTGGAGAAATATGGAGAAACCATCCGTTGTAATTTTGTTAAGACTCCTGTTATATATTTTGACTAGGCCCTGGTTTGGGTTGTAATTTTGGATATTGTAAACTTGAAAAGTTTGGGGCCCTGATGTGTACTTTGAATTTAAGTCGTTTTATGATTACCCGATGTACTGGTGATACATTAAGTGACTTGTTAAGCTTGAACGCTTCCGCATTATTGTATTCGTGTTGCTCGCATCGAAGTGTTTAGTTCGATTTTAAATTGAATGGATTTGCTTGAGTCCTGGCGTGAGCTGGGCAGGCGTCCGCGGAAACCCTTTGGTCCGCCTTAGGGAGATGTGGGGCGTCACAAATTCAGCCTCTAACTATGATGAACAGAGCCAGGCAGAATGAGGGGAAATGAAACCCTAGTTTCCACAATTTCCTTCCAAAACAGAAATTTTCGGCAATTAACCACACTTTCCACCTTCTAGCTTCATTCAATATCATTTCCAATCATCATCCATGGCCACAACATATGAATCATATTAAAACAGAAAAATCATGAATAATTATAAAACTTCACCAATTTTCCCCAAAATCAAGATATAATCCACAAAATTACCTCTTAGGCTAGCACAAGTCATTAATTAGACATCATTAGATAGAGGAGAGGGGGTTCCTTCACTACTCACCTTAGTAACCAAAAGAAAAGAGCAACTTGGCACCTTTATTCTCCAAACAACTCCACTAATCACCTCACAACCACTCACTTAAGGGTTTTTATGGAGTAAATGCAAGATTAAATGGTTGGTTTGTTGGATTTGAGCAAGATTGAATCAAGAATTTGGAGAGCTTTTCTTTCTTTCTTCCTTGGAGAGATAGCCGGCCACAAGATCCAGGAAATGAAGTGTTTTTGGTCATTTTTTTTTGGTTTATTTGGTCAATTGGTAAAAAGGTGAATAGTAGTCAACATGCAAGATTTAATCATATGGTGACACTTCTCACCCTATTTAATGCATGCATATCACTTTGTTTCCTCTCACACCAATCCACTTGGTAACCTCTAATTATCTCTTAGCACCCGATAATTTAAACCCAGTATCCAAAACTTAACCTAGTTGGCCGAATTTTTTCAAACTTTTCCAACTAGCGGGTCCCACATCCGGTATACGCTCTTAATTTCTCAAAAACTAACCGATACTAGAAAAATCATCTAAAAACTATATTTACACATAAAAATTATCGGGAAAATTTTCCTAATAAAGAAAATGCAGAAAACATGCCATTAAAGAGAATAAAACCTAGAAAATGAGAAAATTACGGGTTCTCACACTCTCTCCCCCTTAAAAGAATTTCGCCCTCGAAATTTCTCAGCTTAACTAAAGAAAAGTTCAGGGTATTTCTTTTGCATCTCTTCTTCCATCTCCCAGGTAGCTTCCTCTACCCCATGGTTTCTCCACAGTATCTTAACCAACGGAATCTGCTTGTTTCTTAGCTCTTTGACTTTCCGGTCAAGCACTTGGACAGGTTTCTCTTCGTAAGCAAGTGATTCGTCTACGTCAATCTCCTCTGGTTGTAAGATATGAGATGGGTCGGGATAGTACTTCTTGAGCATCGAGACATGGAAGACGTCGTGAATTTGAGCGAGACTGGACGGCAACTCTAATCGATACACGACCGTTCCTATCCTCTGGAGGATTTTGTAAGGTCCAACGTACCTCGGTTGGAGCTTCTTTCCTCTACCTGCTGTGAGGCTCCGTAATGGTGTAACTGTAAGAAACACATGGTCTCCAACTTCGAACTCCAAGTCTTTTCTTCGATTATCCGCGTAGCTCTTTTGTCGACTTTGAGTGGTTTGGAGTCGTTGTCGTATCAATTTAACTTTTTCTCGAGCTTCCTCCATCCAAGGAATAGTTGCTGGGTCTAGTGCTTTCCTCTTGCCAACTTCGTCCCAGTAGATCGGTGACCGGCATTTTCGTCCATATAGTGCCTTGTATGGAGCCATTTGAATCGACGAATAGTAGCTGTTGTTGTACGCAAACTCTACTAAGGTCATGTGTTGACCCCAGTTGCCTCCAAAATCCAGAATGCAAGTCTGTAGCATGTCCTCGAGAGTCTAGATTGTCCGCTCCGATTGTCCATCCGTCTGAGGGTGATAAGTCGTGCTTAAGTTGAGTTTATTCCCCTGAGTTTCTTGGAATTTCTGCCAAAACCGAGATACGAACCGGGGATCTCTATCGAAGACGATGCTCACAGGAACGCCATGTAGCTTCACAATCTCATTCATGTACAACTGAGCTAACTTGTCCATGGAACACTTCATGTTCACCGACAAGAAATGGGCCGACTTGGTTAATCGATCGACGATCACCCAAACGGCATCGTGCCCTCTTTGCGTTCGCGGCAAACCTGAAACGAAGTCCATTGTGATGTTTTCCCATTTCCACTCTGGTATCTCCAGGGGTTGTAACAGGCCCGATGGTTTTTGATGTTCTGCATTAACTTGTTGGCAAACGAGACATTTTTGCACGTACAAAGCAATTTCCTTCTTCATATTGTCCCACCAATAGGTTCCTTTCAGGTCCTGATACATCTTGCTGCTGCCCGGATGGATGGTATACTTGGACCGATGGTCTTCCTCTAAGATCCTTGTTTTCAATGATTCATCCTTTGGTACCACTATTTGGTTCCGGTATTTTAAGATACCCTCGGAACAAAAATTAAAATCAGTTGTTTCCTTTTTTTTCACCTTCTCTCCCCACTTCTGCACCATCAAATCCTTCTTTTGTGCTTCTTTAACGCGTTCCAGTAGAGTGGAGGTCACTTTAACATTGCCAAAACTCACCTTATGACTCCCAAGGTAGGGTTTCCACTCACAAATGGATTCTAACAAATCCCACTCTTTGATCATCAACCCTGCAATTTGAACCTTACGACTGAAGGCATCGGTTACCACGTTTGCCTTCCTCGGATGGTAGTTAATTGTACAGTCGTAATCTTCTAGAAATTCCATCCACCGTCGTTGCCTCATGTTCAATTCCTTCTGTGAGAAGAGGTACCTAAGACTCTTGTGGTCCAAGTAAACCTCAAAGGTCACCCCATATAGGTAGTGCCTCCACTTTTTCAGCGCGAAAACAACGGCGGCTAGTTCTAGATCGTGGGTCGGGTAATTCTGCTCGTGGAGTTTCAATTTCCTAGAGGCAAAAGAAATCACATTACGGTTCTGCATTAAAATGCATCCCAGGCCTTCTCGCGACGCATCAGTATACACAGCAAATCCGTCCACTCTGTTAGGCGAGACTAGCACTGGAGCCATGGTCAATCTTCTCTTTAACTCTTGAAAACTTGTCTCACATCGGGCATTCCATACGAATCGACCATGTTTCTTTGTCAGGTCAGTTAAAGGACCTGCTAACTTGGAGAAGTCTTTAATGAAACGTCGGTAATACCCAGCTAGCCCTAGAAAACTGCGGATCTCTGTGGGATTTTCTGGCCTCTTCCAATTCGTCACGGCCTCTACTTCGCCGGGTCAACCGAGATGCCTTCGTGGGAGATTATGTGCCATAGGAAAGCGATTTTCTCCAGCCAAAACTCGTACTTACTGAACTTGGCGTACAACTGATGCTCCCGTAGGGTCTGCAACACCACTCTCAAATGCTGCTCATGCTCCTCGCACGTTTTGGAGTAGACCAAGATGTCATCAATAAAAACAACGACAAATCGGTCCAAATAGGGCTTAAAAACCCTATGCATTAGGTCCATGAAGGTGGCAGGAGCATTGGTTAGTCCGAAGGGCATAACTGCGAACTCATAATGCCCATATCTCGAGTTGAAAGCGGTTTTTGGAATATCCTCTCTCCTAATCAACAACTGGTAATACCCTTGTCGGAGGTTCAGTTTTGAGAAGACCACTGCTCCTTGTAGCTGGTCGAACAACTCATCAATGTGGGGCAGTGGATATTTATTGTTAAGCGTGACATTGTTCAGGCCCCGGTAATCAATACACATCCTCAAACTTCCATCCTTTTTCTTGACAAACAGGACAGGAGCTCCCCAAGGAGACCCACTCTCTTGAATGAATCCCCGCTCCAGGAGGTCTTGTAATTGCAACTTTAGTTCCTTGAGCTCCGCGAGGGCCATTCGGTATGGTATTTTTGAGATAGGTGAGGTTCCAGGTAGCAGGTCTATCTTGAATTCTATCTCTCTTTCCGGAGGCAGGGCTACTAACTCATCAGGAAATATATCCGGAAATTTCTTTACTATGGCCACGTCTTCCACCTTTAACTTATCCGTGGGGGTGTTAATCAGAAAGGCTAGAAATCCTTGCGCCCCTCTACTTAGCAATTTCCTAGCCCGAATGCCCGAAATCAAAGCAGATGAGTCTAACCTACCCCTTATGTCCAACCTTAAGGTTGCCTCACCAGGAATGCGGAATTCTACCACTTTCGTTTTACAATCCAGTTGGGCATTATACTTGGCTAGCCAGTCCATACCCAAGATCACATCATACCCCTTAATGGACAAGCTTATTAAGTCTCATAAAAATCTCTTTTCTCCTACCCACACTTCACAATCCCTATAAACCATACTAGTAACCAAACGTTGATTCCCCGTAGGTGTACTAACTTCTAGGTCGTATGGTAAACTATCAGGTTTTATATCGATGCCAAACATGAAATCAGGGTTAACAAAGGAATGAGTGGCACCAGGATCAATTAAAACTTTGGCAAAACGGTGGAAAATAGGGATCGTACCTTCTACGACCTCCAAGGAATCTGGGACCTGTTGGGGTTCTAATGAATACACTCGAGCTGGCACCTTAGGTTTGGACCCATCTCTCTTAGCTGGTCCAGCATTGGTCCTCGGCGGTGGTTGGCTCCCCTTTCTATCCTGTTTTTGGACCGGGCAAGTGGCCAACTGATGGTCTGCGCTTCCGCAATGCAGACATTTGCCTTCCTTCCTCCAGTAGTTATCTTCCGTGTGGTTTGGCTTCCCACAATGCCCATAGGGACCGCGAGGTGCTGAAACTAAGCCTCCCCTGAAAATTTCCTCTTTGGCCTCACCCAGCTTGGCCACCCCTAGACGGAGTCCCTCTGCCTGTACCCGACTATCATCCACCTCCCATTCCTCGTCCAAACTTGGAGGGGGTACCTTTGTCCCCTTGTCCCGAACTACTTCCAGGAAAGCCACGCTTCTTCGCCTGGAAGTTCCTTACCTGCAACCTAGCACTCTCTACCCGTTGGGCCTTCTCTACGTGTGACAGCCCCACTTTCCCCTAAGGCGAACCAAAGGGGTTAGCGGACTGCCTGCCCAGCTCTCGCCAGGACTAACGGTGCAGTTCAGAGCGATCTATTACGTTCCGGAACTTATAACGCGCGTAAACAAGGCAAAAGGGCAAAATAACCCAAAATAAAAAAAAAAAGAAATTCGGAGTTGGCCATGAATAGTAACCGACCCGTCAGAACCCAACCAACTATCAAGTAAACATTCACATATGGAATTTGAGCAATTACAACCCAAAGTAGCATACAAAAGTTTTCAAAAGTGAATATATACACGGTTTGCCAAATTGAAAGTGAAATCGGCCCTAAAGATACATTTAGGGTTTCCCTTCATATACAATACAAAAGAAATATACATCTAGTTCATTCGGCAACCATCTATCAAGATTCATTCCAAAAAGAGTCATATTCCTGTAAGGAAAACAAAAGAACGGTGTGAGCTAATTGCCCAGTGAGATACAATCACTTACGCACCCAAGTGCATATAAGCATCAAGCTTTCATTCAATTTAGTAAAACTAAGCAAAGGCACACTTCAAATATGGTGATAAAAGGATACAGATGGCTCTCAAGAGCCCTTTCCTCGTTCGCATTTCTTGATCGGACGTCATTGACCCTCCGTCAATGTTCAAAAGTAACCAACCGTAGACTGCACTTTACCTCCACTCCTTCCACCTAACACCCCCCTACCGGGCCCGAACTCCAAACACTTGCACTTTGGTATTACTCGAGTATACCGGAATCGAGAGTCTCGCATACTACAAGATTCCATATAACTTTACCCAAGGTTCATTAATTGGCACGACCAAGCCCTCGCCGGCTCGATTCAATCAACTACCAATGGGGTTGAGCTCATTGATAACATTTGTAGTCGTTGGATACTCGTCCAATCGACACCAAGTCGAGTACTTTCATTTCATATAACATTTCATGTAACATTCCAATAACATGACAACAATGATATAAGGCATATAAGTGAGAGTGATAAAGTACACTTTCACTGCAATCAAGTCACATTCAATTCATTTCAAGCAATTTACATTCAAAGCCATATAGTAACACACAAGTGAGTAGTACACTCACCAGGGTCAGTGCAGATACCTCCCAAAAGAGAGCTTTAATCACCAATAAACCCTAAAATAATCCAAGGAAAACAATTGAAGGTTCCACTTTCAAAATTGAGTATACAGAATGCACATGTGAGGCTCGACTACCAGTCGTATGCCTCGCCAAATTTACTAAAGCAAGGGTGCAAAACATGATTTTTGGTAACGAAAAGGTAACATGAAGACCTAGGCTCAAACAACCCAAAAGCCCTTTGCTCAAAACACAAGTAAATCCAACTAGCCTTCAAGTAAAATTTCGGCAGCATATCCCTTGTGTTTACCTATTTTCCAGCCATCATGGCTTCATTATTTCCTCAAATCAGTCCCAACATCTTGTACAAAAATAATCTCATTCCCAAAAGCCGTTCACTAGGCTTAATGGTATTCAAGTACAAAATTTAGCTAGGAAATAACCGAATATGAAAGTCAAGCCCTAACTATTCAAATGAACACAATAAGACTCGATTACAAGTCATAAACCAATTCTATATACTACCAAAACAGGGTTCCCTAAGCATACACAAACATTAAAGGAAACCAGAAAATTCGGAAATGCAATTAGCTTTGGCCTTGAAAAAAAAAACAGTTTTTGTCCTCGTTTTGCGGTAATGGCACCAATTTCACTACGATTATCGGATGAGGGTGCAAGACCCACCATCTCGAAGCTAAAAGACAGGAATACAACATCACAGAAGGTCACTCAACCCAGTTTGGAGTGAAAACAGGTCAAAAATGCAAGATACTACATCAAAAACGTAAAACAGATTCACCAAAATGTATTCTAGCGGAAACATCATAACTCAGACTCTCCAAGTCCAAATCCAGAAATTCCAAAACCAGCTGAAAGCTAAGGAACAGGGCTACATTTCATCAGAAGACCTCAACAACCAATTCGGAAGCAATTCCAGCCAAAACAACCAATTACAGAAGCAATTCCCAAATTCGGGTAAAACCAGGACAGCAAGGGTAATTTCGACTTTTCCCACTCTACGCTACTCCGATTGACCTGAAATTTTGTAGTCACCTCTAAAATGTCATTCCCTACAACTTTCATGTTTTAAGCTAAGGCCAATTCGGCCTCTAACTAGGAGCTATAAATTCGGGCAGAATGTTCCTTCATGAACCCTAGGTTTTTCAATTTTCTTCCAAAACAGAAATTGGTTGCAATTAATCACTTTTTCCACCTTCTAGATGCCTTAAACATCATTTCCAATCATCATACATAGCCACACAATCATGCTTATATTAAAACAGAAAAATCCCCAAAAATAATAAAATTTCATCATTTCAACCACAAATCAAGAAATAATCCATAAACTTGCATCTTATACTCCCACTAAGCATGATTTAAGCATCAATTAAAGGAGGAGGGTGGTTCTTCACAACTTACCTTAAAAACAAGAGAGAGAGAGCTATAGGTCCTCCTAGCTTTCCAAATCACTCCACCAATCAACTTACTAACACTAATTGAAGAGGTTTTATGGAGTAAGTTCAAGTTTCAATGGTTGGTTTTGATGATTTGGAGCAAAATGGAAGCAAAACTTGAAGAGTTTCTTCCTTTCTTTTTGAGAGAGAGGGCCGGCCAACAAGGGAGAAGAAATGAAGAATTTTTGGTTGTTTTTTGATTTAATTAGTCAATTGGTAAGACTATGAATAGTGGTCTTAAAGGTAGACCACTCAAATGGTGACACTTGTCACCTTTAATTAAATATCTACCTAACTTGTCTCTCTCATATCAATCCAAATTGCAACCTCTACTTATCTCTTAACACCCGGTAAATTAATTCCAGTATTCAAAACTTAACCTAGTTGGCCGAATTTTTCCGAACTTTTCGCACTAGTGGATCCCACGTCCGGTATACAGTCTTCATTTCTCAAAATCTATTCGATATTAGAAAAATCATCTAAAAACTATATTTACTCATAAAAATTATCTAGAAAATTTTCCGGATACAGAAAGTGCAGAAAACAAACCATTGAAGATAAGAAAACCTAGAAATATAATAAAACCTAGAAAATGGAAAAATTACGGGTTCTCACACTCTCTCCCCCTTAAAGAAATTTCGCCCTCGAAATTTTACCTTCAAAATTTAAAGTAACCAATGGCCTCTACCTTCTCCGTCTTCAGAGTCAGAAGAAACGAGGTTCTTCATTCCAGTCCCTTCTCCACTTGACGGTCCAGGGTCGGTCTTGGTTGGTTGTTGGGTTCCTTTCTTTTTACGCGCTTTAATCGGGCAATAAGCAATTCGATGCTCGGCGCTCCCACAGCGCAGACATCTCCTCCCCTTTCTCCAACAATCATTCTCAGTGTGATTGGCCTTTCCGCAATAGTCACAAGTCAAGTGGAAAGCCATCTTTTTACTTTTCGGAGAAGTCTCCCCCTGTCCGGTTTGGCTTCCTTTGATAAATCTTTTATCTACCGCCCCCAATGTCCATGGCGGCCAGAATAACTGGTTCACTTTCTGTACTTTAGAAGGTGCCATTGCTTCGCTAGGTTCCTCACTCACGCTACCCACTGCACCCCTTTTTCGTATTTGGGAAGCTTTCACCTGCGCCTTTGCATTCTCGATTCGTTGAGCCTTTTCAAGGGCCTCCTCAGAAATCCCTTCGTATTTCCTTTTTAGCTCTAAGTTCTTATGCAAGAGCTCAATTTTCTCTGAATACTCGTGCTTCCATCGCCCTTCCCAGTATGCGACTAGTTTCTTTTGGACTTCTATTTCGTCTCGAAGAACCGCGATTTCCTTATACATCTCAACCCAACGTGCCATTTCACAGAATTGCAGGACCTCAGATGGTAGCCTGTCGGCAAAACAATGGGTCATAATAAAGTCTTGAATACTAGTTGTCGCGCCCCATTTTTTGATAAATAAATAAATGGTTTAAAAATGTATTTTTTGATTCAATTTGTGATTGGAAAATGAATTGTGATTTAAAAGAAAAATGGGTCTAAATGGGGGTTTGAGAATGCAACGATTTGACCCAAAATTATGGTTTAAAAAGGGTTTTTGAAATAAAAAATTGGAGTCGCCACTTGGTAATGAGTTAAGGTGTACCAAGTCACCTAAAAATGAATTTTTAAAGAAAAATAGGGAAAACTAGTAAGAAACCCCTTTTAAACGACTCCTAGTCTACGTAAACCAACGAAAAAGGTTCGGGAGTCACATTTGACGAAGGGGAAGGCAAGGATAAAAATCCAAGGCACCCCTTCGACCTAGCCAAGGCTAGTTGCGTGATTTAATCAAAGATTTTCTTGTTTTAACCAAAGAATTTATTACATTTGGATGTGCTACATGAATGCAAACCCTAGACCTAGGGGGAGATGGGGGAAATTTCTCTTCAAAGGTTGAGTGGTGCCAATCACATTAATTGTGAAGCCCAATGATGATCCTTTGGAGAGGTCACACATAATCCTAAATGACGTAAAAATGAGTGAAATGAATGCATGCCATGTGAAAGTGTGAGTTTGTGTGAAGTGAAAAAAGTGATAAAAACAAGAGTGTGTAAGTGGAAGTGTGCAAATGGATATACAAGATAAGGTGGGTAAAGTAAAAATGTGGAAAGGTATGTGAGATGATATGAAGTGCATGTGTGCGAGTGATATTATAAAGTGTAAGTAGTTGAGTGAAAACGTGCAAAATTAAAGTAGTGTGAAGTGAGAATGTGGAAAAAGGATTAGGATATAAAGTAGAAGTGTATGTGATAGTGAATGAGTAAAATGCATGAATCCTATAGGAATGCATCAAGACGGGAACGGGGAGTCCTAACCTTGTGACTTCAATTTTCCCTTTGATTAGAAAGGAGAACTAGCGTGCTAAGGCTATTTCGTAGCCACACTCGCTCGTTTCCCTTATCGAAAGGGGACTCTTCAAGCAAATGTATCCTAAACTAGCATGAATATGCAAAACCTAAAATGAGAGGGAAGGGATTAGAGGGGCATGCCAAATGATAAAAAAACTAGGAAAAATGCGTGAAATGAAGTGAAACACGCAAATATGCACCTACGAAAGGGGAATGGCCTATTGGGTCTAGCATTGGACTAGCCCTTTCTATAAATGAGCCACAACTAGCGTTGGACTAGTGTGGTGACGTACATTCATCCATCACATTCATCCATGGCTATGGAAAGCAAGTAGACATGCCAAACAATCATAAACACGTAGCACGTAACACTTAGCATGCTCGACTAAATGCAAAAGTCCTAATAAAGCAAGTAACACATAACATATAGCAAGCAACCAAGCTAATGGACCTATTACATTTGCTAGCTAGGCACATGTCTTCAATAGGTCTTCATCAAGTGCTCTCCAAGCCCTATCTATTACATGCCAAGAGGTGTACACATACCCCATAAAAGAATAACTTAATTAAAAGCAAAAGTAAATGAAATAAAAGGAATTAAGGAAAAACTAGTAAAGCAATTTAGACATGCAATTCTCACTTAGCACGTTGGATCACATAGGAGATACCAAAAAGGGATAAAAGAAGTTATACCTCCCCCGTTTGTCCAAATGAAGAAAAATGGCTTCAAAACAATAAAAAGGTCAAGATACCACTTTATTTGGGAAAATTAAAGAAAATAAACAAACACAAGCTCGCTTGATCATAAAGTTCACAAATTCATGCATTAAGTACCACCAAAACAAATGAAAACAAACGAGCAATCGAATTGCAAAGTTGAGGCTACCAAGGACTCAAATTGCAAAGATTAATCCACCATTCAAGTCCAATCGAAACATTTAAGAACTTCAAAGCTCCCAAAAATAAGAAAAGGGCCAAGTAATGATTGAAATGCAAATACCTTAGGACCTAATTGCAAGGAATCAGCCCATAATTGGGCCTTAGTGCAACAAAGGGGGACTTGAGGGGTCAAAGTGTGATTTTCAGAAGTTAATTTCATGCAAAACATGCAGCTACGTAAGAAACAGAATTTTCTGCAACTACAAAAACCTGTTGCCTTTCCTCAAACTTGCAGCAAATTCCAGCAACAACTACATCCATTTCATCATACAAACAAGTTCATCAAACCAGAAATTATTGACCCAAATCAAAACATGAAATTTTGTTTGCAGGATTAAGATGGCAAATCTGGTTGACCGACAACAAAAGAAAGAAAGAAAACAGCAGCAAGGTTTCTTTCTCTGCAACATGCTGGGTTTCTCAAATGCAATTTCATATCCATCCAAACACAAGTAGTGGCTCCAATCAACTAAACCAGGGATCAAAGTGAGAAGATAACCACACATTTTTCCACTTTTAGACATGACACTTCAGTACAGAATTCGTAGGAAAAGAACATGTTAAATCTAAAAACGAATTTCTGCAACTTTCTTTACTATGCTTTGAAATTTCAGCAATATCATGCGGCCAGATTCAAGGATCATCTCAAACCAGAATCCAGCCAAAAACTTATCATTAAGATAACATACTAAGCATACAAGAGAAAAGGAAGGAGTTGGTCGAGACTATTGCAAACAAACAAGTGGAGACTATACAACTCAAAAAGAACAACCGCAGTTTACCACTCCAGAAATGCATTCCTCGCAAATCACAGCAATGAACTTCAGTGGAACTTGCAAATCCATAAGGCAACACACTAAACCAATACTCTAACATAACCACCAAGAACAAGCATCAAACAGCAATCAAGAGTGTTAAAACAGTCATGACTTTGGCAATCCAAGGGAGGAAAAACTATTGCACCTCTAGGCGCAAAAACATTCTAAAATCATGCAAACTAAACTCATCAAACTATTTCCAATCCTTGTAAGTAAGCTTAAGACATCAAAACCTGTTTTCAAAGCATTAAAACAAACAGATAAACAGCAGTCATGACAACAAGAATCTAGTCTGCCCGACAACAGAAGAAAGAACGAAAATGCAGCAAAAGGGACTTGAGTTTGAAGCGGCTAACGTTTCAGCGTTTACATGAGAATGGATACTGCTATAACAAAGCAGAAAACTTGCAAGAAGCAGCGAAAGAAAGTTTAAAACAAACCTAATCATTCTATACACCTGACATTGCCCCAAGGCTAACCATGCAAACAAATAGGGCTACAGCAGAGAGAGATCAAAAGCACGCACAAAGGAAACCAAAAGAAACAGCCAAGCATTTTTCGCATATCCATTAGCCAACCTAGATGCAACAACCTCAATCCACTGCTACCACTAACCAAAGACAGGTAAACATTTCCAACATCATCAAAAAGGGCAGCTAGCTATATATAAAAAAAACAAAAGGAGAAAGGGAGAAGACTTGCGGTGAAAATGGCTGTATCAACTTCCGGCCACACTCATGTACTTCATACAGGAATCGAAATGAACAAAAGGAGGGGGCTTGAGGCTTACCTGTCTTGCTACTGTAGGAATTTAGCCTTTGACAGGAGTCTAGAGATGGAAGACTCGACTTCACCATCATCCGAGGGAAATGAGTTGCGGGTCCTCTTTTCCTTGTTTCATCAGCCTCGATCCTCCAGCTCTCTCTACTGGTTTCTTTATTTCTCAGCCGTAAACTCAGTTGTCAATATTTCCTCCGCCCTCCAGACCCTTACTCCTCTCCCTCACGGCTGCTCCCCTTTGTTCCTCTCTCTTTCCTTCCTTGGCTGCGTTTCTTTTCAGCAGTCAAAAGCCTCTCGTCTGCTCTCCAGATTTGCAGTCGTCGCTTTCTCCCTTTCTAGCTCTTTCCAGAAATTGTTTTCCGGCCTTCAACCTCTCTCCCGTGGCTTTCTCTTCAGCCATTACCTAACTCTATTTCTCTCTCCCCCAAAAACTCCCTTTGCGGCTGCCTTTTCTTTTCTATTTATATGGGGCATCATAACCCTGAACTCCTAGCCATCTCTTCTGTATTTTCAGCGAAGGGCTGCCCGAAGCCCTTCCTTGCAAGCTGCGAAAAACGCAGCTTGCAAGTCGCGTATCATTCCCCTTTTTTTTTTTAAAACTTAAATAACAAAATTGAAAATAATAAAAACAAAAACAATTTAATTAACATTAGAAACAACAAAATGCAAATCCAATTTTCCCCTTTTTTCATTTTCCATTTTCATCGTTTTTCTCGTTTTTCTTTTTTTTCCTTTTTCCTTTCTTTCTTTTTTTCAAAATAACTTAACAAAAATGAATAAAATGCTAAAAGATTGAATTTACAAGAAATAAACATATTTTGTGAACAATTTTCCTTTTTTTCTCTTTTTCTCAAATTTTATGTTAGAAACTTAAAACTAAAAACTAAAAAAAAAAACTAAAAAACTAAAAAAGTGAATAAAACTTAACACGACAAATAAAACTAAGAAATAAATAGTAAATTATGCTAAAAAAAATTTGGTGTCTACAGTTTGCCCCTCTTTGTCTGGAAAAAACTTGAGACAAAGAAGTAGACACCAAATACTTACCTGTGTTATTCGGCTGTCACTTATTCGAACGACTGCTGTTTTTGAAATAAGGACTGACCACTTTTGACAAAAATTTTTGAAATGGGATTGACCCAAACAGAAAATTTAAAACGGGACTGATCCGAACAGAAATTTAAAACGGGACTGACTCGAATAAAATGAAAATCATGGGATTGACCCGAATAAAATGAAAATCATGGGACTGACCCGAATAAAACGAAAATCATGGGACTGACCCGAACAAGCTTTTAAATATGGGACTGACCCGAATAAACTTTAAATCATGGGACTGGCCCGAATAAAATGAAAATCGTGGGACTGACCCGAATAAAACGAAAATCATGGGACTGACCCGAACAAGCTTTTAATCATGGGACTGACCCGAATAGAATTTAAATGGGATAGACCCGAACAGAAATGTAAAAGGGATAGATCCAGACAGAAATGTAAATGGGATAGACCCACGGGATAGATCCGGACCAAAATTTAAATGGGATAGACCCAGACAGAAATATAAATGGGATAGACCCGAACAGAAACGTAAAATGGGATAGACCCAGACAGAAATTTAAATGGGATAGACCCATGGGATAGACTCGGACAGAAATTTAAATGGGATAGACAGAAATTTAAATGGGATAGACCCACGGGATAGACCCGAACAGAAACGTAAATGGGATAGACCCACGGGATAGTCCCGAACAGAAACGTAAATGCTTACTGGCGGGACAAATCCAGCTCCAATAGCAATGAAAATAAAATGTTTACTGGCAGGACAAACCCAGCTCCAATAGCAATGAAAATAAAATGCTCACTGGCGGGACAAACCCAGCTCCAATAGCAATGAAAATAAAATGCTCACTGTGTGAGGCCCCGAAAAAAAGAGTGTGAGAACCCGTAAAAACCCTAACATTTTCCTAGGGTTTTAGTTCCTTTAATTGCATAATTTTTGCATTTCTGGCTTAGAAATATTATCTGGGTGGATGTTATGAGCAATTATAGTTTTAAGATGATTTTTCTAGCATTGGTGAGTTTTTAGAAAATTAAGAATAAATATTGGACGTGGGACCCACTAGTGCGAAAAGTTCGGAAAAATTCGGCCAATAAGGTTAAGTTTCGGATACTGTTAAAAGTTTATCGGGTATTAAGAGATAAGTAGGGTGTGTGAAGTGATTGATGTGAGAGAGAAAAGAATGATAAGGATGCATTTAATAGAGTGACACATGTCACTTTCTTATTGGTTGAACTTTTAAGAATTACTATTCATTGTCTTGACTTATTTGACCAAGGGATTAAATATCCAAAATTCACCAAAAAAATCACCATTTTTCTCTCCTTGTTGGCCGGCCACCTTGAGCAAGGAAGGAAGGAGATTTCTTCAATTTTCAAGCTTCTACTTGGTGCAAATCAACCAAAAACATTTGCTTCCATCCATTTCACTCCATAAAATCCTATCTTCTAGTGTTAGTGAGTGTAGAGGTGAACTTTGTTTGAAGGATTAAGGTGCCCAACATCCTCCTCTCTCTTGGTTCTTGGTAAGTGAAGCTTGAAACACCTTACTACCTCTAATGATACTTATTTTGTGCTTAATGGGGGCATGAGAGAAGGAATATATGATTTGTTTCTTGATTTGGTTTGTTTTGGTGAAGTTTTCCATTTTATGATGATTTTTCTGGTTTAATTGGATTATGATGGTGTGGTTGTTGGTGATGATTGGCAATGGACTAAAATGACTCTAGTGGGTGTGAAAGGTGGATAAATGCAACCAATTTTGGATTTGGTGTGAAAATTGAAAAGTTAGGGTTCTTAAATCCCCAATTCTGTCCGGTTTTGGATCATAGGGTTAGAGGCCGAATTTGACTTTGCTCAAAACATGAAAGTTGTAGGTATTGATATGATTGAGATGCCTGCAAAATTTCAGGTCATTTGGATTAATGTAGAATGAGTTATGACGAAATTACTGTAGCTGTTCTGCTTTGATCAGAATGGCGAAAACTGCGATAGTAATTGGCCATTTTGACTGGAATTGGTTTGGATTTTGGAGTTGGTGTCTTCTGATGAAATGTATCTGGATGTCTTAGCTAACTTATGCCTTTGGAATTTCGGCATTTGGACTTGTATGGACTGAGATATACCGATTACAGTTTTCTGTGTTTTGCAAACCTGTTTTGGTGATTCTGGTTTAGTGTTTGGCATTTTTGACCTAGTTAAGCTAGGAACTGGATTGAGTCACCTTCTACATTGTTGTAGCCCTGTTTCATAGCTTCGAAACGGTGGGTCTTACACCCCCAACCGATAATTGTAGTGAGAGTTGTGCCATTACCGCATTATGACGTCAAAACTGTTTTTCTGGTTTTGAGCTTAACCTTCATTTCCGGACTTTTCCCTAGCTTGACTTGTCTTTGTACTACTTGGAGCTTGCTGAATGGATATTAGATGAACTTATTTGTGTGACTTTGGGACTGGCTGGAGTAATAATGAAGCCATGATGGCTGGAAAAGTTAGCAAATGTAGGGGAAGTGCTGTCCGAACTTTGAAGGGACTTGTTTGCATTGGGTTTGTGATCTAAGGCTTGGAGTTGAGCAAGGCAATGATACATGATGGATGGTTTCTGAGCCGTGGAGGTGAGTGACCCTAAACTGTTTCCAAAATTACTTATGAACCGTTTACTGCACTATTTACTTGATTGCATATCATGAGTGCTTGCATGTGGCCCATGACATGTTTTGGCTTAAATGAGTGCTTGGAATTCGTGTGCTGAACACCAACGTCTCCACCTCTGTGTACTGTTCATCTGGAGCAAATGGCTCCCCCACTGACTGTTTACTGTTTAATGTTTGTTTGGAGCGTTGGGTGTTTAAGTACAACGATTTCGCTGGCTCACGAGAGCAATAAATGTACCTTTGATCTTGAAATCATGACATCACTGAAATGAACGACTGTGAAACTGAATTGATTACTGATTTTAATGGTTACTCGCTGAGCTTCTAGCTCACCCCAAAAATGTTTTATTTCCCCCCACAGGGCTCAAGGCGAAGAAAAGCTTGGAGTGCTTATTCACGTGACTGGATGGCTTATATCGTGTACAGTTTAAATTTGGATTTATTTTATGTACGAGTTGGGCTTGTATCAATATTTGGAATTGAAACGGATGTAAGTATACATCCCACGATTGGAATTAGTTTCCGCTGCATTTGTGATATGTAATTATTGGAGAATTTGATGTAATTTTGAGAGTTATATTGTAATATATTTGAGGATTGTAGTGAACGACTGAGTCCCGGCGAGAGCTGGGCAGGCGGCCCGCCGAACCCTCTGGTTCGCCTTAGGGGGAGGTGGGGCCGTTACACACTGGCAGGACAAACCTGTTATTCTTGGTTTTGATGATCACAAAGTAATTTGAAATGTTTATACTAACCAAGAAAGTGAACACTTTGATCAGGTCTGATGGAACAAAGAAAGCATATGTTCGTTTATCTCCTGACTACGTTGCTTTGGATGTGGCAAACAATATTGGAATAATATGAATGAATTTAGTCATTGTTTTGTTCCGATCAAAGATACTGTCCTTTAAGTATGACAATTTTGCTATTCTTGGTATTTTGAAATGTATCTAACCTTCTTCGATTATAAGTGTCTTTACATATCAAAGAATCAGGTATGAATAGGTCATGAAATGCAATTCAACCAAAAGAAGAAGCAAAAACAGGACACTCACGTCGGACGGCCGAAAGGAATCTGTCGGACGTCCGAAAGGATAAAGAGCATCAAGAAGGAAGCTCTGTCGGACGCTCGTGAGGAAGCATCGGACGTCCGGAAGGATCGGATGCTTGCCATCGGACGCTCATCAACCGCATCGGACGTCCGAAAAATTCCAAGCTGACTTGCCAACTCTCTGCCTACGATCGGACGCTGTGGTGTCGGACGATCAAGACGCATCGGACGTCCGAACTTCAACTTGGCTATCATCGGACGATTGGTTAGGACGATGATTCGATCGTCGGACGTCCGACAGCCCCAACGGCTAGTTGACTCTTCAGCTGCCTTCTATCCGTTGGAAGCATTGATGAAGCCCATTTCTGGTTCTCTTTAAAATCAAACTGGTCTGAACCAAGCAGGGACTTTTGCACACTTTGTTTACAAGATCTCAAGAGATATTTTAGCTAGAAAATAGTCTCCAAAGCAAGATTTGTTTTAAAGTGGTGTGAATTTCTGGTGAGTATTTCTTTTGTGATTGAAAGGATCTTTAGTGTAGCTTTGTTGAGGGTTTTCTGAGTGATTGTAAAACTTCTTAGCTTGACTAAGTGAGGCTTAGGGTAAGGAGGAAGTGCTCCCTCCATTGTACATCTAGTTGATCTTCTTTCATCAAAGAGAAGTTGCTCTTCCTAGTGTTTGGTCTTCAAGCTTGAGGATAGCTTGGTAGACACTTGGTTTGATTCCCTATCTTACTTTTCTGTTTAATAAAATTCTCATTGCTTATCTATACTTGTTTTTCTGATCAATATTGCTCTTGTCTTCTAATCTACTTGGTTGATCATTACTAGAAAAGAAGGTAAATTTTTATTAAAGAAAAAGTGCATAAATTTGGTTAAGATTTTAATTAACCCAATTCACCCCCCTCTTGGTTGCCTTTGGGACTTACAATTGGTATCAGAGCTTGGTCTCCTTGAGATTAAGCTCTAACGGCTTGGAGTAAAGATGACAACCAGTCATGCTATGTTTGTTGAGGGGCAATCTGTTACTAGGCCTCCCATGTTCAGTGGCTCTAACTATGTTAGCTGGAAAGAACGGATGATTATCTTTTTGCAATCTATTGATATTGAACTATGGTTTATTGTGAGTGAAGGACCGCATGAAGCTAACTTTCTTGATGCAGATACAGGGTTGCTTCGGCCAAAAACGAGAGCTGAAATGAATGCTCAAGATAGGACTAACCTCACATTGAATGCCAAGGCCATGAATGTTCTTTATAGTGCCCTAGATTCAAATGAATCAATTAGAATAAAAGGCTGCAAATCGGCCAAAGAAATGTGGGATAAACTAAGAGAAATCCATGAGGGTGGTGACAACGTGAAAGAACAGAAAAAGGCTATCTTGGTCACAAAATATGAATCATTTAAAATTGAACCTCTTGAGGATATTGACAAAATGTATTGCAGGTTCACTGACTTGATCAAAGATCTTGAAGCGTTGGGCAAAGAGTACACCTTGGGAGAGAAGAACAGGAAAATTCTCAATGCATTGGGCAAAGAATGGGAAAATAAAGTGACTGCAATAGAGGAGGCTAAGGATTTAAGTTCTGTGCCTATAGAATCTATCATTAACTCACTAACCTCTTATGAGTTGAAACTGAAATCTAAAGTGCAGGAGGAAGAGGATGCTAGAGCAAAGAGAAACATTGCTCTAAAGACTACTCAAGGTGAAGATGATACAGCTCACTTGGATGATGAAGACTCAGAGGGTGATGATAATGATCTTGCTCTCATCACCAGAGGCTTCAAGAGAATCTTGAATAAAAGAAAGTTTAGAAGGGGAGGACCTAGCAATTAATTCCAGAATCAGCCATCTATTGCAAAGTACAAAGGAAAACAAGATTTCAACAAGAAACAGTTGGACAAATGCTTCGAATGTGGACAGCCTGGACACTATGCAAACGAATGCCCCATGAAGAAGATGAAAGATGGAAAAGCTGATAGGAAGCCAAGATTCAACAACTTTCAGAATACTTGGAATGAATGCAACTCCGAAGGGGAAGTTGAAGAAGAGGAAGAATCAGCTCAAATGGCCTTCATGGCTATTGGAAATAATGAGGTAACTTCCACACACTCTCAATCTGAAAGTGATGATGATGAAGATGATGATCTTGAATCCTTTGTTGAAAAACTGCATAATGCCTTGAAGGAATCTTATGATAAAAACAAGCAGTTAAAACAGAAAATGGCTTTTCTCATTCAAGAAAATGCAAATCTTTTTCAATAAAATAAACAACTAAAGACTGACAATGAAATCTTGTAAGAGCCGGATGTAATGTTCAAAATGAGCATGATAGAAAGACAAATATTTGTGAAATGCTGAAGGAAAGACATGGTGATTTGAAAAAAAGAATGGACAACTTGGATGAGGCCTTGAAAGCAAAAAAGCAGGAGTTTATCACAAGGAACATGTCATCTACACATCCTACTACTTTTCAAAGAACATTTGCACATAACAAAAATGCACATGGTTTCACAACATATAGAAAAAGGTGGATTGAGATATGTCAAACAAGTATATGTTAAGAACTCTTCTATTATGTGTGGTTTTTGTTGTCAAAGAGGGCATTTGAAAGGTGATTGCTATGTGAAAAGAAATCTGAACAAAGGGATGAAATGCATGTGGTTAGTTAGATACAATGCTAACTATTGCGGACCCAAAAATTAAACTTGTAACAGCCCCACTTTCCCCTAAGGCGAACCAAAGGGGTTAGCGGACTTCCTGCCCAACTCTCGCCAGGACTACGGATCAGATTAGAGCTATCCGCTTCAATCCGGAACTTACAAACTCGCGTAAACAAATCAAAATAGTAAAACAACCCAAGATAAAATGAAATGAAATCCGGAGCCGGCCATGAATAGTAATCGACCCGTCAGAACCCAACCGAAATAGCTAACAAACATTTACATCTGAACTTTAGCGTTTACAAATCAAAATGACATACAAAAACTTTCAAAAGATAATACATATACACGGTTTGCCAAATCAAAAGAGAAACGCCCCAAAAGTACACTTAGGGTTTTAATACATGAGCTATATAAAAGATATGTTCAACTAGCTCAAGTCGGCAACCGATTATCAAATCCAGTCCAAAAGTATTTATTTTTCCTGTAAGGAAAACAAAAGGAACAGAACGGGGTGAGCTTGCGCTCAATGAGGTACCAAACAGATAGCAATAAAATCATGGCATTTCACGTTTAGCAAATCAAATCAAGTACACATGCCAGATGTAAAGCAAAAGAACCAATGATTCAAATCAGAAGGATACGGGTGGCTCTCAGGAGTCAAATTTCCAGTGCAGTACTTGATCTAAACCGATTGACTCTCCGCCAACGCATATAGAACCAACGCGTCCGTAGACCCCTCTTTACACCGAATTCCGTCCACCAAACACCCCTTTACCGGGCCCGCTCACCTCAACCGAACAGAAATGGTAATACTCGAATATACCGGAATCAAGGGTCTCAATACCCAAAATCCCCGAACAGACTACCGTGGTTCGTTATCTAATCGTCCAGGCCCTTGCCGGCCCGACTCGAATAACTTAGCCACAGGATTGAGCTCATAGGTCATAGAAATCCGAACAGATGTAGACACAGATAACAGATTCAGATACAGATACAGAATAGCAGATTCAGATAGCAGTTTCAGACGGCAAATTCAGATAGGCACTCAAAATTGGCATATGGACAGACAAGAGAACGAGTGTGATAAAGTACACCCTCGTCTCAAACAAATTAAACAAATTGCAGAGCAGAAATCAAGTTAAACAGCAATGGAGGGAAGTGGTACACTCACCGGCTCAACTTCAAAAGTTTTCACTTCAGATTGGCCTTAATCGCCAAGAAACCCTAAAATAACCAAAATAAACCAATTGAAGGTTTTACTTCCAGAATCGAGTAAACAGAATGCACATGAGAGGCTCGACTACACGTCGTACGCCTTGCCAAATAAATACTAGTGCAAGAATACAAAAACACGATTCCCTTGGAAACGAAAAGGTAGCATGAAGACCCAGGCGCAAACAACCCAAAAGTCTTTCATTCTACCAAAAGGCAAATCCAACTTAAAGGCACCAAACGGCCTAGAAAATCGGGCAGCACCTCCCCTAAAATTCTTACTTTTCCAGCCATTAAGGCTTCATTATATTCTCAAATCAGTCCCAACATTTCACACAAAAGTCATCTCATTTCCCAAAAGCCGTTCACTAGGCTCAAAGTAAAAGTTAACTAGGAAATGACCGGAATAAGAGTAAGCCTTAAAACATGTAAACAAGTACAATGAGACTCGATAACGAGTCATAAAGCCATGCCAACCACAACCCCAATAAGGTTTCATATGCATATATAAGCATTATAGCAAACCAGAAAATCAGGAAATGTAACTCATTTGTTCCAACAACAAAAACAGTTTTGACCTCCTAATGCGGTAATGGCACAAAATTCGCTATGCTTATCGGATTAGGGTGTAAGACCCACCATCTCGAAGCTAAAAGACAGGGCTACAACAATGTAGAAGGCCTCTCAGTCCAAATCCTAGCACAACTAGGTCATAAATGCAGAAAACCAAGCCAGAACCGTAATTGCAGGTTCCCAAATCACACAAAACTGTAATCAGTCCAAGGCAGTCTATACAGGTCCAAATGCATTGATTCCAAAGGTATATGAAAGCTAAGACATCAAGCTACATTTCATCAGAAGACACCATCATCAAAATCCAAAGCAATTCCAGTCAAAATAGACAATTACTATCGCAGTTCGCACAATCTGTTCACCCAGAACAGCAACAGTAAAAAAGGCATAACTCACTCTACACTACTCCAAATGCCCTGAAATTTTGCAGGCACTTGAAACTCATAAATACCTACAACTTTTATGTTTTGAGCAAAGTCCAATTCTGTAACATCCCGAATATTAGGAGGTTGTTTGTGAAGAAAATATTAAAGTATATTTCTTCGGGTTTGATTTAAAACCTTATTTTGTTTTAAAAGACTAGAAACCCTAATGTTTTAATCAAAAACCCTAGTTTACTTGTGACTAAACGGTTTCTTAAATCTCTCATATTTTACTAGAGATCCTAATGTTAATTATTGAAATTTTAAATTCCTCACGTTTTCTTAAAAATTTTCTTTTATTTGAAAATTATTATTTATTAAGGCCCTACTACCCAATTGTTCAACAATAAGTGTAGATGAACCTGAAAATAGGGTTATACACTTCAGTTTCAAGATTTGAGCAAAATTAGGGTTTTCGCGATTTTTCGCCGGATGAATTTTCGGTACTGACCAAGGATCAATTTGGTGATTAAAAGTGACTTTTAAGTGAGAAATAATATGTGATTAGTAGCAATGATATAAGGTTAGTGAATGGGAAGTAAAAACACTAGTACGTGAGTTTTAAGAAAAACGGCGCGAACCGGCGGGTCCCGCGCACTACCGATTGAACGCACCACTTGACCACCACTTTCTTACCCTACAAGCTCATTGACAATTGAGCAAAATATCTTCTTATATTACAGCTAAGGGGACCGAAATTAGTGGCTAGAAAGCAAGGGAAAGAAAGAGAAAAATTAGTGGCCAAGATTAGGCCAAGTGTTGGGCAACTTGTGGACACCATTAGTTCTAATCCTTTTGGCTTTGTTATAAGACAACTTAGCTCCATTTCTCTTCATATTTCTGCCAAGGGAGCCGAGAGAGAGAGAGAGAAGAAGAACAAGGGAGAAATTTCTTCATTTCTTCTTGATTCAAGCTACAAAGTGAGAAATCCAAAGAACTAAACCGATTAAACTTCTCCTTGGGTGATTAGCTAGTGATTGGTGGTGAAATTTTGGAGAGAGAAAGCTTGGACTACACTTGGAGAACCCAAATCAAGGTAAGAGGATGATATCTCTCTAACTTTCTCTTTCAATCATGGTTAAAGTAAGCTTAGTAGCTTGATTGGTGGTGGATTCATGGATGCTAGCATGTGTAGAAGTTTTTCCCCAATTTAATTGATGAACTAGGGCTGTGGAATTTCTGCCCAACTTGATGTGTGATACTTGTATGTTACAATTGAGGTTTTATAAGGTGTTTTGGGAGTGATTGGAGTGAGAAATTAGGGAAAGTTACACTAGAAACTACAAATTCCAGATTTCTGGAAAATTCTTGATCATTTCTGTCCGAATTTGTATCTATGTGTTAGAGGCCGAATTGGCCTTGGGTCAAAGAAGGAAAGTTGTAGGGAATGATGTTTTATAGGTGCCTATAAAATTTCAACTCAATCGGAGCAATGTGGGATGTAAAAAGTCCAAAATACCCCTACTGTTTTAAGAATTTCCCAGCAGTCCGTTTCTTCAGTTCAGTCCAGTTTATCACGATTTTTGGCCAAGATCCATTATGATTTAGCTTTGGGCCAAAACATAAAAGTTGTAGTGCTCTGAAGTAGCTTTAAAATGCCTCAAATAAAACCTGATTCGGACTTGTGTACACTGAGTTATGTCCATTACAGTGTTCTGCGTTTAAACAGCCGGTGAATTGGTTTCTGGTTTAGTAATCTGAGATTTTGACTAAGTTACATTAGGAAATGGACTAAGTGACCTTCATGAATGTTGTAGCTTTGTGTCTTAGCTTCGAAACGGCATAGGTTTCGCCGTAATCCGATAAGCGTAGCCTTGGATATGTTATTTCCGTATTGGTACGTCAAATCTGTCTTGTGCCACGTTGAACTTCTGCACTTGTACTTAATACGGTTCTTGTTATTATGATATTGTGAGCCTATGGAACGGCTCTTGAGATAAATTGCTGATTTGTATGATGTTGGGATGTTGTTGAGGAAAAATAATGAAGCCTAAATGGCTGGAAAATTAGGTAAACACAAAGGGCATGCTACCCGAATTTACGCTCTAGGACTATATAAATACACTTGTGACTTGGGTCGAATTGATATGAATAGTACTTGAACCATCTAGGGTACTTGAGTATTTTGTTCCGGGGTATATAAGGAAGGACTTGGCCGAACTTGTACCCTTGAGAAATGAAATAATGATTGCTCGGAGTATGTTTTCCTTATACTTTCGACTTGCATGGCATTTTCAAGTATAGATGTTACAAATTTTTACTATTTAAAAAGCGAGCAAGTGTCTCACGACCACCATCCGAGTGAATTTCAATTTCTTGATTTTATTGAACGAAACGTCCAAGTTTCGAACTCTAGTCATGTTTCAAAGTTCTCAAATTGAGTTTTATCGCAGATTTGGACTCCGAACTCGGAGTATAACCTGAAAGTGACCAGTAAAGGCACTATATCTTTTGGTGAGTGCTTTCAAATACCGAATTGAACTTGATACTTGAACTTGATACGTGACCAATCTGATTACATGTTATATACGTGAATTGTAAGGGCAAGAGTGTACTTTATCGCACTTGCCCTTACGTGATATACTTGTTTATTGTTGCAATTGACTTGATATACTTGTTTATGATGTGCGCACTTCCTGGAATTCCAGAAACCCTGTGGCGAGTTACTCTAGTCGAGCCGGCAAGGGCTTGGTCGATTGGGTAACGAACCCTGGGTCTCTTGTATTGTCGAGTGGAGTGATATCTCCTCGACTAATCGGTATACTCGAGTATTACCACCCGTGTTCTTGAGGATTTTGGGCCCAGCTGGGGGTTGAACGGTGGACGGAGAGTCGTTTAAGTGGTGTTCTACTGGATTGGTTACTTACTTGAAAGTTGACGGAGTGTCAACTACTACGGGATCAAGCTTCTGGTAATGCAATGGGAATTTGGCTCCTGAGAGTCATCCGTATCCTTATACTTTGGAGTGATTATTGTTTATTGGATTATTGTTTCTTTTGAAAAATTTTCTACATTCGCTCATATTAAGATTGCCACTTGACGTGTTACTGTTCACATTTATGAACACTTTATGCTCGTTACTTTGCTATATCGAAAACTCGTACTTATAAATAATGGTCAGTTTGCTATTTGGAACCTCACTGGGCTTTTAGCTCATTCCACTCCATTTGTTTTCCTTTCAGGGGTACGAGCGAGGTGCGAGATATGTAAAGTCTAGCATAGACTAGTTGTTTGATTTTTGGCTTGTACTCGCGATATTCCTCGGATGGAACATGTTGTACTTGGATTGTATACGTATTGAACCAGTTTGAGTATATTGAGACTTTGTACCTCGATTTCTATCAATGTAAATTATAAGCTTGAATAGGGATTGTTATTTATGGTTCATGGATGTGTGTACATGACTCTATTGAGATAGTGAGTGAGTCCTGGCGAGAGCTGGGCAGGCGGTCCGGCGAACCCTTTGGTACGCCTTAGGGGGAGGTGGGGTCGTCACAAATTCGGCCTCTATCTATGACCTAAAATTTCGGACAGAATGTTCAACCAAGAACCCTAATTTTTCCAGAAATTCTTCCAAATTCAAAATTGATTGCAATTTCCTATCATATGCACCTACTAGAGCCAAAGCCCCTTATTACCAACCATCAAAAACAACCACACCATCAAGATCATATGAAACCAGAAAATTCCTCAAAAAATAAAAAACTCAACCAAATCACTTCAAACCAAGAAATAATCCACAATTTCTAGCACAATAGCCACCATTAGGCATAAAATAAGCATCATTAGATATAGGAGGGTGTTCATATACCACTTACCAAGTAAACAAGAGAGAGGAAGATGTTGGACACCTTAAGTCTTCAAACAAACTTCACTAAACTACTTACTAGCACCCAAGGGAGGAATTTTATGGAGTGAAATCAAGGTCAAATGGTTGGATGATCACATTCAAGCAAAATGGAAGCAAGAATCTTGAAGAATTTTCCTTTCTTCTTAGCTCAAGAAAGTCGGCCACAAGAAGGTAAGAAATGGTAAGTTTTTTTCAATTTTTGTGAGATATTTACTCAAATAGTCAAAAGGTCAAAAAATGAATAGTAACTCTTAAGTTACTTCCAATCCCATGGTGACACTTGGCACCTTAGTAAATGCATTTCTATCCTTTCTTTTTCCTCTCACATCAATCAAATCACCTCCTCTATTTATCTCTTAACACCCGATAAATTTAACACAGTATCCGGAATTTAACCTAATTGGCCGAATTTTTCCGAACTTTTCGCACTAGTGGGTCCCACGTCCGATATACGTTCTTAATTTCTCAAAATCTATTCGATACTAGAAAAATCATCTAAAACTATATTTACTCGTAAAAATAATCTAGAAAATTTTCCGGATACAGAAAGTGTAGAAAACAAGCCATTGAATATAAGAAAGCCTAGAAAAATTATAAAACCTAACAAATGGAAAAGTTACGGGTTCTCACAAAAATGGGTACCAAAAACTTTCTCTTTTCAGGAAAAATGCTCAAACAAGTCCAAATGGTTTATTGATAGCGGTTGCTCAAGGCATATGACCGGTGATCCCTCTTTGTTCATAAAGCTGAAATAAAAATCAAGTGGAAAAGTGACATTTGGTGATGATGTGAAAGCTAAGACAATTGGAATAGGTGATGTTGGTAAGGATGGTGAAACTTTTGTTCAAAATGTACTCTTAGTTGATAACTTAGGTTATAACTTGCTTAGTGTTAGTCAATTGTGTGATAAAGACTTGTATGTGTTGTTTAAAAAGCATGAATGCATTGTGCTTGATTCCAAATACAATGTTGTGTTCAAAGGTAAGAGGTTCAATGACATATATATTGTGGTTCTTGATAAAATTGACTCCTCTAGCTTAAAATGCCTTAAAGCTTCAAATGAAGATCCTTGGTTGTGGCATAGAAGACTTTGTCATTTTAACATGGATTTACTAAAGGAAATTTCGAAAAAGGAGCTAGTTAGAGGCTTGCCAAAAATCAGTTTTGAAAAGGATAAAATATGTGATGCATGTCAATTTGGAAAGCAAATAAAAGTTTCTTTTAAACCAAAGAAGTGTGTATCTACTTCCAAACCTTTAGAACTCTTGCATCTTGACTTATTTGGCCCTACTCAAATCTCTAGCTTGGGTGGTAAGAAATACTGTTTTGTGATTGTGGATGATTATTCTAGATATACTTGGGTAATATTTCTTGCTCATAAGGATGATGCTTTCAAGAATTTCACTTCATTGTTTGCTAAAGTACAAAATCTGCTTGGTTTAAAAATTGTTAGAATTAGAAGTGATAATGGATCAGAATTCAAGTATTGTGGTTTTCCAGATTTTTGTGATTATAATGGTATAACTCATGAGTTTTCTATTGCAAGGACTCCACAGCAAAATGGTGTTGTAGAAAGGAAAAACAGGACTCTCCAAGAGGCTGCTAGAACTATGTTGAATGAATGTAGGTTGCCTAAATATCTTTGGGCTGAAGCGGTAAACACCGCATGTTATGTGATGAACAGAATCCTCTTGAGACCTATTTTGAAGAAAACTCCTTATGAACTGATTTTTGATAAGAAACCTACTGTTGGTTATTTCAAAGTATTTGGTTGTAAATGCTTTATTTTGAATCTAAAGGAACATCTTGGTAAGTTTGATAAAAAATCTGATGAAGGAATATTTTTGGGGTATTGTGAGAATAAAAGAGGATATAGAGTTTTTAATAGAATGACTCTTGTGATTGAAGAAGCTATACATATAACGTTTGATGAAACCAATGATGATAATTCCAAAAGTTCGTGTGAGGATGATGATGTAGGTGTTCGAGCAGGAATGGAAAAGCTATCAATTGGAAATGAAGGAAGCTCTAAACCAACAGCAACTGAAATGGAAAATGAAGTTCATGATGATCAAGATGAGGAAGATGAAGACAAAAATGATGATCCACTCAAAGATCTTCCCAAGGCTTGGAAATTCAGCCAAAATCATCCAAAAGAGCTTATAATTGGTGATCCATCCGAGAAGGTAAACACTCGTTCCTCATCTAGAAAATTGATTAACAATTTTGCTTTAGTTTCTCTTTTTGAACCCAAAAATGTCAATGATGCTTTAAAGGATGAAAACTGGATTTTGGCAATGCAAGAGGAACTTAATCAATTTGAGAGAAATGAAGTTTGGACACTTGTTGATAGACCTCAAAATCAACCTATCATTGGCACAAAGTGGATTTTTAGAAATAAGTTGGATGATAAAGGTGTGGTTATAAGAAATAAAGCCAGATTAGTTGCTAAAGGATATGCTCAAGAAGAAGGAATTGATTTTGATGAAACATTTGCTCCCGTAGCAAGATTAGAATCTATTAGAACGCTTCTTGCTTTTGCATGCTTTAAAGGCTTCAAATTGTTTCAAATGGATGTTAAAAGTGCTTTTTTAAATGGTTTTATTGATCAAGAAGTATATGTGGATCAACCCCCCGGTTTTGAAAATACAAAATTTCCATGTCATGTGTTTAAACTATCTAAAGCTTTATATGGTCTAAAACAGGCTCCAAGAGCTTGGTATGAAAGACTAAGTGGTTTTTTTATTGAAAAAGGTTTCAAAAGGGGTGTTGTGGACACCACACTTTTTACTAAGCAAGTGTTGAATGACCTTCTTATTGTGCAAATATATGTTGATGATATTATTTTTGGTGCTACTAATGAGTATCTATGTAAGGAGTTTTTCACCACTATGCAAAATGAATTTGAAATGAGTATGATGGGAGAATTAAATTTCTTCCTTGGACTTCAAATACATCAAGCTCTTGAGGGAATTTTTATAAATCAAGCAAAATATACCAAGGAATTGCTGAAAAGGTTTGGCATGGAGGACTCAAAACAAGTTGGAACTCCAATGTGCACTTCTACAAAGCTTGACAAAGATGAAGAAGGTAATCATGTGGATGAAAAGCATTATAGAGGTATGATCGGAAGCCTACTCTATTTAACCGCAAGTAGACCTGATATTATGTTTGCTGTTTGCTTGTGTGCTAGATTTCAATCTTGTCCAAAAGAATCACATTTGAATGCTGTAAAAAGAATTTTTAGGTATTTGAAAGGTACATTAGACTATGGTCTTTGGTATGCTAGATCTAATGAGTTTGCACTATATGGTTATTCGGAAGCTAATTTTGGAGGTTGTCGTGTGGATAGAAAGAGTACTAGTGGAACTTGTCATTTTCTTGGAAATTGTTTAGTCTCTTGGTTTAGCAAGAAACAATGTGCAATCTCGTTGTCTACAACCGAAGCGGAATATATTGCCGCTAGTGCATGTTGTGCTCAACTTTTATGGATGAAGCACACTTTGAATGATTTTGGATTATTGTATGACTGCATGCCTGTATTCTGTGATAATACTAGTGCTATAAATTTGATCAAAAATCCTATTCATCATTCTAGGACAAAGCACATAGATATAAAGCATCACTTTATTCGTGATCTTGTTCAAAAAGGTGAAATATGTCTAAATTATGTTTGTTCTAAAGATCAATTTGCTGATATTTTTACAAAAGCTTTGCCATTAGATCAGTTCATTCATCTGAGATCAAAATTAGGAATAATTGAAAAATCATCTTAATTTCTTTTGGGTCTTCGGACGTCCGAAAGAAGATGAACGGACGTCCGATGATGTTCTTCAGCTATTTTCCAAATTGCGCCTGCTCGGACGCAACTGTCGGACGCACAACTTCGTTCGGCCGTCCGACAGTGCAACGGCTCATTTTTTAAAACAACTTTCTTCCTCATTTGCTTCAGACTCTTCCCATTTCATTTTCTCTCGGACGAAAACCCTCTTGTCTCTCACTCCCAAATTCATATCATTCTGAAGCCCCCATTCCCAAATTGACTCAACCAAAACAGTTGCTGATCAATTGCGAATCATTTTTCCTGATCATTTCACAGAATCATCTATCACTTCGCACATTCCCAAATTTTCTTCGAAACCCTATCTCTTCATAACCGCTCTGTCAAATCTTCTACAAGGTTTTTTGTTCCAAAATTTTTGTGCGATTCACTTCCCTACTACTGTGTGTATCATTTTCATCTATCATTCCATACATTTCGCACAATGGTGAATCTTAGAGGAGGAAAAGTTACTGCCGGACGCAAGCATCCACTCAGGGATGATGATGAGGATCTTCCTACTGTCAAACGGACATCCAAACGCTTCAAAAGGGGAGCTATCAAGGGTCAAATGTCACGGCCTACTCCACAACCCACTTCTCAACCAGAATCTGGACAGGGGACCTCTTCTCAACCGCCTCCTAAATCAGTCCCTCTCCCTCCATTCTTTGATGATGCTGCGAAAGACAAATACGCCTGGATATCCCAGAAGGGTGTCATCCCTCAAAGAACTGTAAACCCCTCTGAATTTCGCTCCATAGGTTTAGAATCCATTCTGAGTCTATTTGCTTTCCAGAAATGGTCACATCTCATTTCCATGCCCAATGTCTACTATCCTGATATGCTGCATCAATTTTTTGCCAATCTTAGGAAAGGAACTGACCAAACTGAGATCATGTCTAGGGTAAATGGGGTAGACCTAATCTTTGATTCTGATACTGTGAATTCCATTTTAAATACTACCATTGAACGTTTATGCAAAGATAAGGTTGCTAATTTCTTTTCCTATGAAGAGCTTCCTACTGCTGCAAATCATTTTGATGGGACAAAAATGTTAACCTATTTCAAAAGAAGTTTTTCCTCACCTGCTGATGCTAAATTGAATGATCTGGCCCCTGTGAATTTAATTGCCTTTTCTATCATTTCAAACCTGCTTGTGCCCACTGATGGGCACAGAACTGATGCAAACAAAATGGAGTTGTATCTCTTTTATTGTTTTCGAGAAAAAATTCGTATTGATTTTGATTTTGTCATGTGCAAGTTTTTACTTCGCTATGCTACTGACTCTCGAAGAAAACTATCCTATGGAAAGTTTCTTCAAAAGATTTTTGAGTTTTACAAAGTTTCAATTCTAGGTGTTTGTCCCAAAGAAGCATCTTCTTATGCCTTTACCAAAGCATATTTTGAAAGAAAAAATCTTGTTTTTAAAGATAATCTGTGGGCATATAAGGGGGCATCATCTAGTGAACAGAGGTCTAAGACTGTACATGATCCTTCACCCATTTCACTCACTCCCATTCACCCTAGGAAATCTGCCACTAAAGCATCTTCCTCTTCCAGTAATGAAGTAATTGAGCTTCTTCATGAACTCAAACAGCATGTTCTTCTTCTAGAACATGGCCTAATGCTCACCATGTCTTCTGAGCAACAAACTACCTTTCTTGACAAAAAGAATCTTCTTTTTCCTCCACCTGTGGTTGAGGAAGTCTCACATGACAAAGAACCTCGAACCACTGATCCAGGTTCATCAGTTCCAGATCCGAATCCATCAACTCCTGTGACTTCTCATGGCCCTTCCACATCAGACAAAGGCAAGGCACCAATTGAAGAATCTACTGAAGACGATGAAGAAACTGATGAGGAAGACCTCTCTCAATATCAGCTCTCTCGGAGGACACCTGGATCCACATAGTTCATCACTTAGGACATTTGCATTGTGTTTGGCTTATTTATGTGTTTGTGGTATTTAACAATGAATATGTAATGTAATGGATATTCTAAGTTTCTTTTGGTGTGTTTTGATGGATGTTTAAGTACTGTGTTGATGGATGTCTAAGTATTTTGATGGATGTTTGTTTGTCTATTCTGATTGTGTGAATATAATGAATTTGGTTTGCATTGGTGTAATGAATGTGTTTGTGAATGACTGTGGTTTGCATTTATGGATGTGATTGATTACCCTTTTGTGATGACAAAAAGGGGGAGATGGCCGGATTTATAGATTGATATTGATGATTGATGATGTTGGATTGATATTGGATTGATTGGATTGGCTTGTATAATTGGATAATTGTGTAATTCGGTTGGGCAGCCAAGTGAGGGGGAGTTTTTCAAAATTGTTTATGATTCACTAAGTAACTTGTCTATTGTGAAAGGGGGAGATTTTATTCCAATCATCAAATCTCATTTCAAACCTTTGTTTTGTCATCATCAAAAAGGGGGAGAATGTTATTCTTGGTTTTGATGATCACAAAGTAATTTGAAATGTTTATACTAACCAAGAAAGCGAACACTTTAATTGACCAAGAAAGTGAACACTTTGATCAGGTCTGATGGAACAAAGAAAGCATATGTTCGTTTATCTCCTGACTATGTTGCTTTGGATGTGGCAAACAAGATTGGAATAATATGAATGAATTTAGTCATTATTTTGTTCCGATCAAAGATACTGTCCTTTAAGTATGACAATTTTGCTATTCTTGGTATTTTGAAATGTATCTAACCTTCTTCGATTATAAGTGTCTTTACATATCAAAGAATCAGGTATGAATAGGTCATGAAATGCAATTCAACCAAAAGAAGAAGCAAAAACAGGACACTCACGTCGGACGGCCGAAAGGAATCTGTCGGACGTCCGAAAGGATAAAGAGCATCAAGAAGGAAGCTCTGTCGGACGCTCGTGAGGAAGCATCGGACGTCCGGAAGGATCGGACGCTTGCCATCGGACGCTCATCAACCGCATCGGACGTCCGAAAAATTCCAAGCTGACTTGCCAACTCTCTGCCTACGATCGGACGCTGTGGTGTCGGACGATCAAGACGCATCGGACGTCCGAACTTCAACTTGGCTACCATTGGACGATTGGTTCGGACGATGATTCGATCGTCGGACGTCCGACAGCCCCAACGGCTAGTTGACTCTTCAGCTGCCTTCTATCCGTTGGAAGCATTGATGAAGCCCATTTCTGGTTCTCTTTAAAATCAAACTGGTCTGAACCAAGCAGGGACTTTTGCACACTTTGTTTACAAGATCTCAAGAGATATTTTAGCTAGAAAATAGTCTCCAAAGCAAGATTTGTTTTAAAGTGGTGTGAATTTCTGGTGAGTATTTCTTTTGTGATTGAAAGGATCTTTAGTGTAGCTTTGTTGAGGGTTTTCTGAGTGATTGTAAAACTTCTTAGCTTGACTAAGTGAGGCTTAGGGCAAGGAGGAAGTGCTCCCTCCATTGTACATCTAGTTGATCTTCTTTCATCAAAGAGAAGTTGCTCTTCCTAGTGTTTGGTCTTCAAGCTTGAGGATAGCTTGGTAGACACTTGGTTTGATTCCCTATCTTACTTTTCTGTTTAATAAAATTCTCATTGCTTATCTATACTTGTTTTTCTGATCAATATTGCTCTTGTCTTCTAATCTACTTGGTTGATCATTACTAGAAAAGAAGGTAAATTTTTATTAAAGAAAAAGTGCATAAATTTGGTTAAGATTTTAATCAACCCAATTCACCCCCCCTCTTGGTTGTCTTTGGGACTTACAAAACCCAGCTCCAATAGCAATGAAATGCTTACTGGCGGGACAAACCCAGCTCCAATAGCAATGCAAATAAAATGCTGACTGGCGGGACAAACCCAGCTCCAATAGCAATGCAAATGAAATGCTTACTGGCGGGACAAACCCAGCTCCAATAGCAATAAAAGTGAAATGCTAAATGAAGAACTGCATAAGACTTGTTTTGAAAAATTATCCAAAGATTTGCCCCAGTGTGATGAATTGGTCAGTGGGATTAAACCCGAGCCTGCCAAGGTTGGCGGGATAAAACCCAGTTCCAACGTGATGAGCGGTCAGCGGGATAGAACCCTGTTCTGCCGAGGTTGGCGGGATAAAACCCAGTTCCAACGTTGTGAGGCCCCAATCCGTTCTACGTTGATATATTCATTAGCTGGGCGGTAACGTTTGGTTTTAGGAGTATTTCGAAAACCCTATGTAGGGATTAAGATTTAAAGCCCTACTATCCAATTATTCCATAATAAGTGCAAGTGAGCCTAGAAAGTAGGGTTTCACTCTTCGGTTTCAGCATTGGAGCAAAATTAGGGTTTTTGTGATTTTCGCCGGATGAAATTTTGGTACGGAAAAAGGATCAAATTTGGTGATTAAAAGTGACTTTTAAGTGAGCAATAATATGTAATTAGGAGCAATAAGATAAGATTAGTGAATAGGAAGTAAAAACCCCAGTACGTGTGTTTTAAGAAAAAACGGCGCGAACCGGCGGGTCCCGCGCATTACCGATTGAACGCACCAATTGATCACCACTTACTTGCCATGCAAGTTTACCACTAATAGAGCAAAATATCTTCCCCCCCCTCTTAGCTTCTTATTGGCCGAAAATTAGTGGTTCAAAATGCAACAAGAGAGAGAAAATTGTGTGGTTGTGATTCAACCAAGTGTTAACCAAACTTGTGGCTAGAATTAATTCTTATTTTTTCCAACCTTCTTATAAGACAAATGAAGCTTAATCTTCCTCATTCTTTTCTCTCTCTTGGCCGAAATTCTCTCCAAAGGAAGAAAGAAAAATCTCTCTCAATTCCTTGTCCTAATCTTGCTCAATCTCATAAACTAACCGGTTAATCTTGAATTCCTTCCATAAAACCTCTTCATTTGGTATTAGTAAGTTGATTGGTGAAGTGTTTGTGGAAGCTAAGGTGACAAGCAACTCCCTCTCTCTTGTTTTACTAGGTGAGTAATGAATGAACTCTCTCCTTCACCTAATGAAGCTTAATTCATGCTTAGTGGTGTTAAGAGATGAAAAATTATGGTTTATATCTTGATTTGTGGATGATTTAGTGAAGTTTTATATTTATTGGGATTTTTCCTGTTTTAATATAAGCATGATTGTGTGGCTATATATGATGGTTGGAAATGGTATGTAATGATGCTAGATGGTGGAAAAAGTGGAAGATTGCAAGTGATTTCTGTTTTGAATGAAATCTGGAAAATTGGGGTTTCTTGGTTCTTCATTCTGTCCGAATATTTTGGTCCTAGATAGAGGCCGAATTGGCCTTGGCTTAAAACATGAAAGTTGTAGAAAATGACATTTTATAGGTGCCTGTAAAATTTCAGGTCAATCGGAGTAGCGTAGAGTGAGAAAAGTCGAAAATACCCTTGCTGTTCTGGTTTTGTCCGAATGTAAGAACTGCACTTGTAATTGGTGATTTTGGATAGGATTACTTCAGAATTGGTTGTTCTAGTCTTCTGATGAAATGTAGCCCTGTTTCTAAGCTTTCGTATGCCTTTGAAATTTCTGAATTTGGACTTAAGTAGGCTGAGTTATGCTGTTTGCACCAGGTTGCGGTTTGTTCACCTGTTTTACGATTCTAGTTTAGTATCTTACAGTTTTGACCTAGTTACACTCGAAACTGGGTTAAGTGGCCTTCTTCAACGTTGTAGCCTTTTAAGTGATGAATCTACCTGTAAAATTCAGGTCAAACGGATTAATGTATTCCGATTTATAGACAAAACCCTCAGACCTGTTTTAGACGTCCGTTTGTGTACGTTTTGCATTTCAGTTTCTGCCGTGCATTTTTCCGTTCTGATTCCATACGATCTGGGTGTCGACTCTTTCATAAGAAATTTAGATCTTGGTCTCATCTTCGAAACGGTATAAAGTATGTCGAAAACCGAGTTCCGTAGCTCCTATTATGATCAAAACAATAACGCTCGTCAGAACTGCCTTGTATTTGGACAGTTCTGACGGGTACGTTGACACTCGATTTTCGTTCTGTTCTGAGTGGATTCAGGTCTTGGCCAAAACATCAAAGTTTTACCCTTATGTCTCAGCTTTCTAACGCCTTTGGAATTTCTTGATTTCGAATTCTGAGCCGTGAGTTACGGCCTTACAAACAGGCCATGTTTGGTAACTTGCCATGAAACCGCTGGCACTATTTCGTGCCTTTTTGGCCTATACCTATTGAGATCTGGGTTGAGATGTCTTCATTAGAATTGTAGCCCTTCCTCTTAGCTTCGAAACGGTATCTCGCTCACCTTGATCCGACACTCCTACCCTAACTTTTGACCAAAACGGTTTAAGATGGCCGATTTGGCCGTCCCGTTTGCCGTTCCGCGCGCGCGCGCGTGCCCCTTTTTGCCGTTTTCGCACTTGCGCGTGCCAATTTTGCCGTTTTGCTTGTTTTACGTGTGTGAGTAGCTGTTTGTGATATATTGTGACACAATCTTCGATTTCAGACGGTGGTGAACTAGGCGGAGCCGGTGGGGCCCACTACTAGCCAACCAACGAAGTGATTTCCGCTTTTGTACTACTTTTGTATTTGGAGTAAGTATTCAGGCCGCTTTTGTATGTTAGTTGCTTATGTGTTTCGATATGTATGAAGAGGGTACTTAGACGAGGGTGTACTTTATCGCACTCGCTCTAAACCCTAATTTGCACACATATTTGTACATGGCTTATGTATATGAGCAATTTTGGAACTAAAACCCTTGAGCTGGTGGCTCAGGGTGACTTTTGAATAATTTTGTGAATTTTGTGAGTTTGAGGTTGAACTCAATACCTAGATGGACTATTCGAGCCGGTTAGGGCTTGGTCGAAGTCAGTCCAACTTGGTTTGAAGTCACCAAGTTTGTGAACCCGGTTCGCTGAGTATGTGAACCAATTTTGTGACCCGAGCTTGTGACTCAAGCTCAAGTTTGTGATTTCGTTCGCCTGGGCAAGTTTGTGAGGTGACTGGCCAGTGAGGGTGATAAGGTGTTCGGTGGGTGTACAAGTGGAGTTCTACGGACCTTATGTATGGTCGACGGAGTGTCGACAGGAGGTCACGCATGGCAACGACTTGGCTTTGGAGCCACCTGTATCCTTATTATGTGATGTTACTTTTCTGCTTTTGCTTTACTCTTATTGAGTAACTGTGGTTACGTGACATTTACGCTTTTGCCCCTGTTTACTTACTAAACATATAGCTTACCCCGTTCCTTTTGTTTTCCTTAGCAGGGGCCGACGCGGGGACTTATGGGCACTTACACTAGTATTGGTTTGTCATAGTTGGACAATTAGGATGTTTGTTTTTATTGTGGTGGTTTGTATAAGGACCCTCCTTAGGGTCTACCTTTTAGTTTTGGTTGTAATTATAAGGGTGTAATAGTTTGAGCAGGTACTTTTGGAGAATGTAATTATAACCTTTTTGGGATTTGTATATAGTATGTAAGGTACTCTTTTGGATTTTCTGGTTTTTATCGCTTTAAGGTTTGAGTCCTGGCGCGAGCTAGGCAGGCGGCCCGCCGATACCCTTGGGTTCGCCCTTGGGAGAAGTGGGGTCGTCACAAACGTGATATAAGCGGTCAGCGGGATAGAACCCAGTTCTGCCGAGGTTGGCGGGATAAAACCCAGCTCCAACGTGATATAATCGATCAGCGGGATAGAACCCAGTTCTGCCGAGGTTGGCGGGATAGAACCCAGCTCCAACGTGATATTTGTGAAGTTGGCGACACGAAGTCTAGGCCCAACGGGATATTTGGAATGTTGGCGGCACGAAATCCAGGCCCAACGTGATTTTTGTGAAGTTGGCGGCACGAAGTCCAGACCCAACGAGATGTTGTGAACAAGAAATTGAATTTGATTTGTCAAGAAACAAGAAATTAAACTTGATTTTCCAAGAAACAAGAATTTGAACTTGATTTTTAAATTTTTCTGATTTTTGAGAGAATTTTTCAAAACTAATTTGCCCCAAGTGTAGGGCCCTTTTCCCTTCTTTCTTCTCTTTCTTCGGCATCGGCCTCTCACATCACCAGATGCTTTTTCGTCGATTTCAACTATGAATACCTGCACAGGGGCTTAACAAAGCATGACATGCACTTAAATTCGATGAAAAGAGCAGCGGGATTGATTCGAAAAAATCTCAAATGTATTACAAAAAATTTGCCCCAGTATGGGCTTATTTCATGAAATCTCACAAATAAAATTTTTTTGCCCCAGTGTGGGCTCCCTTGATTGCAAAAATTTGTTCAGATGATTTTCCATTTATTTGAACAAAGAAAAACCGCACCTTCTAAAATTTAGAAAAGAATGCACATATACAACAATGTGAAGAAACTTTAAACGTCAAGTTTGAACTCATGCAGAAATTTCATGATGAATTCCTCGAAATAACACCAAATTCAAGAAGATTTCTTCCTCACTTTTAGCATTGGTGCTTAGGGTAACGGGTCACCACTTCTGGTTGGCTCATCTTTCAGGACCAATCAAGTGACTTTATTTTTGAAATGGTTAAGGAAATGGGAGGTTAGAATTTGTCTTATTTTTTTTGTGCCCAAAATTGTATGTAATCCCTTCAATACCACATCTTAGTGAAAGCAAAGAGTTTGTCACCCTTATTTCTTAAGAAAACTTAGTCAACGTATAAGCTTTATAGGCTTGCAACAAAATGGGCAGAAGCGATAGCTAAACCTGTGGAAACTGGTTATACCCCCATGATCACAAATGATTGATGGATTTTTTACGAGCATAATCCTCACTTTGGATTGTCATGAAGGAATAAGTCAACGGTAGACTTTGTTAGCTTGTAATGTGGCTTGAAAACGATAGTTAAAGAATAAGACTTTCAGGGACATTGCACCGAAGATCGCATTTTTCCAAAATTGCCCCTATTTTGAACTCAAAAGATCTCAGACTTTGTTTGCATTTTTTTCCTCATCATTCACCAGGGACTTCAGTGTCGAATTTTTCTGCATTTTCCTTGCATTTACTCCTCTTGTTTTGCTTTTTGCCTCTTTTCCCTTTCCCTCAACTTGGTGAGTTTTCACATGGTGAGTAGCGTCAACCCCATACCCAAGCAATTCAGAAATACAGCTAAAATTTTCCGGAATCAGAAATTTTTCTTGACAGGGCTATTGCAAAGAACAGAAGTCAGGACTTTCAGCTTTTGTAATGGGGTCTGGTGGGGTGTTTAGAAAAGTTAAGGCTTGAAAGCGGATTTCAAAAGCGGTTTGAAAAATCTGAGATCGCATTGTTGCGTCAACCCTATTTTAGGGTAAAATCAGAATTTGCCCCAATTTATGCTCAATTGAGGCTTTTTCTCTTTCATTTTCTTTCTTCGTTTGATTTTTCGGCCTTCTGCCATTCTTTGAAATTTTCAAAATTTGCCCCAGTTTATTTGTGAACTGAGGTTCTCTTTTCTTCTTTTGTCTTTTGATTTTGTGGCTTTTCACTTTTTCACTTCTTGAAACTTTTTCTTTTCCAACTCAAACTTGCCCCAAGGTGGGGTTTGCGATTCTCAGGGGTTGCCAAATGAAGTATTTTATTCTGAAGGCTCAAAAGGGATAACTAGGGATAGAATGCTTGATCGGAAAAGAAGAGGGCCTGACCTTTGTTCCGTCACTTACAATAACTCTGAAAGGAAACTTTCGTTAATGCGAAATTTTTTGCATGTATCAGAATTAACTGACTGAGGAAGACTCTCCATAAGTGATTCTTCGGACAAAACCCTTCCTTTTTTCCTTTTTCCAAAATTGAAGCCCAGATAGATTCAAATTTCTCCAATTTGTGATTTCCTCTTTTCTTTTCTTTTAGCATTTTTTGCTTTTCTCTCTTTCTTTTTTTTTTTTCAAAATTCCCCAATCTCCTTCCCCAATGTGGGGTGCGATCATATGTGCACTCGAAAAGAACCACCAATTTTTAGCTCAAATGAGGATGCAAGGGATGATCAGTGTTTAGGTTGTAGGAACGACGGCCAAAGCATCATTCTTACACCTCATGACAACCAAAGTAATGAAATGGTTATTGAAAATCCATTCCCCTTTTTTGATATTTGAAAATTTTCCAATATAGGGTAGTGATCATTAGGGCTCTTATTTGAAATGAAATTATTCTTTCAAAGGCTCAAATGGGAGAGCAAATGATAAAATGTGTATAGGTAGAGAAACGAATGCTCAAAGTATCATTCCAAATTTTCAAAACAAACAAGAATAATGCACATTTTTGCTTTCACTGAGATGTGAGTTGATTCTATTTAGACACAACGGCCATTTTCAAGCCAAGGTTGCCCCAATTTGCAATTTATCAATCAATGTGACTGATTTTATTCTGGGCCAATAGAAGTGGGCAAAAATATGAATTGTACAATGACAGAGAAAAGGTATCTCATGGGGCCTCTTTCAATCTTGAGCACTCTTATTGTGTAGCTCAGATCACCAATCTAGTGTACATGAGGATTTTAGAAAGTATACACTTGTGAAATTCAGGCTAGAGGTTGAAAAAACCTCAATTTGGTCTTATTTCTCAAAATTCATCATGAAATCTCCAATGAGTAAGAATAAAGAATGTAATGTACATAAATATACGCAATAATTGTCCAAAAATTTTTATTGCTGAAAAAGTTTGAAACAAAAATTCCTGTTCAATTACGATACAAATGAGAAGAGAGAAACTTGTAAAGAGCTCCACATATACATTTTTTGTCTCCTTTTCTTTTGGAACAAAATGTATTAACAAATCAAATATACAAAATTTTCCTTTGAAAAACAACTACAACATCTCTTAGAGGCTTTAGCGTAGAGCTTCCAGATAGATCATTTATGTTTTCATTGTAGGATCAGCCCAAGAATCAAATAATACTTTCCAAACTTTATCGGATCAAAAATTGTTATCCAATATAGGGAAATATTTTCATCTTATTGAAACATTTTTTATGAATGCAAGGGAGGGGGGAAACAAAAAAAAAATACCTCGAATTAGCAAGCAAGATTATAAAATCAGTATGCATGTCCTATGGGGGAACCCTTTTATGCCAAGGGTAGGCCTAGCATGAAAATGCAATCCTCTAGGGTAGGCACTATACCATACCTGACGGATCTGATCAACTCATTGAGTGAAAAATAATTTTGAAAAATTTGGTCAATTGGAGTGACGAGAGACACTTTGTCAAAATGAGGTCAACGTCCAAATGGATTGATCACTTTTGATCGATACAAGAACTTGCAAAAATGCACGGGTTTGACCTTGACGAACTTCCTATCGAAGAGATTGGAATTCGTTTTGACAACTTTTCTCAGTGAAGCACGGGTCAAAACTCCAACTGATCAAATGGCTGGATGCAATGGATGTTTTTCTCAAAATCGACTCGGTTTTCCATTTTGAAATTCGACATTGAAATCCTAATTGGTCAAATGAAATTGACAATTTATTAAAAATCGACCGGATTACCCTAAAAAGGGAAACAGGTCAAATGAATTGAATGAAATTTAATTTATCCAAAATTGATCAGATCACCCTAAAAAGGGTAAATTGATCAAATAGATTGAACGAAACTTGATTTATTCAAAATCGGCTCGGTTGCCCTAAAAATGAGTAAATTGGCCAAATGAATGAAATTGAATTAGTGATTTATTAAGGAAGAAAGCTATAATTTTCATGAAGACACCTCAATCCAGTTCTGAATGGAATCAGGTCATAAATATGAAACAACGTGCCAGGAGTTCGCACGTTTAGATGACAGATAGGGTCTAGTGGGAGAACCATAACTCACAACTCACAGAACCAAATCAAGAAATTCCAAAGGCATTGGAAATCTAAGACATAAGGCTAAAACTTTTATGTTTTGGTCAAGACTTGGATCAACTCAGAACTGAACGAAAAGTGGGTGTCAAAGTACCTATCAGAACTGCCCAGTGTTCCAGGCAGTTCTGACACACGATCTTGTTTTGGCTATAACTGGAGTTACGAAGCTCGGATTTGGACGCACTTTAAACCGTTTTGAATCTGAAACAGAGCTCGACAGTTCTTATGAAGACATCACCACCCAGTCTCATCATTATCCTTGCGAACTGAGCATGGTCAGAAGCTAATCTACAAAACATGGTCAAACCAGAATTTGAAAGCTAAGTGAGGGTTTCGGCTATAACTCAGCCGACACACCTCCGTTTGACCTGAAATTTTGTAGGGACAACAAGAACTGAAGAAGCTACAATTTCTCTGAAGGTCTCAGGTTCAAATTCGGATCAGAATTGGGTCAAAATTCGTTGCAAACAGACTGCTCAAATGGACCAGCAAAACAGGTTCCGAAAAAAAAACAGCAAACTTTGCCGATTTACTGGTATTTATAGGGAATGAATTTGGTACTGCTTTTTATACCAGAGATAGTTCTGTGAAGCTAGTTTCTAACGCTACAAACGACGTCCCAATCCGAGTTTTTTAGCCCAAGATATAGTCGCTCTACCAAAACTGATTTCAGGCCACTGTTTTATCCGAAGAAACCGAGTTTGTGGCATATGGTTCCATTTTTTTTTTTTTCCCAAATTAGTCTTGATTGCTCCAGAGCTTATCAATCAAACAAGTACACCTAGTATCCAGCATGCATAGCAGACATATATAGCCAAAATTCAGGCAAGAATCATCATAAAAGTGACATAGAAATTGAACTACAAAGATGGAAAATCACGAACTGCTCATATGCATGTTTATAATAGGATTTTTTTTTCAGCAAGGATACTTGATTTTCTAAATATATAAGATGCCTAAATGAATTATAAATGAAATAGGTGTATAGCTCATGGTACCTTTTAAAAAAAAAGGCAGTAAAGTGCAAGAAAAATTCCAGCTCTCAACAGAATTGGTTTTGGCCAGCTTTGTGTGCAATTTTTGTAGTAAGTGAGCTGATAGTTTCTTGCTAGTTTCGGTGAAGATAAGAAGATTGCCAAAGTGTTTACTACGCCTGGATGTCTGGTATTTATAGCAGCCTAAGCTAGCATGACAAGGATTGGAGTTTTGCCAACTCAATGGCCTGGAAAATTGACAGGTGTTCCTACCCGCTTTGTCATGCTTTGGCTGGGCAAAAATCTTGAAGATTCAAGGCTTTCCAGCCTTGGTATTCTCGGCCAAGATGACCAGAATTGGAGTAAGATTTTTGGCTTTTCTCTTTTTTTTTTTGCTAAATATAGTAAAGGGCCGAAGTGCAATTTCGGTATTCATCGTTTGGTCCTTGAATCTTAAACGGTTTTCATCTTTGCTCCCCACAAGTTTTCTAGCATATTTTGCTAGGTGAATGAGCATCAAATTGGGTCCTAAAGCTCGGGTAGTAAGAGTGGATTTGTAGCTAGCATTTTGCATAACTCAAGTGGCGTTTAAATTTTCAATATGTTATAGAAATTCAATTATGCATTTATTTTTACCATTCATTTGTTACATGTAATTTTCTAATATCTAAGCAATTAAAATAAAAGAATTCATAACATACATGTAATTATTTTTTTTTCGAGTTATCACAATACAAAAAGAAAACTAGAGTTTTCTACTAAATTCGTACAAAGTAGAACAAAATACCCTTAATATCACATAATATTGAAATTAAAGGCTAACCGGGATCTCACATAGTTACTTATCTTGATTCTCTAATTTGCCTGGCAGGCTATCACTTGAGTTCGAGTGAATCAGGAAGATGGCACATTTGACTGATATGTATAAGGAGATAGAGATTTTTTGAAAGGAAGTAGAGTTCCAAAAGAAATTGGCTGAGCACTGAGAAGGACGATGGAAACAGGAGTATTCGGAAAAAATTGAGCTACTGCACAAGAACATGGAGCTGAAAAAGAAATACGAAGGGATTCCGGAAGAGGTACGAAGTAAGTTCGAGTTAGTGCCTTCGTCTAGTCAAACGGCCTCTCAAGACATTCCTAGTAATAAAGATGAAAGAGGTGAAGGAATGTTCGTGACCACAAAGGGAAACGTAAAGAGATGGATGGAAATGGAGTTGCTATGAGGGATAAGGGGAGGAAGAAGAAAAAGAATGGACACTTCAAGAAGAAATGTGTGGCTCCTAAGTGTGAGACGTGTAACAAAAGTCATATAAGAATATGTTATGTGAAAATTGGTGCATGCTTTAGATGCGGCCAACTGGGACACCAAGTGAGGAACTGCAAAGAACAAATGAATTTTGGGATGGTGAAACTGCTGTAATAGTTAAAATTGGCAAGTAGTGATGTGTTAGCTGAAATAGTTGTATTTATGGACCTATGCATATGCGACCTCTATGCAGTGAGTATGTTTCCGATAAAAGTAGTGGACCTAGTACTTGGTATTATGATGAGTAACATTAAATCTTGGTGATTTGACAGTATCTTATATTAACTTTTGGTCTCGATGTTAAGTGACATGCGTCTGTGGTTCGGAAAGGGGAAACTTTCGATGTCTTCACTGATTTTCATAGCCTAACGTTTTAGTCATAGCATTATTACGTTTTCTCTCTAGATAGATTGTGGTATGAATTTCGAGGATGAAATTCTTTGAAGGAGGGGAGATTGTGATACCCCAACTTTTAGGATCATGTAAGGCCCAAAGACAACCTAAGAGGGGGGGTGAATTAGGTTGATTAAAATCTTAATAGAATTTATGCACTTTTTCTTTAATAAAAAATTACCTTCTTTTCTAGTAATGATCAACCAAGTAGATTAGAAGACAAGAGCAATATTGATCAGAAAAACAAGAATAAATAAGCAATGAGAATTTTATTAAACAAAAAGTAAAATAGAATATCAAACCGATTGTCTACCAAGCTTTCCTCAAACTTGAAGACCAAACACAAGGTTGAGCAACTTCTCTTTGATGAAAGATGATCAACTAGATGTACAATGGAGGGAGCACTTCCTCCTTGCCCTAAGCCTCACTTAGTCAAGCTAAGAAGTTTTACAAACACTCAGATAACCCTCAACAAAGCTACACTAATGAGACTTTCAACCACAAGAGAAAAGCTCACAAGAAATTCACACCACTTAGAGAACAAATCTAACTTTGGAGACTATTTTCTAGCTAAAATATCTCTTGAGATCTTGTAAACAAAGTGTGAAAAAGTCCCTGCTTGGTTCAGGCCAGTTGGATTTTAAAGGGAACCAGAAATTGGCTTCATCAATGCTTCCAACGGATAGAAGGCAGCTGAAGAGTCAACTAGCCGTTGGGGCTGTCGGACGTCCGACGACTATATCATCGTCCGAACCAATCGTCCGAAGAACAGCCAAGTTGAGGATCGGACGTCCGATGCGTTTATATCGTCCGACTGCACAGCGTCCGATCGTAGGCAGAGAGTTGGCAAGTCATCTTGAAATTTTTCGGACGTCCGATGCGGTTGTTATGCGTCCGAGGTGTGCGTCCGATCCTTCCGGACGTCCGATGCTTCTTTATGAGCGTCCGACAGCGCTTCCTTCTTGATGTTCTTTATCCTTTCGGACGTCCGACAGATTCCTTCCGGACGTCCGACATGAGTGTCCTGTTTTTGCTTCTTCTTTTGGTTGATTTGCATTTCATGACATATTCGTACCTGATTCTTTGATAGGTAGAAAACACTTATTTATGAAGAGGGTTAGATACACGTTTCAAAATTGTCATACTTAAAAGACAGTATCTTTGATTGGAACAAAACAATGACTAAATTCATTTATATTATTCCAATCTTGTTTGCCACATCCAAAGCAACGTAGCTGAAGTTAAACAAACATATGCTTTCTTTGTTCCATCAGGCCTGATCAAAGTGTTCACTTTCTTGGTCTGTATAAACATTTCAAAGAACTTTTGTGATCATCAAAACCAAGAATAACATTCTCCCCCTTTTTGATGATAACAAAACAAAAGTTTGAAATGAAATTTGATGATTGCAGTATAAGCTCCCCCTTTCTCAAGAGCTCCCCCTTACTTAGTGGATCATAAAATTTTGAAAAACTCCCCCTCACTTGGCTGCCCATCCAAATTAAACAATTTTCCAAAAATATGACAATTAAGCATATCAGCCAATCCAAATTTAAACAATCAATCCAACATATCCAACATCACCAATCATCAATCATCAATCAATCCAGCCCTCTCCCCCTTTTTGTCATCACAAAAGGGCAACCAATCACTTCCAACACATCCACAAACACATTCATCAATGCAAATCAAATTCATTACACCAAAATACTTAAACATCCATAAACACAGTTATCATTCAAAATACTTAACATAAACATACAGTACCAACAAGAAAAACATTACAAATGTTGAACATTACAAACACATAAAATAGACAAACAGAATGCAAATGTCCTAAGTAGTGAACTATGTGGATCCAGGTGTTCTTCGAGAGAGCTGATATTGGGAGAGGTCTTCCTCATCAGTTTCTTCATCATCTTTAGCAGCTTCTTCAATTGGTGCCTTGCCTTTGTCTGATGTGGAAGGGTCATGAGGAGTCACAGGAGTTGATGAATTCGGATCTGGAACTGATGAACCTGGATCAGTGGTGCGAGGTTCTTTGTCATGTGAGACTTCCTCAACCACAGGGGGGGAAAAAGAAGGTTCTTTTTGTCTAGAAAGGCAGTTTGTTGCTCAGAGGACATGGTGAGCATTAGGCCATGTTCTAGAAGAAGAACATGCAGTTTGAGTTCATGAAGAAGCTCAATCACTCCATCATTGGAGGAGGAAGATGCCTTAGTGGCAGATTTCCTAGGATGAATGGGGGTGAGTGCAATAGATGAAGGATCATGTGCAGCCTTAGACCTAAGTTCACTAGAAGATCCCCCCTTATAAGCCCACATGTTATCTTTAAAAACAAGATTTTTTCTTTCAAAGTACCCTTTGGTAAAGGCATAAGAAGATGCTTCTTTGGGACACACACCTAAAATTGAAACTTTGAAAAACTCAAAAATCTTTTGAAGAAACTTTCCATAGGATAGTTTTCTGCGAGAATCAGTGGCATAGCGAAGTAAAAACTTGCACATGACAAAACCAAAATCAATCCGAATTTTTTCTCGAAGACAATAAAAGAGGTACAACTCCATTTTGTTTGCATCAGTTCTATGGCCATCAGTAGGCACAAGTAGGTTTGAAATGATAGAAAAGGCAATTAAATTCACAGGGGCCAGATCATTCAGTTTAGCATCAGCAGGGGAGGAAAAATTTCTTTTAAAATAGGTCAACATTTTAGCCCCATCAAAATGATTATCAGCATTAGGGTGCTCTTCATTGGAAAAGAAATTTGCAATTTTATCCTTGCACCCACGTTCAATGGTAGTATTTAAAATGGAATTCACAATTTCAGAGTCAAAGATTAAATCTACCCCATTAACCCTGGAAAAGATTTCAGTTTGGTCAGAGCCTTTCCTAAGATTAGCAAAAAATTGATGCAGCATTTCAGGATAGTAAACATTTGGCATAGAAATGATATGCGACCATTTCTGAAAAGCAAACAGCTTCAGAATGGGTTCTAAACCTATGAGACGAAATTCAGAAGGGTTTACAGTGCGTTGAGGAATGACACATTTCTGGGATATCAAGGAGTGTTTGTCTCTTGCTGTATCATCAAAGAATGTACGGGGTGGGGCTGATTTTGGAGGCTATTGAGAAGATGTTCCCTGTCCAGATTCAGGCTGAGAGGAGGGTTGTGGTGTAGGCCGTGGCATTTGACCCTTGATAGCTCCCCTTTTGAAACGTTTGGATGTCCGTTTGACAGTAGGAAGATCCTCATCCTCATCCCTGAGTGGATGCTTGCGTCCGGCAGTAACCTTTCCTACCCTTAGATTCACCATTGTGCGAAAAGTGTGGAATGAAGGATGCAAATGATGCACACAGCAGTAGGGAAGTGAATCGCACAGAAATTTTGCGACAAAAAGGCCTTGATCAAGAGTTGTCAGAGCAGTTATGAAAGAGTAGGGTTTTGAGAGAAATTTGGGAATTTGTGAAATGTTATGCGATTTGGTGAAATGATCAGGAGAAATGAATCGCAATCAGTTAGAAAAAGTTTTGTTTGAGTCAATTTGAGAATGAGAGCTTCAAAATGGTACGAATTTGAGAGTGAGGGAAGAGAGAGTTTTCGTCCGAGAGGAAATAGAATAGGAAGAAACTGAAGCAAATGAGGAAGAAAGTTGTTTTAAAAAATGAGCCGTTGCACTGTCGGACGGCCAAACGAAGTTGTGCGTCCGACAGTTGCGTCCGAACATGTGCATTTTGGAAAATGGCTGAAGAACATCATCGGACGTCCGTTCATCCTCTTTCGGACGTCCGAAGGCTATGAAGAATTTAAGATGATTTTTTGATTATTCCTAATTTTGATCTAAGATGGATGAATTGATCCAATGGCAGAGCTTTTGTAAAAATATCAGCAAATTGATCTTTAGAACAAACATAATTTACATAAATTTCACCTTTTTGAACAAGATCACGAATAAAGTGGTGCTTTATATCTATATGCTTTGTCCTAGAATGTTGAATAGGATTTTTGGTCAAATTTATAGCACTAGTATTATCACAGAATACAGGCATGCAGTCATACAACAATCCAAAATCATTCAAAGTGTGCTTCATCCATAAAAGTTGAGCACAACATGCACTAGCGGCAATATATTCCGCTTCGGTTGTAGACAAAGAGATTGCATTTTGTTTGTTGCTAAACCAAGAGACTAAACAATTTCCAAGAAAATGACAAGTTCCACTAGTACTCTTTCTATCCACACGACAACCACCAAAATCAGCATCCGAATAACCATATAGTGCAAACTCATTAGATCTAGCATACCAAAGACCATAGTCTAATGTACCTTTCAAATACCTAAAAATCCTTTTTACAGCATTCAAATGTGATTCTTTTGGACAAGATTGAAATCTAGCACACAAGCAAACAGCAAACATAATATCAGGTCTACTTGCGGTTAAATAGAGTAGGCTTCCGATCATACCTCTATAATACTTTTCATCCACATGATTACCTTCTTCATCTTTGTCAAGCTTTGTAGATGTGCACATTGGAGTTCCAACTTGCTTTGAGTCCTCCATGCCAAACCTTTTCAGCAATTCCTTGGTATATTTTGCTTGATTTATAAAAATTCCCTCAAGAGCTTGATGTATTTGAAGTCCAAGGAAGAAATTTAATTCTCCCATCATACTCATTTCAAATTCACTTTGCATAGTGGTGGAAAACTCCTTACATAGATACTCATTAGTAGCACCAAAAATAATATCATCAACATATATTTGCACAATAAGAAGGTCATTCAACACTTGCTTAGTAAAAAGTGTGGTGTCCACAACACCCCTTTTGAAACCATTTTCAATCAAGAAACCACTTAGTCTTTCATACCAAGCTCTTGGAGCCTGTTTTAAACCATATAAAGCTTTAGATAGTTTAAACACATGACATGGAAATTTTGTATTTTCAAAACCGGGAGGTTGATCCACATATACTTCTTGATCAATAAAACCATTTAAAAAGACACTCTTAACATCCATTTGAAACAATTTGAAACCTTTGAAACATGCAAAAGCAAGAAGCATTCTAATAGATTCTAATCTAGCTACGGGAGCAAATGTTTCATCAAAATCAATTCCTTCTTCTTGTGCATATCCTTTAGCAACTAATCTGGCTTTATTTCTTACAACAACATCTTTATCATTCAACTTATTTCTAGATATCCATTTTGTGCCAATGATAGGTTGATTTTGAGGTCTATCGACAAGTGTCCAAACCTTATTTCTCTCAAATTGATTAAGTTCCTCTTGCATTGCCAAAATCCAGTTTTCATCCTTTAAAGCATCATTGATATTTTTGGGTTCAAAAAGAGAAACTAAAGCAAAATTGTCAATCAATTTTCTAGATGAGGAACGAGTGTTTACCTTCTCGGATGGATCACCAATTATAAGCTCTTTTGGATGATTTTGGCTGAATTTCCAAGCCTTGGGAAGATCTTTGAGTGGATCATCATTTTTGTCTTCATCTTCCTCTTCTTGATCATTATGAACTTCATTCTCCATTTCAGTTGCTGCTGGTTTAGAGCTTCCTTCATTTCCAATTGATAGCTTTTCCATTCCTTCTCGAACACCTACATCATCATCCTCACACGAATTTTTGGAATTATCATCATTGGTTTCGTCAAATGTTATATGTATAGCTTCTTCAATCACAAGAGTCCTTCTATTAAAAACTCTATATCCTCTTTTATTCTCACAATACCCCAAAAATATTCCTTCATCAGATTTTTTATCAAACTTACCAAGATGTTCCTTTAGATTCAAAATAAAGCATTTACAACCAAATACTTTGAAATAACCAACCGTAGGTTTCTTATCAAAAATCAGTTCATAAGGAGTTTTCTTCAAAATAGGTCTCAAGAGGATTCTATTCATCACATAACATGCGGTGTTTACCGCTTCAGCCCAAAGATACAACCTACATTCATTCAACATAGTTCTAGCAGCCTCTTGGAGAGTCCTGTTTTTCCTTTCTACAACACCATTTTGCTGTGGAGTCCTTGCAATAGAAAACTCATGAGTTATACCATTATAATCACAAAATTCTGGAAAACCACAATACTTGAATTCTGTTCCATTATCACTTCTAATTCTAACAATTTTTAAACCAAGCAGATTTTGCACTCTAGCAAACAATGAAGTGAAATTCTTGAAAGTATCATCCTTGTGAGCAAGAAATATTACCCAAGTATATCTAGAATAATCATCCACAATCACAAAGCAGTATTTCTTACCTCCCAAGCTAGTGATTTGAGTAGGACCAAATATGTCAAGATGCAAGAGTTCTAAAGGTTTGGAAGAAGATACACACTTCTTTGGTTTAAAAGAAACTTTTGTTTGCTTTCCAAATTGACATGCATCACAAATTTTATCCTTTTCAAAACTGATTTTTGGCAAGCCTCTAACAAGCTTCTTTTTTGAAATTTCCTTTAATAAATCCATATTAAAATGACAAAGCCTCCTATGCCACAACCAAGGATCTTCATTTGAAGCTTTAAGACATTTTAAGCTAGAAGAATCAACTTTATCAAGAATCACAATATATATGTCGTTAAACCTCTTCCCTTTGAACACAACATTATATTTGGAATCAAGTACAATGCATTCATGCTTTTTAAACAACACATACAAGTCTTTATCACACAATTGACTAACACTAAGCAAATTATAACTTAAGTTATCAACTAAGAGCACATTATGAACAAAGGTTTCACCATCCTTACCAATATCACCTATTCCAATTGTCTTAGCTTTCACATCATCACCAAATGTCACTTTTTCACTTGATTTTGATTTCAGCTTTATAAACAAAGAGGGATCACCGGTCATATGCCTTGAGCAGCCGCTATCAATGAACCATTTGGACTTGTTTGACCATTTTTCCTGAAAAGAGAAAGTGTTTGGTACCCTTTTTAATTTTTGGGTCCACAATAGTTAGCATTGTATCTAATTAACCACATGCATTTCATCCCTTTGTTCAGATTTCTTTTCACATAGCAATCACCTTTCAAATGCCCTCTTTGACAACAAAAACCACACATAATGGAAGAGTTCTTAACATATACTGGTTTGACATATCTCAGTCCACCTCTTCTATATGTTGTGAAATCATGTGCATTTTTGTTGTGTGCAAATGTTCTTTGAAAAGTAGTGAGATGTGTAGATGCCATGTTCCTTTTGATAAAATCCTGCTTTCTGGCTTTCAACGTTTCATCCAAGTTGTCCATCCTTTTTTTCAAATCACCATGTCTTTCCTTCAGCATTTCACAAATATTTGTCTTTCTATCAAGCTCATTTTGAACATCACATCTGGCTCTTACAAGACTTTCATTGTCAGTCTTTAGTTGTTTATTTTGTTGAAAAAGACTTGTATTTTCTTGAATGAGAAAAGCCATTTTCTGTTTTAACTGCTTGTTTTTATCATAAGATTCCTTCAAGGCATTATGCAGTTTTTCAACAAAGGATTCAAGATCATCATCTTCATCATTATCACTTTCAGATTGAGAGTGTGTGGACATTACCTCATTATTTCCAACAGCATGAAGGCCATTTGAGCTGATTCATCCTCTTCTTCAATTTCCCCTTCGGAGTTGCATTCATTCCAAGTAATCTGGAAGTTATTGAATCTTGATTTTCGATCAGCTTTCCCATCTTTCATCTTCTTCATGGGGCATTCGTTTGCATAGTGTCTAGCCTGTCCACATTCGAAGCATTTGTCCAACTGTTTCTTGTTGAAATCTTGTTTTCCTTTGTACTTTGCGATAGATGGCTGATTCTGGAATTGATTGCTAGGTCCTCCCCTTCTAAACTTTCTTTTATTCAAGATTCTCTTGAAGCCTCTGGTGATGAGAGCAAGATCATTATCATCACCATCCGAGTCTTCATCATCCAAGTGAGCTGTATCATCTTCACCTTGAGTAGTCTTTAGAGCAATGTTTCTCTTTGCTCTAGCATCCTCTTCCTCCTGCACTTTAGATGTCAGTTTCAACTCATAAGAGGTTAGTGAGTTAATGATAGATTCTATAGGCACAGAACTTAAATCCTTAGCCTCCTCTATTGCAGTCACTTTATTTTCCCATTCTTTGCCCAATGCATTGAGAATTTTCCTGTTCTTCTCTCCCAAGGAGTACTCTTTGCCCAACACCTCGAGATCTTTGATCAAGTCAGTGAACCTGCAATATATTTTGTCAATATCCTCAAGAGGTTCAATTTTAAATGATTCATATTTTGTGACCAAGATAGCCTTTTTCTGTTCTTTCACGTTGTCACCACCCTCATGGATTTCTCTTAGTTTATCCCACATTTCTTTGGCCGATTTGCAGCCTTTTACTCTAATTGATTCATTTGAATCTAAGGCACTATAAAGAACATTCATGGCTTTGGCATTCAATGTGAGGTTAGTCCTATCTTGAGCATTCATTTCAGCTCTCGTTTTTGGTCGAAGTAAACCTGTTTCTGTATCAAGAAAGTTAGCTTCATGCGGTCCTTCACTCACAATAAATCATAGCTCAATATCAATAGATTGCAAAAAGATAATCATCCTTTCTTTCCAGCTAACATAGTTGGAGCCACTGAACATGGGAGGCCTAGTAACAGATTGCCCCTCAACAAACATAGCATGACTGGTTGTCATCTTTACTCCTAGCCGTTAGAGCTTAATCTCAAGGAGACCAAGCTCTGATACCAATTGTAAGGCCCAAAGACAACCTAAGAGGGGGGTGCATTAGGTTGATTAAAATCTTAATAGAATTTATGCACTTTTTCTTTAATAAAAATTTACCTTCTTTTCTAGTAATGATCAACCAAGTAGATTAGAAGACAAGAGCAATATTGATTAGAAAAACAAGAATAAATAAGCAATGAGAATTTTATTAAACAAAAAGTAAAATAGAATATCAAACCGATTGTCTACCAAGCTTTCCTCAAACTTGAAGACCAAACACAAGGTTGAGCAACTTCTCTTTGATGAAAGATGATCAACTAGATGTACAATGGAGGGAGCACTTCCTCCTTGCCCTAAGCCTCACTTAGTCAAGCTAAGAAGTTTTACAAACACTCAGATAACCCTCAACAAAGCTACACTAATGAGACTTTCAACCACAAGAGAAAAGCTCACAAGAAATTCACACCACTTAGAGAACAAATCTAACTTTGGAGACTATTTTCTAGCTAAAATATCTCTTGAGATCTTGTAAACAAAGTGTGCAAAAGTCCCTGCTTGGTTCAGGCCAGTTGGATTTTAAAGGGAACCAGAAATTGGCTTCATCAATGCTTCCAACGGATAGAAGGCAGCTGAAGAGTCAACTAGCCGTTGGGGCTGTCGGACGTCCGACGACTATATCATCGTCCGAACCAATCGTCCGAAGAACAGCCAAGTTGAGGATCGGACGTCCGATGCGTTTATATCGTCCGACTGCACAGCGTCCGATCGTAGGCAGAGAGTTGGCAAGTCATCTTGGAATTTTTCGGACGTCCGATGCGGTTGTTATGCGTCCGAGGTATGCGTCCGATCCTTCCGGACGTCCGATGCTTCTTTATGAGCGTCCGACAGCGCTTCCTTCTTCATGTTCTTTATCCTTTCGGACGTCCGACAGATTCCTTCCGGACGTCCGACATGAGTGTCCTGTTTTTGCTTCTTCTTTTGGTTGATTTGCATTTCATGACATATTCGTACCTGATTCTTTGATAGGCAGAAAACACTTATTTATGAAGAGGGTTAGATACACGTTTCAAAATTGTCATACTTAAAAGACAGTATCTTTGATTGGAACAAAACAATGACTAAATTCATTTATATTATTCCAATCTTGTTTGCCACATCCAAAGCAACGTAGCTAAAGTTAAACAAACATATGCTTTCTTTTTTCCATCAGGCCTGATCAAAGTGTTCACTTTCTTGGTCTGTATAAACATTTCAAAGAACTTTTGTGATCATCAAAACCAAGAATAACAGATCATCTTTTGTTTAGTCTCAAAGAGGATATTACGGTTTCTTTAGTTTATTTTTATTTTAAACCATTATTTTGTTTTAAAGAAGAAACTAAAGTTATTTCTTTGGATTTGATTTAAAACCTTGTTTTATTTTAAAAGACTAGAAACCCTAAAAGTCTAATCAAAACCCTAGCTTCACTTGTGACTGACTGTTTTCTCAAATTTCTCATATTTTAACCGAAACCCTAAATTCAATTTATGGAATTGTAAAACCCTCACGTTTTTCTTAAAAATACCCTTTTATTTGGAAATTATTCATTTATAATAGCCTTACTACTCAATCACCCCACAATAAGTGCAAATGAACCTAGAAAGTAGGGTTTCATTTTTCGTTTTCAAGTTGGAGCGACTTAGGGTTTTCACGTGTATCCGTAGTGTAATTATCGGGTACGGAGCGAGGATCAAATTTGGTGCTTAAGAGTGACTTTTAGGTGAGAAATAATATGTGATTAGAAGCAATGATATAAAGTTAGTGAGTAGGAAGCAAAAACCCTAGTACGTGTGATTTAAGGAAAAACGATGCGAACCGACGTGTACCGTGCACTACCGATTGAACGCACCACTTGACCACCACTTTCTTACCACATGAGCTCATTAATATTTGAGCAAAATATCCCCCTCATTGCCAGCTTGTGACAGCCCCACTTTCCCCTAAGGCGAACCAAAGGAGTTAGCGGACTGCCTGCCCAGCTCTCGCCAGGACTACGGATCAGATTAGAGCTATCCGCTTCAATCCGGAACTTACAAACTCGCGTAAACAAATCAAAATAGTAAAACAACCCAAGATAAAATGAAAAGAAATCCGGAACCGACCATGAATAGTAACCGACCCGTCAGAACCCAACCGAAATAGCTAACAAACATTTACATCTGAACTTTAGCGTTTACAAATCAAAATGACATACAAAAGCTTTCAAAAGATAATACATATACACGGTTTGCCAAATCAAAAGAGAAACGCCCCAAAAGTACACTTAGGGTTTTAATACATGAGCTATACAAAAGATATGTTCAACTAGCTCAAGTCGGCAACCGATTATCAAGTCCAGTCCAAAAGTATTTATTTTCCTGTAAGGAAAACAAAAGGGACAGAACGGGGTGAGCTTGCGCTCAATGAGGTACCAAACAGATAGCAGAAAAATCATGGCATTTCACATTTTCAAATCAGATACACATGCCAGATGTAAAGCAAAGGAACCAATGATTCAAATCAAAAGGATACGGGTGGCTCTCAGGAGCCAAATTTCCAGCGCAGTACTTGATCCAAATTGGTTGACTCTCCGTCAACGTATATAGAACCAAAACGTCCGTAGACCCCTCTTTACACCGAATTCCGTCCACCAAACACCCCTTTACCGGGCCCGCTCACCGTAACCGAACAGAAATGGTAATACTCGAGTATACCGGAATCAAGGGTCTCAATACCCAAAAATCCCCGAACAGACTACCGTGGTTCGTTATCTAATCGTCCAGGCCCTTGCCGGCCCGACTCGAATAACTTAGCCACAGGATTGAGCTCATAAGTCATAGAAATCCGAACAGATGCAGACACAGATAACAGATTCAGATACAGATACAGAATAGCAGATTCAGATAGCAGATTCAGACGGTAGATTCAGATAGGCACTCAAAATTGGCATATGAACAGATAGAAGAACGAGTGTGATAAAGTACACCCTCGCCTCCATTTTATAAAAACAGTATTTGGCTTCACTAGTCATAAATCAAGTATTCAGATATTCAGATATTTCACATAATGGGTAGCAGGTAGTGGAACACTCACCGGCTCAACTTCAAAAGTTTTCACTTCAGATTGGCCTTAATCGCCAAGAAACCCTAAAATAATCAAAATAAACCAATTGAAGGTTTTACTTCCAGAATCGAGTAAACAGAATGCACATGTGAGGCTCGACTGCACGTCGTACGCCTTGCCAAATAAATACTAATGCAAGAATGCAAAAACATGATTCCCTTGGAAACGAAAAGGTAGCATGAGGACCTAGGCGCAAACAACCCAAAAGCCTTTCATTCTACCAAAAGGCAAATCCAACTTAAAGGAACCAAACGGCCTAGAAAATCGGCCAGCACTTCCCCTAAATTTCTTACTTTTCCCAGCCATTAAGGCTTCACTATATCCTCAAATCAGTCCCAACATTTCACACAAGAGTCACCTCATTTCCCAAAAGCCGTTCACTAGGCTCAAAGCAGTACAAGTACAAAAGTTAGCTAGAAAATGACCGGAATAAGAGTAAGCCTTAAAACATGCAAACAAGTACAATAAGACTCGATAACGAATCATAAAACCATGCCAATCACAACCCCAATAGGATTTCATATACCTATATAAGCATAATAGCAAACCAGAAAATCAGAAAATATAACTCATTTGATCAATCAACAAAAACAGGTTTGGCCTCCGTATGCGGTAATGGCACAACTCTCACTACAATTATTGGTTGGGGGTGTAAGACCCACCGTTTCGAAGCCAAGAAACAGAGCTACAACATTGTAGAAGGTCACTCAGTCCAGTTCCTAGTACAACTAGGTCAAATGTGCCAAATACTAACCCAGAATTACCAAAACAGGTTTGCAAAACGCAGAAAACTGTAATCGGTATATCTCAGTCCATACAAGTCCAAATGCCGAAATTCCAAAGGCATATGTTAGCTAAGACATCCGGATTCAATTCATAAGAAGACACCAACTTCAAAATCCAAACCAATTCCAGTCAAAACAGCCCAATACCAACGCAGTTTTCGTATTCTGACCAAAGCAGAACAGCTACAGTAAAAACGTCATATCTCACTCTAAACTAATCCAAATGACCTGAAATTTTGCAGGCACTTCAAACTCATCAATACCTACAACTTTCATGTTTTGAGCAAAGTCCAATTCGGCCTCTATCTATGACCTAAAATTTCGGACAGAATGTTCAACCAAGAACCCTAATTTTCCAGAAATTCTTCCAAATCCAAAATTGATTGCAATTTCCTATCATATGCACCTACTAGAGCCATAGCCCCTTATTACCAACCATCAAAAACAACCACACCATCAAGATCATATGAAACCAGAAAATTCCTCAAAAATTAAAAAACTCAACCAAATCACTTCAAACCAAGAAATAATCCACAATTTCTAACACAATAGCCACCATTAGGCATAAATTCAACATCATTAGCTATAAGAGAATGTTCAAGCATCACTTACCAAGTAAACAAGAGAGAGGAAGATGTTGGACACCTTAAGTTCTCCAAAAAGCTTCACCAAAACACTCACTAACACCAAGTGGAAGGATTTTATGGAGTAAAAACTAATTTAGGCAAGTAGTTTGGAAGATTGAGCTAGTTGGGAGCTTGAAATTTGAAGCAAGTTTCTTCCTTCTTGAGCTCTCAAGAGTCGGCCAACATAGAGTGAAAAATGGTAATTTTTTTGTGAATTTTGAAGATATTTACTCCATAAGTCAAAAGGTCAAAACCATGAATAGTAGTCTTAAGCTACTTCCAATCCCATGGTGACACTTGGCACCTTAGTAAATGCATTTCTATCCTTTCTTTTTCCTCTCACATCAATCAAATCACCTCCTCTATTTATCTCTTAACACCCGATAAATTTAACACAGTATTCGAAACTTAACCTTATTAGCCGAATTTTTTCGAACTTTTCGCACTAGTGGGTCCCACGTCCGATATACGTTCTTAATTTCTCAAAATCTATTCGATACTAGAAAAAATCATTTTAAAACTATAATTACGCATAAAATCTACCAGAAAATATTTCTAAGCCAGAAAATGCAGAAAACATGCCATTAAAGGAAATAAACCCTAGGAAAAGATTAGGGTTTCTACGGGTTCTCACACAGCTAGCTTGGACCGAAAATGTGGACCAAATGCAAGGAAAGAGAAAAAGAAAAATGAGTGGTGGTGGTGAAGCCACTTGTTGGCCACTTAAGGACCATTGACCAAATGACTTATCTTACCTTCTTATCCTTCATTTTGCATCTTTCTTCTCCATATATTCTGCTGGTTGGCCTAGACAAGAGAGGGAAAGAGAGAGCAAGAAAACCACCTTCCCTCATCTTGAGTTTGAGCTGCCAAGTGAGAAAGAAAGAAAACTAAACCGATTAAAGGCACCCTTGAGTGTTTATTTAGTGAGGTGTTGGTGAAATTTTGAAGGGGGAATTGTGGCCTAATTGAATGTATGGTATTGCTTATGAACCATATGGGTGATTGTGGTTAATTGTTATGAGAATTGATATTTGGTTGTAGGTTGGACAAATAAGGAAATGAAGGGAAATGTTGTCCGAACTTTGAAAGTGTTTGATTGCTTTGAGGTTGCGATCTAGGACTTGGATTTGGGCAAGGCAATGATATATAATGGATGGTTCCTGAGCCGTGGAGGTGAGTGACACTAAACTATTTCCAAAGCTACTTATGAACTATTTCGTGCATTCTTTACTCAATTGCATATCATGCGTGCTTGCATGGGAGTTTATGGCATGATTTGGCTTCAATGAGTTCTTGGGGAGTCTTGTGCTGAACACCAACGTCTCCACCACTTGTTTATGTTCATCTGGAGCACAAAAGGGGCTCCCTCTTACTGTTTAACGTTAAAGGATCTATTTGAACGTTGGATGTTTAAGTACGAATGTTAGAGGAAAGGGCGGAAGTGTTTGATTTGCGGAAGTGGTGACCACCAGGTTAGCAATTGTCCGAGAAAACGGTCACGTGAAAGTAGTACTCAGCAACTGGAGGGCACTAAACCAAAATCAGCCAATGAAAAAGGGAACCAAACAAAAGTACCGGCAAGGGTATATGCCTTAGACAACCAACAAGCTCCTGAGCCATCTGAAGGTAAAAATTTCGAGGACGAAATTTCTTAAGGGGGAGAGAGTGCGAGGACTTGCAAATTCCTTATATATTTCTTGAAAATTTCCTTTTATTTGAAAATTATTTGGAAAATATTATTCTATACCATCTTACTACTCAATCACCCTAGAAAAAAAAATGCCAATGATCATAGAAAATTAGGGTTTTCCTTTCCGATTTCAAATCAAAGTGAAATAGGGTTTTTCGTGTATCCGCAGTGTAAGGATCAAATTTGGAGTAAGGATCAAATTTGGTGCTTAAGAGTGACTTTTAGGTGAGAAATATTATATGATTAGAAGTGATAATAATAAGTTAGTGATTAGAAGGTAAAAACCCTAGTATACACGATTTAAGAAAAATCGGTTCACATTGACGGGTATCGATCACTACCGATTGAACCCACCACTTGACCACCACTTCCTTACCACCACATACCCTTGATATTTTTACAAAATATCCCCCCCTCATCCACAGCCATGTGACCAAAATATGTGGCCAAAATGCAAGGAAAAGAAAGAGAAAATTTAGTTGGTCTTGGTGGTGACAAATGTCAACACCTTATGGTTCCTTGACCAATCTTTTGTCTTGCCTTCTTATCCCTTATTTCAGCCCATTTTCCCCATTTCTTTTCTGGTCTGGCCGAGCTTGAGAGAGAGAGAGTGAGAGCAAGAGAAACAACTTCAATCCATCTTGAGTTTGAATCATCCAAGTGAGGAAACAAAAAAAAAACTAAACCGATTAAAACCTTCCTTGAGTGTTTAGCTAGAGGCGTGTTGGTGAAATTTTGAGAGGAAAAGCTAGGGTTGCTCTTGGTAGTCACTTTAGCAAGGTAATGGTGCTGATTTCCCCATTTCTTACTCTTGATCTTGTTTAAATTAGCTTAGCATCTCAAATTTGTGGTGAATGATGGTTGTTATCATGTTTTGGGTGTTTTTCCTTTTAGTTACACGAATTAGGGTTTGATGGATTGCTGCCTATACTTGATGTATGGTTAATATATGTTGTATCCAAGATTATATAGGGGGTTTTGGTAGCAAGTGAAGCAAGAAATGAAGAAAGTTATCATTGAAACCAAAAAATTCCAGATTTCTGGCAAATATGACTTCAATTCTGTCCGGTTTTAGTGCTCCATGTTAGAGGCCGAATTAGGCTTGGCACAAAACATGAAAGTTGTAGAGAATGATATTGTATGGTTTCCTACAAAATTTTATCTCAATCAGAGCAACGTAACCCATGAAAAGACCGAAATACCCCTGCTACCCTGTTTCTACTCGAACATGCTAATCAGCTTCTGTAATTGGTTAGTTTGACCAGGATTACTACTGATTTGGTTGATGATGTCTTCTTAAGAATTATAGCCTTGTATCTTATATTTCAAATGGCTTTGGAATTACCTGAATTGGAGTTGTGTGTGCTGAGATATGAGTGAATAAAGCAGGACTGCTAGTTGATTTCTGCAGTGAATCTCGAACTGGAAAATCTGGAATTGTTTTGGTAAATTTGACCTAGTTAGGGTGAGAACTGGACTGAGTGGTCTTCATGGAAGTTGTAGGTCTTTGTCTTAGCTTTTTAACGCCTCCAAGAATTCCCTAAAGGGACTTTGGTAGCCTGAGATATGGCCATTTAAATGTAGTACAGTTAATTAGCCGATTAGTTGGAACCTGGTTCTGTGAACTGGGAATTTGATTAGGTTACACTTGAAATTTGACCAAGTGATGTTCATGAAATTGTAGGACTTTGTCTTAGCTTCGAAATGGTATAAGTTGCACCCTAATCGGATAAGCGTAGCTTCGGTTGTGTCCGTTACGCAAAACTCTATCAAATCTGTCTCTTGTTAAATTTGATTTTCGCACTTGTTGTTAGTTGATTTTTGTCCTTGTATTGTCTTGAGCCTATTGGATGGCTATTGAAGTTAGATTTTTGTGTGTGTACCTTTGGGTTTAAATGAGAAAAAAAATAATGAAGCCAAAATGGCTGAAAAATTAGGTAAACACAAAGGGCATACTGCCCAAATTTACGCTCAAGAACTAGAAAACTATACTTGCAACTTGAGTAAGGGTTAAGAGTGAATATCACTTGAACCATCTAGGATATTTGCATCTTCTTTTACCGAGGTATATAAGTAAGGATTTGGCCGAACTTATACCCTTGAGAAATAAAATAATGACTGCTCGGAGTACGTTTTCTTTATCACTTCGACTTAAATGGAGATTTCAAAGTTTTACGAGCAAGCATAAGTTTTACAAATATTTTACTCATAGCCTTGGTTTAAATGTACTCTTTTTACTTCCAAAACTATACTTATACTTTGTACTAGTAGTTATTCGAATTTTCTTTGGTTCACTTAAACTTTGGAGGGGTTTAACTATAATATTTTCACTTGGCTATTATTAGGGTTTCTTGGCGAGTGAGAGTGTTATCCGGGAGGATACTTTGGACATTATTTTGCTTAACTAGGTGAGTGTTCCTTGTTTGTTATATTTCCTTGACTTATTGGCTTGTTATTATTGATTGATAATGTGTTAAGTGCTTTCAATGATTGCTTAAAATGAGTTTTCTAGGCGAGTGTGTATTTTATCGCACTCGACCTAAATGAATGTGAAATTTTCAATGATTAAATGATTAAATGCTAGTTGCCTATGAATGTAAGCCGTTTGGCTGAACTGGGCCCTTGCCCTTCGTTGCTGATCGACTCGAGCCAGAAGCGGACTCGGTCGGGCGATTTAGTGACCCTGGGTGAACGTTTGGTATACTCGAGTATTACCTTGTTGTCGGGTGGAGCCTGGCCAACGTCCAGGAGGGGGTGAATGAAATGAACGAACGAATGTCAATGCAAACGAGGGTTTTACTTACAAAAAATGTATTTTAAATGATTGGAGGAATAAGGGGAATGACAGGAGAATGAATGAATGAACGAACGAATGAATGGCTCCATGTGAGCCGTATCCTTTTAATGAATGTGTTTATCGCTTTATTTTGTATTTGTATCTTGAATTATTGGTTATATGTAATGAATGCTTTGAACTTCTTATTGCCTATGTGTTCGGAACCTCACTGAGCTTTTAGTTCACCCCTTTAGTTTTGTTTTCCTTAACAGGGGGATACGAGCAAGGACGAGAGCCCAGTGTAGGTTAGCCTAGTCTAGTGCTTTTGTTTTGTAATGGTTCTCGCCCTAGTGCTTGGCACGGGCTTGATGAATGACGAATTGAGAACCTTTGTATATTCGATAATTGTACTTCCTTTTGAGAAAGAAATGTATATAAGTTTTGCTTTAAGTTTTGGATTGTTATTTCGTTTGATCTTGTGGTTTTATTTCGGATTTGATTGAGGTTCGACTGAATCCCGGCGAGAGCTGGGCAGGTGGTCCGTCGAACCCTCTGGTTCGCCTTAGGGGGAGGTGGGGCCGTCACAAATTTGGACTAAGTGGTTTTCATCAAAATTGTAGCCCTCTGTCTTAGCTTCGAAACGGTACAAATTACATCCCAATCCGATAAGCGTAGCTTTGGATGTGTCCGTTACGCAAAACCCGTAAAATCTGTCTTTTGTTAAACTTCATTTCCGCACATGTTGTTAGCTTGATTTTTGTACTTATATGACTTTGAGCCTATGGAATGGCTATTGAAATGAGATGATATTGTGTGTGACTTTGGGATTGATTGAGGAAAACAATGAAGCCATAAATGGCTGGAAAAATAGGTAAATACAAAGGGCGTGCTGCCCAAATTTTCGCTCGAGGGCTAAGTTTCTATTTGAATTTGTATATTTTCGTTTGGCAAATACTATGACCATTTTTCATCTTAAAACATGATCCTTCTTCAATTGGAAACTCCAAATGTTTACTTACGCTTACCAAATAAAAAGAAGTGGTTTAGGGTTTTCTTGGGTATTTTGTCCTCCCTTTTACATGAATTTCATTAAGACATTTAGTCTATAATATCTACTTGAATATGAGATGATTTTGAACCATATAAACGATCCCGAAAACAGTATTTCTTAGCCTATCTAGTTGGATTCCGACTTGTCTTTGGTTCAAGTGTTTCCATTGGAAAATTTTATAACCCTTTTGAGTTGGGTTTTACGTTTCGACTATGAAACCCTAGTTATTTTTGTCCTCGTTTCACTTTAAAGTCTTTTATACGTTTTACTCATCAATTGTCGAGTTCTTTGATTTCACCTAATTGTTTGTGTTACATGAGCTGTAATATTCTTTCTTGTTTAATCTTAGGTTTTCTTGGTGACTAAAGATAATATCCGGAAGGATATTTTGCACGTTGTTTTGCGTATATAGGTGAGTGTTACTTGTTTGTTATATTTCCTTGACTTATTGGCTTGTTATTATTGATTGATAATGTGTTAAGTGCTTTCAATGATTGTTAAAACGAGTTTTCTAGGCGAGTGTGTACTTTATCGCACTCGACCTAAATAAATGTAAAATTTTCAATGATTAAATGCTAGTTGCGCATGAATGTAAGCCGTTTGGCTGAACTGGGCCCTACCTTTCGTTACCGATCGACTCGAGCCAAAAGTGGACTCGGTCGGGCGATATGGTGACCCTGGGTGTGAATGTTGGTATACTCGAATATTACCTTGTAGGTTGGTGGAGTCTGGCCAACGTCTAAGAGGGGGTGAATGAAATGAAACGAACGAACGAACGAGGGTTTTACTTACAAAAATGCATTTTCAAACAATTGGAGGAATAAGGGGAAATGTTAGGAGAACGAATGAATGAACGAAAGCATGGCTCTCTGTGAGCCCGTATCCTTTTAATGAATGTGTTATTATCGCTTTCCATTGTAAATGTTTCTTGAATTATTGATACTCTATGTTTAATGTATTGGATTGATTGTTTGGTTATGTGTTCAGAACCTCACTGAGCTTTTAGCTCATCCCTTTAGTTTTGTTTTCCTTAACAGGGAAGGCGAGCCAGGACGGGAGTTTTGGATAGACTAGCCTAGACTAGTTTCTTGGTTGTCTTTTGTAATGGTTCTCGCCCTAGTGCTTGGCACGGGTTGGATGTATGAAGAATTGAGAACCTTTGTATATTCAATGTTTGTACTCTAATGTACATAAGTTTTGCGTTAAGTTTTGGATTGTCGTAATATTTATTCCTGTGTTTTATTTCGATTTTAATTGAGGACTGAAGAGAGCGACTGAGTCCCGGCGAGAGCTGGGCAGGCGGTCCGCCGAACCCTTTGGTTCGCCTTAGGGGGAGGTGGGGCTGTCACAACTACTACCTCATATACAAGCTTGTATACATCATATACCATCTACACAATAAGAAATATGGCTGAACAATACAAAACTCTACCTTACTAATGCCCCCAAAATCATCACAACTACTTGAATAGCTACCAATTTAATCAAAACATGGGTTGTATAGCAACTTAAGCAAAAATAAAAGAACCAAAGATAAAGGATAGCCAATATACCTCTCGAAGATGCTTATAAGAGTTATCCACCACCTCTTCTTGTAATGCTTTTGCACACCAAGCTTTCCAAGTGCTCAAAGAAGGATTTAATCGGTTTAGAATCTTGTTTTCTCACTCAAATGGATCAAACTCAAGATGACATAGAGTTCTTTCTCTTGCTCTCTCTCTCCCTCAAGCTCACAGTTTTCAGCCGGAAAATGGAGAAGATCGGAGGCTAAGAAAGGTTATAAGACTTGGTCTTGGTTTGGGTCAAAGGTGCTTGGATAGCCTCCATTTCTCACCACCAAAATCCATCTCAATTTTTTTTCTTTTCTCTTGTTTTCTTGGTCAAATATTGTGGCTGATGTATGAGATATTTTGAGGGTTAATTAGCTGAAATAAAATGAGAAGATTAAGGTAATAAAGTATTGTGAGGCCCCAGTTCGTTCTACGTTGATATATTCATTAATTGGGCGGTAACGTTTGGTTTTGGGAGTAGTTCGAAAACCCTAAGTAGGGATTAAGATTTAAACCCTAAGTTCCGGTTAAGATTGAAAACCCGTTTTTCTACATTTTCTTTATTAGAAAATTCCCCAGATAATTTTTATTGAGTAAATAGAGTTTTTAGATGATTTTTCTAGTATTAGTTAGTTTTTGAGAAATTAAGAACGTATATCGGACGTGGGACCCACTAGTGCGAAAAGTTCGAAAAATTTCGGCCAACTAGGTTAAGTTCTGAATACTGCATTTAATTTATCGGGTGTTATGAGATAATTGAAGGTTGATATATGGATGAGAGTGGAGAGAGACAAAGTGATAAACTTGCATTAAATAGGGTGACATGTGTCACCATATGATTAATTCTTGTTTTGACTTTTTGTTCAACCTTTTTCCAAATTCTAAATAAAACCAAAAATTGACCAAAAATCCCTCAAAAACATAGCAAGCTTGGCCGGCTCTCTCCCTTGAAGAAACAAGAAAAACCTCTCTCAATTTCATACTCCAATCTTGCCCAATCTCACAAACTAACCGGTTAATCTTGAATTCCTTCCATAAAACCTCTTAGTTTAGTGCTTGTAAGGTGTTGTGTGGAGTTGGTTGGAAAGCTAGAGGACCTAGTACTCTCTCTCTCTCTTGTTCTAAGGTAAGTTGTGAAGGACCACTTTCTTCTTCTAATAATGTTTAATTCATGCTTGGTGATGAAATGAGATGCAAGTTTATGGATTACATCTTGATTTTGGTTGGATTGGTGAAGTTTTCTATTTATTGGTAATTTTTCTGTTTTAAAATGAACATGATTGTGTGGCTATCTATGATGATTGGAAATGGTATATAATGACTCTAGAGGGTGGAAATGGTGGAAGATTGCAAGGAATTTCTGTTTTGGAAGAAATCTGGAAAATTAGGGTTCTTGGTTCTTCATTCTGTCCGAAAATTTTGGTCATAGATAGAGGCCGAATTGGCCTTGGCTTAAAACATGAAAGTTGTAGGTAATGACATTTTAGAGGTACCTACAAAATTTCAGGTCAATCGGAGTAGCGTAGAGTGAGAAAAGTCGAATTTACCCTTGCTGTTCTGGTTTTGGCCGAATGTAAGAACTGCGATTGTAATTGGTTGTTTTGGTTGGGATTGCTTCTGAATTGGTTGTTATGGTCTTCTGATGAAATGTAGTCTTAAATCTTAGCTTTCATATGGCTTTGGAATTTCGGAATTTGGACTTAGGTAGCCTGTTTTATGATGTTTGTGCTAGAATACGTTTTGTGAATCTGTTTTTGTGATGCTGGTGTAGTATCTTGCGTTTTTGACCTAGTTATACTCGAAAATGGATTGAGTGTCCTTCTTCAACATTGTAGCCCCTTAGGTCCTGAATCTACTTGTAAAATTTCAGGTCAAACGGATTAGTGTATCCTGAGTTATGGACAAAACCATCAGGCCTGTTTTAGACGTTCGTTTGTGTACGTTTTGAATTTCAGTTTCTGACAGTGGGTTTTTCCGTATTGATCCCATTCGATCTGGGTGTCGACTCCTTCATAAGAAATTTAGATCTTGGTCTCAGCTTCGAAACGGTATAAAGTGCGTCAAAATCCGAGTTCCGTAGCTCCTGTTATGATCAAAACAATATCGATCGTCAGAACTGCCTTGTATTTGGACAGTTCTGACGGGTATTTTGGCACTCAATTTTCGTTCTATTCTGAGTGGATTCAGATCTTGGCCAAAACATCAAAGTTTTACCCTTATGTCTCAGCTTTCTAATGCCTTTGGAATTTCCTGATTTGGACTTGTGAGCTAGAAGTTATGGTCTAGTAAACAGACCCTGTCTGTCATTCAAAGTGCAAACTTCTGGTACCATTTTCCATGATTTTAACCTGTTTTGATTCTGATCTAGCTTAAGATGTCTTCATGAGAATTGTAGGCCTTCCTCATAGCTTCGAAACGGTGTCTCGTTCACCTTGATCCGATATTCCTAGCCTAACATTTGACCAAAACGGTTTGAGATGGCAGATTTGGCCGTCCCGTTTGCCGTTCCGCGCGTGCGCGTGTGCCCCTTTTTGCCGTTTCCGCACTTGCGCGTGCCAATTTTGCCGTTTTGCTTGTTTTGGACCTGCTAGTAGTCGTTTGTAATATTATGTGATAAAATCTTTTATTTCAGACAGTGGTGAGCTAGACGGAGCCGGTGGGGCCCACTACTAGCGAACACGCGCGAAGCGATTTTTGCTTTTGTACTACTTTTGGTATTTTGAGTAAGTATTCAGGCCGCTTTTGTGTGTTAGTTGCTTATGCGTTTCGATATGTATGAAAAGGGTACCTAGGCGAGGGTGTACTTTATCGCGCTCGACCTAAACCCTAGTTTGTGCGCATATTTGTACATGACATATGTATATGAATCATTTTGGAACTAAACTCCTTGAGCTTGTGGCTCGGGGCGACTTTTGAATAAATTTTGTGAAGTTTGTGAGTTTGAGGTTGAACTCATGACCTAGATGGACTATTCGGGCCGGTTAGGGCTTGGTCGAAGTCAGTCCAACTTAGTCTGAGGTCACCAAGTTTGTAGGTTCATGTTATGAACCAATTTTGTGAATCCGGTTCACCGAGAAGGTGACCAAGTTTGTGACCCGAGCTTGTGACTCAAGCTCAAGTTTGTGATTTCGTTCGCCTGGGCAAGTTTGTGAGGTGACTGGCCAGTGAGGGTGATAAGGTGTCGGTGGGTGTACAAGTGAAGTTCTACGGACCATTAAGTGTGGTCGACGGAGTGTCGGCAGGAGATCACGCATGGCATATGAATTGGCTTTGGAGCCACCTGTATCCTTATTATGTGATGTTACTTTTCTGCTTTTGCTTTACTCTTACTATGTCACTGTTGTTACGTGAAATTTACGCTTTTGCCCCTGTTTACTTACTAAGCTTCCAGCTTACCCCGTTTCCTTTGTTTTCCTTAGCAGGGGACGACGCGGGGAACTTTGGGACTCTGCCGCTAGTAAAGTTAGGTCTAGTTTGTAATAGTTGGACAGTTAGGATGTTTGTTTTTGTTTTGGTGGTTGGTATAAGGACCCTTCTTAGGGTCTATCTTCTGCTGGTTGTGGTTGTAGTATATTAGAGTGGTTTGACTCGTTACTTTTGAAGATGTAAATATAACTTTTGGATTGTATATATTGTATTTAGTGCTCTTTCGAACTTTAAGTTTTGAGTCCTGGCGCGAGCTAGGCAGGCGGCCCGCCGATACCCTTGGGTTCGCCCTTGGGAGAAGTGGGGTCGTCACAAGTATGGGTCAAGTGGTGTGTTTACCCGATAACAAACGGTACCTGTCGGTTCGAGCCGATTTTCCTTAAATCGCGTATACTAGGGTTTTAACTTATAATTTACTAACTTATTTTTATCACTTCTAATCACACACTTAATATCATCTAAAGCTCACTTTTAATCCTCAAATTTGATCCACACTTCGTACCGGATAGCTGCACTATGGATAGGCGTAAAACCCTAATTCATGCTGACTTAAAGCACGAAAAGTGAAACCCTACTTTCTAGGTTCATTTGCACTTATTGTGGGGTGATTGAGTAGTAGGGCTATTATAAAGTAATAATTTCCAAATAAAAGGGGATTTTAAGAAAAAATATAAGGAAATTTTTCTAGTCGTCACAGAAACTTTCACCAAAGAGCTCTTTTTATTAACTTATTCCCTTTTCTCACAATTTTTCTGGAACCAAAGTGAAGGTCTGCATCATAATTAAAGATGTTTGCTTCAAATGCTTCATATTAAATCATGAAAATCCATAAAATCAATCGATACAAATTCAATCACAACTTTGCCAAACTAAAAATTGCTTGAAATAAAACTTGAAATCTAAAGATGTTGATACCAAATCATTCTGTGAGAACCCGTAAATTCCTCCTAATATTTTTCCTAGGGTTTTTCCCCTTAATGGCATGTTTTCTGCATTTTCTGGCTTAGGGAAAATTTTCTTGGTGAATTTTATGAGTAAATATGGTTTTTAGATGATTTTTCTAGTATTGGATAGTTTTTGAAAAATTAAGGATATATATCGGACGTGGGACCTGCTAGTGCGAAAAGTTCGGAAAAATTCGGTCAATTAGGTTAAGTTCCGGATACTGGGTGAAATTTATCGGGTGTTAAAAAATAAGTAGAGGTTGAGATGTGATTGATGTGAGAGGGAACAAAAGGATAGAGATGCTTTAAATGGAGTGACAAGTGTCACTTTGTGATTGGTTGCACTTGTTGGAACACTATTCACCTTTTGACCTTTTTACCATTTGGCTAAAATATCTCAAAAATTACCAAAAATTCACTCTTTTCTTCTCCATCTTGGCCGGCCTTCTCTAGCAAAGGAAGAAAGAAAACTCTTCAAAGTTTTGGCTTCCATCTAGCTCAAATCCTCCAAAACAATCACTTAAACTTGTTTCTACTCCATAAAACCTCTTCATTAGGTGTTAGTGAGTTGTTTGGTGAAGTGTTTGGGGAAGCTAAGGTGACAAGAAACTCTCCCTCTCTTGTTTTACTAGGTGAGTAGTGAATGAACCTTCTCCTTCACCTAATGAAGCTTAATTTGTGCTTAGTGGTAGTTAAAATGTTGAATTTTGTGGTTTATTTCTTGATTTTGGATGAAGTGGTGAAGTTTTCCATTTATTGGTGATTTTTCTGTTTATATATGAATTTGATGGTGTGGCCTTGTATGATGATTGGCAATGGCCTAAAATGAGGCTAGTAGGTGTAAATGATTGTTAATTGCAAGCACTTTTTGGTTTGGAGGGAAATTTGGAAGACTAGGGTTTCATACCCTTCAATTCTGCCCTAATTTTTAGCTCCTAGTTAGAGGCCGAATTGGCCTTGGCTTAAAACATGAAAGTTGTAGGGAATGACATTTTAGAGGTGCCTACAAAATTTCAGGTCAATCGGAGTAGTGTAGAGTAAGAAAGTCGAAATTACTATTGCTTTTCTGGTTTTACCCGAATGTAAGAATTGCGCCTATAATTGGTTGTTTTGGCTGGAATTGCTTCCGAATTGGTTGTTGAGGCCTTCTGATGAAATTTATCCCTGTTTCTTAGATTTCAGCTGGCTTTGGAATTTCTGGATTTGGACTTGTAGAACCTGAGTTATGATGTTTCCGCTAGAATGCGTTTTGGTGAATCTGTTTTATGTTTTGATGTAGTATCTTGCATTTTTGACATGTTTGCACTCAAAATTGGGTTGAGTGACCTTCTGTGATGTTGTAGCCCTATCTTTTAGCTTCGAAATGGTGGGTCTTGTACCCTCATCCGATAATCATAGTGAAATTGGTGCCATTACCGCAAAATAAGGAAAAAAACTATTTTTTTTTCAGGGCCAAAGCTAGTTACATTTCCAAAATTTCTGGTTTCCTTTAATGTTTGTATATGCTTATGGAACCCTATTGGGGTCATGTTTGGCCTTGGTTTATGACTCGTTATCGAGTCTCATTGTATTTGTTTGCATGTTTTAGGACGTGACCGTGGTGCACAACGTTCTTTTGACGGAAGTGCATGAAACCACATTTGCGAGCTTGGTGAGTGTACTACTCACTTGTGTGTTATTATATGGCTTTGATACTTGAACTTGAGGTGTTGAATGTTAATTGAGTGAAGTGAGAGTGTACTTTATCACTCTCACTTATTGTTTTGCATGTTATTGGAAAGTGATTGGAATGTTATATGAAATGTAATACATGACTTGGTGTCGTTTGGACGAGTCTCCAACGACGACAATTGTTATCTTTGAGCTCAACCCCATTGGTAATTGATTGAATCGAGCCGGCGAGGGCTTGGTCGTGCCAATTAATGTGCCTTGGGGCAATGTTATATGGAATCTTGTAGTATGAGAGACTCTCGATTCCGGTTTACTCGAGTAATAGCACAATGCAAGTGTTTGGATTTCGGGCCCGGTTGGGGAATGTTAGGTGGAAGGAATGGAAGTAAAGTGGGGTCTACGGTTGGTTATTTTTGAACATTGACGGAGAGTCAATGACGTCCGATCAAGAAATGCAAACGAGGAAAAGGGCTCTTGAGAGCCATCTGTATCCTTTTATCACCATATTTGACGTGTGCCTTTGCTTATTTTACTATATTGAATGAAAGCTTGATGCTTATGTGCACTTGGTTGCGTAAGTGACAGTATCTCACTGGGCAATTAGCTCACACCGTTTCTTTTGTTTTCCTTACAGGAATATGACTCTTTTTGGAATGAATCTTGATAGATGGTTGCCGAATGAACTAGATGTATATTTTTTTGTATGGTATATGAAGTGAAACCCTAAATGTATCTTTAGGGCCGTTTTCACTTTTAATTTGGCAAACCGTGTATATATTCACTTTTGACAACTTTTGTATGTTACTTTGGATTGTATTTGCTAAAGTTCAAGATGTGAATGTTTGTTCAATATATGGTTGCGTTTTGACGGGTCAGTTACTATTCATGACCGACTCCGAATTTCATTTTTTTTTATTTTGGGTTACTTTGCCCTTTTGCCTTGTTTACGCACGTTTATAAGTTCCGGAATGAAATAGATCGCTCCAAACTGCACTGTTAGTCTTGGCGAGAGTTGGGCAGGCAGTCCGCTAACCTCTTTAGTTCGCCTTAGGGGAAGGTGGGGCTGTCACACATTCGTTATGAAAGAAGCATACTAATGAGAGAGACCTTTGTTAGGTCCTTAGAGTATTGTACCCTTATCACAATAAGTTTCATATAGGTTGTTGATTAGATACATCAAATTGATAGGATAGATACATTGAATTAATTGTATGGTCTATTAATGGTATTGCAAAAATTTCCTTGAATGAGATTCTTGTTTTAATCTAGCTTTATTGGTCAAGTATTTTTACAAGTTTTTATGTTATGAAGGTATAAACAACTTTTAAAGGTAGAAAATTAAGGAGATGGAATACATTGGAAAAAAAAGACAAAATTGGTGCATCGGTTTTTTGAATGATTTGTTTGTCATTTTCTAATATGTTTGCATAAAAACGCTGCCTCATAGTGTTAACACATAAATATCTAAGAGCACAATGAAGTAAACTAACTATTTTGAAACTAACACTAGAATTATATGATATAACTTGAAATTAATCCTATTATAAGATCATATATTTTAAAATTATACTAGTGGAAGGGATTCCCTACTTTTTTGAAACCGAGTTTTAACCTTACTTATATTGTCAATAACCCATAAGGGTATAGCTATCAATTTTAACCCAATTGAGTTGCTCTCTCAAACCCATCTACTAATAATTTAGTTTAGGCTTGCAATGAATTGTAATTAGGTCGAAATAGGGGGCCCACTATAACCCATTCAAAATTTTCTTATAAAAAAGTTTATTTATAAAATGTGCAGAAGATACATCATCAAACATACCATAGATACAACAAATCTGAGTAATAAACTAAAATTACATTTTCAACATTTTTATTTCAATCACTTCGATCCTAATGAACATCTGTGTGATGACCCCAACTCCACCTAGGGTGTACCTCAGGATTTAGCGGACCGCCTGCCCAGCTCTCGCCAGAACTCACTCACTCATATCAAGCAAACAAGTTATAACTTCAAAAGGAAATCAAACAATAGTTCCAAACTTAGAATGTACAGTTATGGTCAAGTCTATCTCAATTGTTCATACATTTCCCAAATACAACAAAAGATTTAAGTTCCAGATAATTTTCAACCATAATCGAGCACTAGCGTGAGTACAATCGTAAAAATTCAAAAACTAGATGACGCTAGCCTGTAACAACCTCAGGCCCTCGCTCGTACCTCCTGTAAGGAAAACAAAACTAATAGGGTGAACCAAAACTCAGTGAGGTTCCAAGCATCATGCAAAAATCAAGTAGCAAGTTGACTACCGTATAAAACTTGAAATATCAAAATAGCAAGCATGAGAGTTCATAAAAATGAGCAATAAATAACAAATCATTAGATATCCAACATTTCCAAGTAAAAAGATACAGTAGCTCTTGAGAATTAACTCAGCCATAGCTTCACCAAGTAGTAGTTAACATTCCGTCAACTTTCAAGTAGACTAACCAGTCCAGTAGTGCACCACTTAACTCCAATCTCCATCAACCATTCAACCCCCCTACCGGGCCCAAACTCCAATATAAACAGTGGTGATACTATTCGAGCATACCAATTAGTCGAGGAGATAACACTCCACTCGACAGAACAGGAGACCCAGGGTTTGTTATCTAATCAACCAGACCTTTGTCGGCTCGACTCGATTAACTAGCCACAGGGTTTTTGGAATTCCAAACAGTGTTCAAGTCATACATAGATATATCAAGCCAATTGCAACTAGTGCACGGCAATAAGTCACATTAGGGCAAGTGCAATAAAGTACACTATTGCCCGACCAAACAAATCAAATATTATCCAATCGCATTAGTAAAACATTTCAGTGAAGTATCAAGTTCAATCATGCACTTGGAAGCACTCACCAAGGATTTACTGCTTTCCAAATACAAGCTTAGGTTCAACCTCCTCGCTAGAGTCCAAATTTCCGATAAATATCATTTACATCTTGAAATCAATTAGGGTTTCAAAATATAGAAGTTTCGCTTAAAGGAAACTAAGTAAATAGAACTTGTTTAAGTAGTACTCATTTTACTTATTAAACCCCAGAAAATTCATGCTCAGTCTTTTGGTTTCGACAAGGAAACGATTAAAACTTTTAAGTTTGCAACTTGGTGTAAGAAACTAGGAAATCGTATTTAAATTTGTCGCTACTTTTGCTTTATAAAGTATATGAGTTTTGGCAAAAATTCAGCTTATATACTCCTACTAAGGGAAACTTGAATACCCTAAACAACCTAAGTTCAATTCAACCAAGAATCACCGCTCAAGTTTTGATTTCACTTGCTTGAACTTCAAGAAATAAAATGGACAGCACTTTCTTTGAAATCATCCCAAAGTTGCTGCCAACTTCATCAGTTGATTCTTTCCAAAGAAAGCCACTGGCAACTCCAAAAAACTCATCCAAACAGGTGTGATCGATACCTCTTTATTAGCCCTAAAATCCATGGACCACTTGGAGGTCACCATTGGTGCACTTTGGATATACCACGTTCTACGTACAAAAAATTGTGTATAATCTTCCTCTACTATCAGCCGAATCAATACATGATTATAATCCAATAACCCAACTGCACACTCACTCTTTAACCTCAATGAAAGGAAAATTTTCCTAATCACATCCATAGGAGGCCTACTATATGAAAATCTGCCCACCAAAGCATTATGGAAAGGCTGCGTAATTTTCAAGATGTCATGCTTAGACATGCGAAGGGCTGGTTCTCCCCAATGTGAAGTACCTACACCCAGATCAAATCCCTCTATAGAGGTGTTAGACGACACCACCATCACAAAACTCCTTGTTGGAAGGACCGAATCACCATCCACCAGCCACCATGCCAATGAAAGACACCTATTAGTGATAGGTAGAATCTAGGGTATCGGTAGGCTTTCATAAATAGGTAGAATCTAGGGTTTTGGTAGGCTTTCATAAACTTAAGTGATTAGTGGCTTATTTGGATTGATAATTAGGAATTTATGACTTGAAATCCTAAATCACGTCAATGAACCAATTGATGAGCATATGGAAAATTATTGTTGGACATGGTTTATATTTTCTAGCTGCAAAAATCCAAAAATACACTTAGGAAAGCTCTTAAAAATAGCATCTTACTTTCCTAAAGTGAATCCAAAGGTCATTCGAATCAAGCTTCTAAATTCCAGCCATCAAATACCATCGAGTAGAGTATTTCTAGGGTCCAAAAAAAAATTTCTACCAAGTCATTTGTTGTTCAAAATTTCATTTAATCTCTCCGGCAACACTTTGTCATGTTTTGAGTCAACGTTTTTAGTTTATTCGAGTATAAATAGTCCAAAAATAGTCCAAATCAGTCTAGGTTTACAAAGAGTCAAATAGTTTCCTAATTTGTGTCATAGGTTTCCTAATTTCCTAATTTGAGTCCTCTTTGTATTGTGTCTTTCTTGGTTGAATTAAACACCAAATCAAATCAGGTTTTTGGTGTCTATTTCTAGCAATAAGTCACTGTCTTTGTGTGTTAAAAATGGTCCAAAAACCTCACCAAATTAGGAAAACCTCATCAAATTGTGTGTTAAATCTAGTCGAGTTCCACTAGAATTTGTTAGGGTTGTCGAGTTCCATTCTCCACAAACCAAACCTAGAAATTTCTGGCCTTGTTTTAGCACTTTTGAGTTGTCCAAATTAGTCCTTTTGTGATCCAATCTCAACTCAAGTGCACCAAATCTTATCTACATCACTTCCTCATGAGTTGTTAGATAAGTCAACGAAATACTTGAGAAATATTTTATTTCTTCAAGTGAGGAGATCAATGACCAAGAGATTTATTTGGTGAGCTTATTAGAGTGTCTTAAACACTTGATTGATACACAAGTGTGAGTGCATACACGTGAGTGTGTGTTGTGAGGACACTTTTCCTTTGTTTTGCTAACCATTTTTGTAGGTCAAAGATGAATACCAAAGGTAGTTCACACCACTTTGATCCCACACATATGTTGGAATCCATATTGGGGAAAGTCGAAAGGAAGTTAAATAAAGCAATCCATCTCATGCATAAAAGGTTTGATAGAATCGATAATGAATCTCTCAAGAGGTGGGGTTCCATGCAATCTAGCCATGATAAAGTGTCAAACCATGAGTTTCTAACCCTCAAGGAGAAGATGGATCGTTACAATTTTTTGTGTGCATATGAACAATAAAAGCGTACTTGTGATGAGTATGAAGAGAAGCAAAGGAGTTTGCATTGAACATCTAAAAAGAGCTCATCCTCCACCAAATCAGCTTGTTTGTTTAAGAAGTCTCATGACCATAATCGAACTGTGGAGCTTAAAAGTTCTCGTAATTGGTCAACATATGGTGAAACAAAGGAGAGAAGATCACTCAAAAGGGAAAAGAAGCCTACTACATCAGCGTCTTCCAAGTCCAAGTATGCCAATACATCATCCATAGATGAAATATATGGTAATTTATGGGATACTTACCAACGACTTCTTCAAGGAAAACAAAAGAAAGAGCAGATTAAAAGAGTTGAATTTGAAGAAATTGTCATTGAAGCTGAAAATTGGGAAGATAAAATTGAGTGTGGGGTAAAACTTGAGGTAAAATCTGAGGAGATTGTCAAAGAAAGACCGAGTGAGCATTCAAGAGAGTTGAGTGAGGAAAATTCCATAGGTAATTCAACTCTAGTAGAAAAACAAGAGAGAAAGCTGACATCTATTGTAAAGTCTAAGGGTGTGAGAAGAATTTTTGTAGTTACTATCTTAACTTTGTTTTGTTTACTGTTTCTTATTTTGTGCGGGTTAAGCAAAGTGCAATCACTTTGGTCTTACATTGTTCCATTCCTACATCAATTGAAGAGTTAAAGAACTTTCATGGAGTTGGAGTCTTGAGTGTTGCTTCGTTTTGCTATCAACATGTGTTCAAACTTCAAGTTAGGGACAGTTTCCTTGTTGATCAGCCAATTGCCTTGTCAAAGGGAGTAACTACACTTGAGTTTTGTTCCATACTTATAATTTTGATAATGAAGTTCCAATCTTTCTTTGTCCATTTTCTGGTTCTTTGAGCACTAACTTTGTTGTCTCATTTGTAGATTCAAAAGTTGTCCATTCTTATTTAGTTACATCCATGCAAGTTGTGCAAAGTTTTAAAGATGTGCCACATAAACATCAACTAGTAATGGATCTTACTACCTTGCACAACCAGATTAGGAGTTTTTCTAGTCTTTTTGAACATTACTATGAAGATCCTTTTCTAGTGAATACAAATGGTGAGATTTCAAGTAGTTTTATACCTACAAGTACTAATTGTGTGATTTCTTTCGTAGGTCCAAATGTAACAATCCATGACAAAGGGTTGATTTGTGCATTTGTAGAGATTGTCCGTGAGAGACTGTGACAGCCGCATCTTCCCCTAAGGCAAACAAAGGGTTTGGCGAACCGCCTGCCCAACTCTTGCCAAGACTCGATCGCTCTCATCAAGTGAAATAAGATATAACCTCAAGACTAAGTGAAAAATAATTCCCAAACTTGAAACATATACTTACATTCATATCCATCTCAAACAAAAATACAATCCCAATTAGAACAAAAGCTTTAAGTTCGCACTACATCCAACCTTATCCAAGCACTAGTGCGAGAACAATAAAAAAATAAAATTTCAAAAAACTAGACCAAGCTAGTCTGCACAGGACTTGTGCCCTCGCTCGCATCCGTAAGGAAAACAAAGCTAACGGAATGAGCTAAAAGCCCAGTGAGGTTCCATACGCATAGCCAAATAATTAAACAAGGACATTAATCATGTAATAACAAGTAATCTGTCGCACCCCATTTTTTTATAAAATAAAGAAATAAAAATAAAAGACGAGTTTAGGAAAATGGCTTTTGATTCAATTTTTTGATTGGAAAATGAATTTTTGATTTTAAAAGAAAATGAAAAACATGGGTCTAAATGGGACTTGAAAATATGACGATTTGACCCAAAATATAGTTTAAAAAGGGTTTTTTGAATGGAAAATGGAGTCGCCACTTGGTATAGAGTTTAGGTGTACCAAGTCACCTAAAAATGAATTTTTTAAAGAAAAAAAAGTAGAAAAAACCCTTTTTAAACGACTCTAAGTCTACGAAAATCAGAGAAAAAGATTCTGGAGTCACATTTGGAGAAAGGGAAGGCAAGGATAAGAATCCAAGGCACCCTTTCAACCTAGCCAAGACTAGTTGCGCGATTTAGTCAAAGATTTTCTTATTTTTTAACCTAAAGATTTATCACATTTGAATGTACTATATGAATGCATACCCTAGATCTAGGAGGGTGTCGGGGGGTCGAAATGTATTTTCAAAGCTTGCTTGGTACCAATCACATTAATTGTGACGCCCAATAAAGACTCTTCGAAGAAGTCACGAATAATGCAAGTCATGAGACTCGAAAGAAAGGAAAAGTAAAGAAAATAATAATATACAAATGTGTATGACCTAAAGGAATGCATCATAATGGGTGCGGGGGACTTATACTTGTGACTTTCAATGTTCCCTTTAATAGAGGGAATACGAGCGTGCTAAGGCTAGAAAAGCCAAACTCGTCCATATCCCATATTCAAAGGGTTTTTCCTAATTTAATCAAGCAAATGTACTAACCTAGGTCTTAGGTTTAGATGAAATGCAAGTCTAATGTCATGTTTCATGTAAAATGGTAAGTAATATACATATAAGGGAAAATATGGGGAAGGGATATACATGTATAAGGAAAGTGTCATGCAACATGGTAAAAGAGGCCCTAGAAAGTAAAGATATGCATGAGATGAAGTGATTTTATCACACAACCATGATCTAACGCTCGCGGGGCTCCTAAGGGTCTAGCATTGGACTAACCCATGTCTACAATTTCCCACTAGCATTGGACTAGTGAGAAAAGTCGGAACAAAGAGCCACAACTAGCATTGGACTAGTATGGATTCGAGAAATTGACCACAGCTAGCATTGGACTAGTGTAGTTACGTCACACATCGGTTACAATCAAATAAATCATGTAATACCTAATAAAAACATGTAAACACATAAATCACATATAGCACATAACACATAAGCATGATATCTAGATGCAAGACCCTAAGAAAGCGGTAACACATAGCACATAGACATGCAAAACACACATAAGACAAATAAAGCAAATAAAGTCCTAACTATTACATTCAGGGGAAGCCTACTACAACCTAAGAGGGGAAACAGAATAAAATAAATAAAATAATAACCTAGCTATTACAACTTTGGCATTCAAATGCCTTTCAAATGATCGAAATTGAAAATAACTATACAAAACTAAAACAAATAAAGTGGATAAATAAATAAACAAATAAAATGAAAACATTCAAAAGGCATGCAATTAAGCACATAAATCACATAGACACATAGGGTCAAATAAAGTGAAAATAAGGGATAGAGTGTACCTCCCTTGCAATGGTAATCAAATGAAGGAAAAATAGCTTCAAAACAATAAAAGGGTCAAGGCACCAATTAAATAGTAAAACATAAACAAAATTGCCAAATCCCTCCCAATTGCAACTTAAATGAAATCAAATAATGCATAATTTCCAAGAAAGTAAAATTATTAATCAAATTTCTAAAATAGAAAACTACCAAGGACCCAATTGCAAATATTAACCAATCACTCAAGCCCAATTAACACGTTTTGGGAACTCAAAGGTCCAAAAGTAACAAAAAGGTCAAGTAATGGGTCAAATTGCAATTACTCTAGGACCTAATTGCAAGAAATCAGAATATAATTGGGCCATTATAAGATAAAGGAAAGCTTGGGAGGGTTAAAAGGCAATTTTTAAAACATTTGCATGCATGCATTGAAGACTTGAGGCCAAATGAAGTCAGTTTGCTTCTCCCATTTCTGCTGCAACTTTTGTAGCCGCAACTCACATCAAGTCCAACAAAACATTTATGGCTTCGGATCAAAACACGCAACCTCATCGTTAAATCATTTAGGCACAAGATTTAGCTAGCAAAAAGATGATTAAAACCAGGTTCTTGTGGGTTGTTGCAGGAAGAAAAAGAAAGCAGCAAAACATGAAGACTAATGCAACTTCATACAAAATTACGAATAAACTTTCTGCCACAAAACTATCGGTGGCTGCTGAAGGACTTTCTTCACCTAGATGTGCATGTGTGAAGTAACTCAAACACAGTCTACCCATTCGACCACCCAAAACAAGTGCAAGACCTTGTTGTCCTTACCCACAATGCAACTGCTTCCATCCGATTCATAAATGCAACAGACGTGAAAATTTGCAGCAAAGATGCAAAGGAAGAAACCTGTGTTGAGCATGCATATTTTTGAGCAAAAAGGCTTTTCTTTTTCCTATTTCTAAGCTCTATAACTTTGCATCTTATCAGTAAACTCAGGAAACTTGCAACCTCGACATGTACTATATTCCTCACGAACATCCAATAGAAAATGCAACCAAGGAAAACTAGGAAAGAAAAAGGCCAAAGTATGAAGTTTTCCAAAAAACCTAGGCTGTCTAGTCGAGGCTTTGTTAGGACCTGGTGAATCTTCCTTAAGCATGACGAGTCAGTAAAACCTTAAGCATGGCCAAAGTCGTTGGATACAAGCTTCCAAACGACGCCAGAACAGATACAGATATAGATAACAGATTCAAATTCGCACAGTAAATTGGCATATGAACAGACAAGAGAACGAGTGTGATAAAGTACACCCTCGTCTCAAACAGAATAAACAGATAGTACATTCGTTCATATCACAGATTGCATATACAGACCCCAAGTTAAACAACAAGTAAGGGGAGTGGTACACTTGTGACAGCCCCACCTCCCCCTAAGGCGAACCAAAGGGTTCGGCGGACCGCCTGCCCAGCTCTCGCCGGGACTACGAGGTCGAATCACTCCCACTTCTATAGCACGCATGAAAGAATCCAAAGAAACGAACGATTGGGAAACCTCCAAGTTAAATGTAACTTACCAACCCATAATATTGTAAAAAAATCCCTGCCAGATTTTTATTTTTATTTTTTTTTCCTTTTCACACTTGGATATTACACTCGTCCGAAACCTCAGTAATTTCATTAAACTCCAGGTAGCCATAAAGAATGAACACGTTCGAGCGGGGTAACACAAGTACCTGATTAAACACTTATATTTATATATATAAACACATGATTGCAAATTTACAAATCAAAAGGGAGTTGTTGGATCGAAATACATTCAAGGTTTCTATCTATTGAGGAGCTATACAAAAAATATATATCTAGCTCAACTCATGCTTCTAAACATCATTGTTCCCAAAAGATTTTCCTGTAAGGAAAACAAGGATAACAAAACGGGGTGAGCTATAAGCTCAATGAGGTACCAAAAATAATAACAGTCAAGGACCAAGGAACTTCATGCTCAATTAATCACATAGGTGTACCAAATAAGGAAATATGTAAACAACTTAGATAGAAAGGATACAGATGGCTCTCAGGAGCCAATTTTCCGTTGCAGTACTTGATCCGACTACGTTGATCCTCCGTCAACTTCCAACTAAAGAAAACCAGTCCAGTAGAACACCGCTTTAACACCGAATCCCGTTCACCATTCATACCCCCTTTACCGGGCTCGAACGCCAAATAAAACAGGAATGGTAATACTCGAGTATACCGGAATCAAGAGTCTCAATACTCAAAGATTCCATAAAAATAGGCACCCACGGATTGTCAATTTTCTCAACCAAGCCCTTGCATGGCTCGATTTAATTAACTCCCCATGAGGTTGAGCTCAGGTTTAACAGGACGATCAAGTTTAACAGGACGATCGTGGACACACTTCCAAACGATTGAATAACAGGTGCAAGTAACAAGTTCAAGTACATAACAAGTACAAGTAACAGATTCCAGTTTGTTCAGTACAGGCAAGAGAACGAGTGTGATAAAGTACACCCTCGTCTCATACAAGATAAACGGTCAGGAAAGATATTCAAGCAGCAAGTTGTAAGTACAGAAAACCAGTTTAACAATAATTCAGGGGAGTGGTACACTCACCTGATCAAACAAGGATAATTTCAAAAGTTTCCTTCCCAAGTGTGGCTTTACTCGTCGTTACCTCCTAGAACAATCAAGGCAAACACTTAAGACTCGACTCCAAGACCGAGTATGGAATTCGCAAGTGAGACTCGGTTGCGAGCTGTATGCCTAGTCAAAAGAACCATTAATGCAAAGCAAAGAGGTGACCTCGGAGTAAAAAGGTAACAATTATTCTTAAAAGCATGAACAACCTCAAAATCCTTCCTACAATGACTTACCAACTCCAAATTTGAAGTAGATAAAGAAAGCAAGATCAATACCAGGAAAACAGAATTTTTCCAGTTCCGCGCGACCCTATATGAAAAATCATATCTCAAGTTTTGTAAGTCCAAAATTAATAAAAGTTATACCGTTAGAAAATACATTCAAAGGGCTATAACTTTCCAGAAAACACTATTGTAAGATTCAGAACGTAAGCCAGTCGAATTCAAGTCGGAAGTTGCTGCTTTATCCAGTGGAGGACAGAACAGGTACAAGATTTCAGTCAAATTTGAAAAATCACCATAAATTGGACAAATAGAAACAGGATCTGAAATTCTCACAGTTTATAGCCCTATGAATCTAGTTTAAAATGCAACAAACGGAACTCAATTCTGACATTTCTACATCAAGATATAGCAAATCTCCCGAGACTGCACCGAAGCTCCTACAAACATTTGGACAGCACTTCCCCTTGTCTCTCTTTACTTTTCCAGCCATCAAGGCTTCTTTTGTTTTCCTCAATCACTCCCAAAGGCACACACAAAATAAGTTCATTCAATAGCCATTCAGTAAGCTCCAAGTAGTACAAGTACAATTCAAGCTAGGAAAAATTCCAGAAATGAAAGTTAAGCTCAAAACTAGAAAAACAGTTTTTGACATCATTTTGCGGTAATGGCACCAAAGGCACTACAATTATCGGATGAAGGTACAAGACCCACCATTTCGAAGCTAAGAAACAGGGTTACAATATTGAAGAAGGTCACTCAGCCCAGTTCCGAATGTAAACAGGTCAAAAATGCAAGATACTATACTAGAACCGCAAAAACAGATTCACAAACGACATTCTGCTGCAAAGAGCATAAATCAGCCTACTTAAGTCCAAATCCCGAAATTCCAAAGCCATCCGAAAGCTAAGGAACAGGGATACATTTCATCAGAAGACCTCAACAACCGATTCGGAAGCATTCTCAACCAAAATAACCCATTACAGAAGCAATTCCCAATTTCGGGTAAAACCAGGACAGCAAGGGTAATTTTGACATTTCTCAGGCTACGCTACTCCGATTGACCTGAAATTTTGTAGGCACCTCTAAAATATCATTCCGTACAACTTTTATGTTTTAAGCCAAGGCCAATTCAGCCTCTAACTAGGAGCTATAAAACCAGGCAGAATGTTCCCAATAAAACCCTAACTTTCTAAAATTTCTTCCCAACCAGAAATTGGTTGCAATTAACCACTTTTTCCACCTTCTAGAGTCATCATATACCATTTCCAATCATCATAGATAGCCACACAATCATGTTCATATTAAAACAGAAAAATTCCCCAAAATTATAAAAGTTCATCAATTCAACCCCAACTCAAAATATAATCCATAAAATGGCATCTCATACTACCACTAAGCATGATTTAAGCATCAATAAAGGGAGGAGAGTAGTTCTTCACAACTCACCTTAGAAACAAGAGAGAGAGAGCAATTAGTCCTCTTAGCTTCCCAAACAACTTCACCAATCACCTCAAGACCACTTAGCAACAAGATTTTATGGAATGATTTGGAGTTTTATCCGTTGGATTTGAAGATTGGAGCAAGATTATGAAGTAGGAAGTTGGAAGATTTTTTTCCTTCTTTGAGCAAGAGGATTCGACCAAGTGAAGCTTGAAATGAAGAGATTTTTGGCCAATTTTAATTAAATGGTAAAGGCATGAATAGTGGTCCAAAAGGTCAAAAGGTAAGAATGAATCTTCAAGTGACACTTGTCACTTCATTTAATACATCTCTATCCTTTTGTCTCTCCAATAATAATCCATCTAGATAACTTCTAATTATCTCTTAACACCTACTAAAAGAAACCCGGTATCCAACACTTAACCTAATTGACCGAATTTTTCCAAACTTTTCGCCCTAGTGGGTCCCACGTCCGGTATACGCTCCAAAATTCTCATGAACTCATTTATACTAGAAAAATAACTTGAAAACTGTATTTACTCATAAAAATTATCTAGAAAATTTTTCTAATAAAGAAAATGCATAAAAGGCGTGCAATTAAATAAAGTAACGCCTAGAAAATAAGAAAATTTACGGCCTCTCACACGCGGTACTGTTCATCCGCGGCAATTTTTTTTCTTCGTTTCCGTGTCCAGTTCCACGTTCGAAGGCTGTAGTCTCCTTCGTGATGATATCCCTAGTGTGTGAATGATTTATTAAGCTTCAATAATTCATTTTCTTTGATTTCTCTTGTGAGTTAAATTACTATTGCATGTTTCGTCTCCGTAGTCCTGGCGAGAGCTGGGCAAGCGGTCCGCCGAACTCTTTGGTTCGCCTTAGGGTAAGGTGGGGCCGTTACATTGGAACTACACCAAACTTGGTACGCTAAATCTTCCATGTATGAACAACATTCCTACCAAGTTTCATGCAAAAACTCCCACGAAAAGGCAGTCATTAAAACCACTAAAGTTCAAGAAAGATTCCAAGGCTAGACTACCTTCTCACATCTCCTTTTTTTTTCAAAAGCTTTGTTCCACACAATCAACTTCAATTAATTCAAGTATTGAAACTAATGTTCCATAAACATCCTATAAGAAATTTAGAAGTAATTGACATCAAGGTTTTCGAAATATAACTTCCCAAATCAGATTTAACCATTTGGCCAAGAGAAAAGGAAAAGTTTTCCAGATTCGAAGAGCAACTTTGGGACATCATTTGTATATTGAAATGGTCTTAGATTGACACCAAAATTGGTACAATTCAACTTCCATATGAGGACTACTCCTCTGAAAAATTTTATTGAAAATTCACACGGGAAGGTTGTGACAGCCCCACCTTCCCCTAAGGCGAACCAAAGGGGTTAGCGGACTGCCTGCCCAGCTCTCGCCAGGACTAACGGTACAATTTACGTCAATCTATTACGTTTCGGAACATACCATTGTGCGCAAACAGGTCAAAATTGTAAAATAAAAAAAATGAAAATCGAAGCCGAAATTTATCCAAACCACAGCCAAACATATACATACATTGGAAATCAACATTTACAACCATAGTGGCATGCCACAAACATTCATTAAGGAAGTACATATTCGGTTTGCCTATCAAAAGGAAATGAACCCGTTACACATTAGGGCTTCATCTCAAAAGCTATACAAAAGACATTTACAAGCTCAACTTGGAAATTGACTATCCAATCCATTCTCAAAAGTAATATATATCCCTGTAAGGAAAACAAATAACACGGAATGAGCTAAAGCCCAGTGGTATACCACTACATAAGCAACCAAAGTCACATAAGGATGAACTTTCATTTAAAGTGCACAAATAAGCAGTGAAACAAAACGGTAAAAGGATACGGTCGGCTCTCAAGAGCCCAATTCCACGCTTGCCATCTTGATACAATCTCATTGACCCTCCGTCAATGTTAAGAGTACCAAACCGTAGACCTCACTATACTTCCATTCCTTCCACCCAACATACCCCAACTGGGCTCGCACTCCAATTCAGTAGTTTTTGGTAATACTCGAGTTTACCGGAACCAAGGGTCTCGTTACCACAAGGTTCCACAGTACAGTCCCCGTGGCAATTCAATCTTCACGACCAAGCCCTCGCCGGCTCGATTCAATTGACTACCGAACGGGGTTGAGCTCAGTGACACAGTAAGACAGTCGGACAATCGTCCAAACAACACCAATTCAGTTTCCATGCATGGAATTCAATGTACCATATAACCAGTGCAGTATTACAGTAATACGGTAAATAGCCATGAATGAAATCACAAGGGGTGAGGGCGGTCAAGTACACCCTCACCTCAATCATTTCCAATAACCAATTAAGCCTTCAAGGCATCAAATACACATAGTACAAAGCCACATTATAACAAGTAAGTGAGTAGTATACTCACCAAGCAAGAAAGTGGTGTTTCATACACCGTGATCACCAAGATGTCGTGAGCTACCGTCACGTCCTAAAACATGTAACACATTCAATGAGACTCGATGCCGAGCCATAAAGCCATGCCAATTACAACCCCAATAGGGTTTTATAAACATATACAAGCATGAAAGCAAACCAGAAATTAAGAAAAGGGCTTTAACTTAGGCCTTGATAAGAAAACCGGTTTTGACGTCATAATGCGGTAATGGCACAACTCTCACTACAATTATCGGATGGGGGTGTAAGACCCACCGTTTCGAAGCTATGGAATAGGGCTACAACAATGTAGAAGGTCACTCAATCGAGTTCCTGACCCAACTAGGTCAAAAATGCCAAACACTAAACCAGAATCACCAAAACAGGTTTGCAAAACACAGAAAACTGTAATCGGTATATCTCAGTCCATACAAGTCCAAATGCCGAAATTCCAAAGGCATAAGTTAGCTAAGACATCCAGTTACATTTCATCAGAAGACACCAACTCCAAAATCCAAACCAATTCCAGTCAAAATGGCCAATTACTATCGCAGTTTTCGCATTCTGATCAAAGCAGAACAGCTACAGTAATTTCGTCATATCTCACTCTACACTAATCTAAATGACCTGAAATTTTACAGGCACCTCAAACACATCAATACCTACAACTTTCATGTTTTGAGCAAAGTCTAATTCGGCCTCTAACCCTATGATCTAAAACCGGACAGAATTGGGGTTTTATGAACCCTAATTTTCCATTTTTCCATCCAAATCCAAAATTGATTGCAAATACTTATCAAACATACCTACTAGAGCCATTATAGTCTATTGCCAATCATCAAAGATGGCCACAACATTCATTTCATATTAAACCAGAAAAATTCCCAATAAAATAAAAACTTCACCAAATCACTTCAAACCAAGATAAAAACCAGAAATTTCAGCCCTCTAATCACTAATAAGCATAACATAAGCATCATTAGATGTAGTAGGGTGTTTCAAGTCTCACTTACCAAGAAACAAGAGGGATGAAGATGTTGGACACCTTAGCTCTTCAAACAAACTTCACCAAACAACTTACTAGCACTAGAAGGAAGGATTTTATGGAGTGAAATCTAGTCTAAGCTTTTGTTTATGGAAGATTGAAGCTTATGGAAGCTTGAAAGTTGGAGAAATTCCTTTCTTCTTTGCAAGTAGAGGGCCGGCCATAAGAGGTAAGAAAATGGTGATTTTTTGTGCATTTTTTTGATATTTAATCCTTTGGTCAAAAAAGTCAAGAAAGTGAATAGTGTTTCTTAAAGTCCAACAAATGAGAAGGTGACACTTGTCACCTCCATAAATGCATTCTTATCTTTCTTTTCTCTCTCACATCAATCATTTCACACACTCTACTTATCTCTTAACACCCGATAAATTTTACACAGTATCCGGAATTTAACCTAATTGGCCGAATTTTTCCGAACTTTTCGCACTAGTGGGTCCCACGTCCAATATATATTCTTAATTTTCTAAAAATTCTCCAATGCTAGAAAAATCATCTAAAAACTATAATTGCTCATAAAATCCACTAAGAAAATATTTCTAAGCCAGAAAATGTAGAAAACATGCAATTAAGGGGAAATAACCCTAGGAAAATAATTAGGGTTTTACGGGTTCTCACACTCTCCCCCCCTTAAAAGAATTTCGTCCTCGAAATTTCTCACCTTAATTCCCGAAAAGGTTTGGGTATTTCTTTCGCATCTCCTCTTCCATCTCCCAGGTAGCTTCCTCCACTCCGTGGTTTCTCCATAGCACCTTCACTAGCGGAATTCGCTTGTTTCTGAGCTCTTTGACTTTTTGATCGAGCACTTGGACCGGTTTCTCTTCATAGGCCAGTGATTCATCTACTTCGATATCCTCCGGTTGTAAAACATGAGATGGGTCAGGATGGTACTTCTTTAGCATCGAGACGTAAAATACGTCGTGGATTCGAGATAGACTGGATGGCAGTTCCAATCGATACGCGACCGCTCCAACCCTCTGAAGGATCTTATAGGGTCCGACGTACCGCGGTTGAAGTTTCTTTCCTTTGCCCGTTGTAAGACTTCGTAAGGGTGTGATTTTGAGAAATACATGATCTCCAACTTCAAATTCCAAATCTTTTCTTCGGTTATCCGCGTAACTCTTTTGACGACTTTGGGCGGTTTGAAGTCGTTGTCGTATCAACTTGACCTTTTCCTGAGCCTCTTCCATTCATGGAATGGTTGCCGGGTTCAGTGCTTTCTTTTCACCCACTTCGTCCCAGTAAATCGGTGAGCGGCACTTGCGTCCGTAGAGAGCTTCGTACGGAGCCATTTGAATTGACGAATGGAAGCTATTGTTATATGCAAATTCGACTAAGGTCATGTGCTGACCCCAGTTGCCTCCAAAGTCCAGAATGCATGTTCGTAGCATGTCTTCGAGAGTTTGAATTGTCCGTTCTGACTGGCCATCCGTCTGAGGATGATAGGTAGTGCTCAAATTGAGTTTAGTCCCCAAGGTTTCTTGAAACTTCTGTCAAAATCGAGATACGAATCGTGGGTCCCGGTCAGAGACAATGCTCACAGGCACTCCGTGTAGCCTTACAATTTCATCCATGTACAATCGGGTCAATTTGTCCATTGAGTACTTCATGTTCACCGGCAAGAAATGGGCCGACTTGGTTAATCGGTCAACGATCACCCAAACGGCATCGTGCCCTCTTTGCGTCCTTGGTAAGCCGGAAACGAAATCCATTGTGATGTTTTCCCACTTCCACTCGGGTATCTCCAAGGGTTGTAACAGACCCGACGGTTTTTGATGCTCTGCCTTCACTTGCTGGCAAATGAGACATTTCTGCACGTATTGAGCAATTTCCCTCTTCATATTGTCCCACCAATAAGTTCCCTTCAGGTCTTGATACATTTTGCTGCTACCCGGATGGATTGTATACTTGGACCTATGAGCTTCCTCCAGAATTTCCTCTTTCAACAACTCTTCCTTCGGTACTACGATTCGGTTCCGATACATCAAAAGACCCTTAGGACTCAAATTGAAGTCCGTTGTTTCTCCCTTTTCCAATTTCTCTCTCCACTTCCGTACCGTCAAATTCTCGCCTTGCGCCTCTTTTATACGTTCCAGTAGAGTGGAGGTCACCCTTACATTGCTAAATATCACCTTATGACTTCCAAGACAGGGTTTCCACTCACACACGGATTCTAGCAAACCCCACTCCTTAATCATTAGTCCTGCTACTTGCACCTTACGACTCAAGGCATCTGCTACCACATTTGCCTTTCCCGGATGGTAATTGATCGTACAGTCGTAATCTTCCAGGAATTCTATCCACCTTCGTTGCCTCATGTTCAGTTCCTTCTGGGAGAAAAGGTATCTAAGACTTTTGTGATCCGAATACACTTCGAAGGTCACTCCATATAGGTAATGCCTCCACTTTTTCAGAGCAAACATAACTGCAGCTAATTCTAGATCGTGAGTCGGGTAGTTCTGCTCGTGAAGCTTCAATTTCCTAGAGGCAAAAGCAATCACATTCCGGTTCTGCATCAAAACGCATCCCAATCCTTCTCGCGACGCGTCTGCATATACTGCAAACCCGTCCACTCCCTTTGGCAAAACCAGTACCGGAGCCATGGTTAATCTTTTCTTTAATTCCTGAAAACTCGTTTCGCATCGGCCATTCCAGATAAACTGGCCATGCTTTTTTGTCAAATCAGTTAAAGGTCCTGCCAGTTTAGAAAAATCCTTAATAAACCGTCGGTAATACCCAGCTAGCCCTAGAAAGCTACGAATTTCCGTGGGGGTTTCTTGCCTCTTCCAATTTACCACGGCCTCAACCTTCGCCGGGTCCACCGAAATACCTTCGTAGGAGATCACGTGACCTAAAAATGCTACTTTCTCCAACCAGAACTCGCATTTACTAAACTTGGCGTACAGCTGATGTTCCCTCAATGTCTGCAATACCACTCTCAAATGCTCCTCATGCTCCTCGCGTGTCTTAGAGTAAACCAAAATGTCATCAATGAACACCACGACAAATCGGTCTAGATAGGGTTTGAAAACCCTATGCATTAGGTCCATGAAGGCGGCGGGAGCATTAGTCAGTCCAAAGGGCATAACGGCGAACTCGTAATGCCCGTATCTTGAATTGAAAGTAGTTTTCGGAATGTCCTCCTTCCTAATCAACAACTGGTAGTATCCCTGTCGGAGGTCCAACTTCGAGAAGACCACTGCTCCTTGCAGCTGGTCAAACAACTCGTCGATGTGGGGCAGTGGATACTTATTCTTGATGGTCACGTTGTTCATCCCCCGGTAATCAATGCACATCCTCAACGTTCCATCCTTTTTCTTCACAAATAGGACCGGAGCTCCCCAAGGAGACTCACTCTCGTGAATGAATCCCCGCTCCAAAAGGTCTTGCAATTGCAACTTAAGCTCTTTAAGTTCTGCAGGCGCCATTCGGTAAGGGGTTTTCGAGATAGGTGCGGTTCCAGGTAAAAGATCTATTCGGAATTCTATCTCCCTTTCCGGAGGTAAGGCTACTAACTCATCAGGAAATACATCCGGAAATTCCCTCACTATAGCCACGTCTTCTACTTTTAACTTATCCATCGGGGTATTAATTAAGAAAGCCAAAAATCCTTGCGCCCCTCTACTTATCAGTTTCCTAGCTCGAATGCCCGAAATGAGAGCAGATGAGGCTAACCTACCCCTTATATCTAACCTTAAGGTTGCCTCGCCAGGAATGCGAAATTCAACTATTTTCGTTTTACAATCCAATTGGGCGTTATACTTGGCTAACCAGTCCATACCCAAAATCACATCGTACCCCTTAATGGACAAGCTAATCAGGTCTCCTAAAAATCTCCTTTCACCTACCCATACATCGCAATCCTTATAAACCATACTAGTCACCAAACATTGATTCCCCGTAGGTGTACTAACTTCTAGGTCATATGGTAAGCTAGCAGGTTTTATATCGATGCCACACATGAAATCAGGGTTAACAAACGAATGAGTGGCACCAGGATCAATTAAAACTTTAGCAAAGCGGTGGAAAATAGGGATCGTACCTTCCACCACCTCGGAAGACTCTGGGACCTGATGGGGCTCTAAGGAGTACACTCTAGCTGGCACCTTAGGTTTGGATCCGTCTCCCTTGGCTGGTCCAGTGTTGGTCCTCGGCGGTAGTTGACTCCCCTTTCCGTCTTGTTTCAGGACCGGGCATGTAGCCAGTTGATGGTCCGCACTTCCACACCGCAGACATTTACCCTGTTTCCTCCAGCAGTTGTCTTCGGTGTAGTTCAGCTTTCCACAGTGCCCACAGGGCCCACGAGGTGCCGAAGCCGAGCCACCCTGAGCGTTTCCCCGTTGTCCTCGCCCAGCTTGGCCACCCCTGAACGGAGTCCCTCTGCTTGACCCAGAATGACGACCACCTCCAGTTCCTCATCCAAACTTGGAGGGAGTGCTCTTCTCACCTTGTCCGGACGTACTCCCAGGAAAACCACGCTTCTTAGCCTGAAAGTTTCGGACCTGAAGCCGTGCACTCTCAACTCGTTGGGCTTTTTCCATAGCCTCGCTAAACATAGTGATTTGAGCCGCCGCGAGGTCTTTCTGGATCTCAACGTTCAAGCCCTGAATAAAGCGCCTCACGCGTCGTTGCTCGGTCATGATTAATTCAGGCGCAAATTTGGACAGGCGGGTAAATTGACTCTCGTACTCCGCCACAGTCTGAGCCCCTTGCCGGAGCCGGATAAACTCGTCCTCCTTCCTCTCCTGGACTAGAGGAGGGAAAAACTTAGCATTAAATTCTCGGATGAAGTTCACCCAAGTTCTCGGTGTCTGTTCCCGTTCCCATTTTTGTCTAATCACGTTCCACCAGGAACGGGCAGCTCCCTCGAGTTGAAACACGGCAAATGTCACCTGCCGTTCCTCTGGGTAGTGTAAAGCTGCAAATATGTCTACCATCTTCTCAAGCCATTTCTAAGCAACGTCAGGGTCGGGTCCTCCAATAAACTTTGGCGGAGAAAACTTTTGGAAACATTCTTGCGCCCTATCTTCGCTCTCGATATGATGGCCAGGGTTTCCGGGGTTAGTGTTTGGGTTCTGACCCTGTTGTTGCACTACTTGTGCTAATAAATTGGTCATTTGCTGCATAGCAGCAGCGATTTGCACATTAGGGTCTATTTGGGGTTCAGGATTTGGTCCAGTAGAAGCTTCCCCCGTTTCCCTAACCGGTGTGGGTTGCCTACCGTGCCCGCGTCCCCGACCACTTCGTGTTCCTTCCATAAGTTCACTCGGTCTAGGCAAAAGTACTAAACCAAAGCAGTAATAAAGCAGGTAAGTAACACATAAACTTTCACATAACACATATTGATACATTTCACACAGGGTCACAAGCACACATATATACACGCCAAACATATGTATACAAGCAGTCAGTCAAGTACGGCCAAGGCACGTACGTACATAAACGATCCTCCCGAGGATAGGCCTATCAAAAGAAATTTACACGTAGCTAACTCTACATCCAAAACGGTTAGCTAAGGCTCTATCCCTATCCCTATGTACATTCAAAAACCACCACTATCCAAAAGAGGCCTAATAGTCATGGCCTAGTCAGTCGCTGGGGTCTGGGACCCAGGCAACGGGGTAGACTCCTCCCCAGTCTCGGCCCCAGCGTACGAGGCCTCATCACTAGACTCCTCGAGTCCGTCGTCGCATAAGTTAAGGATCGCCTCAGCACGACCCCTGACCTTGCGAGCTCTCTTAGTCTCACGCTCACGTGCATCTCTCAGTTGATCACATAGGTCATCGACTCGATCCTCGGCCTCATGCACGTCATACTCTAGCTCCATGATACGTGCGGCTTGCTTCTCATTGGTTGCCCTAGCCTGAGTCACCTCAGCTTCCAATGTAGCAACCGCAGCTTCCAGCATAGTGTTATCCATAGCAAACTCCTCACGTTCCTTTGCCACCGCCAACACTAGAGCGTTTGGATAGGCGTAGTTGCTACGGCACTCGCACTGTCGAACGCGGCTGGCCGAGCTCCAACGCACCACGGCCCCCTTCTGCCTAAGTTGATACTTAATTGGCGGCAGCGTACTACGAGGACGATCTCCTGCCGGACGGTCACTCGGGTCACCACTCGCATCCATCCTATAGCAAAGGAAGAAATAATATGATTACACTTAAAAGGCATAAACAATAGAATCCTCAAGTCAAGCATTCCTATAACACCCAGGCTAATTCAAACCTAGGCTCTGATACCACCTGTGACAGCCCCACCTTCCCCTAAGGCGAACCAAAGGGGTTAGCGGACTGCCTGCCCAGCTCTCGCCAGGACTAACGGTACAGTTTAAGTCAATCTATTACGTTTCGGAACATACCATTGCGCGCAAACAGGTCAAAATTGTAAAATAAAAAAAAATGAAAATCGAAGCCGAAATTTATCCAAACCACAGCCAAACATATACATACATTGGAAATCAACATTTACAACCATAGCGGCATGCCACAAACATTCATTAAGGAAGTACATATTCGGTTTGCCTATCAAAAGGAAATGAACCCGTTACACATTAGGGCTTCATCTCAAAAGCTATACAAAAGACATTTACAAGCTCAACTTGGCAATTGACTATCCAATCCATTCTCAAAAGTAATATATATCCCTGTAAGGAAAACAAATAACACGGAATGAGCTAAAGCCCAGTGGTATACCACTACATAAGCAACCAAAGTCACATAAGGATGAACTTTCATTTAAAGTGCACAAATAAGCAGTGAAACAAAACGGTAAAAGGATACGGTCGGCTCTCAAGAGCCCAATTCCACGCTTGCCATCTTGATCCAATCTCATTGACCCTCCGTCAATGTTAAGAGAACCAAACCGTAGACCTCACTATACTTCCATTCCTTCCACCCAACATACCCCAACCGGGCCCGCACTCCAATTCAGTAGTTTTTGGTAATACTCGAGTTTACCGGAACCAAGGGTCTCGTTACCACAAGGTTCCCCAGTACAGTCCCCGTGGCAATTCAATCTTCACGACCAAGCCCTCGCCGGCTCGATTCAATTGACTACCGAACGGGGTTGAGCTCAGTGACACAGTAAGACAGTCGGACAATCGTCCAAACAACACCAATTCAGTTTCCATGCATGGAATTCAATGTACCATATAACCAGTGCAGTATTACAGTAATACGGTAAATAGCCATGAATGAAATCACAAGGGGTGAGGGCGGTCAAGTACACCCTCACCTCAATCATTTCCAATAACCAATTAAGCCTTCAAGGCATCAAATACACATAGCACAAAGCCACATTATAACAAGTAAGTGAGTAGTATACTCACCAAGCAAGAAAGTGGTGTTTCATACACCGTGATCACCAAGATGTCGTGAGCTACCGTCACGTCCTAAAACATGTAACACATTCAATGAGACTCGATACCGAGCCATAAAACCATGCCAATTACAACCCCAATAGGGTTTTATAAACATATACAAGCATGAAAGCAAACCAGAAATTAAGAAAAGGGCTTTAACTTAGGCCTTGATAAGAAAACTGATTTTGACGTCATAAGGCGGTAATGGCACAACTCTCACTACAATTACCGGATGGGGGTGTAAGACCCACCGTTTCGAAGCTATGGAACAGGGCTACAACAATGTAGAAGGTCACTCAATCCAGTTCCTGACCCAACTAGGTCAAAAATGCCAAACACTAAACCAGAATCACCAAAACAGGTTTGCAAAACACAGAAAACCGTAATCAGTATATCTCAGTCCATACAAATCCAAATGCCGAAATTCCAAAGGCAGAAGTTAGCTAAGACATCCAGCTACATTTCATCAGAAGACACCAACTCCAAAATCCAAACCAATTCCAGTCAAAATGGCCAATTACTATCGCAGTTTTCGCATTCTGATCAAAGCAGAACAGCTACAGTAATTTCGTTATATCTCACTCTACACTAATCCAAATGACCTAAAGTTTTATAGGCACCTCAAACACATCAATACCTACAACTTTCATGTTTTGAGCAAAGTCTAATTCGGCCTCTAACCCTATGATCTAAAACCGGACAGAATTGGGGTTTTATGAACCCTAATTTTCCATTTTTCCATCCAAATCCAAAATTGATTGCAAATACTTATCAAACATACCTACTAGAGCCATTATAGTCCATTGCCAATCATCAAAGATGGCCACAACATTCATTTCATATTAAACCAGAAAATTCCCAATAAAATAAAAACTTCACCAAATCACTTCAAACCAAGATAAAAACCAGAAATTTCAGCACTCTAATCACTAATAAGCATAACATAAGCATCATTAGGTGTAGTAGGGTGTTTCAAGCCTCACTTACCAAGAAACAAGAGAGATGAAGATGTTGGACACCTTAGCTCTTCAAACAAACTTCACCAAACAACTTACTAGCACTAGAAGGAAGGATTTTATGGAGTGAAATCTAGTCTAAGCTTTTGTTTATGGAAGATTGAAGCTTATGGAAGCTTGAAAGTTGGAGAAATTCCTTTCTTCTTTGCAAGGAGAGGGCCGGCCATAAGAGGTAAGAAAATGGTGATTTTTTGTGCATTTTTTTGATATTTAATCCTTTGGTCAAAAAAGTCAAGAAAGTGAATAGTGTTTCTTAAAGTCCAACAAATGAGAAGGTGACACTTGTCACCTCCATAAATGCATTCTTATCTTTCTTTTCTCTCTCACATCAATCATTTCACACACTCTACTTATCTCTTAACACCCGATAAATTTTACACAGTATCCGGAATTTAACCTAATTGGCCGAATTTTTCCGAACTTTTCGCACTAGTGGGTCCCACGTCCAATATATATTCTTAATTTTCTAAAAATTCTCCAATGCTAGAAAAATCATCTAAAAACTATAATTGCTCATAAAATCCATTAAGAAAATATTTCTAAGCCAGAAAATGCAGAAAACATGCAATTAAGGGGAAATAACCCTAGGAAAATAATTAGGGTTTTACGGGTTCTCACAAAGGTAGTGAACTAAACTACCAAAGTTCAAGAAAATCCCAAGACCAATATGTCTTTTGCTTCCTTCTTTCTTTTCAGACATTTTGCCCAGTGAAAATGATTCAAATCTGGCCCATTTATGAAAAAAAGGTCTAAGAAACATTAAAGATACTTTTGGTAGGTGATTAACACCAAGAATTTCGAAACAACAAGCCCCAATCAAGATTTAGACATTTACTAGCCAAAAAAAGAGGGTTTCAAATCATTGAGTCAGTTTCGGATTTTGGCCACAACTCACTCAATTCAACTTGGAATTGAGCATGTTCAGTGGCATTGAAAACTAGATTCATAAAGCTACAATTTCTAAGAAGAAATCATTTCCAAAATCTGTCCACGGCTAGCTCATATTTGGGCACCAATTCGTTCCTCAAAACAGAGCTCCCATTGTAGACGTGAAATAGGACAATCATGTTCAAATGATTGGTATGAACTACCCAGGTAGAACCAGGATATGCATTTTATACCGTTGGAAATCTGGGAATGTCTAGTTTCCAGTGCCACAAACGGCACTCGATTTTGACATCGGAGGAAAACGTTATAGCCAAAACAAAAACACTGCCAGAGCAGTTACGGGAAAATTTCCAATTTTTACTGACTTCCGAAAACACATTATTTGGCCAACCAAATCATGAAATTTTTTGATGAAACTTTCTACACAACCTATATTACACATATATATCAGAAAAAAGTCATTATAACCACCAAAAAATGCACTAAAGGTCACGGGGATGACAGGGGCAGAAATGGAAAAATTCCCTCTTCACATCCTTTGAGTTTCCACCAACAACACAACATTATTCCACTAGATTAAGCACTAAACCAACATTAATAACATCATAACTCATCAAATCAGTCCATCCAACCATAGTGGGAGTTCATAGAGCCCACACATCAACTTTCCAACAAAACTAAAGCTACCCACATGCATGCATGAGCTTATATGTGCAATAGAACTTCCATAAATCAAGATTTTCAAGGTTGATCATCAGTTACTTTTGTTGGTGACTTCAAGCAGAAATTTCAGTCCAAAGATGCTCAAGAAAAGCTGTGGAAATGAAGCTCTTTTGGTAGCTGTAGACACCAAATTTTTGGTGTAATTTCTTTTACTTTTTATTCTCATTTGTCGTGGTTGCTTTTAGTTTTTTTAGTTTCTAGTTTTTATTTTTATTTTTAAGTTTTAGCATAGAAAAATCATGAAAAAGAGAAAAAAAAGGAAAATTGTTCACAAAAATACGTTCAAATTCAATCTTTTGGCATTTTGGTTTATTTTTGTTCATTTATTTTGGAAAAAAGGAAAAAAAGGAAGAAAATGATGGAAAATGATGAAAAATGAAAGAAAAGATCGAAAATGGTAATTTTGTTATTTTTAGTTTGTTTATTTTGATTAAAATTGTTGTTTTATTATTATTTAGTTTTATTATTATTTTTGTTAAATTATTAAGTTTAAAAAAAAAAAAAAAAAAAAGATCATGCGGCATGCAAGCTGCGTATTGCCGCAGCTTGCAAACAAAGGACTAGGCGGCTCCTTGGCTGCAAATTGCAGAAGAAGGACTGAAGGTTTTAGGGTGAGGGGGGTTCCTAGTATAAATAGAAAAGAAGGGGACGGCTAGAAAGAAAACAGAGAGGGGGAACGGCTATTGAGATTGACGGCTGGGTTGAGGGTTTTGGGCGGAGAGGAAAAGAAAACAGCAGAGGGAGGGTGATGGAAAAGGCTGGAGAGCAGACAGGGAGATTGTGAGTAGCGGCTAGAAGGAGAAAGCAGGAAAGAAAGCATCAGGTGACGGCTGGGGTTTAAGGAAGAAAGAAACCAGAAGGGAGAGGCTGTCGACTAAGCAGAGAAAGGCTGGAGTTGAGCTAAAAGAAAAGAGAAGAAGGAGGAAACGAGAGGTTCTGGCAAGAGTTTGAGGGTTTCAAATCAGACCAAAACAAAAGGGTAGCTACGGGAAGAGAGAATGACGGCTGAAAGGGCTGAGGTTTTGAGGGTAGGAGAATGATATAGCAACTGAGAAAACTAAGGAAGCTAGAAAGAACTGAGAGGTTGAGGGAGGAATCCAAGTGGACGGCGTAGAAAGAAACCAGAAGAGAGAGGCTAGTTGACGGCTAGGTTTAGGAAAAGAAATCTGGGAGAGGAAACACAGAGCGGCCGCAACATCAAAGGATCCTATCGTCGACATTGGCTGAAGTGGTGGTGCTATCATTGTTGTTGCTGCTCTCCTTCCGCTGCCGTGGACTCTACCACCACACTTTCCCCCCCAAAGCTCACTAGTGCACCTTCGAAGATCCGGCAGATCCACGCATCATTTCGTAATCAAGGTAATATTCTTATCTTTTTCCGGTCAGACACCGTTAGATTCGGATTAAAAACGTCGAGGTTTTTGCTGCTGTGTTTCGTTGTTGGTTTGTTTCTCTGTCCCGCAATTCTTCAGTTTAGCTTCCCTTTTACATCAGTGAATCTTGATTTCCCATGCTTGAGTGTTTAGATTTAGTATGTACTTGAATTTGAACCGCAGCTAATCTGAGTTAATGAAAAAGCAACAGTCATCAGCTACGTTTGAATGAGAATAAATGGTATACATGAATCCTAAAGTGCAACTTTTGCTTTGTAATATGTGCTGGGTTTGATACATCGGATGGGTTGGGTGGATTCCGTTCAGAACTCAGAAGTTGGTTGTGAATACTTGTGGTGTTGTTTTTGCAAGTTCCGTGGCTTGTAATCAGAATCTCGCTTTGAAATTTCTTGTTAAGACCTTATGAGTAAAACTTGTCAGCTTGTGTTCATCCGAGAGCTTAGAGAGATGTTTGTTTTGAGTGTTCAGTCTTTTGTTCATTCTTGATTGTAAGATTATGGTTTGGATTTTAGGTTCTTATCTTATAGATTTCGGTTTGAAGCTTAGGCAGAAGTTTAAGTTGTTGGGCTTGTGTCTTGTTAACTGCGAGTTGGTAGCAGAAAATTGCAGCAATCTTCTTCCTTCTTTTGCTGTTTAGTGTTCTTTCTACCCTCGATGATCAGCTCCATTTTCTTGTTTCAATCATGTAATGAAATTGCATGTTCAGTGGATGATGGATAGGTAGGATCTTGGTGTTGAATAAACCTGTTTTGCATGATGAATTGGACAGAGGTGCGGCTGGAAAATTGCCGCAAGCTGGGAAACCAAAAATGCAGCAGTCTGGTTTCATTGTTTCCCTCTCTTGTTCCAAGTTGCATGTTTAAACCTGGTTTAAGGGCAAGGAATGGAAGTTTTGATGTTGAGTTTGTATGTTTTAAGGCTGAAATATTTGAGCTATGGTTGAATACTTTGCCAGAAAATGTTGCCAAACCATCTTTCATTCTTTTGCTTGCCTAAGTTCATGCTTGTTTCAGTTTTTTCATTTGGGCTGTTTACCACGGGATGATGATGTTGTGTTTATGTTTTGCCGTGATTTAAAAGCATTTGTTTGTTGCAACAACAGGAATTGCCTGCAACTTAGAAATATTTAGTTGTTCCATTTTCTATCTAGTTGCCATTGTCCGTTCATTTCATTTGAATAAAAGTGATCAGTTTGCTTCGTCCGAGAGTTTGGAGAAATGTTTCTATGAATGAATGCTAAGATTTTGTTTGTTTTTGATTGCAAGATGGTGATTGAAATCTTAGATTCCTATCTTATGAATTGGTTTTGAAGTTTGGCAGAGGTCTGAGACATTTTATGTCTGCGTTTTGATAAGTTACAAGCTAGCAAAAACAGAAAAACATTGCAGAAGCTGAAGTTTCCGTATGCATGCATGAAACAAATTCAGAAATTTGCACTTCAACCCCTCAAATTCCCCTTTGTTTTACTATGGCCCAAATGATTGAGAAATCTATCAAATTGACCCTCCAATTTTCTTTTTCCTTTCAATTAAGCCCCAGTTTTGTGAATATTGGATGTTTAAGTTGTTTAAATGCTTTAATATTTATGTGATTATTTGTGATTACTTGACCCGTTTTTTTTTGCTTTTGGACTTTTAAAGTGCTTAAATGTTTCAATTGGACTTGAATGTTCGAGTAGTGCTTGTTTTGGGTCTTTAGTGGATGTTATACTTGGAAATTGGACGGGTTATTCCGTTTTCTTGGTCTTTAAGCATCTTTTGAGTTCATTCAAGTTGCAATTAGGAGGGCTTTGGTGGTTTTGCTTATACTTTATTTTAAATTGATGCCTTGACCCCTTTATTGTTTTGAAGCCATTTGTCCTTTATTAGCACCAACGGGAGGTATAATCTCTTTTACCCCTTTTGTTTCTCTCCTATGTGGACTAATGTGCTAATTGAAAGTTGCATGTCTACTTGCTTTCCTAGCCTCTCCTTATTTCCTTTCATTTATTTCATTTACTTTTAATTTTTATTAATGGGGTATGTGTACACCTCTTGGCTTGTAATAGATAGGGCATAGCAAGTAATTCGGTCCATTTTCCCTTTCCCCTTTGTTTTAGTTAGCAAATGTAATGGTTGCATGCCTATGTGTTATATGTTAAATGCTTTATTAGGATCTTGCATCTAGTCGAGCATGATAAGTGCTACATGATTTAGATGATTCGCATGTCTACTCGCTTTTTATAGTGTGGATGGATGGAATGGATGAATGTACGTTTCCACTAGTCCAACGCTAGTCGGAATTCATAGAATGGGCTAGTCCAATGCTAGACCCTTAGAGATTTCCCCTCGTTAGCACATATTTGCATGTTCATTACATGTCATGCATTCTTTTTTTAGTTTTATCATTTTGCATGCCCCTCGAACCCCTTTTCCCTCCATTTTAGGATTTTTGCATTTCATGCTAGCTATAGGGTTCATTTGATTGAGAGTCCCCCTAAATATGGGATATAGACGAGTGTGGCTTTCTCTAAGCCTTAGCACGCTTGTATTCCCTCTATAAAAGGGCAAATTGAGTCACGATTTAGGTCTCCCCGTCCCAATATGCATGAATTCCCTAGGCTCATGCATTCTAAGTCCACTCTATCATTACACTTTCATTTTTTCCTCCCATTTGCACACGTACACCTTTTATCCCTTCACTTGCACACAAACACTTGTAAATACATTTGCACACCTCCACTTGCATCCCATTATTTTTATTATTATTTTTCTCATTTCACATATCCTCACATTGCATACATGCATTCCATTCATTTGCATCCCACTCGCATTATTCGTGACTTCTTCAAAGGATCATTATTGGGCTTCACAATTAATGTGATTGGCACCACTCAACCTTTGAAGGGAAATTTCCCCCAATACCCCTAGGTCTAGGGTTTGCATTCATGTAGTACATCCAAATGTAATAAATTTTTTGGTTAAAACAAGAAAATCTTTGATTAAATCACGCAACTAGCCTTGGCTAGGTCGAAGGGGTGCCTTGGATTTTTATCGTTGCCTTCCCCTTCGTCAAATGTGACTCCCGAATCTTTTTCTTTGTTTGCGCGGACTAGGAGTCGTTCAAAAGGGTTTCTTACTTTTTTCCTTAAAAAATTCACTTTTTGGGTGACTTGGTACACCCTAACTCTATACTAAGTGGCGACTCCATTTCTCATATAAAAAAACCCTTTTTGAACTATTTTTCTTGGGTCAAATCGTCGCATTTTCAAACCCCCATTTAGACCCATTTTTCTTTTAAATCACGATTCATTTTCCAATCACAAAATACATTTTTAAACCATTTTATTTATTTATTTTATTCAAAAAATGGGGCGCGACAGTAGCTTAAGATGATCACCAAGTACTTAGCAAAGTGTGGTTAAATTTTGGTGTGATTTGGTGGAGATTTGATGAAGAAATGAAGAAGAAATTGGAAGAGCTTTGGGGTTGTTTTTCTTCTCCTTTAGCCGGCTGGAATGGAGTGAAGAGAGAGAGAGTTTTGATTAAAATGAAGCTTCCAAGAGATGCTTTAATGTGTGGTCCAAAATTGAGCAAAAGTCAACTCTTCCTCGCGCGCGCACGCGCGCATTTTGTGCTTGATTCCTCTCGAGTTTATTTCACTTGTGCACTAAACCTTTAATGCACTTTCATTCATACTATTATTATTCACTCATAATGGTCTAAAAATAGAGGTCTAAAGGCCCTCAATTAATCGCGCGCGTGAAAACGCGTACTTCCGATTTGTGCGCAATAAAGTGAAATTTTCAAGAAATTCTTATAACGATAGTATAACTAACTAACACTTGAACACTTAAACATAAAAATACCTATTTTAAAACTAATGTACAAGTCTCCAATTTTCTAAGCTTATTGTATTCTCGAATCGATTATTGACTCCAATCGCGTATTCACTATTTTCACTTAACGAGCTTTCAAAAATTAAATTTTGAAACAAGTCACTTTAAAAATATAACTAAGCTATAGATCCATATAATTAGGTCTAAAAAGATTGAAATAAAATATTCAAAGTAAACGGCCAAATAAATATTTAAATGAGCTCATAATAGGAGTTTAAAATAAGAAAATTTGTGAATCCTCACAGATTGAATACGTTTAATTTTTCATAACTTAAAAATATCATTCTGCTTATTTTTTCACAGTAATCATATTTTACTTTATTTGTTTTAGCAGAATTATCTATAACTATATATATTCATTCATACTCTGCTTCTATACTCTGAATACTTTCTCCTCAGTACACTATTGCTTCCTACACTCGTATTTATTCTTTAAGCATCAATTCTCTGAATCTTAACTAATTGTGTTTTTTCTCTGAATCTTTCTCACTTCAAGCATCAATTCTCTGGAACATATATCTAGAAGGTGTTTCTTCACTTGTTACTTTTTCTGAATTTGTAATACTACTACCTCTATCTATATCACTTCATTTACAAAATCCTAAACTATAAAACAAAGGTAGTATTTCAGTCCAGTTTGCTTCATGTCTATTATAGTATATTCCTCTATTTTATATATCAATAAGTTGGTTGCACCAGTATAAAATGCCTTATTGTACTTTCAAGAACAAAAGTTAGAACTCCAAAGTCTAGTCTTTCTAAGTTGGAAAAAAATCACAAAATCTTCCCATATCCTTCCAAAAGTCCCAGATTGTCAATATTGTGGTGCTAAGAGATTCTATTTAGAACCTGTTGGTTTCGACTGTTCACGGGGAGAAATATGTCTTGTTATTCTTTCTCTGCCATATGATCTTTATCATTTATTGACTGGAACTGATGAAGAGAGTGCCGAATTTAGCAGGATTATTAGAACTTATAATAATAACATGGCATTCAGTTCTTTGGCTTGTAAGTATCATCGAGAGTTGACAAAGAACACAAAGGGTGTTTATACCTTTCTTGTACTAGGGCAAGTGTATCATTACTTGGATAATCTATATCCATCTAGCAATAAATCTGTGGTATCCACCTGTACTTTTATGATACTAAGGAAGAAGTTGTGAGAACCCGAAAATTATTTTAAATTTTTCCCTTTTTTGGAAAAATTAATTTATGTTTCCTTTTAATTTACTTTACTTGCTTATTTGCTTGCCTTAATTTCATGGTAATTTTAAAGGTTAAGTTAGGATTTTTATCATTCACTTTTTTTTATATATTTCAGTACATGTTAAATTTTGTAGAGTACCATGGTTGTTTGATCGACTAGTGAGATGTGTGCGTTGTATTTGGTGGACGAGAATGGGTGTGGTTGTGAGAACCCGAAAAATTTGGTTATATTTATTTATTTCTTTAAATGCATTTTCTTTACTTTAAATTATTGCCTTAATTTCCTCGATACTTTTATAAGTGAGTCAAGTTTTTAAATCATTTTCATCGAATAAGTTGGTTCATGTTAAGTTTGTAGCGCACTATGGACGTGGGACTCACTAGCACAGTGAGTGCGATAAATTTTTGACAACTAGGTGAAGTTTTGTATAAAGGGATATTAGTTATAAGGTGCTAAGGGATAATTAGAGGTTAGCTCAATAGATTAGTTTTAGAAGACAAATAGATGAGCATAAACCCTAAGGTGCCATTTGTCGCGAAACCGTTGGAAGTTGGACCTTTGACCAAGACTAGTTTTAGTCTTCATCTTGGAAGCAGAATTGACCAAGGTGTTTCATTCCTTTCTTACCTCTTGGCCGAAAATATGGAGAGGGAAAACAAGAGAGCAAAGTTCATTTTTAGCCTCCATTCCTTGCTTGAATCTTAAGTTCCAACCATAGATTTTGCAAAATACTCCATAAAAGTGGTTCACTAGGGAAGATAAAGGGCCTGAGTGGAAAGATTTTTGGAGGAAAAGCACTAAGCTTCTATCTTTCTTGAAGGTACAAGGTAACTTTGCCAAGAACTTCCTCTTTGCTTCTAATACTACCATACTAGTGGATTAGGGTTTCAATTTCAGTAGTTTCATGAAATTTCACGGTTTGAAGTTGTGATGTGAAATTTTCATTTTTTATGGTAATTTTCTGCCCACATATGATGTTTAAGTGTTGGCCATGGTTTGGTAGCTTTGCTATGTGAAATAACTAGCTTTTATGTGTTAGTTTAACTTACCTAAAGAAAATTCCAGCTTGTATGCATAAATTTCAGCTTAGGGTTTCATTTTCTAGCTTGAGTAGGTGATGGTTATCTGCTTGATTTAGTGAGTTATTGGCTTGGTATGTATATGCTTGAGTTGAGGCTGTTTTGTGGTAAGAATGAAGCCTTGCATTGGCTGGAAAAAGTAGTAAACACAAAGGAGGTGTTGCTAAAAATTTTGTCCGCAGGAACTCTTGGGCAGCCTTAAGAAACCTGCTATATCTTGTTGTAAAAAAGTCGGAATTGAGTTCTGTTTGTTGCTTTTGAAACTGGAGTCATAGTACTATCAACCATGAAAATTCCAGCCAATTTCACAATTCCTATGAATATCTATGATTTTTCAAAATTGACTGAAATTGCATACCTGTTCTGCCTTTTACTAGATGCAGTAGCAACTTGGGCTGCGAATTTCTCCATGTTTTAGATCGAATCAGCTTTTGGACAAAACATAATAGTTATAGGGTTTTGAGTTAAATTTTTATCTCAAAATTTCAGATCAACTAGATCATTTTAGCTTATGATTTGGCCAGAGCACTCCTAATTGCGCAAAAACTCTAATTTTCCTGACCTGTTTTTCATGTGTTTCTCACTGTCAATTTTTGACCTTGAAAATGCAAGAAATGGGTATTAATGTCTTCATAGGAAATGTAGATCCATGTCTTAGCTTAGAAACGCCATAAAATTTACCTCAATCCGATAAGTGTAGCTTTAGTTGTAATCAAAGCACCAAAGGATGGCGAAGCTACCATCTTCATTGTTTCTCGTTGCCTTTCTCTTCTTTTCTGTTTCCTTGGTCCAACTTAACATGTACTTCTCAAGTGTTCTAAACCTGATTTCTAACATTCTAAATAAGTATTCAAAACATGGTTATTAGTTGCACATATTGGCTTTGAAGTTAACCGTTTTGATCATTTTCTTTTACAAATTATGCATGCACCTTGCCTATATGACTTACTATACTTTTCATGCCTTTTTCCTTTGATATAGAAATATAAGTTATGAAGTTATGAAGCTTGCATTCTTGTATGATTGGCTCTTTGTGGACAATATTTGACTTCAGATTTCGAGAGTGGCCAATGTGATGACCCAAAAATTCCTGCAGAATTTTCTCCCTTTTTTTTTGAAAAATTAATTTATATTTCCTTCTATGTTTCTTTACTTGATTATTTAACTACTTACTAGTCCTAAATTTCATGGTGATTTCATTAGTTGAACCAAGAGTTTTACTTTTACTTTTCAAGTTAGAGTAAGTTAGGGTTTTGGTGTATTTTAGTAGCATGATTAATTAGTGAGGTGTGTGTATTAAATTTGGTGGTTAAGAGTGAGTTTTAGATAAGAGGAAGTGTGTGATTAGAAGTACTAAGAATAAGTTAGTGAATCATAAGTTAAAACACTAGTACGCGTGAGTTAAGGAAAATCAGCTTGAACCAACGTGCACCGTTTGCTACCGATTGAGTACACCACTTGATCAATACTTTCTTACCCTAATCTCCTTGTTTTTATTTCATTTAATTTCCCCTAAATTAACCCTTAAGTCAGCCACTATTTTTGACCAAAGAAAAGGAAGAAAAGAAAAAAAAATAAGATACCATCTTGGGGTGCCAAGTGTCGGAAATGTGAGGATCTGAAATTTTGCTTACTTTTATTTTATTTTACTTGCTTATTTAATTATTTATTCAATCTTTTTCTCTGAATAATTTATTTCAACTATTTTAAATCCATTTACATGGAACAAAGTCTCACTTATATTTTTAAAACATCCCGTTAGCAAATTTAAATTTTCTGCGGTTCGTTTAGTTAGGAATAGCGAATACACATTTTTCGAGACAATGTTTAGTCCGAGAGTACAATGGTCTTGGAGATTTGAGGATATAATACTAGACTGGTAAGTATAAATAATTACAGTGTTAGAGGAATTACCATGGAAGATTAGTGTATAAGTGTAACAAACAAGAGATAAAGTTATTCGGCACAAACACAACGCCTCGATGCTGGACGGGTTCGTTTGGACAAGGATAGTGCCGCTGAAGTTATCATTCTTTGCATGGAAGGTTTTATGTAACTTGGTCCCCTTGGAAACGGTTCTGCAGCGGCGAGGAGTTCCCCTGGCTTCACGCTGCCCGTGTTGTCTATTGGAAGAAGAGTCGCTAGTTCATCTCTTCGTCACAGGCCCCGTAGCAAGGGAGGTTTGGCGCTCCTTTTGTCAGAGATTTGGGATTATTGATCCTCACTTCTCATCGGTATCTGCGATGGTCTTGGCATGGCTTAGCTCGACTTCACTGGTATCTCGTGACCATATCAGGACCGTCGTCCCTGTAGCCATATTGTGGTTCCTATGGAAGGCTAGGAACAAGGCGCTCTTCGAGGGTGAGATTTTTGAGGCTCGTAGGGTGGTGTCTTCGGTCGACGAATTCGTGAAGCAATTGGGGGGGGCAACAATGTAACAGCCCCACTTTTCCCTAAGGCGAACCAAAGGGGTTAGCGGACTGCCTGCCCAGCTCTCGCCAGGACTACGGATCAGTTAACGTCGATCTAATGCGCTCCGGAGCTTACCAACGCGCGCAAATAGGTCAAAATCACAAAATAAAAAAAACGAAAATCGAAGCCGCGATGAACAGTAGAGGACACGTCAGAATCCGGCCGGATTTGGCCCTTTCCTTTTCCAAATTTTTTTTCTTTTCCGTTTGAAACGCGTATCAGTTCGAAATCCAACCAAGCATCGACCAAACATATATATACATTGGAAACCAACATTTGCAAGCCAAGACGGCATATCAAATATTCAACTAGTTCATACATGTACAAATAACCATTTACAAGCCAACCATTGGTTGCAACAAAACACTTAGGGTTTTCACCCTCAAGGAGCTATTCAAAATATACATTCACATGAGCTCAACTTGAACCAACTAGCACATTCTTTCCAAAAGTGGTCATTTTCCTGTAAGGAAAACAAATGGCACGGTATGAGCTAAAGCCCAGTGAGCAACTATCACACAAAAGCAGTCAAGATCACATAATCATAACCGTTCAGTTCAAATATACAATTAAGAGATAAATCAAACCAGTGAAAGGATACGGTTGGCTCTCAAGAGCCCATTTCCACACTTGCAATCTTGATCCAACCTCATTGACCCTCCGTCAATGTTAAAAGTACCAAAACCGTAGACCTCACTTTACTTCCTTTCCTTCCACCAATCATACCCCAACCGGGCCCGCACTCCATTCAGTCACTTTTGGTAATACTCGAGTATACCGGAACCAAGAGTCTCATTACTACAAGGTTCCTCAGTACAGTCCCCGTGGCAAGACAATTTTCACGACCAAGCCCTCGCCGGCATCGATCCAATTGACTACCAAACGGGGTTGAGCTCAGTGATACAGTAAAGCCGTTGGACATTCATCCAAACGACACCAAATCAGTTTCCATGAGTGGAATTCAGTATTTCATATAACCAGTACAGTATTTCAGTGAACAGTCATTAACCATGAATAAAATCACAAGGGGTGAGGGCGGTCAAGTACACCCTCACCTTAATCACTTCCAATAAGCAAATAAGCCTTCAAGGCATCAATTACACATATAACAAAGCCACATTGTAACATTTAAGTGAGTAGTATACTCACAAATCAAATAAGTGCTATTTCATGCACTTCCGTCAGGGGAATGTCGTGAACCACCGTCACGCCCTAGTAACAAGAGAGGTAGAGGTGTTGGACACCTTAGCTCTTCCAAAAACTTCACCAAATCAACCACTAACACCAACTAGAAAGATTTTATGGAGTAGAAACTAGTTTAGTGAGAGGATTTTATGAGCAGTTATAGTTTTAAGATGATTTTTCTAGCATTGGAGAAATTTTAGAAAATTAAGAGTAAATGGTGGACGTGGGACCCACTAGTGCGATAAGTTCGGAAAAATTCGGCCAATAAGGTTAAGTTTCGGATACTGTTAAAAATTTATCGGGTGTTAAGAGATAAGTGGTGTGTGTGAAGTGATTGATGTGAGAGAGAAAAGAAAGATAGGAATGCATTTATGGAGGTGACACATGTCACTTTCTTATTGGTTACCTTTTAAGAAATACTATTCACAAATTTGACTTTCTTGACCAAAGGTTAAATATCTCAAAAAATTACAAAAAAACTCACTCTTCTCTCTTCCCTCTTGGCCGGCCATCCCAAGCTCCACAAGGAAGAAAGCTCTTCAAATTTTAAGCTTCCACTTGGTGCAAATCAACCAAAATCAATTGTTTCCATCCATTTCACTCCATAGGAACTTTGCTTCTAGTGTTAATAAGTGTATTGGTGAGGTTTGTTTGAAGATCAAAGGTGTCCAATATCCCTCTCTCTCTTGTTTCTTGGTAAGTGAAGCTTGAAACACCCTACTACCTCTAATGATGCTTAATTAGTGCTTAATGGAGGCATGAGAGTTGAAATATATGATTTGTTTCTTGATTTGGTTTGTTTTGGTGAAGTTTTTATTTTATTGGGAATTTTTCTGGTTTAATATGATCTTGATGTTGGGGGCTTGTATGATGAATTGTAATGGTTGGAAATGGCTCTAGTGGATGTGAAATGTGGTTAAATGCAATCAATTTTGGATTTGGTGTGAAATTGGAAAAGTTAGGGTTCTTGAACCCCAAATCTGTCCGGTTTTAGATCACTGGGTTAGAGGCCGAATTAGACTTTGCTCAAAACATGAAAGTTGTTGGTATTGATGTGATGTAGATGCCTGTAAAATTTCAGGTCATTTGGATTAATGTGGAATGAGATATGACGAAATTACTGTAGCTGTTCTGATTTGGACAGAATGCGAAAACTGCGATAGTAATTGGCCATTTTGACTGGAATTGGTATGGATTTTGGATTTGGTGTCTTCTGATGAATTGTAGCTGAGGGTCTTAGCTAACATATGCCTTTGGAATTTCGGCATTTTGACTTGTATGGACTGAGATATACCGATTACAGTTTTCTGTGTTTTGCAAACCTGTTTTGGTAATTCTGGTATAGTATTTGGCATTTTCGACCTAGTTAAGCTAGGAACTGGATTGAGTGGTCTTCTACATTATTGTAGCCCTGTTCCATAGCTTCGAAACGGTGGGTCTTACACCCCCAACCGATATTTGTAGTGAGAGTTGTACCATTACCGCATAATGAGTGTAAAACAGTTTTCTATTTGGGGCCAAGACTAAGGCCATTTTCTAAATTCTGGTTTGCTATTATGCTCATTTATGTATATGAAACCCTACTGGGGTTGTGTTTAGCGTTGCTATAAGACTCGTTATCGAGTCTCATTGTATGTGTTATATGTTCTAGGGCTTGAAGGTAGTGCACGACGGCTTGGTGATCGTGGTACATGAAATACCACTTACTTGCTTGGTGAGTATACCACTCACTAAATTGTTATTATGTGGCTTTGTTAAATGTTTATGTGATGCCTTGAAGGCTTACTTGCATATTGGAATTGATTAAGGTGAGGGTGTACTTGACCGCCCTCACCTCTTTTGATATTGTCACTGAATGGCTACCGTTTTATTGCATTACTGAACTTGATATATTGGTTGATGAATTCCATTTCATGGAAACTGAATTGATGTCGTTTGGATGATGTCCAACGGCCTTATTGCATTACGGAGCTCAACCCCGTTTGGTAGTCAATTGGATCGAGCCGGCAAGGGCTTGGTCGTTAAGATTGAATTGCCACGGGGACTGTACTGGGGAACCTTGTGGTAATGAGACCCTTGGTTCCGGTAAACTCGAGTATTACCAAAATATTACTGAATGGAGTGCGGGCCCGGTTGGGGTATGATAGGTGGAAGGAATGGAAGTAAAGTGTGGTCTACGGTTTGGTACTTTTAACATTGACGGAGGGTCAATGGGGTTGGATCAAGATTACAAGCGTGGAATTGGGCTCTTGAGAGCCAACCGTATCCTTTTACCGTTTTGCTTTATCGCTTATTTGCGTACTTCAAATGAAAGTTCATGCTTATGTGACTTTGATCGCTTATTGGGTGGTATACCACTGGGCTTTAGCTCATTCCGTGTTATTTGTTTTCCTTACAGGCAAATGAGCACTTTTGGAAAGGTCATGATAGTTGAATGCAAGTTGAGCTCTTGTACATGTATTTTGATTAGCTCCTTGAGGGTGTTAACCCTAAGTGTATGGTTTCCCTTAATGGATGGCTTGTATTGGCCTAAATGCACTTGTATGATCTTATGAGATAACTTGTACGCCATTTGGCTTGTAAATGCTGATTTCCAATGTATATATATGTTTGGATAATGTTTGGTTGGATTTCGGAGTGCCACGACTTTCGTTTTTTTTTTATTTTGTGATTTTGGCTTATTTGCGGGCATTGCAATGTTCGGAACGTTATAGATTGACGTAAACTGTACCGTTAGTCCTGGCGAGAGCTGGGCAGGCAGTCCGCTAACCCCTCTGGTTCGCCTTAGGGGAAGGTGGGGCTGTCACAGGTGGTATCAGAGCCTAGGTTTGAATTAGCCTGGGTGTTATAGGAATGCTTGATCTGAGGGTTTATTGTTTATGGTTTTTAAGCTTATTGATTCTTATTTTTACACTTTTGGTGTAGGATGGACAGTTCCAGTGGACCTAGTGATGGCCCTGCGGCCAAGCGACCCCGTGTAGCGCTTCCGATGATTAAGTACCAGATCCGGCCAAAGGGGGCCGTTATTCGTTGGAGCCCGTTTAACCGTCTTCGGCGGTGCGCGTGTAAGGAGAAGTATGCTTACCCGAATGCCCTTGTTTTGGCAGTTGTGAAGGAAAGAAAGGAGCTGGCAAAAGCTAATGCCAAGCTTGAGGTTGAGGTGAATCAATTAAAGGCGGCCAATGAGGGGCAAGCCAAAAGGATTGAGGATCTGAAGTACGATGTACTAGAGGCGGAGGATAGAGTCGATGACCTCTGTGCCCAGCTGAGGGAGGCGCGTGAGAGCGAGTCTAAGAGGGCTCGGAAGGTGAGGACTCGAGCCGCTGCAATCCTAAACCTCTGTGCCGAGGTGGTGGAAGGAGTGAGCGACAAGGACTCCTGTGCGGGGTCTGAGGCTAGGGTTGGATCCACTCCGTCGAGTGGGTCTCATAGCTCATCTTCGGGCTAGGTTATGACTTCTAGAGTTGTTATAGATAGTTTTGGTCTTGTGTATAGGGCGGATAGGGATAGAGCCTTAGCTAACCGTTTTGGATGTAGAGTTAGCTACGTGTAAATTTCTTTTGATAGGCCTATCCTCAGGTGGATCTTTTGTGTACGTACGTGCTTTGGCCGTACTTGACTGACTGCTTGTATATATGTTTGGCTTGTATATATGTGTGCTTGTGATCTTGTTTGAAATGCATCGTTATGTGTTAAGTGGAAGTTTATTTGTTACTTACATGCTTTGTTACTGCTTTGGTTTAGTAATTTTGCCTAGACCAAGTATACCGTATGGAAGGAACACGGAGTGGTCGGGGACGTGGGCGCGGTATTAGGCAACCCACACCAGTTAGAGAAACGGGGGAAGCTTCTACTGAACCGAATCCTGAACCCCAGATAAACCCCAATGTTCAAATAGCTGCTGCTATGCAGCAAATGACCAACCTACTTGCACAAGTAGTGCAACAACAGGGCCAAAACCCAAACCCCAACCCCGGAAACCCTGGACATCATAATGAGAGTGAAGATAGAGCACTAGAACGTTTCCAAAAGTTCTCTCCGCCAAAGTTTATTGGGGGACCCGACCCTGACGTCGCCGAGAAGTGGCTTGAGAAAATGGTTGATATATTCGCGGCCCTACACTACCCGGACGAACGGCAGGTGACTTTTGCCGTTTTCCAACTCGAGGGAGCTGCCCGTTCCTGGTGGAACGTAATTAGACAGAAATGGGAGCGAGAGCAGACACCAAGGACGTGGGTGAACTTCATTCGGGAATTTAATGCCAAGTTTTTCCCTCCTCTAGTCCAGGAGAGGAAGGAGGACGAGTTTATCCGGCTCCGGCAAGGGGCTCAGACTGTGGCGGAGTACGAGAGCCAGTTTACCCGCCTGTCCAAATTCGCGCCTGAATTAATCATGACTGAGCAACGACGCGTGAGGCGCTTTATTCAGGGCTTGAACGTTGAGATCCAGAAGGACCTTGCGGCGGCTCAAATTACCACGTTTAGCGAGGCTATGGAAAAAGCCCAACGAGTGGAAAGTGCACGGCTACAGGTCCGAAACTTCCAGGCCAAGAAGCGTGGCTTTCCTGGGAGTACGTCTGGACAGGGTGAGAAGAGCACTCCCTCTAAGTTTGGACGGGGCATGGGTGGTGGTCGACAGTCCGGATCAGGCAGAGGGACTCCGTTCAGGGGTGGTCAAGCTGGGCGAGGACCGAGGGGAAACGTTCAGAGTAGCTCGGCTTCTGCACCTCGCGGTCCCTGTGGGCACTGTGGAAAGACAAACCACACCGAGGACAATTGCTGGAGGAAACTGGGGAAATGCCTGCGGTGTGGAAGTGCGGACCATCAACTGGCTACATGTCCGGTCCTGAAACAAGACGGAAAGGGGAGCCAACTACCGTCGAGGACCAATACTGGACCGGCCAAGGGAGACGGATCCAAACCAAAAGTTCCGGCTAGGGTATATTCCTTAGAGCCCCACCAGATCCCAGAGTCTTCCGAGGTGGTGGAAGGTACGATCCCTATATTCCACCGCTTTGCCAAAGTTTTAATTGATCCGGGTGCCACTCATTCGTTTGTTAACCCTAATTTCATGTGTGGCATCGATATAAAACCTGCTAGTTTACCATATGACTTAGAGGTTAGTACACCTACGGGGAATCAACGTTTGGTGACTAGTATAGTTTATAAGGATTGTGATGTATGGGTAGGTGAGCGGAGATTTTTAGGAGACCTGATTAGCTTGTCCATTAAAGGGTACGACGTGATTTTGGGAATGGACTGGTTAGCCAAATATAACGCCCAACTGGACTGTAAAACGAAAATAGTTGAATTTCGCATTCCTGGCGAGGCAACCTTAAGGTTGGATATAAGGGGTAGGTTAGCCTCATCTGCTCTCATTTCGGGCATTCGAGCTAGGAAACTGATAAGTAGAGGGGCGCGAGGCTATTTGGCCTTTCTAATTAATACCCCTACGGATAAGTTAAAAGTGGAAGACGTGGCCGTAGTGAGGGAATTTCCGGATGTGTTTCCTGATGAGTTAGTGGCCTTACCTCCGGAAAGGGAGATAGAATTCCGAATAGATCTTTTACCTGGAACCGCACCTATCTCCAAAACCCCTTACCGAATGGCACCCGCAGAACTAAAGGAGCTTAAGTTGCAATTGCAAGACCTTTTGGAGCGGGGATTCATCCACGAGAGTGAGTCTCCTTGGGGAGCTCCGGTCTTATTTGTGAAGAAAAAGGACGGAACGTTGAGGATGTGTATTGATTATAGGGGGTTGAACAACGTTACGATCAAGAACAAGTATCCACTGCCCCACATCGATGAGTTGTTTGACCAGCTGCAAGGAGCAGTGGTCTTCTCGAAGTTGGATCTCCGACAGGGATACTATCAGTTATTGATAAAGAAGGAGGACATCCCGAAAACTGCTTTCAACTCGAGATACGGGCATTACGAGTTCGCCGTTATGCCCTTTGGATTGACTAATGCTCCCGCCGCCTTCATGGACCTAATGCATAGGGTTTTCAAACCCTACCTGGACCGATTTGTCGTGGTGTTTATTGACGACATTTTGGTCTACTCTAAGTCACGCGAGGAGCACGAGGAGCATTTGAGAGTGGTGTTGCAGACATTGAAGGAACATCAGCTATACGCCAAGTTTAGCAAATGCGAGTTCTGGTTGGAGAAAGTGGCATTTCTAGGGCACGTGATCTCCCACGAAGGTATTGCAGTGGACCCGGCGAAGGTTGAGGCCGTGACAAATTGGAAGAGGCCAGAAACCCCCACGGAAATTCGTAGCTTCCTAGGGCTAGCGGGGTACTACCGAAGGTTCATTAAGGATTTTTCCAAACTGGCAGGACCTTTAACTGACTTGACAAAGAAACATGGCCAGTTTATTTGGAACGGCCGATGCGAAACGAATTTTCAGGAATTAAAGAAAAGATTGACCATGGCTCCGGTACTGGTCTTGCCAAATGGAGTGGACGGGTTTGCGGTATATGCGGACGCGTCGCGAGAGGGATTGGGATGTGTTTTGATGCAGAACCGGAATGTGATTGCTTTTGCCTCTAGGAAGTTGAAGCTTCACGAGCAGAACTATCCGACTCATGACCTAGAATTAGCCGCTGTTGTGTTTGCTTTGAAAAAGTGGAGGCACTACCTATATGGGGTGACCTTCGAAGTGTTTTCGGATCACAAGAGTCTTAGATATCTTTTCTCCCAGAAGGAACTGAACATGAGACAACGGCGATGGATGGAATTTCTGGAGGACTACGATTGTACAATCAACTACCATCCGGGAAAGGCAAATGTGGTAGCAGATGCCTTGAGTCGTAAAGTGCAAGTGGCAGGGCTAATGATCAAGGAATGGGATTTGCTAGAATCCGTGTGCGAGTGGAAACCCTGTCTTGGGAGCCATAAGGTGATATTTGGCAATATTAGGGTTACATCCACTCTACTGGAACGTATAAAAGAGGCGCAAGGCAAGGATTTGATGGTGCGGAAGTGGAGAGAGAAATTGGAAAAGGGAGAAACAACGGACTTCAATTTGAGTCCTGAGGGTCTTTTGAGATATCGGAACCGAATCGTAGTACCGAAGGAAGAGGTGTTGAAAGAGGAAATTCTGGAGGAAGCTCATAGGTCTAAGTATACAATCCATCCGGGTAGCAGCAAGATGTATCAAGACCTGAAGGGAACTTACTGGTGGGATAATATGAAAAGGGAAATCGCGCAGTACGTGCAGAAATGTCTTATTTGCCAGCAAGTGAAGGCAGAGCATCAAAAACCATCGGGTCTGTTACAACCCTTGGAGATACCCGAGTGGAAATGGGAAAACATCACAATGGACTTCGTATCCGGTTTACCGAGGACGCAAAGAGGACACGATGCCGTTTGGGTGATCGTGGATCGATTAACCAAGTCGGCCCATTTCTTGCCGGTGAACATGAAATATTCAATGGATCAATTGGCCCGACTGTACATGGACGAAGTAGTAAGACTACACGGTGTTCCTGTGAGCATCGTTTCCGATCGGGATCCACGGTTTGTGTCGCGATTTTGGCAGAAGTTCCAAGAAACCCTGGGGACGAAACTTAATTTGAGCACAACCTATCACCCTCAGACGGATGGCCAGTCGGAACGGACGATTCAGACGCTAGAAGACATGCTACGAACTTGCATTCTGGACTTTGGAGGCAGTTGGGGTCAGCACATGACCTTGGTGGAGTTCGCGTACAACAATAGCTTCCATTCGTCAATTCAAATGGCTCCGTACGAAGCTCTCTACGGACGCAAGTGCCGCTCACCGATTTACTGGGATGAGGTTGGCGAAAAGAAGGCACTGGACCCGACAACTATTCCATGGATGGAAGAGGCTCACGAGAAGGTCAAGTTGATAAGGCAACGACTTCAAACCGCCCAGAGTCGCCAAAAGAGCTACGCGGATAACCGAAGGAAGGATTTGGAATTTGAAGTTGGAGATCAAGTATTTCTTAAGATCACACCCTTACGAAGTCTTACTGCGGGGAAAGGAAAGAAACTCCAACCACGGTACGTTGGACCCTACAAGATCCTTCAGAGGGTTGGAGCGGTCGCGTATCGATTGGAGCTACCGTCCAGTCTTTCTCGAATCCACGATGTATTTCACGTCTCGATGCTAAAGAAGTACCATCCTGACCCATCTCATGTTTTACAACCGGAAGATATCGAAGTAGATGAATCACTGGCCTATGAGGAGAAACCGGTTCAAGTACTCGATCGAAAAGTCAAAGAACTCAGAAACAAGAAGATTCCGTTAGTGAAAGTGCTTTGGAGAAACCACGGAGTGGAGGAAGCTACATGGGAGATGGAAGAGGAAATGCGAAAGAAATACCCAAACCTTTTCGGGAATTAAGGTGAGAAATTTCGAGGACGAAATTCTTTTAAGGGGGGGAGAGTGTGAGAGCCCGTAAAACCCTAATATTTTTTCCTAGGGTTTATTCCTCCTTAATTGCTTGTTTTTGCATTTTCTGGCTTAGAAATATTTTCTGAGAGGATTTTATGAGCAGTTATAGTTTTAAGATGATTTTTCTAGCATTGGAGAAATTTTAGAAAATTAAGAGTAAATGGTGGACGTGGGACCCACTAGTGCGATAAGTTCGGAAAAATTCGGCCAATAAGGTTAAGTTTCGGATACTGTTAAAAATTTATCGGGTGTTAAGAGATAAGTGGTGTGTGTGAAGTGATTGATGTGAGAGAGAAAAGAAAGATAGGAATGCATTTATGGAGGTGACACATGTCACTTTCTTATTGGTTACCTTTTAAGAAATACTATTCACAAATTTGACTTTCTTGACCAAAGGTTAAATATCTCAAAAAATTACAAAAAAACTCACTCTTCTCTCTTCCCTCTTGGCCGGCCATCCCAAGCTCCACAAGGAAGAAAGCTCTTCAAATTTTAAGCTTCCACTTGGTGCAAATCAACCAAAATCAATTGTTTCCATCCATTTCACTCCATAGGAACTTTGCTTCTAGTGTTAATAAGTGTATTGGTGAGGTTTGTTTGAAGATCAAAGGTGTCCAATATCCCTCTCTCTCTTGTTTCTTGGTAAGTGAAGCTTGAAACACCCTACTACCTCTAATGATGCTTAATTAGTGCTTAATGGAGGCATGAGAGTTGAAATATATGATTTGTTTCTTGATTTGGTTTGTTTTGGTGAAGTTTTTATTTTATTGGGAATTTTTCTGGTTTAATATGATCTTGATGTTGGGGGCTTGTATGATGAATTGTAATGGTTGGAAATGGCTCTAGTGGATGTGAAATGTGGTTAAATGCAATCAATTTTGGATTTGGTGTGAAATTGGAAAAGTTAGGGTTCTTGAACCCCAAATCTGTCCGGTTTTAGATCACTGGGTTAGAGGCCGAATTAGACTTTGCTCAAAACATGAAAGTTGTTGGTATTGATGTGATGTAGATGCCTGTAAAATTTCAGGTCATTTGGATTAATGTGGAATGAGATATGACGAAATTACTGTAGCTGTTCTGATTTGGACAGAATGCGAAAACTGCGATAGTAATTGGCCATTTTGACTGGAATTGGTATGGATTTTGGATTTGGTGTCTTCTGATGAATTGTAGCTGAGGGTCTTAGCTAACATATGCCTTTGGAATTTCGGCATTTTGACTTGTATGGACTGAGATATACCGATTACAGTTTTCTGTGTTTTGCAAACCTGTTTTGGTAATTCTGGTATAGTATTTGGCATTTTCGACCTAGTTAAGCTAGGAACTGGATTGAGTGGTCTTCTACATTATTGTAGCCCTGTTCCATAGCTTCGAAACGGTGGGTCTTACACCCCCAACCGATATTTGTAGTGAGAGTTGTACCATTACCGCATAATGAGTGTAAAACAGTTTTCTATTTGGGGCCAAGACTAAGGCCATTTTCTAAATTCTGGTTTGCTATTATGCTCATTTATGTATATGAAACCCTACTGGGGTTGTGTTTAGCGTTGCTATATGACTCGTTATCGAGTCTCATTGTATGTGTTATATGTTCTAGGGCTTGAAGGTAGTGCACGACGGCTTGGTGATCGTGGTACATGAAATACCACTTACTTGCTTGGTGAGTATACCACTCACTAAATTGTTACTATGTGGCTTTGTTAAATGTTTATGTGATGCCTTGAAGGCTTACTTGCATATTGGAATTGATTAAGGTGAGGGTGTACTTGACCGCCCTCACCTCTTTTGATATTGTCACTGAATGGCTACCGTTTTATTGCATTACTGAACTTGATATATTGGTTGATGAATTCCATTTCATGGAAACTGAATTGATGTCGTTTGGATGATGTCCAACGGCCTTATTGCATTACGGAGCTCAACCCCGTTTGGTAGTCAATTGGATCGAGCCGGCAAGGGCTTGGTCGTTAAGATTGAATTGCCACGGGGACTGTACTGGGGAACCTTGTGGTAATGAGACCCTTGGTTCCGGTAAACTCGAGTATTACCAAAATATTACTGAATGGAGTGCGGGCCCGGTTGGGGTATGATAGGTGGAAGGAATGGAAGTAAAGTGTGGTCTACGGTTTGGTACTTTTAACATTGACGGAGGGTCAATGGGGTTGGATCAAGATTACAAGCGTGGAATTGGGCTCTTGAGAGCCAACCGTATCCTTTTACCGTTTTGCTTTATCGCTTATTTGCGTACTTCAAATGAAAGTTCATGCTTATGTGACTTTGATCGCTTATTGGGTGGTATACCACTGGGCTTTAGCTCATTCCGTGTTATTTGTTTTCCTTACAGGCAAATGAGCACTTTTGGAAAGGTCATGATAGTTGAATGCAAGTTGAGCTCTTGTACATGTATTTTGATTAGCTCCTTGAGGGTGTTAACCCTAAGTGTATGGTTTCCCTTAATGGATGGCTTGTATTGGCCTAAATGCACTTGTAGGAGGACTCTAAGAGCCTGGTTGATCTTCTCAATGCGGGAGCCACGTCCCGTTGGCCTTTGTGTAACACGTTGCGTCGCATCCGATCGCTGCTTTCCTCACTTTCGGCAACAGTATCTCACATCTTTAGGGAGGCAAATGCTTCGGCGGATGCGCTCGCTGGGTTGCGGATGTCGTCGGAATTATTTTGCACTTCGCTTCCTCAGCTTCAGCATTTTGTGCGGGCTACGATATGCCTAGACAGCCGCGAGTTCTCCTCCCTGCATTGGCAACCCGGATAGGTCTTGAATCTGTGATAGGCTTAACTTACGTACTTCAAGGTTTCATCGTACCATGTACTCCTCTGGTTCCAATCAATATAAGTAAATTCGTTTAAAAAAAAAACAAGAGATAAAGTGGTAGTACAAAACCCTATTGAGGCACTATTAAGAGTTGACTTCTTTGCACAACTTTAAGTTAGCTTGTCCAACACTTTTCTTCCACAAAATTCAACACAAACCCTCCCTCACTCTCTCTCTCATTTTCGGCCAGCCAAGGGAAGAAAAAGAGGGAAAGAAAAACTTCATTCTTCTTGCTCTAATCTTGCTCAAGTTCTTCATCCAACCATCAAACCTCTTGGAATTTGACTCTAACTAGAAGAAAGGTGAAAGCTTGTGGTGTTTCTGTGACAGCCCCACCTCACCCTAAGGCGAACCAAAGGGTTCAGTGGACCGCCTGCCCAGCTCTCGCCAGGACTACGGAGTCGATACACACAAACCTACCATAGTACGCGCGAAAGGATCCAAGGAAAACGAACAATCGGAAACTACATATATTTACATCGGAGTCTTGAACAAATGAACCAAAATACAAGCCAAAGTATATATGCTACACAAAATACAATTAGGGTTTCAGTTACAGAGGAGCATAAGCAAGAGAAGTCCTACAACTAGCTCAACTCTTTTCTTCCAAAAATCTTGGTTTCAAAACATGGAACCCTGTAAGGAAAACAAAGGTAACAGAAAGGGGTGAGCTTACGCTCAATGAGGTACCAAAATAATAGCAAGTAAAAATCATGGAACTTCATATTCAATTAGTCACATATGCAAATCAAATAAGGAATGAACAAACATCATAGATAGAAAGGATACGGGTGGCTCTCAGGAGCCAAATTCCCACTTCCTTCACCGAAACTTGATCGAAAGAATAGTTGACACTCCGTCAACTTCCAGATGAAGTAACCAGTCCCGTCCAGTAGAGCACCACTTTACACCAAAATCCGTCCACCAAACTTACCCCTACCGGGCCCGAACTCCAAACAGAAACAGAAGTGGTAATACTCGAGTATACCAGAATCAAGGGTCTCAATACCCAAAGATCCCAAAATAGACTACCGTGGTTCGTTATCTAATCAACCAGGCCCTTGCCGGCCCGACTCGAATAACTAGGCCACAGGTGTTGAGCTCAGAGGTCACAGAAAGGTCGTTGGATACAAGTTTCCAAACGACGTCCGAACAGATACAGATACAGATACAGATAACAGATTCAGATTCGCACCAAAATTGGCATATGAACAGACAAGAGAACGAGTGTGATAAAGTATACCCTCATCTCAAACAAAATAAATAGATAGTTCAGTCGTTCATATCACAGATTGCATGTACAGAAACCGAGTTAAACAACAAGTGAGGGGAGTGGTACACTCACCGATCCAAGTACGGATACTTCCAAAAGGTTTCACTTCAAACTAGTTTTAATCGCCAAGAAACCCTAAAATCATCAAAATAAAACAATTGAAGGTTTCATATCCAAAATCGAGTAAACGGAATGTACAAGTGAGGCTCGACTACATGTCGTACGTCTTTCCAGGTTAAGTACTAGTACAAAAGAATAAACTATGGCTTTTGAGCAAAAAGATAACAGTTGGTCCTAGGGTTACAAACAACCCTCAAAACCCTTCATTTTTACTAAGATCAGCTCAAACTTCAAGGGTCCAAACGGCCTAGAAAATTGGACAGCATTTCCCCTAAATTTGCTTGCTTTTCCAGCCATCATGGCTTCATTGTCTTTCCTCAAGTCAGTCCAATTCAACACATAAGAAATCTCAATACAATAGCCCTTCAACTAGGCTCAAGTTCATCCAAACACAAAGCAAGCCTAGGAATGCAACTAGAAATCAAGTTTTTAAAGACAAAAGCTAAATAGTAGGTTTGGTGTCTCTTAGTGGAACAGACACAACTAAATCTATGCTTATCGGATTGGGGTGTAATTTATACTGTTTCGAAGCTAAGACAAAGAGCTAAAACTTTGATGAAGACTACTAAGTCCAGTTCTCACCCTAACTTGATCAAATTTACCAAAACAACTCCAGATTTTCCAGTTCGAAACTCACCGCGGAAATCAACTAGCAGTCCTGCTTTATTCACTGATATCTCAGAACACACAACTCCAATTCAAGTAATTCCAAAGCCATTTGAAAGCTAAGATACAAGGCTATAATTCTTAAGAAGACATTGACAACCAAATCAGTAGTATTCCTGGTCAAAACAACCAATTACAGAAGCTGATTAACATATTCGGATAGAAACAGGGCAGCAGGGGTATTTCGGTCTTTTCACATGCTACGTTGCTCTGATTGAGCTGAAATTTTCAGGCTACTATAAAATAGCATTCTCTACAACTTTCATTTTTTGTTATAAGGCTAAATCGGCCTCTAATTAGGTGTAACAGTACCGGGCAGAATTGGAGAAAAATGAAACCCTAATCTGGAAATTTTGGTACAAAGCGGAAATTTCCACAAATAACTACAATTTACACACAAGAGCTTCATTCTAAGCTATACCAAGTCATCATCCATGGCCACACAATATTAAACATATGAAAACAGAAAAATTCAAGAATAAATATAAAAGTCACCAATCTCAACTAAAATCAGGAAATCTTTGACCAAATCACATCTTTAGCCACCACAAGTCATTAATTTGACATTATCAATACCAAGGAAAGAATTCCCTAGCTACTCACCTTGCAACCTCAAGAAAGGAAGCTACTTAGCACCAATTTCTTCCAAATCACTTCACCAAGAACCTTAATCCTACCTAGAGAAGAGTTTTTTATGGAGTGATTTAAAGTTTCATCGGTTAGATTTGAAGATTGGAGCAAGTTATGGAAGGAAGATTGTTGAAGGTTTTTCTCTCTTTTCTCTCCAAGAAATTCGGCCAAGAGAAGGATGAAAGTGATGAATTTTTTGGTCAATTTTGGTTAATTGGTAAAGGTAAGTAAGATGGTCAAAGTCAAGAATAAACCACAATGTGACACTTGTCACCCTTATTTAATGCAACTCTATCCTTTTGTCTCTCCAATGATAATCCATCTAGGTAACTTCTAATTATCTCTTCACACCTGATAAATTAAACTCGATATACAGAACTTAACCTAATTGGCCGAATTTTATCAAACTTACTGCACTAGGTCCCACGCCCGGTATCCACTTTTAAAATCTCATAAGCTAACTTATACTCGGAAAAATGATTTCAAAACCATCTTTACTCATAAAAATTATTTTCACAATTTTTCAAATAAATAAAATGTGGAAAAGCGTGCAATTAAAAGAAAATAAAACCTAGCAATTAAGAAAATTACGGGTTCTCACAGTTTCTTGGCAAAATTTTGGTGGAAACTCTTGCCTACAACTAGGGTTAGGTGCTTGGAAAGGTGACCCTTCATCCCTCTTTAACCTTTCAATTTATACCAAGATTGGTGGTTAGTTTACATGGGTTTGAAACCCTAATCAAGATTCTGGGCTAGTGGACTTGAGGAAACTTTTATCTTGCTTTATATTCTAGGCTAGCGGTCTTGAGGTGGCCTTTGAGGATGCTGACTTGAGGATATTGCTTGATTGTTGTTGTTTATGTGAATTATAGCTTGATATTGGTTTGATAGTGGAGAGAAATTGGAGGAAAACCGTGAGAGAGAGCTAGCCAAATTTGCTGTTCTTGTTGTCCTACTTTGAATTCAAATTTTGTTAGTTATTTGGCTGCTAAACTGATTGATATATGTTGTATTATACGTGTGGAAGTTGTCTTTCAAAAACCAGCTGTCTTCAAACTATTGTATCTTGCTGCTCAAAACTCCAAATTTAGTTCTACTTATTGCGTTTGAAACTTGACTTAGTAATCTTGTTCTGTTATAAATTTCAGAGGCTGATTCTCTTCCTGTAAATTTTACCAAATTTCCAAACATTGCTGAAAAACCAAGACCGGTTCTGTCCTGTCTTCGTGAAGCATCAATTTTGAGCTGAAATTCGAATGGTTTATGGTTAAAATCTTGGAAAAGTATCTTCATGGAAGTTTTAGTACTTTGAATTTATTTTCCAATGGTATAAATTTTTCCATTTTTGGACCTTCCAAACTCAAGATACGATTTGTCTAGTACGGTCGCGCAAAGCTGGAAAATTTATGACTTCTTAAGAAGTGCACTTTAATGAACTTCCAACTTCCTTTTTGTAACGGCCCCACTTCTCCCTAGGGCGTACCCCAGGGTATCGGCGGACCGCCTGCCCAGCTCTCGCCGGGACTCAGTCAGTTGCTATAGGAGAAGACAATAAAGTCCATAAAACAAACGAAATATCAATAATTTCAAACTTAAATGTAAACTTATATACATATCCATCCCAAAAGCAATACAACTAGGTACAAAGGTTCTCCGTTCTCCATACAACCAGCCCACCAAACATTGGGGTGAGAACCATAACAAAAGAGCCAAAAGTACTAGTTCGGCTAGACTATACGTAGCTTCTATCCTTGCACGTCTTCCCCTGCTAAGGAAAACAAAAAAAACTAAAGGAATGAGCTGGAAAGCTCAGTGAGGTTCCGTACACATAGTCAACAAGAGAATCAATGCATTCAATACATTTAACAACAATTCAAGATACAAGTACAAATAAAGCGGTAACCACATTCATGAAAAGGATACGTGCTCACAAGGAGCCATTCGTTCAATCGTTCATTCATTCATTCTCCTTTCTTTCCCCTACCTTCAATCATTTGAAAAATGCATTTTGAATGAGTAAAACCCCTCGTCCATTCATTCACTCATTCATTCATTCATTCTCCCCGTCCCTGGCTTTTGGCCAGGCTCCACCAACCTACAGGGTAATACTCGAGTATACCGAAACGTTCACCCAAGTTCCTTGTCGCCCGACCGAGTCCGCTTCTGGCTCGAGACGACCGGTAACAAGGGGCAATGGCCAGTTCAGCCCGAAGGCTTACATTCATGCACAATTAACATTTCAATCGCTCAATCATTAAAATTTCACAATCATTTAGGCTAAGTGCGGTAAAGTACACACTCGCCTCAAAATCATTTTAGCAATCATTGAAAGCGTTTAGCATGCTATCAATCACTCAAACAAGCCATATAATCAGGAAACAAATCAAACAAGGAACACTCACCTATACACGTAAAATAACGCCCACTTCTCAATCACCAATGAAACCTAAAAGACACAAAGACCACATTACAATCCATCTAACATGATTTAGATGCAATCAAGAAATACTCGACTACTCGCGAGTAAATGAATAAAAGACTTTCAAAGTGTAAGGAAGGCATTTGGATCCGTGGACAAGAATAACCCTAATGCAACCCAAACCAAGAGGGTTATAAAATCTCTAAGAGGGAACACTTAACTCAAAACAATTCAAAATTCCAATAGATAGGCTAAGAAAACATTCTTTCGAAATTGCTCATATGACTCAAAAGCATATATATTCAAGTGGCCAATAAATAACCAATGCCTTGATAAAAATCATGTGAAAAGGAGGGCAAAATACTTTAACTTCCACACTTAAAACCTTGCTTAGAAACAATGCACTTATGGCCGATAAAACCCGAACTCATACCTCTATAGGTTGGAAAGGCTTAAGGAACCTTTGAAGTTTGAAACAGAAGATGTATCATGTTTTCAAAAGATAAAACGGTTACCTTATTTGCCAAATGACAATATACAATTCGAATCGAAACTTAGCCTTCGAACCCTTATTCAAGGACCCGAAGACACTTCCAAGGAAAAACGTTCAATTTGATACAAAATACATTTCCAAAAACCACTTTAACTCATTCAATTTCCAAGAAAATAAATGGACGGCATATCCCTTGTTTTTACCTATTTTCCAGCCAATAATGGCTTTATTATTTTTCTCAAATCAGTCCCAACATGTCATATAGAATAATCTCATGTCCAAAATCCATTCACTAGGCTTAAAGTCATATAAATACAACAAGAACTACGGAAAACAAGCTAAAAACATTTTCAGATAAAACAATGCGTGACAACATTTTGCGGAAATGGCACTAAAGGCACTACAATTATTGGATTAGGGAGGAAGATCCACCGTTTCGAAGCTAAGAGATAGGGCTACAACAATGTAGAAGGTCACTCAGTCCAGTTCCTAACGCAACTAGGTCAAATATGCAAAATACTATACCAGAATTCCCAAAACAGGTTTGCAAATCACACAAAACTGTAATTACTATAACTCAGTCTATACAAGTCCAAATGCCGAAATTCGAAAGGCATATGTTAGCTAAGACATTCAGCTACATTTCATCAGAAGACACCAACTTTAAAATCCAAACCAATTCCAGTCAAAATAGCCAAATACAAACTCAGTTTTCGCATTCTGGCCAAAGCAGAACAGCTACAGTAATTTCGTCATAACTCACTCTACACTAATCCAAATACCCTGAAATTTTACAGGTACCTTCAAAACATCAATACCTACAACTTTCATGTTTTGAGCAAAGTCCAATTCGGCCTCTAACCCTATGATCTAAAACCGGACAGAATTAGGGGTTTATGAACCCTAACTTTCATTTTTCCATCCAAGTCCAAAATTGATTGCATTTAACCACAATTCACACCTACTAGAGTCATTTTAAACCATTACCAGTCATTATACAAGGCCACAACATCCCATTCATATTAAACCAGAAAATTCATCATAAAATGGAAAACTTCACCAAAACACTTCCAATCAAGAAATAAATCACATATTCCAACCCTCAAGCCACTTCTAAGCATAATATAACCATCATTAGGTGTAGTAGGGTGTTCAAGCATCACTTACCAAGTAACAAGAGATGTAGAGAGGTTGGCCACCTTAGACCTTCAAACAAACTTCACTAATACACTTACTATCACTAAAAGGGAAGATTTTATGGAGTAAAACTAATCTAAGCTTTTGTTTGTAGAAGATTGAAGCATATGGAAGCTTGAAAGTTGAAGAATTTCCTTCCTTCTTTGCTCAAGGAGAACCGGCCATGGAGGAGAAGAAAATGGTAATTTTTGTGAATTTTTTTGATATTTAATCCTTTGGTCAAAAAAGTCAAGAATGTGAATAGTGTTTCTTAAAGTCCAACCAATGAGAAGGTGACACTTGTCACCTCATTAAATGCATTCTTATCTTTCTTTTCTCTCTCACATAAATCACTTCACACACACTACTTATCTCTTAACACCCGATAAATTTTTCACAGTATCCGAAACTTAACCTTATTGGTCGAATTTTTCTGAACTTTTCGCACTAGTGGGTCCCACATCCAATATATATTCTTAATTTTCTAAAAATTCACCAATGCTAGAAAAATCATCTAAAAACTATAATTGCTCTTAAAAACCACTAAGAAAATATTTCTAAGCCAGAAAATGCAGAAAACATGCAATTAAGGGGAAATAAACCCTAGGAAAAATATTAGGGTTTTACGGGTTCTCACACTTTTTAGATTGATGGTTCATTTTAAACTCGATTTCATGAATGATACAAGTCCTCTTGTGACTTTAACACCTTCATTTTTGAAACTGGATTCCCGATGGAATAAACCTCTCTTGATGCGAAATGCGAAAAGCGACTTGAATCAAAAACGACTTTTGAGTTCTCTTTGAGCATTATTTCAATGATTTACCGAAAAGCTCCTTTAACTTGACTCAAACTTGTGACTTTAAATCTCATTTTTAAATCTCGATTTTTGAGGGATTAAAGCTCTTTTAAGCCATTGTCTTAAGTTTTAAGCGAGCGCACTTTCTTCCTTGAATGTTAAGTGATTGTGAGTATATGTGAGTGACAGTTGGTCATTGTTTCTTCAGGTGCTCAAGAGGGTTTCCAAAGGAATCTCGGTGTGGACAACTGAAGGGCTTTGTTTGCTCACTTACTTTTGAATTGTTAATGTCAAGTGCATGAATTGTTGCTAAATACTTGAATTGTTTCTTGCTCATTACGTGCTTTGGAATTGTCAAGACGAGTGTGTACTTTATCGCACTCGTTCTCTTTTACTTGGATTGATAATGAAATTATGTGAAATGTAATTGTACATCTGGGGACGCCCGAAACTCATTGGCTAACCTTGTGACTCAAGCCGGCATGGGCTTGGTCGAGAAGCCTAGTAAACCATGAGAAAATCATAAGCTCGATCTTTTAAGATCTTGCTTGGCATACTCGAGTAGTATTGCCCTCCCAGTGAGTATTTGGTTGCGGATCTGAGAGGGTAAAATGAAGGATGGGGGAAGTAAGTGGATTCTGCGGACTTGATACCTACCCGATTGACGGAGTGTCATCACGTGGAGATATTGGATCGAGTCTCGGCAAAGCAAGTGGAATCTAGCTCCTGAGAGCTCATGCATCCTTATTGAGTGTGCTTTATTGTTAATTGTAAAAAACTTGAACTTTCTATCTATATTTCTTGTACAAGTGTTATTGTTACTTAAACTATGTGTTTGCATGCTTTTCTTGGCCTCATTGAGCGTTAGCTCACCCTATTAGTTTGTTTTCCTTGACAGGAGCTCGGAATGGAAAGATTTTTGGGAAAGCCAACTTGATTACCTTTTTAGTAGAATTTTGGATGTAATCGATTAGTCAACTTTGGATGATTGTAATTTTGAGAAAATTTGATGTACCTTTTTGGTAACTTGTGATGTAAGACTTGAATGTTTATTTAAGGAAGCGAACTTTCTTTATATTGACTTTTATTATTGGTTGATTACCTTAAATTTAAATTTGACTTGTATTGAGTCCTGGCGAGAGTTAGGCAGGCATCCCGCCGATACCCTTGGGTTCGCTCTAGGGAGAAGTGGGGGCGTCATAATTGGTATCAGAGCTTAGGTTTCAGATCTCTGTAGTGTATCTTAGGCTAAAAGTTTAGGATGCCGGACTGTGAGATTTGATTGTGTATTAACTGCAATGTGACCTTGGTGCTTGATATTTAATGAGTAATATTGAAGAGTTTGTGTTTAATTAGAGTGATGTAGAATGCTAGTGTTTTATTTTGTTGGAGTTAAATCCTTATACGTGTATGATCTAATATCTTGTGGACTCTACTCTAAAGGTGATTCCATCTCTTTAAGTTGTTCTTGAGTTGAGGATTTAAAGTAGCCTTGATTTCAAAAGTTTCTTATTGTTGTAGAACCATTTTTTCTCACAAAACACTATAAGACTTTAACCTTCAAGTTTTGTTGGAGGTGAGTCAAGATTATGAATTTTAAATGGTCATCTGATGAGTTTAAGGGTTAGAAACCATGCTTCCTCCACTATTTTGCTTGCCGAAATTCCGGCAGAAAAGTTGAACCATTTGAACAATTTTGGACTCCATTTTGAGCTCGAAAATGAGACATTTTTTGCATTTCTTTTGGTTTGACTTAGTACCTTAGCCTGTATAGGAACTTTCACCTTGAATTTAGTGAGGAAAACTTGTATTCATTGAAAGTTTTAGGCTACAAAGTTAGAAAGTAGTTTAGGCTTTTTGAGGGAATTTTGAATTTATAATTATTCTATTGATGTGGCTTGGTATCGTGGATTCTTCTAGTTCTATCCTTAATTAGACTTATGGTTTTCCTTCTTTTGATCCTGCCTAGGATAGTAGGGGTGGTGCCCACCGTGAGGCCTTTTGTATTTTGCCTGCATGTACTCCTATATTTTGTGGCACTTAGTTGCCTATGACTTGTATTTGACATATTTGGCTTGTTTTGTGAACTCTCGACTCGTACTATGATTTTTGGTATATGTAAAGAATCATGCTTTAATTCTAAATATTTTTACAACTTGTATATGTATTGAATTCTTTTATGCCCAATTATTCTATTTCTTACGTCTATAGACTTGTATTAAGTATGATTCGGTGAGCACGAGGAAAGGGTCGTGGGCGTGGGCTTAGGCAACCCCGCACTCCTGAGAAAGATGAGGGATCACGGAAGGAAAGATTGATGGATGTTCTTATATAATTCAATGGGATCCTAGTGCTGGATATGAGTCGGAAATGAACGAGAAGATTAGACCTACCAGTGTTATAATGGATTAACCTAGTTGGGTACCTAATGAGGTTCTCTCCTGTGAAGTTTTGATAATTGTTCTACACGTATCTTGTGATTGGTCCTGTGGAAACATTTCAATTTTTTATGAACGTTTGAACTCCTAAAGTGTTGCGTTGGTTACTCGTGAGGTGACTTGAATTCATTACCTATTTGTTTTAATTGAATAAAAGCACTTTCAATTTCTGCTTGACCGTTACCATATATAGATCCACTTACTTGTTGTCCCTTTTCCACAAATATCTATATATATGTATATGCATTTTGAAGTTGCATGAGAATCGAAAAATCAAGCAGAGGTTAAGTTCGGATCTTTCTTAGGACTAAGAATGAATATTCGTTGTGAATTGGAGAGTAAAAATGACCGATCTTTATGTACCATTAGAGTTAGCTCTTGAATTAGATGTCAAGGATGGAAGAGTTATATGGCTATAGTTTTCAAGTGTGATTAGTTACTTATTTTGATCCTTTGATTTTCTGGACAGGACATCATTTGACCTTAAGGAAATTGGTGATATGACAAATTTGGGAGATATGCATAAGGAAATAGACACCCTTAGAATGGAGGTAGAATTTCAAAAGAAATTGGCTAACTATTGGGAAGGACGATAGAAACAGGAATATGCAGAGAAAATTGAGCTGTTGCACAAAAACATGGAATTGGAAAGGAAATACAAAGAGATCTCAGATGAGATGCATGATAAGTTTGAATTGGGGCAGTCACCTAGTAAAGTAGCACCTCCAAACCTTCCTAGTAATCAAGTTAGAGGTGGTGAAGGAAGTTCTCACGATGCTAAAAAGAGCCGTAAAGCAAATAGTGAATATGAACTCGCTATGAAGGATAAAGAGAAGGAGAAAAGAAAGAATGGACCCTTCAAGAAGAAATGCGTAGCCGCTAAGTGTGAATTCTATAATAAAATTCATACAAGAGTATGTCGTTCAAAAAATAGTGTGTGTTTCAGATGCGGCCAACTTGGACATCAAGTGAGGAACTGACCAAGATAAATAAATTTCCTGAGGATAAAGTTGCTGTAGTAGTTAAGTTAGCAATTAGTGATGTTTTACTTGAAATAGCTGTACTTATTGAGTTATGTGTAGTGAAAGATTTCTATGTATGTGGTATAACCAGTAGGGATAGTGAATGTGGTGCCTGATGTTTTGATTGGCGATATTACATATCTGTGTGTTGTTGGAATTAAACCTCTATCGGTGATTCAATTTCTACACCTTGTTCTTGGATTTGAGCACGAATTCTTTGTTTGTGGCTAATAATGAGGAAATGGGTTAGGAGTTGAATTTGAGGCAATTTAGATGAATGGAAATTTTGGAAAATTATGATTGTATGCTTAACTGCCATCCTGGAAAAGAAATTTTGGATGATTATAAGGTTGCATAGGATATCGGTGAGTATAGTATTGAATTGGGACCCTAGGGTGTGTCTCGGTTTTGGCAAAAGATGCAAGAGAGCTTAGGGACTAAGCTAAATTTTTGTACCACATACCACCCGTAGACTGATGGGCAATAAAAAGGGACAATCCGAAACCCTATGTGAGAACCCAAAAATTTTCACATTTTCTAGGCATTATTTTATTTTTGCCTACATTTTTATACTTGCCTTTAAAATATTAAAGTTTCTATGCATTTTTATAAGTAAGTACAGTTTTAAATCATTTTTCTAGCATAAGTTAGTGTACGTTAAAATTGAAGTGCATTATAGACGTGGGACCCATTAGTGTGATAAAATTTTGGTGACTAATTGATTTTTGTGCTAAGTGTTATTATTTTACAAGGTGCTAGGAGATAATTAGAGGTTAGTTAGATAGATTAACTATTGGGAGAAAGAAGATAAGCTTAAAACATTCAAAGAGCCCAAGTGTCACCACCTCATTGGAAGTTGGACTTTAACTAGGATTATTTCACTTTCCTAAATTCAAAATTTGACCAAAAATTCCTTCATTTTTCTTGCTTCTTGGCCGACCCTCTTGAGGAGAAAAACAAGGAGAGAAACTCCATTTTCTACTTCACTTGCTAGCTTGGATCTTGAGTTTTAGCCAACCAAATTGGAAACTACACCAAAAAAGTGATCACTAAGGAAGCTTAAAGGCTTTGGTGGAGTTATTTTGGAGGAGGAAAGACTAAGCTACCATTTTTTCCTTGAGGTTCCAAGGTAATTTGATAAGAACATCTTCCTTTGTTCCTAGTAGTTGTAATTAGTGGCTTATGGTTGCCACTTTGGTAGTTTTATGCAATACTTCTTGGTTAGAAGTGGTGATATATGGATTTTCAGCTTTCTTAGAGAATTTACTGCCTTCATGTGATGATTAATGGTTGGCCATGATTTACTAGTTTTGATATGTGAAAAATCTAGTGTTTTGGTGTTAGTTTCATTTGCCTAAAGAAATTTCTGGTTGGTATGCATAAATTCCAACTTAGGGTTTCCATTTGGTAGTAATCTGTCCTATTTTTCCACTGTATGTTCGTCCTTGAGGGAGACTGAATTTGTGAGAACCCTAGAATTTTCAGATTTTCTTAGCCTATTGTTTATTCTCATTTTTCCCTCTTAAGTGAAAATTTGTTAACTAATCATTTTAAACAAAGGAAGGCCTTGTTGTTACGTGTATTTGTGTGTGAGATATGCATATATGTGAATGTGTTGGAAGTACGGTTGAGCGCGGCAATCGAATTCAGAAAAAGGAAAAAATTTTGTTAAAAGCCTGAAGGGCTAAATCCGGCCAGTTCTTGGCCAGATTGCTAGCCGGTTTGTTGTGGAGTTTTGAAAAAATTGATTTCCTCTCTGGCCAGTATGTGACAGCCCCACCTCCCCCTAAGGCGAACCAGAGGGTTCGGCGGACCGCCTGCCCAGCTCTCTCCGGGACTCAGTCGTTCACTTCAGTCCTCAATTAAAATCGAAATAAAACACAGGAATAAATATAACGGCAATCCAAAACTTAACGCAAAACTTATGTACATTAGAGTACAAACATTGAATATAAAAAGGTTCTCAATTCTTGATACATCCAACCCGTACCAAGCACTAGGGCGAGAACCATTACAAAAGAAAACCAAGAAACTAGTCTAGGCTAGTCTACCCAAAACTCCCATCCTGGCTCGCCTTCCCTGTTAAGGAAAACAAAACTAAAGGGATGAGCTAAAAGTTCAGTGAGGTTCCGAACACATAACTAAACAATCAATCCAATACATTAAACATAGAGTATCAATAATTCAAGAAACATTTACAATGGAAAGCGATAATAACACATTCATTAAAAGGATACGGGCTCACAGGGAGCCATGCTTTCGTTTGTTCATTCGTTCTCCTGACATTTCCCCTTATTCCTCCAATTGTTTGAAAATGCATTTTTGTAAGTAAAACCCTCGTTCGTTCATTCATTTCATTTCATTCACCCCCTCCTGGACGTTGTGTGATGCCCCCACTTCTCCCAAGGGCGAACCCTAGGGTATCAGGGGGACGCCTGCCTAGCTCGCGCCAGGACTCGAAACACAAAACTAATAAAACTATATTAAACCAAAAGAGAACTGTTTATAATATATACAACCACCAAAAGTTCTATTTACATCTTGAAAAGTATCGAGTCAAACCACTCTAATATACTATAACCACAACCAGCAGAAGATAGACCCTAAGGAGGGTCCTTATACAAACCACCAAAACGAAAACAAACATACTATATGTCCAACTATTACAATCAAACCTAACTATACTAGTGTACGTGCCAAAAGTCCCCGCGTTGGCCCCTGCTAAGGAAAACAAAAGGAAAGGGGTAAGCTATATGCTTAGTAAGTAAACAGGGGCGAAAGCGTAAATTTCACGTAACAACAGTTACACAGTAAGAGTAAAGCAAAAGCAGAAAAGTAACATTACATAATAAGGATACAGGTGGCTCCAAAGCCAATTCATGTGCCATGTATGATCTCCTGCCGACACTCCGTCGATCACAATTAATGGTCCGTAGAACTTCACTTGTACTCCCACCGTACACCTTATCACCCTCTCTGGCTAGACACCTCACAAACTTGCTCGAGCGAACGAAATTGAGCTTGGTTCACAAGCTCGGGTCACAAACTTGGTCCACATAATCGGTGAACCGGATTCACAAACTTGGTGACCTCAACCAGGTTGGACTGACTTCGACCAAGCCCTAACCGGCTCGAATAGTCCATCTAGGTCATGAGATCGGGCCCCAAACTCACAAAATTTATTCAAAAGTCACCCCGAGCCACAATCTCAAGGGGTTTAGTTCCAAAATGATTCATATACATATGTCATGTACAAATATGTGCGCAAACTAGGGTTTAGGTCGAGTGCGATAAAGTACACCCTCGCCTAGGTACGAGCAGCCTGAATACTTACTCAACGAACAAGGATAACAAAAGGATAAAATTCGCGTCGCGAAGAGTAGCTAGTAGGCCCCACCAACTCCACCTAGCTCACTGTGACGCCCCGAAAAAAAACTGAGTTTGAGAACCTGGAAATTTTCTAATTTTCTAGGGTTTATTTTTTTTAATTGCCCGCCTTTTTCTACATTTTCTTGATTAGAAAAATTTTCCAGATAAAGTTTATGAGCAAAAATAGTTTTAAAATGATTTTTCTAGTATCGGTTAGTTTTTGAGAAATTAACAGCGTATTTTGGACGTGGGACCCGCAAGTGCGGTAAATGCATTATATTTGTTTTACAACTTGTTGGAATTTTGTATTAAGTGATATTATTTTACAAGGTGTTAAGATATTTGTAATTGGAGAGACAAAAGATAAGTTTTAAACCTAAGGGTGACAAGTGTCACCATAAGATTAAGTCTTGGACTTTGACTTACTATTCAACCTTTTACCATTTACCATAATAACTTCAAAAATTGACCAAAATATCTTCATTGCTAAGCTTCATATGGCCGGCCACCTTCAAGCAATAAGGGAAGAGAAGCTCTCCAATTTCTTTGCTCCAAGCTTGCTTAATCTTCACTTTTAACCGTTTAATTTTAGTTTTACTCTATAAAAACTCTTCTCTTGGTAGGATTAAGGTTCTTGGTGAAGTGATTTGGAAGATTTAAGTGCAAGGTTGCTCCATCTCTTTGGTTACTAAGGTGAGTGGTGGATGAACACCTCTCCTTCCTCTAATGATGTTCAATTCATGATTAGTGGTGTGATAAGATGCAATTTCATGGATTATTTCTTGAGTTTGGTTGAATTGGTGAAGTTTTTATTTTTTTGAGGAATTTTTCTGTTTTAATATGAACATGGTTGTGTGGTTATATATGATGATTGGAAGTGATGTTTAAGGACTCTATGAGGTGGAAAAAGTGGTCAATTGCAATCAATTTCTGTTTTGGAAGAAATTTCAGAAAATTAGGTTTTGTAGTTCTTCATTCTGCCCGAATTTATTGCACTATGTTAGAGGCCGAATTGGCCTTTACTCAAAACATGAAAGTTGTAGGTATTGGTGAGTTTGAAGTGCCTACAAAATTTCAGGTCATTTGGATATGTGTAGAGTGAGTTATGTCGATTTTACTGTTGCTGATCTGGGTTGCTCAGAATGTGAAAACTGCGCTTGTAATCGTTTGTTTTGACTGGAATTGGTTTGGATTTTGTTGTTGGTGTCTTCTGAGGAAATGTAACTGGATGTCTTAGCTAACATATGCCTTTGGAATTTCGGCATTTGGACCTGTATAGACTGAGTTGTGTTCATTACAGCATTGTGTGATTTGTAAACCTGTTTTTGGTGGTTCTGGTGTAGTATTTGGCATATTTGACCTAGTTGTGCTAGGATTTGGATTGAGTGGCCTTCTACATTGTTGTATCCCTGTTTCTTAGCTTCGAAACGGTGGGTCTTGTACCTTCATCCGACAATCGTAGCGCATTTGGTACCATTACCGCAAAATGACGTCAAAACTGTTTTTCTGGTTTTGAGCTTAACCTTCATTTCCGGACTTTTCCCTAGCTTGACTTGTACTAGTACTACTTGGAGCTTGCTGAATGGCTATTGGATGAACTTATTTGTGTGACTTTGGAACTGGCTGAGGAAATAATGAAGCCCTGACGGCTGGAAAAGTAAGCAAATTCAGGGGAAGTGCTGTCCGAACTTTTAAAGGACTAGTTTGCATTGAGTTTGTGATCTAAGACTTGGTTTTGAGCAAGGCAATGATACATGATGGATGATTTCTGAGCCGTGGAGGTGAGTGACCTCAAACTACTTCTAAAGTTATTTATGAACCGTTTCTTACGTTATTTACTTTTGAACTGTTTCCAAAGTTACTTTTGAAATGTTTTCTTGCATATCATGCGTGCTGGCATGTGAGTGTGCCTTGTTTGCTATATTTCTTGACTTCATGATTTGTATTTTGGTTGATAACGTGTTAAGCGCTTATAATGATTTCCAAAACGAGTTTTCGAGGCGAGTGTGTACTTTATCGCACTCGACCTCGATAAATGTGAAATTTTCGATTGAAATGTTATTTGCGCATGAATGTAAGCCTTTTGGGCTGAACTGGCCATTGCCCCTTGTTACCGGTCGTCTTGAGCCAGAAGCGGACTCGGTCAGGCGATTAGGAACTTGGGTGAACGTTTGGTATACTCGAGTATTACCTATGTAGGTTGGTGGAGCCTGGCCAAAAGCCAGGGACGGGGTGAATGAAATGAAATAAATGATCAAATGAGCGAGGAAATGTCAGGAGAATGAATGTATCCTTTCATGAATGTTACTATCGCTTTCCATTGTAAATGTTTCTTGAATTATTGATAATCCATATTTACTGTTTTGTAAATGCTGTAATCGTTTCTGGACTTATCATTTGATTTATGACATCATTGATTTATGACATCATTGAAAAGAAATATTGTTAAACCGATTTGATTACTGATTTTCTGGTTACTCGCTGAGCTTCTAGCTCACCCCAAAAAATGTTTTATTTCCCCCCCACAGGGCTCAAGGCGAAGAAAAGCTTGGAGTGCTTATTCACGTGACTGGATGGCTTATATCGTGTACAGTTTAAGTTTGGATCTATTTTATGTACGAGTTGGTCTTGTATAAATATTTGAAATTGATATGGATGTAAGTATACGTTCCACGATTGGAATCAGTTTCCGCTGCATTTGTGGCATGTAATTATTGGAGACTTGGATGTATATTTGTGGACCATGTGATGTATATTTGAGGTTTATTCTTGTAATTCATTTGAGGGCTTTAGTGAACGACTGAGTCCCGGCGAGAGCTGGGCAGGCGGTCCGCCGAACCCTCTGGTTCGCCTTAGGGGGAGGTGGGGCCGTCACACTCACCACCATCTGAAATGGAGGATTACGTCACATAATATCATAAACGGCTACTAACATATTTAAAACAAGCAAAACGGCAAAATCGGCACATACGAGTGCAGAAACGGCATACGGAAATCAGAAATGACGGCCTAGCCGTTTTGCCGTAAAAACTGTTTTGAACACAATCGAGGCTACGAGTGTCGGATCAAGGTACATGAGGTACCGTTACGAAGCTAAGAGAAAGGGTTAAAATTTTCATGAAGACACCTCAATCCGGATCTAAACGGAAATAGGTCGAAAGTATAGAAAACCGTTCCAGGAATTCGCACTCTAGGGTAACGGACAGGGTAGGTTTGCTGGACAGTAACTCCCAGCTAACAAATCCAACTCAGGAAATTCCAAAGGCATTAGAAAGCTGAGACATAAGGCTAAAACTTTGATGTTTTGGCCAAGACCTGAATCCACTCAGAACAGAATGAAATTTGAGTGTCAAAGCACCCGTCAGAACTGTCCAGATTCAAAGGCAGTTCTGACGATCGATCTTGTTTTGGTCATAACGGGAGCTACGGAACTCGGATTTCGACACACTTTATACCGTTTCGAAGCCAAAACCAATATCTACATTTCTTATGAAGGAGTTAACACCCAGATTGTGAAGACCCGAAAAATTTCTTATTTTATCGAATATTAATGGTTTAATTAAGTATTTATCCACCTGTTTTCCCCAAATAATTTATTACGACCATTTTAAATCCATTCGTATGGAATAATGTCTTCATTATGTTTTTAAAATGTCCTGTTAACAACTTCAATTTTCGGAAGGATTGGTTAGGCGAGAAATAGTGAACACGAGTGTTTCGAGGTGATATTATATTCGAAAGTATGATTATCCTTGGAAATTAAGAACGGACAATAGCAGATTAAGAAAAGTTAATCGAGAATTAAAGGTGAATAAGTTCTAAGTGAACATATACTACTCACGCGTGGATAGTTTTCCAAAAGATGTATGGATACAATTATTGGAGATTTGAGGAGTTAATACTCGACTCATGTGAGGACTCGTAAAAACTATTATTTTATTTAAACCTAAATTTATGGCTTAATAAATTATTTAATTGGATTTTTGCCACGAGAAATATTTTCTAGACTTATTAGACCTAAATACATGATAATATAACTTCGTTATATTTTAAAAGTGACTCGTTTCAAAAATTAATTTCCTAGAGCGCGTTTCGTAAAAATAGTGAATAGTGCTTGGAGATTTTATTCGCGTAGTAGAACAATAAGCTTGGAATATTGGAGACTTGTACTATGGTCCTAAAATAGGTAATTTTATGAATAAATATTCAAGTGATAGATAGTAGTGCAATCGTTATAAGAATCTTTTCGAAAGTTTCGCGTTATAGCGGTAAAATTGACGGTACGCGTTTTCACACGCGCGACTTCATTTGAGGGACTTTAGACCCTTATTTCGGGACAATTAAGAGTGAATAATATTTACATGAATATATATGCATTGGAGGTTTAGTGCACTAGCGAACCAAACGCGCGAGAAAAAATCGAGTCCAAACGCATCCTAAATGCACTATTTCAAGTTGACTTTGAGATGGGTTTTGCACCACACAATGAATCTTACTTAGGAAGCCACAATTGAACCAACACCTCCTCTCTCCTCACTTCATTTGGCCGTGCAACAAGAAAGGAGAAGAGCTCTCCATTGTTCTTCATTTTTCATCTTCAATCCATGCACCAAAATTCATCCAAATCACACCAAACTTGGAGACCACTTACCAAACCACTTGGAGACTATATCTAGCTAAGGAAGAGGGGAGCTTTCACGGTTTCTTGGAGCTTCAAGAGGGCCGAAAATTCTGACCTTGCAAACCAAAGGAGTAGGTAATGATCAACCCATGGATTCTTATCTTTTGGAGACTATATGGCAAGATTAAGCTCATGCATGCACTTAGTTACTTGATTATGGTGTAAAAATGTGATTGTGGGCTCTTGGAATTCCCACACTTGGGTTGTTGTTGCTGATGTGATAATTAATGGTGATTATATTGTTGGTTTAGTGATTATAATGATGCATTAGTGGTGGGTAATTAGTAGGAACTTCATTGGGTGCAAGAAGCAAAAACTTCCGATTCTACCCCTGTTTTATTCGGCCATTTTAAGGCCAGTTTTTAATGAACTAATGGTTTGAACTGGATGCTTATATGATGTATTAGAGGTGTGGAAAATTTCATTGAAAAATAATGAGGTTTGAATGGGCAAATGAATTTTTTTTTAGAAACCAGTAAATCTGGAAACTGATTCGCGTATGACTCTGACCAGCAGTAGTATTTTGGCTATAACTCTGTCCTCGGATGTCAAAATCATGTACCGTCAGTGGCGTTTGAAACTAGACATTCCTAGCTTTAATTTGGTATAAAATGCACGTTCTGATTCTTCTTGAGCAAGCCGAACCAAATGTTTTAAGTTCGCTATCCTGTTGCTCTGTTCGTCTGGAATGAAGTGATCAGGCAGCAACTTGATGCCCGAATTTGAACCAGTTGGGTGCCGAATTTGGAAATGATTTCTTCTGTGATATTTTAGTCCTATGAATGTATTTTCCAACGGCATAAGCCATGCTCGATTTCGAGCTATATTGACTGATTTGTGACTAAAGCAAGTGGACTGCTCTGTTTTGGAAAACCCTAATGTTTGGACTGGTTTGGAACCAAATCTTGGAGTGAACTTGTTAGTTGATGTTTTTGATATTAAACACTTACCAAAGATATTATGGGTGTATCTTAGACCCTTATTTCACAAATGAACCATGGTTGGATAACTTTCTTGGTTAGACGATTGGAAATTGGGAAATGCAAGTCAAAGGCAGATTGCCTTAGGATTTTTCTTGAACTTTGGTGGGCTAATTAACTACCTTGCCAAAGGTATTTTTCCTCGAAATTCGATAGAGAGATACTTTCCATATAGTATTGAAATACTGCCAATTTTGGTGCCAATTCAAGTTCGTTTCGATACCCAATTGAATTACTAAAGTTAGAGGTTCAAATTTGGAAATTTTTCTCCAGTCTTGAATTTGCCCAACTCTGAGCTACCGTATCTCGGTGCTCGAAACTCCGATTCTTGATCTGCTTGTTTTGTCATACACCTCACTTGCAACCCTAATTGAGCTGCAAATTTCAGAGGCCGGTTTGCAACGTGTGAATCGTGCCGAATTTTCAAAGTTGGCCGAAATTCAATTTAATTCTGCCATGAAAGCCGACCCTGCGTCTTCAAGCTCATTTTTGACCACTTTTCACTTCGATTCATGGAAAAGTGTCTTCTAGGAACTTATAGTACTCTCTAAGAGGTTTCCAAGGTATAAAGTTTTCCAATTCTTGACTTATACCGAGCGAGTTATGATTTTTCAAAGATTCATCATAAAACTGAAAAAATTTTCCAATTCCAAAGAAATAGAGTTTTTCAAAAACTCTTTGTTCTTTTGATATTCTTAAACGTTTTGCTTACGATTTTCAAGATAAAAACTCAAATATTATTGTACATAATAAAAGGCAAGTTGAACCTCGATTTACGTGTAATTGAGGTTCCTTTTTGCGAAATAATCCTTAGATTGTACTAATGTACAATCTTCTTGATAAGTGGGTTAATTGTATGATTATTCGCTATTAAATTGCCAGGCGCGCAAGGAGACCTTCAAGAGGATCTCACCGCGGACACTTGAACTCCCAGAAAATAATTCTTATTGAATTGCTCGGTGAGTGTCAAGTGTGTGAATTTTGATACTTGTTTAATTGTGGTATTTGTTGAAAGTTTTAAAAATAAGGGCGGGTGCGTACTTTATCGCACTCGTTCTAATTTCAAATGAATGAATGGAATGTATTGAATGAATGAATGAAATGCAATGTTATGTCATGAATGCTTGTGTCGTTGGAGTGAACCTCCTCGACCTTCAAATGAATGGGGGACGCCCAAATTCATAGGCCAACCTTAGACTCGAGCCGGTAATGGGCTTGGTCGGGGACTGGGGCGAGCCATGAGATACACATAAGCTCGACCTAATAAGAGGTCTTGCTTGGCATACTCGTAGAGTATCGCCCAATAATAGACTTGTGGGCCCTTGGGGTGTACGGTGGACGGAGGAAAGTAAGTGGTGATCTACGGAAATGGAAATACCGACCCGGTTGACAGGAGGGTCAATGCGGGAAGGTATACGAATGACAACGGCAGATCGAGTGGAACTTAGCTCCTGAGAGCTACTATATCCTTGAATTGTTTCTGATTACCTTTCATGTTTGATTGATTGATCATTGAAAAGACATGGCTTTATTTATTAAATTTGGGATTGTTATTTGACTAAGTGCTTGCATGTGTGTTCTTGGCCTCACGAGCGTTAGCTCACCCTATAGTTTTGTTTTCCTTAACAGGACCGACTCTTGGAGAAATATGGAGAAACCATCCGTTGTAATTTTGTTAAGACTCCGGTTATAAATTTTGACTAGGCCCTGGTTTGGGTTGTACTTTTGGAAATTGTAAACTTGAAAAGTTTGGGCCCTGATGTGTACTTTGAATTTAAGTCGTTTCATGATTATTCGATGTACTGGTTATACATTAAGTGACTTATTAAGCTTGAACGCTTCCGCATTATTGTATTCGTGTTACTCTCATCGAAGTGTTTAGTTCGGTTTGAAATTGAATGGAATTGCTTGAGTCCTGGCGTGAGCTGGGCAGGCGTTCGCGGATACCCTTTGGTCCGCCTTAGGGAGATGTGGGGCGTCACACAGATCGTACGGTATCAAAACCGAAAAAGTCACGGGCAGAAGCTAAACTAAAAACGCACAGAATCTGATGTTCAAAACAGGCTTGAGCATTTCATCTATAACTCAGGATACGCTAATCCGATTGACCTGAAATTTTACAGGAATATTTAGAACTTAAGGGGCTACAATGTTTAAGAAGTAAACTTTGTCCATTTTTGAGTATAACAAGGTAAAAAATGCAAGATACTATACCAAAACCAGAAAAACAGATTCACATAACGCCTTCCGCTACAAACAGCATAACTCAGCCTACTTAAGTCCAAATCCAGAAATTCCAAAGCCATCCAAAAGCTTAGAAACAGGGATACATTTCATCAGAAGACCAAAACAACCAATTCTGAAGCATTCCAAACCAAAATAACCAATTACAATCACAGTTCTCAGGTTCGGGTAGAAACAGGACAGCAAGGGTAATTCCATCTTTTCACAAGCTACGCCACTCCGATCGACCTGAAATTTTGTAGGCACCTCTAAAATATCATTCTCTACAACTTTCATGTTTTAATCTAAGGCCAAATCTGTGAAGACTCGTAAAAACTATTATTTTATGCCTAATTTATGGCTTAATAAATTATTTAATTGGGTTTTATTTCCAAGGAATATTTTCTAGTCTTATTAGACCTAAATACGTGGTAATGTAACTTCGTTATATTTTTAAAATGATTCGTTTCAAAAATTAATTTCCTAGAGCGCGTTTCGTAAAAATAGTGAATAGTGCTTGGAGATTTTATCCGCGTAGTAGCACAATAAGCTTGGAATATTGGAGACTTGTACTATGGTCCTAAAATAGGTAATTTTATGAATAAATATTCAAGTGATAGTTAGTAGTGCAATCGTTATAAGAATTTTTTGAAAGTTTCGCGTTATAGCGGTAAAATTGACGGTACGCGTTTTCACACGCGCGACTTCATTTGAGGGACTTTAGACCCTTATTTTGGGACAATTAAGAGTGAATAATATTTACATGAATATATATGCATTGGAGGTTTAGTGCACTAGCGAACCAAACGCGCGAGAAAAATCGAGTCCAAACGCATCCTAATTGCACTATTTCAAGTTGACTTTGAGATGGGTTTTGCACCACACAATGAATCTTACTTAGGAAGCCACAATTGAACCAACACCTTCTCTCTCCTCACTTCATTTGGCCGTGCAACAAGAAAGGAGAAGAGCTCTCCATTGTTCTTCATTTTTCATCTTCAATCCATGCACCAAAATTCATCCAAATCACACCAAACTTGGAGACCACTTAGCAAACCACTTGGAGACTATATCTAGCTAAGGAAGAGGGAGCTTTCACGGTTTCTTGGAGCTTCAAGAGGGCCGAAAATTCTGACCTTGCAAACCAAAGGAGTAGGTAATGATCAACCCATGGATTCTTATCTTTTGGAGATTATATGGCAAGATTAACCTCATGCATGCACTTAGTTACTTGATTATGGTGTAAAAATGTGATTGTGGGCTCTTGGAATTCCCACACTTGGGTTGTTGTTGCTGATGTGATAATTAATGGTGATTATATTGTTGGTTTAGTGATTATAATGATGCATTAGTGGTGGGTAATTAGTAGGAACTTCATTGGGTGCAAGAAGCAAAAACTTCCGATTCTACCCCTGTTTTATTCGGCCATTTTAAGGCCAGTTTTTAATGAACTAATGGCTTGAACTCGATGCTTATATGATGTATTAGAGGTGTGGAAAATTTCATTGAAAAATAACGAGGTTTGAATGGGCAAATGAATTTTTTTTAGAAACCAGCAAATCTGGAAACTGATTCGCGTATGACTCCGACCAGCAGTAGTATTTTGGCTATAACTCTGTCCTCGGATGTCGTCATCATCTGCCGTCGGTGGCGTTTGAAACTAGACATTCCTAGCTTTAATTTGGTATAAAAGTCACGTTCTGATTCTTTGTGAGCAAGCCGAACCAAATGTTTTAAGTTCGCTGTCCTGTTGCTCTGTTCGTCTGGAATGAAGTGGTCAGGCAGCAACTTGATGCCCGAATTTGAACCAGTTGGGTGCCGAATTTGGAAATGATTTCTTCTGTGATATTTTAGTCCTATGAATGTATTTTCCAACGGCGTAAGCCATGCTCGATTTCGAGCTATATTGACTGATTTGTGACTGAAACAAGTGGACTGCTCTGTTTTGGAAAACCCTAATGTTTGGACTGGTTTGGAACCAAATCTTGGAGTGAACTTGTTAGTTGATGTTTTTGATATTAAACACTTACCAAAGATATTATGGGTGTATCTTAGACCCTTATTTCACAAATGAACCATGGTTGGATAACTTTCTTGGTTAGACGATTGGAAATTGGGAAATGCAAGTCAAAGGCAGATTGCCTTAGGATTTTTCTTGAACTTTGGTGGGCTAATTAACTACCTTGCCGAAGGTATTTTTCCTCGAAATTCGATAGAAAGATACTTTCCATATAGTATTAAAATACTGCCAATTTTGGTGCCAATTCAAGTTCGTTTCGATACCCAATTGAATTACTAAAGTTAGAGGTTCAAATCTGGAAATTTTTCTCCAGTCTTGAATTTGCCCAACTTTGAGCTACCGTATCTCGGTGCTCGAAACTCCGATTCTTGATCCGCTTGTTTTGTCATACACCTCACTTGCAACCCTAATTGAGCTGCAAATTTCAGAGGCCGGTTTGCAACGTGTGAATCGTGCCGAATTTTCAAAGTTGGCCGAAATCCAACTTAATTCTGCCATGAAAACCGACCCTGCGTCTTCAAGCTCATTTTTGACCACTTTTCACTTCGATTCATGGAAAAGTGTCTTCTAGGAACTTATAGTCTCTCTAAGAGGTTTCCAACGGTATAAAGTTTTCCAATTCTCGACTTATACCGAGCGAGTTATGATTTTTCAAAGATTCATCATAAAACTGAAAAATTTTCCAATTCCAAAGAAATAGAGTTTTTCAAAAACTCTTTGTTCTTTTGATATTCTTAAACGTTTTGCTTACGATTTTCAAGATAAAAACTCAAATATTATTGTACATAATAAAAGGCAAGTTGAACCTCGATTTACGTGTAATTAAGGTTGTGACGACCCCATCTCCCCCTAAGGCGTACCAGAGGGTTCGGCGGACCGCCTGCCCAGCTCTCGCCAGGACTCATTCACTCGTATCACGTGCAGACATCCATAGACCATAAATAACATCGCAATTCAAGCTTATAATTTACATTGATAGAAATCGAGGTACAAAGCCTCAATATACTCAAACTGGTTCAGGGCGTATACAATCCAAATACAAAACATTCTATTCGAGTAACAGCGCGAGTACAAGTCAAAAGTCAAAACAACTAGTCTATGCTAGACTTTACATATCTCACACCTCGCTCGTACCCCTGAAAGGAAAACAAATGGAGTGGAATGAGCTAAAAACCCAGTGAGGTTCCAAATAGCAAATTGACCATTATTTATAAGTACAAGTTTTCGATATAGCAAAGTAACGAGCATGAAGAGTTCATAAATGTGAGCAATAACACGTCAAGTAGCAATCTCAAAATGAGCGAGTGTAGAAGTTTTTCAAAAGAAACAATAATCCAATAAACAATAATCACTCCAAAGTATAAGGATACGGATGGCTCTCAGGAGCCAAATTCCCATTGCATTACCAGAAGCTTGATCACGTAGTAGCTGACACTCCGTCAACTTTCAAGTAAGTAACCAATCCAGTAGAACACCACTTACACGACTCTCCGTCCACCGTTCAAACCCCCAACTGGGCCCAAAATCCTCAAGAAACACGGGTGGTAATACTCGAGTATACCGATTAGTCGAGGAGATATCACTCCACTCGACAATACAAGAGACCCAGGGTTCGTTACCCAATCGACCAAGCCCCTTGCCGGCTCGACTAGAGTAACTCGCCACAGGGTTTCTGGAATTCTAGGAAGTGCGCGCATCATAAACAAGTATGTCAAGTCAATTGCAACAATAAACAAGTATATCACGTAAGGGCAAGTGCGATAAAGTACACTCTTGCCCTAACAATTCACGTATATAACATGTAATCATATTGGTCACGTATCAAGTTCAGGTATCAAGTTCAATTCGGTATTTGAAAACACTCACCAAAAGATATAGTGCCTTTACTGGTCACTTTCAGGTTATACTCCGGGTTCGGAGTCCAAATCTGCGATAAAACTCAGTTTGAGAACTTTGAAACATGACTAAGATTCGAAACTTAGACGTTTTGTTCAATAAGAATCAATAAATAGAAATTCACTTGGAGAGTACTCGTGAAATACTTGCTCACTTTTTCAATGATAAAACTTTGTAATATTTATACTTGAAATTGTCATGCGAGTCGAAAGTACAAGGAAAACGTACTTCGAGCAATCATTATTTCATTTCTCAAGGGTACAAGTTCGGCCAAGTCCTAACGTATAACACTCAAGAAACATAGTGGCCAAGGTTCTCGCTAGTTCAAGTAATAAGTACTTAACCTTCACTCAAGTCGCTAATATAGTTTTCTAGTCCTCGAGCGTAAATTTGGGCAGCATGCCCTTTGTGTTTACCTAATTTTCCAGCCTTTTAGGCTTCATTATTTTTCTCAAACACAACCCAACATTATATAAATCAGCAATTCATGTCAAGAGCCGTTCCATAGGCTCACAATATCATAATAACAAGAATCATATTAAGTACAGGTGCAGAAATTCAATTTAGTTCAAAACAGATTTGACGTACAAATGCGGAAATAACATATCCGAGGCTACGCTTATCGGTTTAAAACGAAACCTATGCCGTTTCGAAGCTAAGACACAGAGCTACAACATTCATGAAGGTCACTTAGTCCAGTTCCTAATGTAACTCAGTCAAATTCTCGAATTACTAAACCAGAAACCAATTCGTCGGATGTTTAACCGCAGAACACTGTAATGGTCATAACTCAGTGTACAAAAGTCCAATTCAGGTGTTCTTTGAGGCATTTTAAAGCTACTTCAGAACACTACAACTTTCATGTTTTGGCTCAGAGCTAAATCAGTACGGCTCCTAGTCAAAAAACGTGATAAACTGGACTTAACTGATGAAACGGACTGCTGGGAAATATTTAAAACAGTAAGGGTATTTTGGACTTTTCACATCCTACGTTGCTCCGATTGAGCTGAAATTTTGTAGGAACCTATAAAATGTCATTATCTACAACTTTTAGTCTTTGACCTAAGGCCAATTCGGCCTCTAACACACAGATAAAAATTCGGACAGAATGTAAGCAAGAATTTCCAGAAATCTGAAATCTTTAGTTTTTAGTGGAACTTTCCTTAATTTCTTGGTCTAATCACTCCCACAACACCTTATGAAACCTCAATTGCAACATATAAGCATCTTACAACAATTTGGGCAGAATTTCCATAAGCCCTAGTTCATCAAATAAATTGGGGAAAAACCTCTAAAACATGCTAATCATCCATGATTCCACCACTATAATCAAACTACTAAACTTAATTTAACAAAATTGAAAGCAACACTTAGAGAGATAAGCTCTCTTACCTTGAATAGAGGTTACAAAGAGCAGCCCAAGCCTTCTCTTTCCAAACTTTCACCACCAAACACTAACTAACCACTCAAGGACAAGATTAATCGGTTTAGTTCTTTGGATTTCTCACTTTGTAGCTTGAATCAAGAAGAAATGAAGAAGTTTTTCTCTTGGTCTTTCCCTCTCTCTCTTATTTCGGTTATGGAGCAGAAAAATGAAGGAAATGGAGCTTAACTTGTCTTATAAGGAAGTAAGAAGATTAAGGCTAATTGTGTCCACAATTTTTGGCCAACACTTGGACTAATCTTGTCCACAAATTTTTCTCTTTCTTCCCTTACATTTCTAGCCTTATAATTTCGGTCAAACCAGCTGCAAATTAGGAAGATATTTTGTGCAAAAGTCAATAAGCTTGTTTGGTAAGAAAAATGATGGTCAAACGGTGCGTTCAATCGGTAGTGCGCGGGACCCGCCGGTTCGCGCCGTTTTTCTTAAAAACACCCGTACTAGGGTTTTTTACTTCCCATTCACTAACCTTATATAATTGCTCCTATTCACATATTATTTGTCACTTAAAGGTCACTTTTAATCATCAAATTGATCCTGGGCCAGTACCGAAAATTCATCCGGCGGAAAAATCGCTAAAACCCTAATTTGCTCAAATCTTGAAAACAAAGAGTAAAACCCTACTTTCTAGATTCATTTGCACTTATTATGGAATAATTAGATAGTAGAGCTTTAATAAATAATAATTTCCAAATAAAAGAGCATTTTTAAGAAACCGTGAGGGTTTTACAATTTCAGAAATTAAAATTAGGGTTTCTATTAAAATGTGAGACATTTAATAAAACCGGTTAGTCGCAAGTAAACTAGGGTTTTTGACTAAAATTTTAGGGTTTCTAGTCTTTTAAAACAAAATAAGGTTTTAAATCAAACCCCAAAGAAATACACTTTAATATTTTCTTCACAAACAACCTCCTAATATTCGGGATGTTACAATCTCCCCTCCTTAAAAGAATTTCGTCCTCGAAATTCATTCATGCACTTCGAATAACGTAGGGTATTTTCCTTATATATTCGTTTCCGGCTCTCAGGTCGCACTATAGCCAAAACTTAGTTAAACAACAGAAATTACGAATCGTACCTTCTACTATCTCTGTTGGTTCAGGTACTGCCTGTTGGTTCAAGGCATACGCTCTAGCCGGCACTCTTGGCTTAGTTCCTCCTACACTTGCTTGTTCAGGGTTTAGGCGTGATCTACGGGGACAGGTTGCAAGCTGGTGCTCGGTGCTACCACACCATAAACATTTTCCCGCTTTTCGCCAACAATCACTCTCCACATGATTGGCCTTCCCACTGTCGCGCCCCATTTTTTGATAAATAAATAAAATAAATGGTTTAAAAAAAATGTATTTTTGTGATGATTGGAAAATGAATCGTGATTTAAAAGAAAAATGGGTCTAAATGGGGGTTTGAAAATGCGACGATTTGACCCAAGAAAAATAGTTCAAAAAGGGTTTTTTATATGAAAAATGGAGTCGCCACTTGGTATAGAGTTAGGGTGTACCAAGTCACCCAAAAAGTGAATTTTTTAAAGGAAAAAAAAGTAGAAAACCCTTTTGAACGACTCCTAGTCCACGTAAACCAACGAAAAAGGTTCGGGAGTCACATTTGACGAAGGGGAAGGCAAGGATAAAAATCCAAGGCACCCCTTCGACCTAGCCAAGGCTAGTTGCGTTGATTTAATCAAAGATTTTCTTGTTTTAACCAAAGAATTTATTACATTTGGATGTACTACATGAATGCAAAACCCTAGACCTAGGGGTATTAGGGAGAAATTTCCCTTCAAAGGTTGAGTGGTGCCAATCACATTAATTGTGAAGCCCAATAACGATCCTTCGAAGAAGTCACGAATAATGCAAGTGGAATGCAAATGAATGGAATGCATGTATGCAATGTGAGGACAAGAGTTTGAAAAGGTAATAAAAGATAAGAATGTGTAAATGGAAATGTGCACGTGAGTGGGCAAGGTGCGGTGTGTGAAATGATAATATGAAGTACATGTGTGCAAGGGATGATAAAAGTGTTCGTGTGCAAGTGAAGGGATAAAAAAGGTGTACGTGTGCAAATGAGAGGAGAAGTGTTCGTGTGCAAGTGAAAGGATAAAGGTGTACGTGTGCAAATGAGGGGAGAAATGTTCGTGTGCAAGTGAAAGGATAAAGGTGTACGTGTGCAAATGAGGGGAGAAAGTGAAAGTGTAATGATAGAGTGAATGCATGAACCTAGGGAATTTCATGCATAATGGGTACGGGGAGACCTAAATCGTGACTCAATTTGCCCTTTGATAGAGAGGATACAAGCGTGCTAAGGCTTAGAAAAAGCCACACTCGTCTATATCCCATATTTAAGGGGATTTTCACGCAAATGAACCCTAACTAGCATGAGATGCAAGTCCTAAAGTGAAGGGGAAGGAGTTTGAGGAACATACCAAATGATAAACTAAGGAAAAATGCGTGATATGTGGTGATCATGCACTGAATGAAAAAGGAAAAAAGAACCTATTGGGTCTAGCATTGGACTAGCCCATCCTATGAATTCCGACTAGCGTTGGACTAGTGGAAACGATAAAAGAAGCCACAACTAGCGTTGGACTAGTGTGGTGACGTACATTCATCCATTCCATTCATCCACACTATGGAAAGCAAGTAGATATACCAAATACTCATAAACACGTAGCACGTAACATTTAGCAGGCTCGACTAGATGCAAGGCCCTAATAAAGCAAGTAACAAGTAACACATAGGCATGCAAACAAGCTAATGAACTTACTACATTCACTAACTAAAACAAAAGGGGGAAGAGGGAGAATGGACCAAATTGCTCGCCAAAGCCCTATCTATTACAAGCCAAGAGGTGTACACATACCTCATTAAAAGAATAACTTAAGTAAATGCAATAAATGAAAGGAAATAAGGAGAGGCTAGGAAAGCAAGTAGACATGCAAATTTCAATTAGCACATTAGTCCACATAGGAGAGAAACAAAAAGGGTAAAAGAGATTATACCGCCTTTGAAATGAAGTTCTAATGGAGTGAAATCAACTTATTTATCCTCCAAAATAAAAGAAATGGTCAAGGTACCAATTTATTTGGCAAATAATCACAAAGGATAAAAAATAAACATGAATTTGAATCAATTAAATCATGTCAACAACCCACATTTAAGAAGTCAAAGAAGAAAGGACTTGATTGCAAAAATTAATAAAGTCTTGGGGTCAAAATTAAAGAAAAATAAAGTTCAAGGACCTAATTTGCAATTAAAGTAAGGACCGAATTGAAAGAAATTGAAGACATCCAAGGCCACAGTATAGTTAAGGAGAAATTCAGGGACTGATTTGCAAAAATCGTTTTCTAGTTTCTTCATGGACCAGGCTATTGGGTTATTTTATTCACTTCTTGGGCCAAAATCCTTCCTGGCCCAACCGATAACCCTAAGAGGTAAGCAGGCCAGCCTATCTTTAAGCCCAGACAAAGTGCAATTAGAACAGATGGGCTTCACCTCTCAAACCCAAACCAGAAACCCAAACAAAACAAATTAAATCCATACTTACAAACCCAATCAGATATGTTGGGCTCCATCTTCCTGAGCCCAAGTCAAAACATCAACATAATAAACTAAATCACTTCCTTAAGCCCAAACAAAATAACCTCTCAACCCAAATTACCTTTTCACAGGTACCCAACATGATAAAATCAACAAAAAAAATACTAAGCTTTGATTATGCATTAAATCACAGCATTAATCTATCCAGAAATCACATAAAATATGCAAACAGAGGATTAAGCTTAAGAGGGCAAAATTAGTTCAAATTTCCAGATTTTTGGGCCATGGAAACATTAATTAGAAGCCAAGGGGTTGGACTGTAATTCTCCCTTTGTTTCCAATGCATGTAACTACGTAGAAGAACCATTCCTTTCTTTACTTTGAACTGCAAATGAAAGCTGAAATCTGCAAATTGTTGCCGCAAGCTTTGGCAGCTTTGAGCCATGCGCATTTCAAACCAGCAAAAGAAAGGGAAAAAAACAAAACTCATTGTTGGCCCATCCACCCACATGAATCCATATTGTCGACCCCAAGCATGATTATCCATCACTAGGTGATCTAACAGAGAGTATTCCAAGCAAGAAAGGAAGAAGAAAAAACATCAAACCAGCATGCTAACACCTCAGCCCATCAAACCATCGAACCAGAACATCCAATAAAACATGCTAACACTTAGACCATGAAGCAACCAAAATACTAGATATCTGTACAAAGATTTTCAAGGCAACATTATGCAATTCAAACCAAGCTTTCTAAACAAGATTCGGCAGCTAAGGAGGTCTTCTACAGTAAACTCTGCTGCAAAAATGCAGCTCTGACTCACGCAAAATGAAAGATTGCACAATAACTCAAATTTAGCTGCCAAATCCACACAACATATCCCAAACATCAATTTTAGCAAGGAGGCAACAAAAGAAAGGCAGCAGAGAAAGCATCAACATTCACTTGACATGCTGAACTAAAACATCCGAGAAAACATTTCAACCACTGTTAACATGACCCACGTATAAGACCAACAGCAAACCAGGTTCATAAAGAAGTTACCATTTTACTTCATTTAATCCTATCCAGCATCAAACATTACAGAAACAACCAAAAACGGATAAATAACAAATAAGGAAAACATCAAAACAGATTTGTTCAAAGTTTCATGCCTGGTTTGGATTCTGCTTGTTCATCATACGAACAGAAACTGTAAACTTAAACAAACATTGGTGACACAAAATCGATCTAAAACAAACCCCACTATAGAGCTGTTTCTGCCGAAAAAATTCTGGATGAAAATCAATCCAAGTTGGAAACTTTTCTGCGATTCCTTTTCGACCAAAATACAAACATGCAAAATACCGATTCATTATCCAAACTTCAGATTTTTCATGACCCAAATAAGAACCCTCAATCATATTGAAACCGGAGCAGCACCAGTAAACAGCAAAAGAACGCAAGCGAACGATTAAAGGAGGCAACTTTCAACTATAAGAGGTGAATATGATACCTTAACAAGGAATGGAACGTGTGGATGACCCAGAAAAGCTCAAATGATCCTTACAGAGGTTCGAAGGAAGATCAGACAAAGGTCAATGAAGGCCCGGTCGCGCTCTTTCTGCAACCTCCAGCCGTGGCCATCCTTTCCCTTTCTGAAACCTTTCTTTTTACTACTCGTTTCTCTCCTTTTTCCCCCCAAGCTCTCCACTCAGCCGTAGCTCTCTCTCACTCACTTAGCTCCCCCTCTATCTCCCAAGACTCTCCGTTGTTATCCCCCCTGCGCTGTTTTCCTTTTTGCCGTTGCTCCCCTAGATTTTTCCAACTTCCCTCGGATGTCTTTCGCCTCTCTTGGCTTCCTCCTCTCTTTCTAGCTTTCAGCCGTTCCTATCCTCTCTTCTCCTCTTGTTTTTTTTTCTTTTGCCGTTCAGCCTGATGAAAAACCTCCCTCCTGCGGCTATCAACCTCTCTTGGCTTTTATATGGAACATCAACCCTAAACTCTCTCGGCCATCTCCCCTAAATTGCAGTTAAGGAACTGCCCTGAGTCCTTCCTTGCAAGCTGCGACCAAAACGCAGCTTGCAAGTTGCGTTTCTTTTTTTTTTTTTTTTTTTTTTTTTTTTTTTAACTTTCACCCTAATAAATACAGAAATGATAAAATAATAATAATAACAAATTGACAAAAACCATGTAATAATAATAATAATGAAAATAATTTAAAAACTAAACAACTAAAAACAACAAAAATGGCCATTTTTCCATCTTTTTTGTTTCATTTTTCTTTTTTATCATTTTTCATTTTTTCCAAGAAAGCAATGACTAAAACATATTTTTTTTGAATGTTTTCCTTTTCATTTTGAGAAATTCTATGCTAAAAACTTAAAAATAATAAAACTATAAACTAAAACTAAAAATCGAATAAAACTAACACGACAAAATAAAAAACTAAAAATAAATAGTAAATGAAATTACACCAAAAATTTGGTGTCTACACCCACAGTACCCACAAGATACTTGAGGGGCTGAGGTCTGACCTCCTTGTGAGGTACCTCTTGCTTGGCCCCAGCCACGCGAAGCTCCTCTTGGAGTACTTTCCTTAACCGTCCTTGAAATTTTCTCACTACCATCTTCTCGACCTAACTTAGAAGCTGGCATATCTAAATCACTTTGTCCTTGCCTTTGACTTCCACCAGGCGCACCTCTCCTTTTTGCATGGAAAGCTCTCACTTGTGCCCTAGCAGTCTCTATCCTCAAGGCTTTCTCCAGAACCTCTGTGAATGTATTAATTTGGACCGCCGCTAAGGCTTCTTGTAACTCCACGTTCAGTCCTTGTATGAACCTCCGTACTTTTCTTTGTTCCGTAGCTATCAGTTCGGGAGCAAATTTGGACAACTTTGTAAACTGAGTCTCATACTCAGTTACACTCAACATCCCCTGACGGAGTTTAATGAATTCGTCCTCTCTCTTCTCCTGGACGATGGGTGGAAGGTATTTTTCGTTGAAGTCCCGTACAAAGTTTAGCCAAGTCCATGCAGTTCCTTCTCTCTCCCACTTGGCCCTCACTACATTCCACCAGGCCCTAGCTGGCCCCTCGAACTGAAATACAGCGAATTGGACTTGTCTCTCCTCCGTATAGTTTAGGGCAGCAAAAATATTTATCATGGCCTCCAGCCATTTCTCAGCCTCATACGGGTCTGGCCCTCCTAAAAACTTGGGTGGGGAGAACTTTTGGAATCTCTCCAAAGCTCTATCCTGCCCCATATCGGGGTCCCGAGGTTGGTTTACAGGGGCTTGACCATGTTGTTCCACTAAACGGGCCAGAATATTAGTCATTTGCTGGATGGCAGTTGCCACTTGATCTCCCCCTGTAGCTTGGGGTTCGGGTTGTGGCTCAACCGTTGCCTCTCTTTCCTCTCTCGATTCTCGTACCGGTTCCTGGGCTTGTCTACCCCCACGGCTACGACTAGGACCGCGTCCTCGATTAGTTCCCCTAGCTTGACTTCTTCTACCCTCCATGGTTCGTAGCGAATCAACTATAACAATATAACCAACTAATCAATAATAGAATATAGCCACTAAGTAACTATATAAATATCAACAGCACAAAACAGAATAATGCAAATCATAAACCCCTCTAAATCATAAAACAAGGCAATACAACACATTCGATCAAAACAAGTCACATAGCTTATAGAGCATTAACCCTAGGTATCGCTCAGGCACTACACTTAATCAAGGCTCGAAACACGTGAATAAGAAGGATCCCAAATCCCATGAATATTTTCAATATTTTTCAAGTCCAGACTACTCGCATTCCCTGTGCCTTTGTTTTCACCATCCAAACTTATCCGAATATTACACGAGATCTCAACTGATCGTAAAGATGTCACTCTTTGGTATTCGGGGACAAGAATCCGAAAATATGATAATTCACCACTCAAGCTGGCCAGGCTCAAGAGCAAATCACCCGTATTAGAGATTCCTACCCAACATACATATCTAAGGTTCCCAACAATGGACAATTGTTCCATACTTAACAAGTCAATCCCCACAGTCCGAGAACCTTCTCCCGGCACGAGCTCAATAGGAGCTCTGATACCATCTGTGACGACCCCACCTCCCCCTAAGGCGTACCAGAGGGTTCGGCGGACCGCCTGCCCAGCTCTCGCCAGGACTCATTCACTCGTATCACGTGCAGACATCCATAGACCATAAATAACATCGCAATTCAAGCTTATAATTTACATTGATAGAAATCGAGATACAAAGCCTCAATATACTCAAACTGGTTCAGGGCGTATACAATCCAAATACAAAACATTCTATTCGAGTAACAGCGCGAGTACAAGTCAAAAGTCAAAACAACTAGTCTATGCTAGACTTTACATATCTCACACCTCGCTCGTACCCCTGAAAGGAAAACAAATGGAGTGGAATGAGCTAAAAACCTAGTGAGGTTCCAAATAGCAAATTGACCATTATTTATAAGTACAAGTTTTCGATATAGCAAAGTAACGAGCATGAAGAGTTCATAAATGTGAGCAATAACACGTCAAGTAGCAATCTCAAAATGAGCGAGTGTAGAAGTTTTTCAAAAGAAACAATAATCCAATAAACAATAATCACTCCAAAGTATAAGGATACGGATGGCTCTCAGGAGCCAAATTCCCATTGCATTACCAGAAGCTTGATCACGTAGTAGCTGACACTCCGTCAACTTTCAAGTAAGTAACCAATCCAGTAGAACACCACTTACACGACTCTCCGTCCACCGTTCAAACCCCCAACTGGGCCCAAAATCCTCAAGAAACACGGGTGGTAATACTCGAGTATACCGATTAGTCGAGGAGATATCACTCCACTCGACAATACAAGAGACCCAGGGTTCGTTACCCAATCGACCAAGCCCCTTGCCGGCTCGACTAGAGTAACTCGCCACAGGGTTTCTGGAATTCTAGGAAGTGCGCGCATCATAAACAAGTATGTCAAGTCAATTGCAACAATAAACAAGTATATCACGTAAGGGCAAGTGCGATAAAGTACACTCTTGCCCTAACAATTCACGTATATAACATGTAATCATATTGGTCACGTATCAAGTTCAGGTATCAAGTTCAATTCGGTATTTGAAAACACTCACCAAAAGATATAGTGCCTTTACTGGTCACTTTCAGGTTATACTCCGGGTTCGGAGTCCAAATCTGCGATAAAACTCAGTTTGAGAACTTTGAAACATGACTAAGATTCGAAACTTAGACGTTTTGTTCAATAAGAATCAATAAATAGAAATTCACTTGGAGAGTACTCGTGAAATACTTGCTCACTTTTTCAATGATAAAACTTTGTAATATTTATACTTGAAATTGTCATGCGAGTCGAAAGTACAAGGAAAACGTACTTCGAGCAATCATTATTTCATTTCTCAAGGGTACAAGTTCGGCCAAGTCCTAACGTATAACACTCAAGAAACATAGTGGCCAAGGTTCTCGCTAGTTCAAGTAATAAGTACTTAACCTTCACTCAAGTCGCTAATATAGTTTTCTAGTCCTCGAGCGTAAATTTGGGCAGCATGCCCTTTGTGTTTACCTAATTTTCCAGCCTTTTAGGCTTCATTATTTTTCTCAAACACAACCCAACATTATATAAATCAGCAATTCATGTCAAGAGCCGTTCCATAGGCTCACAATATCATAATAACAAGAATCATATTAAGTACAGGTGCAGAAATTCAATTTAGTTCAAAACAGATTTGACGTACAAATGCGGAAATAACATATCCGAGGCTACGCTTATCGGTTTAAAACGAAACCTATGCCGTTTCGAAGCTAAGACACAGAGCTACAACATTCATGAAGGTCACTTAGTCCAGTTCCTAATGTAACTCAGTCAAATTCTCGAATTACTAAACCAGAAACCAATTCGTCGGATGTTTAACCGCAGAACACTGTAATGGTCATAACTCAGTGTACAAAAGTCCAATTCAGGTGTTCTTTGAGGCATTTTAAAGCTACTTCAGAACACTACAACTTTCATGTTTTGGCTCAGAGCTAAATCAGTACGGCTCCTAGTCAAAAAACGTGATAAACTGGACTTAACTGATGAAACGGACTGCTGGGAAATATTTAAAACAGTAAGGGTATTTTGGACTTTTCACATCCTACGTTGCTCCGATTGAGCTGAAATTTTGTAGGAACCTATAAAATGTCATTATCTACAACTTTTAGTCTTTGACCTAAGGCCAATTCGGCCTCTAACACACAGATAAAAATTCGGACAGAATGTAAGCAAGAATTTCCAGAAATCTGAAATCTTTAGTTTTTAGTGGAACTTTCCTTAATTTCTTGGTCTAATCACTCCCACAACACCTTATGAAACCTCAATTGCAACATATAAGCATCTTACAACAATTTGGGCAGAATTTCCATAAGCCCTAGTTCATCAAATAAATTGGGGAAAAACCTCTAAAACATGCTAATCATCCATGATTCCACCACTATAATCAAACTACTAAACTTAATTTAACAAAATTGAAAGCAACACTTAGAGAGATAAGCTCTCTTACCTTGAATAGAGGTTACAAAGAGCAGCCCAAGCCTTCTCTTTCCAAACTTTCACCACCAAACACTAACTAACCACTCAAGGACAAGATTAATCGGTTTAGTTCTTTGGATTTCTCACTTTGTAGCTTGAATCAAGAAGAAATGAAGAAGTTTTTCTCTTGGTCTTTCCCTCTCTCTCTTATTTCGGTTATGGAGCAGAAAAATGAAGGAAATGGAGCTTAACTTGTCTTATAAGGAAGTAAGAAGATTAAGGCTAATTGTGTCCACAATTTTTGGCCAACACTTGGACTAATCTTGTCCACAAATTTTTCTCTTTCTTCCCTTACATTTCTAGCCTTATAATTTCGGTCAAACCAGCTGCAAATTAGGAAGATATTTTGTGCAAAAGTCAATAAGCTTGTTTGGTAAGAAAAATGGTGGTCAAACGGTGCGTTCAATCGGTAGTGCGCGGGACCCGCCGGTTCGCGCCGTTTTTCTTAAAAACACCCGTACTAGGGTTTTTTACTTCCCATTCACTAACCTTATATAATTGCTCCTATTCACATATTATTTGTCACTTAAAGGTCACTTTTAATCATCAAATTGATCCTGGGCCAGTACCGAAAATTCATCCGGCGGAAAAATCGCTAAAACCCTAATTTGCTCAAATCTTGAAAACAAAGAGTAAAACCCTACTTTCTAGATTCATTTGCACTTATTATGGAATAATTAGATAGTAGAGCTTTAATAAATAATAATTTCCAAATAAAAGAGCATTTTTAAGAAACCGTGAGGGTTTTACAATTTCAGAAATTAAAATTAGGGTTTCTATTAAAATGTGAGACATTTAATAAAACCGGTTAGTCGCAAGTAAACTAGGGTTTTTGACTAAAATTTTAGGGTTTCTAGTCTTTTAAAACAAAATAAGGTTTTAAATCAAACCCCAAAGAAATACACTTTAATATTTTCTTCACAAACAACCTCCTAATATTCGGGATGTTACAATCTCCCCTCCTTAAAAGAATTTCGTCCTCGAAATTCATTCATGCACTTCGAATAACGTAGGGTATTTTCCTTATATATTCGTTTCCGGCTCTCAGGTCGCACTATAGCCAAAACTTAGTTAAACAACAGAAATTACGAATCGTACCTTCTACTATCTCTGTTGGTTCAGGTACTGCCTGTTGGTTCAAGGCATACGCTCTAGCCGGCACTCTTGGCTTAGTTCCTCCTACACTTGCTTGTTCAGGGTTTAGGCGTGATCTACGGGGACAGGTTGCAAGCTGGTGCTCGGTGCTACCACACCATAAACATTTTCCCGCTTTTCGCCAACAATCACTCTCCACATGATTGGCCTTCCCACTGTCGCGCCCCATTTTTTGATAAATAAATAAAATAAATGGTTTAAAAAAAATGTATTTTTGTGATGATTGGAAAATGAATCGTGATTTAAAAGAAAAATGGGTCTAAATGGGGGTTTGAAAATGCGACGATTTGACCCAAGAAAAATAGTTCAAAAAGGGTTTTTTATATGAAAAATGGAGTCGCCACTTGGTATAGAGTTAGGGTGTACCAAGTCACCCAAAAAGTGAATTTTTTAAAGGAAAAAAAAGTAGAAAACCCTTTTGAACGACTCCTAGTCCACGTAAACCAACGAAAAAGGTTCGGGAGTCACATTTGACGAAGGGGAAGGCAAGGATAAAAATCCAAGGCACCCCTTCGACCTAGCCAAGGCTAGTTGCGTTGATTTAATCAAAGATTTTCTTGTTTTAACCAAAGAATTTATTACATTTGGATGTACTACATGAATGCAAAACCCTAGACCTAGGGGTATTAGGGAGAAATTTCCCTTCAAAGGTTGAGTGGTGCCAATCACATTAATTGTGAAGCCCAATAACGATCCTTCGAAGAAGTCACGAATAATGCAAGTGGAATGCAAATGAATGGAATGCATGTATGCAATGTGAGGACAAGAGTTTGAAAAGGTAATAAAAGATAAGAATGTGTAAATGGAAATGTGCACGTGAGTGGGCAAGGTGCGGTGTGTGAAATGATAATATGAAGTACATGTGTGCAAGGGATGATAAAAGTGTTCGTGTGCAAGTGAAGGGATAAAAAAGGTGTACGTGTGCAAATGAGAGGAGAAGTGTTCGTGTGCAAGTGAAAGGATAAAGGTGTACGTGTGCAAATGAGGGGAGAAAGTGAAAGTGTAATGATAGAGTGAATGCATGAACCTAGGGAATTTCATGCATAATGGGTACGGGGAGACCTAAATCGTGACTCAATTTGCCCTTTGATAGAGAGGATACAAGCGTGCTAAGGCTTAGAAAAAGCCACACTCGTCTATATCCCATATTTAAGGGGATTTTCACGCAAATGAACCCTAACTAGCATGAGATGCAAGTCCTAAAGTGAAGGGGAAGGAGTTTGAGGAACATACCAAATGATAAACTAAGGAAAAATGCGTGATATGTGGTGATCATGCACTGAATGAAAAAGGAAAAAAGAACCTATTGGGTCTAGCATTGGACTAGCCCATCCTATGAATTCCGACTAGCGTTGGACTAGTGGAAACGATAAAAGAAGCCACAACTAGCGTTGGACTAGTGTGGTGACGTACATTCATCCATTCCATTCATCCACACTATGGAAAGCAAGTAGATATACCAAATACTCATAAACACGTAGCACGTAACATTTAGCAGGCTCGACTAGATGCAAGGCCCTAATAAAGCAAGTAACAAGTAACACATAGGCATGCAAACAAGCTAATGAACTTACTACATTCACTAACTAAAACAAAAGGGGGAAGAGGGAGAATGGACCAAATTGCTCGCCAAAGCCCTATCTATTACAAGCCAAGAGGTGTACACATACCTCATTAAAAGAATAACTTAAGTAAATGCAATAAATGAAAGGAAATAAGGAGAGGCTAGGAAAGCAAGTAGACATGCAAATTTCAATTAGCACATTAGTCCACATAGGAGAGAAACAAAAAGGGTAAAAGAGATTATACCGCCTTTGAAATGAAGTTCTAATGGAGTGAAATCAACTTATTTATCCTCCAAAATAAAAGAAATGGTCAAGGTACCAATTTATTTGGCAAATAATCACAAAGGATAAAAAATAAACATGAATTTGAATCAATTAAATCATGTCAACAACCCACATTTAAGAAGTCAAAGAAGAAAGGACTTGATTGCAAAAATTAATAAAGTCTTGGGGTCAAAATTAAAGAAAAATAAAGTTCAAGGACCTAATTTGCAATTAAAGTAAGGACCGAATTGAAAGAAATTGAAGACATCCAAGGCCACAGTATAGTTAAGGAGAAATTCAGGGACTGATTTGCAAAAATCGTTTTCTAGTTTCTTCATGGACCAGGCTATTGGGTTATTTTATTCACTTCTTGGGCCAAAATCCTTCCTGGCCCAACCGATAACCCTAAGAGGTAAGCAGGCCAGCCTATCTTTAAGCCCAGACAAAGTGCAATTAGAACAGATGGGCTTCACCTCTCAAACCCAAACCAGAAACCCAAACAAAACAAATTAAATCCATACTTACAAACCCAATCAGATATGTTGGGCTCCATCTTCCTGAGCCCAAGTCAAAACATCAACATAATAAACTAAATCACTTCCTTAAGCCCAAACAAAATAACCTCTCAACCCAAATTACCTTTTCACAGGTACCCAACATGATAAAATCAACAAAAAAAATACTAAGCTTTGATTATGCATTAAATCACAGCATTAATCTATCCAGAAATCACATAAAATATGCAAACAGAGGATTAAGCTTAAGAGGGCAAAATTAGTTCAAATTTCCAGATTTTTGGGCCATGGAAACATTAATTAGAAGCCAAGGGGTTGGACTGTAATTCTCCCTTTGTTTCCAATGCATGTAACTACGTAGAAGAACCATTCCTTTCTTTACTTTGAACTGCAAATGAAAGCTGAAATCTGCAAATTGTTGCCGCAAGCTTTGGCAGCTTTGAGCCATGCGCATTTCAAACCAGCAAAAGAAAGGGAAAAAAACAAAACTCATTGTTGGCCCATCCACCCACATGAATCCATATTGTCGACCCCAAGCATGATTATCCATCACTAGGTGATCTAACAGAGAGTATTCCAAGCAAGAAAGGAAGAAGAAAAAACATCAAACCAGCATGCTAACACCTCAGCCCATCAAACCATCGAACCAGAACATCCAATAAAACATGCTAACACTTAGACCATGAAGCAACCAAAATACTAGATATCTGTACAAAGATTTTCAAGGCAACATTATGCAATTCAAACCAAGCTTTCTAAACAAGATTCGGCAGCTAAGGAGGTCTTCTACAGTAAACTCTGCTGCAAAAATGCAGCTCTGACTCACGCAAAATGAAAGATTGCACAATAACTCAAATTTAGCTGCCAAATCCACACAACATATCCCAAACATCAATTTTAGCAAGGAGGCAACAAAAGAAAGGCAGCAGAGAAAGCATCAACATTCACTTGACATGCTGAACTAAAACATCCGAGAAAACATTTCAACCACTGTTAACATGACCCACGTATAAGACCAACAGCAAACCAGGTTCATAAAGAAGTTACCATTTTACTTCATTTAATCCTATCCAGCATCAAACATTACAGAAACAACCAAAAACGGATAAATAACAAATAAGGAAAACATCAAAACAGATTTGTTCAAAGTTTCATGCCTGGTTTGGATTCTGCTTGTTCATCATACGAACAGAAACTGTAAACTTAAACAAACATTGGTGACACAAAATCGATCTAAAACAAACCCCACTATAGAGCTGTTTCTGCCGAAAAAATTCTGGATGAAAATCAATCCAAGTTGGAAACTTTTCTGCGATTCCTTTTCGACCAAAATACAAACATGCAAAATACCGATTCATTATCCAAACTTCAGATTTTTCATGACCCAAATAAGAACCCTCAATCATATTGAAACCGGAGCAGCACCAGTAAACAGCAAAAGAACGCAAGCGAACGATTAAAGGAGGCAACTTTCAACTATAAGAGGTGAATATGATACCTTAACAAGGAATGGAACGTGTGGATGACCCAGAAAAGCTCAAATGATCCTTACAGAGGTTCGAAGGAAGATCAGACAAAGGTGAATGAAGGCCCGGTCGCGCTCTTTCTGCAACCTCCAGCCGTGGCCATCCTTTCCCTTTCTGAAACCTTTCTTTTTACTACTCGTTTCTCTCCTTTTTCCCCCCAAGCTCTCCACTCAGCCGTAGCTCTCTCTCACTCACTTAGCTCCCCCTCTATCTCCCAAGACTCTCCGTTGTTATCCCCCCTGCGCTGTTTTCCTTTTTGCCGTTGCTCCCCTAGATTTTTCCAACTTCCCTCGGATGTCTTTCGCCTCTCTTGGCTTCCTCCTCTCTTTCTAGCTTTCAGCCGTTCCTATCCTCTCTTCTCCTCTTGTTTTTTTTTCTTTTGCCGTTCAGCCTGATGAAAAACCTCCCTCCTGCGGCTATCAACCTCTCTTGGCTTTTATATGGAACATCAACCCTAAACTCTCTCGGCCATCTCCCCTAAATTGCAGTTAAGGAACTGCCCTGAGTCCTTCCTTGCAAGCTGCGACCAAAACGCAGCTTGCAAGTTGCGTTTCTTTTTTTTTTTTTTTTTTTTTTTTTTTTTTTAACTTTCACCCTAATAAATACAGAAATGATAAAATAATAATAATAACAAATTGACAAAAACCAGGTAATAATAATAATAATGAAAATAATTTAAAAACTAAACAACTAAAAACAACAAAAATGGCCATTTTTCCATCTTTTTTGTTTCATTTTTCTTTTTTATCATTTTTCATTTTTTCCAAGAAAGCAATGACTAAAACATATTTTTTTTGAATGTTTTCCTTTTCATTTTGAGAAATTCTATGCTAAAAACTTAAAAATAATAAAACTATAAACTAAAACTAAAAATCGAATAAAACTAACACGACAAAATAAAAAACTAAAAATAAATAGTAAATGAAATTACACCAAAAATTTGGTGTCTACACCCACAGTACCCACAAGATACTTGAGGGGCTGAGGTCTGACCTCCTTGTGAGGTACCTCTTGCTTGGCCCCAGCCACGCGAAGCTCCTCTTGGAGTACTTTCCTTAACCGTCCTTGAAATTTTCTCACTACCATCTTCTCGACCTAACTTAGAAGGTGGCATATCTAAATCACTTTGTCCTTGCCTTTGACTTCCACCAGGCGCACCTCTCCTTTTTGCATGGAAAGCTCTCACTTGTGCCCTAGCAGTCTCTATCCTCAAGGCTTTCTCCAGAACCTCTGTGAATGTATTAATTTGGACCGCCGCTAAGGCTTCTTGTAACTCCACGTTCAGTCCTTGTATGAACCTCCGTACTTTTCTTTGTTCCGTAGCTATCAGTTCGGGAGCAAATTTGGACAACTTTGTAAACTGAGTCTCATACTCAGTTACACTCAACATCCCCTGACGGAGTTTAATGAATTCGTCCTCTCTCTTCTCCTGGACGATGGGTGGAAGGTATTTTTCGTTGAAGTCCCGTACAAAGTTTAGCCAAGTCCATGCAGTTCCTTCTCTCTCCCACTTGGCCCTCACTACATTCCACCAGGCCCTAGCTGGCCCCTCGAACTGAAATACAGCGAATTGGACTTGTCTCTCCTCCGTATAGTTTAGGGCAGCAAAAATATTTATCATGGCCTCCAGCCATTTCTCAGCCTCATACGGGTCTGGCCCTCCTAAAAACTTGGGTGGGGAGAACTTTTGGAATCTCTCCAAAGCTCTATCCTGCCCCATATCGGGGTCCCGAGGTTGGTTTACAGGGGCTTGACCATGTTGTTCCACTAAACGGGCCAGAATATTAGTCATTTGCTGGATGGCAGTTGCCACTTGATCTCCCCCTGTAGCTTGGGGTTCGGGTTGTGGCTCAACCGTTGCCTCTCTTTCCTCTCTCGATTCTCGTACCGGTTCCTGGGCTTGTCTACCCCCACGGCTACGACTAGGACCGCGTCCTCGATTAGTTCCCCTAGCTTGACTTCTTCTACCCTCCATGGTTCGTAGCGAATCAACTATAACAATATAACCAACTAATCAATAATAGAATATAGCCACTAAGTAACTATATAAATATCAACAGCACAAAACAGAATAATGCAAATCATAAACCCCTCTAAATCATAAAACAAGGCAATACAACACATTCGATCAAAACAAGTCACATAGCTTATAGAGCATTAACCCTAGGTATCGCTCAGGCACTACACTTAATCAAGGCTCGAAACACGTGAATAAGAAGGATCCCAAATCCCATGAATATTTTCAATATTTTTCAAGTCCAGACTACTCGCATTCCCTGTGCCTTTGTTTTCACCATCCAAACTTATCCGAATATTACACGAGATCTCAACTGATCGTAAAGATGTCACTCTTTGGTATTCGGGGACAAGAATCCGAAAATATGATAATTCACCACTCAAGCTGGCCAGGCTCAAGAGCAAATCACCCGTATTAGAGATTCCTACCCAACATACATATCTAAGGTTCCCAACAATGGACAATTGTTCCATACTTAACAAGTCAATCCCCACAGTCCGAGAACCTTCTCCCGGCACGAGCTCAATAGGAGCTCTGATACCATCTGTGACGACCCCACCTCCCCCTAAGGCGTACCAGAGGGTTCGGCGGACCGCCTGCCCAGCTCTCGCCAGGACTCATTCACTCGTATCACGTGCAGACATCCATAGACCATAAATAACATCGCAATTCAAGCTTATAATTTACATTGATAGAAATCGAGATACAAAGCCTCAATATACTCAAACTGGTTCAGGGCGTATACAATCCAAATACAAAACATTCTATTCGAGTAACAGCGCGAGTACAAGTCAAAAGTCAAAACAACTAGTCTATGCTAGACTTTACATATCTCACACCTCGCTCGTACCCCTGAAAGGAAAACAAATGGAGTGGAATGAGCTAAAAACCCAGTGAGGTTCCAAATAGCAAATTGACCATTATTTATAAGTACAAGTTTTCGATATAGCAAAGTAACGAGCATGAAGAGTTCATAAATGTGAGCAATAACACGTCAAGTAGCAATCTCAAAATGAGCGAGTGTAGAAGTTTTTCAAAAGAAACAATAATCCAATAAACAATAATCACTCCAAAGTATAAGGATACGGATGGCTCTCAGGAGCCAAATTCCCATTGCATTACCAGAAGCTTGATCACGTAGTAGCTGACACTCCGTCAACTTTCAAGTAAGTAACCAATCCAGTAGAACACCACTTACACGACTCTCCGTCCACCGTTCAAACCCCCAACTGGGCCCAAAATCCTCAAGAAACACGGGTGGTAATACTCGAGTATACCGATTAGTCGAGGAGATATCACTCCACTCGACAATACAAGAGACCCAGGGTTCGTTACCCAATCGACCAAGCCCCTTGCCGGCTCGACTAGAGTAACTCGCCACAGGGTTTCTGGAATTCTAGGAAGTGCGCGCATCATAAACAAGTATGTCAAGTCAATTGCAACAATAAACAAGTATATCACGTAAGGGCAAGTGCGATAAAGTACACTCTTGCCCTAACAATTCACGTATATAACATGTAATCATATTGGTCACGTATCAAGTTCAGGTATCAAGTTCAATTCGGTATTTGAAAACACTCACCAAAAGATATAGTGCCTTTACTGGTCACTTTCAGGTTATACTCCGGGTTCGGAGTCCAAATCTGCGATAAAACTCAGTTTGAGAACTTTGAAACATGACTAAGATTCGAAACTTAGACGTTTTGTTCAATAAGAATCAATAAATAGAAATTCACTTGGAGAGTACTCGTGAAATACTTGCTCACTTTTTCAATGATAAAACTTTGTAATATTTATACTTGAAATTGTCATGCGAGTCGAAAGTACAAGGAAAACGTACTTCGAGCAATCATTATTTCATTTCTCAAGGGTACAAGTTCGGCCAAGTCCTAACGTATAACACTCAAGAAACATAGTGGCCAAGGTTCTCGCTAGTTCAAGTAATAAGTACTTAACCTTCACTCAAGTCGCTAATATAGTTTTCTAGTCCTCGAGCGTAAATTTGGGCAGCATGCCCTTTGTGTTTACCTAATTTTCCAGCCTTTTAGGCTTCATTATTTTTCTCAAACACAACCCAACATTATATAAATCAGCAATTCATGTCAAGAGCCGTTCCATAGGCTCACAATATCATAATAACAAGAATCATATTAAGTACAGGTGCAGAAATTCAATTTAGTTCAAAACAGATTTGACGTACAAATGCGGAAATAACATATCCGAGGCTACGCTTATCGGTTTAAAACGAAACCTATGCCGTTTCGAAGCTAAGACACAGAGCTACAACATTCATGAAGGTCACTTAGTCCAGTTCCTAATGTAACTCAGTCAAATTCTCGAATTACTAAACCAGAAACCAATTCGTCGGATGTTTAACCGCAGAACACTGTAATGGTCATAACTCAGTGTACAAAAGTCCAATTCAGGTGTTCTTTGAGGCATTTTAAAGCTACTTCAGAACACTACAACTTTCATGTTTTGGCTCAGAGCTAAATCAGTACGGCTCCTAGTCAAAAAACGTGATAAACTGGACTTAACTGATGAAACGGACTGCTGGGAAATATTTAAAACAGTAAGGGTATTTTGGACTTTTCACATCCTACGTTGCTCCGATTGAGCTGAAATTTTGTAGGAACCTATAAAATGTCATTATCTACAACTTTTAGTCTTTGACCTAAGGCCAATTCGGCCTCTAACACACAGATAAAAATTCGGACAGAATGTAAGCAAGAATTTCCAGAAATCTGAAATCTTTAGTTTTTAGTGGAACTTTCCTTAATTTCTTGGTCTAATCACTCCCACAACACCTTATGAAACCTCAATTGCAACATATAAGCATCTTACAACAATTTGGGCAGAATTTCCATAAGCCCTAGTTCATCAAATAAATTGGGGAAAAACCTCTAAAACATGCTAATCATCCATGATTCCACCACTATAATCAAACTACTAAACTTAATTTAACAAAATTGAAAGCAACACTTAGAGAGATAAGCTCTCTTACCTTGAATAGAGGTTACAAAGAGCAGCCCAAGCCTTCTCTTTCCAAACTTTCACCACCAAACACTAACTAACCACTCAAGGACAAGATTAATCGGTTTAGTTCTTTGGATTTCTCACTTTGTAGCTTGAATCAAGAAGAAATGAAGAAGTTTTTCTCTTGGTCTTTCCCTCTCTCTCTTATTTCGGTTATGGAGCAGAAAAATGAAGGAAATGGAGCTTAACTTGTCTTATAAGGAAGTAAGAAGATTAAGGCTAATTGTGTCCACAATTTTTGGCCAACACTTGGACTAATCTTGTCCACAAATTTTTCTCTTTCTTCCCTTACATTTCTAGCCTTATAATTTCGGTCAAACCAGCTGCAAATTAGGAAGATATTTTGTGCAAAAGTCAATAAGCTTGTTTGGTAAGAAAAATGGTGGTCAAACGGTGCGTTCAATCGGTAGTGCGCGGGACCCGCCGGTTCGCGCCGTTTTTCTTAAAAACACCCGTACTAGGGTTTTTTACTTCCCATTCACTAACCTTATATAATTGCTCCTATTCACATATTATTTGTCACTTAAAGGTCACTTTTAATCATCAAATTGATCCTGGGCCAGTACCGAAAATTCATCCGGCGGAAAAATCGCTAAAACCCTAATTTGCTCAAATCTTGAAAACAAAGAGTAAAACCCTACTTTCTAGATTCATTTGCACTTATTATGGAATAATTAGATAGTAGAGCTTTAATAAATAATAATTTCCAAATAAAAGAGCATTTTTAAGAAACCGTGAGGGTTTTACAATTTCAGAAATTAAAATTAGGGTTTCTATTAAAATGTGAGACATTTAATAAAACCGGTTAGTCGCAAGTAAACTAGGGTTTTTGACTAAAATTTTAGGGTTTCTAGTCTTTTAAAACAAAATAAGGTTTTAAATCAAACCCCAAAGAAATACACTTTAATATTTTCTTCACAAACAACCTCCTAATATTCGGGATGTTACAATCTCCCCTCCTTAAAAGAATTTCGTCCTCGAAATTCATTCATGCACTTCGAATAACGTAGGGTATTTTCCTTATATATTCGTTTCCGGCTCTCAGGTCGCACTATAGCCAAAACTTAGTTAAACAACAGAAATTACGAATCGTACCTTCTACTATCTCTGTTGGTTCAGGTACTGCCTGTTGGTTCAAGGCATACGCTCTAGCCGGCACTCTTGGCTTAGTTCCTCCTACACTTGCTTGTTCAGGGTTTAGGCGTGATCTACGGGGACAGGTTGCAAGCTGGTGCTCGGTGCTACCACACCATAAACATTTTCCCGCTTTTCGCCAACAATCACTCTCCACATGATTGGCCTTCCCACTGTCGCGCCCCATTTTTTGATAAATAAATAAAATAAATGGTTTAAAAAAAATGTATTTTTGTGATGATTGGAAAATGAATCGTGATTTAAAAGAAAAATGGGTCTAAATGGGGGTTTGAAAATGCGACGATTTGACCCAAGAAAAATAGTTCAAAAAGGGTTTTTTATATGAAAAATGGAGTCGCCACTTGGTATAGAGTTAGGGTGTACCAAGTCACCCAAAAAGTGAATTTTTTAAAGGAAAAAAAAGTAGAAAACCCTTTTGAACGACTCCTAGTCCACGTAAACCAACGAAAAAGGTTCGGGAGTCACATTTGACGAAGGGGAAGGCAAGGATAAAAATCCAAGGCACCCCTTCGACCTAGCCAAGGCTAGTTGCGTTGATTTAATCAAAGATTTTCTTGTTTTAACCAAAGAATTTATTACATTTGGATGTACTACATGAATGCAAAACCCTAGACCTAGGGGTATTAGGGAGAAATTTCCCTTCAAAGGTTGAGTGGTGCCAATCACATTAATTGTGAAGCCCAATAACGATCCTTCGAAGAAGTCACGAATAATGCAAGTGGAATGCAAATGAATGGAATGCATGTATGCAATGTGAGGACAAGAGTTTGAAAAGGTAATAAAAGATAAGAATGTGTAAATGGAAATGTGCACGTGAGTGGGCAAGGTGCGGTGTGTGAAATGATAATATGAAGTACATGTGTGCAAGGGATGATAAAAGTGTTCGTGTGCAAGTGAAGGGATAAAAAAGGTGTACGTGTGCAAATGAGAGGAGAAGTGTTCGTGTGCAAGTGAAAGGATAAAGGTGTACGTGTGCAAATGAGGGGAGAAAGTGAAAGTGTAATGATAGAGTGAATGCATGAACCTAGGGAATTTCATGCATAATGGGTACGGGGAGACCTAAATCGTGACTCAATTTGCCCTTTGATAGAGAGGATACAAGCGTGCTAAGGCTTAGAAAAAGCCACACTCGTCTATATCCCATATTTAAGGGGATTTTCACGCAAATGAACCCTAACTAGCATGAGATGCAAGTCCTAAAGTGAAGGGGAAGGAGTTTGAGGAACATACCAAATGATAAACTAAGGAAAAATGCGTGATATGTGGTGATCATGCACTGAATGAAAAAGGAAAAAAGAACCTATTGGGTCTAGCATTGGACTAGCCCATCCTATGAATTCCGACTAGCGTTGGACTAGTGGAAACGATAAAAGAAGCCACAACTAGCGTTGGACTAGTGTGGTGACGTACATTCATCCATTCCATTCATCCACACTATGGAAAGCAAGTAGATATACCAAATACTCATAAACACGTAGCACGTAACATTTAGCAGGCTCGACTAGATGCAAGGCCCTAATAAAGCAAGTAACAAGTAACACATAGGCATGCAAACAAGCTAATGAACTTACTACATTCACTAACTAAAACAAAAGGGGGAAGAGGGAGAATGGACCAAATTGCTCGCCAAAGCCCTATCTATTACAAGCCAAGAGGTGTACACATACCTCATTCGGGATGTTACAAAGGTTCCTTTTTGCGAAATAATCCTTAGATTGTACTAATGTACAATCTTCTTGATAAGTGGGTTAATTGTATGATTATTCGCTATTAAATTGCCAGGCGCGCAAGGAGACCTTCAAGAGGATCTCACCGCGGACACTTGAACTCCTAGAAAATAATTCTTATTGAATTGCTCGGTGAGTGTCAAGTGTGTGAATTTTGATACTTGTTTAATTGTGGTATTTGTTGAAAGTTTTAAAAATAAGGGCGGGTGCGTACTTTATCGCACTCGTTCTAATTTCAAATGAATGAATGGAATGTATTGAATGAATGAATGAAATGCAATGTTATGTCATGAATGCTTGTGTCATTGGAGTGAACCTCTTCGACCTTCAAATGAATGGGGGACGCCCAAACTCATAGGCCAACCTTAGACTCAAGCCGGTAATGGGCTTGGTCGGGGACTGGGGCGAGCCATGAGGTACACATAAGCTCGACCTAATAAGAGGTCTTGCTTGGCATACTCGTAGAGTATCGCCCAATAATAGACTTGTGGGCCCTTGGGGTGTACGGTGGACGGAGGAAAGTAAGTGGTGATCTACGGAAATGGAAATACCGACCCGGTTGACAGGAGGGTCAATGCGGGAAGGTATACGAATGACAACGGCAGATCGAGTGGAACTTAGCTCCTGAGAGCTACTATATCCTTGAATTGTTTCTGATTACTTTTCCTGTTTGAATAATTGATTGTTGAAAAGACGTGATTTTATTTATTAAACTTGGGATTGTTATTTGGCTAAGTGCTTGCATGTGTGTTCTTGGCCTCACGAGCGTTAGCTCACCCTATAGTTTTGTTTTCCTTAACAGGACCGACTTTTGGAGAAATATGGAGAAACCATCCGTTGTAATTTTGTTAAGACTCCTGTTATAAATTTTGACTAGGCCCTGGTTTGGGTTGTACTTTTGGAAATTGTAAACTTGAAAAGTTTGGGCCCTGATGTGTACTTTGAATTTAAGTCGTTTCATGACTACCCGATGTACTGGTGATACATTAAGTGACTTGTTAAGCTTGAACGCTTCCGCATTATTGTATTCGTGTTGATCTCATCGAAGTGTTTAGTTCGATTTTAAATTGAATGGAATTGCTTGAGTCCTGGCGTGAGCTGGGCAGGCGTCCGCGGATACCCTTTGGTCCGCCTTAGGGAGATGTGGGGCGTCACAGTTGGTATCAGAGCTTAGGTTTCAGATCTCTGTAGCGTATCCTAGGCTTAAAGTTTAGGATGCTTGACTGTGGGATTAATTTGGATATTATGTGAACAAGGATCTATTGTATCTTAGGGGTTAAAGAAATTGATTATTTGGGAGTTCTTATTTGGGACTTGCAGAAGAAACTGAGGAATTAGGTGATGTTATATTGAAGGAAGATATGGGATGAGAGATTTGAAGTGAAAGATTGGATGAATTTGAATTATCATTATAATTGTAAGTGTGGAAAGAATTGAGATAATTATTAGTACTGGCTATGGAGGATAAGAGACCGAGATTTGATAGTCAAACTCCATATGTGATGATTTTGAACCAAGATAAAAGTACAAAGGAATAAAATGCATTTTCCGCCCACATATCTTCTAAAGAAATTCTGCTTTGAAAATTTAAAGAAAAACTAGGATGTACTAGTTTTATTTGTAAGCGATAAGTGGAAATAAGATATATATGCTTTAAATATGTGTAATTTTCTGATTTTTGGTAAAAAGGTGAGTTTTACTTGAATTTCAAACTTGAAAATTTGTGAATAACTAATGAGTTGTTGAACTTTGTATATGATGGGTTAATACAAGATTTACATTTTCTAAACTAAGTTTTCCCCTTGATTGTATATTGGTGTAACCTCACACTTGAATTTGTCCATGCTTTACACGAAGAAAAATATATATATATCCTGAGTTTTCGAAAGAATGGCAAGCTTATGTTTAATAATGTGAATCCTGAACTTGATAAGATTTCTGATTACTTGAAATACCCTTCTTATGTTTTAAAATTCTTGACTTTCAAGAAGAGTGAGCTAATTTTAAATGTACGGACTGAGGCAACTTTGAGATATAGAGCAACTGCATTCAAGAGTACAGGTTAGTGTGAATTGATTTGGTTTCCATTTGGCACGTAAGGTAGCAAGTTGTACTTATTCTTGGGTTGGAACTTGGAGCTTGAAACTTTAATTACAAAACCCTAAGACTGGTTATTTTTGGAGATGATGGTGTTCCGACTGGTGGCTGGTTATTAAAGATTTTGAACTCCGAATGGATAATCTTGGTTTTAGCTTGTGTTATGGCTTTATTGGATCTAATTTCGTAAAGGCGTGTGATCTGATTGAAATTAGTGACGTCTGGACCCCTTGGGTTTAACTATGGACTTAGAAAGGGGTAGTGCACGCTGTGAGGCCTTTTGTATCCTGCTTGTATGTACTTCTATATTTTTGTGGCACTTAATTGCCTATGTGCAATATTGGACATATTGGTCTTGTTTTGTAACTTCTAACCGTGCTATAACTTTTGATACATGTAATGAATCATGACCTGATTTTAAATGTTTTTGCAACTTGTATACGCGTTACGCTCTTATGCTTAGTTATGCCTTTTCCTGTGCTTATAGACTTTTCTTAAGTAGGGTAGCAGGAATGAGAAAAGGGGACCGTGACCGAGGGCTTAGACAACCCTGTACTTGTGAGACAAATTGATAGACAGTTTCATATAATTTAATAGGTCCCTAGTACTGAATATGAATCGAACATAAACCCGAAGATCCGATCTACTAGTGTATAATGGATTAACCTAACCGGAAACTTGGTGAGATTTTCTTGTGCGCAACATATGTTATGATTGGTTCTGTGCCAATATTTCAATCTTAGGAAGTTTGAACTCCGAAAGTATTGCAGTTGGTTGGTAAGAGAACTCGAACTGCCTGAAACCGATTAGACTGAGCTTACTGGAGACTTGAACCTGTTTAGGCTAGTGTGCTCTTGCGTATCCTCAATGGACCTAATTTGACTGAATATATGGAATGTGGACTTGAATTTTGTGACTGTTTAAGAATGTGAATTGCTGGACAGAGGTTAGGCCAGTGTGTTCTTACTCGTACTCATGACCCTTGAATTTGAACTTGAACTTGCACTTGAACTTGAACTTATACTTTTGTTCGTACTCATACACCATGAACCTGAAGTATTTGGCTCTGCTTTGACCCTACTCTTGAACTTATTCGTACTGGTGTGGTTGTAGACCGGCTACTACTCTTCTGTAGCGGCTGAACTGAACCTCTCTGGTGGGGCATTGCTTGTTGTGTTGTCCAGCACCACCAGGGATGAACTTTTGATTTGAAGCTTCGCTATATCCTGAATTTCTTCCAAATGTCTGGGACTCTACGTCCGACTTCAAGCCTTTTGCCTGTTTTATCTGATTACGCGATTAATTCCCTATTGGACCATGACTATTTGATAGGTTTGATTGGTGTGATATGTAGTACTTGAACCTGATAAGTGATTATTAAATAAGCCATGCTTTGCTGGATGTAAGGGGTAAGTTAGCTTCGTCTGCACTTATTTCGGGAAATCGGGCTAGAAAATTGTTAAATAAGGGAGTTCAAGGATATTTGGTTTTTCTTATTAATACCCCTAGCGATAAGGTGAATCTGGAGGACACACCGGTAGTGAAAGAATTTTCTGATGTTTTCCTGAAAAATTGGAGTCTCTACCCCCGGAACGGGAAATAATTTTTAAAATTGATGTAGCTCCGGGAACAGCACCTATATCAAGGACACCATACAGGATGGCTCCAGCTGAATTGAAGGAGTTGAAGTTACAATTACAGGATTTGTTGGAACGGGGTTTCATACGAGAGAGTGATTCTCCGTGGGGAGCCCCAGTTTTGTTTGTAAAGAAGAAAGATGGGAGTTTGAGGTTATGTATAGATTATCGAGGTTTAAATGATGTTACGGTTAAGAATAAATATCCACTACCCCACATTGATGAACTGTTTGACCAACTGCAAGGGGCGGTAGTGTTTTCAAAATTGGATCTAAGGCAAGGTTACTATCAATTGAGGATTTTGGAGAAGGACATACCTAAGACTGCTTTTAACTCGAGGTATGGGCACTTCGAGTTTGCAGTAATGCCTTTTGGGTTAACCAATGCACCTGCCGCTTTCATGGATTTAATGCATAGGGTTTTTAAGCCTTACTTGGATCAATTTGTGGTGATCTTCATTGATGACATTTTGGTGTATTCTAAGAATGTGAAAGATCATGAGAAACATTTGAGAATTGTTTTACAAATTTTGAGGGAACATCAGTTATATGCTAAGTTTAGCAAGTGTGAATTCTGGCTAAAAGAAGTGACTTTCCTAGGGCATATAATTTCTAAGGATGGGATTAAAGTGGATCCAGCTAAAGTGGAAGCTGTTTCGAAATGGAAACGACCGGAAAATCCAACGGAAGTTCGGAGTTTTATTGGATTGGCAGGGTATTACCGGAGATTCATCCAGGATTTTTCGAAAATTGCTGGACCTATGACTGAGTTGACCAAGAAAAATGGAAAAATTTATTTGGAGTTCTAAGTGTGAAGGAAGTTTTCAGGAGTTGAAGAGACGGTTGACTAGAGCGCCTGTTCTAGCTCTACCAAATGGACATGATAGTTTTGTGGTTTACTGTGACGCCCCGAAAAGTATGAGTGCGAGAACCCGGAAATTTTGTAATTTTCTAGGGTTTATTTTTTTTAATTGCCCGTTTTTCTACATTTTCTTGATTAGAAAAATTCCCCATATAAAGTTTATGAGCAAAAATAGTTTAAAAATGATTTTCCTAGTATTGGAGAGGTTTTAGAAAATTAAGAATATATAACGGACGTGGGACCCACAAGTGCGAAAAGTTCGAAAAAATTCGGCCAATTAGATTAAATTCCGGATACTGTGTAAAATTTATCGGGTGTTAAGGGATAGGTAGAGGATGTGAATTGATTGATGTGAGAGGAAAAAGAAAAGATAAGATTGCATTTATGGAGGTGACAAGTGTCACCATTGTATTGGAAATAGCTTATGACTTACTATTCATTTTCTTGACTTTTTGACCAATTGCTTAAATATATTAAAAATCACACAAAATTCATTCTTGTCTTCAACCTCTTGGCTGATTCTCTCTCTAGCAAAGAAGGAAGAAAAAACCTCTTCAAAGTTTGGCAATTATCTAGCTCAAATCCTCCAAAACACTTGCTTGATCTAGTTTCTACTCCATAAAACCTCTTCTTTTAGTGATAGTGAGTTGTTTGGTGAAGTTGTTTGGAAGTTTAAGGTGACAAGTAGCTCTCCCTCTTGTTTTGCTAAGGTAAGTGGTGGATGAACACCTCTCCTTCCTCTAATGATGTTCAATTCATGATTAGTGGTGTTATAAGATGCAATTTCATGGATTATTTCTTGAGTTTGGTTGAATTGGTGAAGTTTTATTATTTTTGGGGATTTTTCTGTTTTCATAGGGATATGATTGGGTGGTCATGTATGATGATTGGAAATGATGTTTAATGACTCTAGGAGGTGGAAAAAGTGATTAAGTGCAATCAATTTCTGTTTTGGAAGAAATTTCAGAAAATTAGGTTTTGTAGTTCTTCATTCTGCCCGAATTTATTACACCATGTTAGAGGCCGAATTGGACTTTGCTCAAAACATGAAAGTTGTAGGTATTGATGAGTTTGAAGTGCCTGTAAAATTGCAGGTCATTTGGATAAGTGTAGAGTGAGATATGCCGATTTTACTGTTGCTGTTCTGGGTTGATCAGAATGCGAAAACTGCACTTGTAATTGGCCATTTTGACTGGAATTGCTTTGGATTTAGGTGTTGGTGTCTTCTGATGAAATGTAGCTGGATGTCTTAGCTACCATATGCCTTTGGAATTTCGGCATTTGGACCTGTATAGACTGAGTTATAGTAATTACAGCATTATGTGATTTGTAAACCTGTTTTTGGTGTTTCCGGTTGAGTATTTGGCACATTTGACCTAGTTGTGCTAGGATTTGGACTGAGTGACCTTCTACATTGTTGTAGACCTATCTCTTATCTTCGAAACGGTGGGTCTTGCACCTTCTTCCGACAATCATAACGCCTTTGGTACCATTACCGTAAAATGACGTCAAAACTGTTTTTCTGGTTTTGAGCTTAAGTTTCATTTCCGGATTTTTTTCCCCCTAGCTTGACTTGCACTAGTATTACTTGGAGCTTGCTGAATGGCTATGGATGAACTTGTTGTTGTGTGTGTACCTTTGGGACTGGCTGAGGAAATAATGAAGCCATGATGGCTGGAAAATTTAGCAAATGTAGGGGAAGTGCTGTCCGAACTTTTAAAGGATTTGTTTGCATTGAGTTTGTGATCTAAGACTTGGGTTTGAGCAAGGCAATGATACATGATGGATGATTTCTGAGCCATTGAGGTGAGTGACCTCAAACTATTTCTGAAGTTCTTTATGAACCGTTTCCTGCATTATTTACTTTTAAACTGTTTCCAAAAGTTACTTTTGAACTGTTTTCTTGCATATCATGCGTACTTGCATATGAGTGTCCCTTGGTTGCTGTAATTCTTGACTTATTGGCTTGTCATTATTAATTGAAATGTGTTAAGTACTTTCGATGATTGTTAAAACGAGTTTTCTAGGCGAGTGTGTACTTTATCGCACTCGACCTAAATAAATATGAATTTTCAATGATTAATGATTAAATGCTAGTTGCGCATGATGTAAGCCTTTTGGCTGAACTGGCCACTGCCCTTCGTTACCGATCGACTCGAGCCAGAAGCGGACTCGGTCGGGCGATATGGTGACCCTGGGTGAATTTGGTATACTCGAGTATTACCTTGTAGTCCGGCTACGTCCGGATGGGTGGAGTCCGGCCAACGTCGGATGGGTGGAGTCCGGTCAACGTCCGGAAAAGGGGATGAACGAATAAAAAGATGAACGAGGGTTTATTTATAAAAATGAAATTTTCAAATAATTGGAGGAATAAGGGGAAATGTCAGGGGAACGAACAAATGAATAGCTCCATGTGAGCGGTATCCTTTTAATGAATATGTTACTATCGCTTTCCATTGTAAATGTTTCTTGAATTATTGATTATTGATGGTTAATGTGTTGGCTTTGTTATGAAATTTCATGTTCGGAACCTTATTGAGATTTTAGCTCATTGAGCTTTGTGGAATTACCATGTGGTGTCATTTTCTGCTTTTGTTTTACTCTCACTGTGCAAATGTTGACCTGTAACAAAATTACATTTTTACCCCCGGTTACTTATTAAACTTCTAAAACATTACAATGATTTCACTGGCTCACGAGAGCAAAAATACGTGCATCTGATTTTTGAACCATGACATCAATGAAATGAATTTTTGTGAAAACTATTTGATTACTGATTTTACTGGTTACTCACTGGGCTTTTAGCTCACCCCAAAAATGTTTTATTTCCCCCCCACAGGGCTCAAGGCGAAGGAAGGGCTTGTTGTGCTTATTCACGTGACTGGATGGCTTATATCGTGTACAGTTTAAGTTTGGATCTATTTTATGTACGAGTTGGTCTTGTATAAATATTTGAAATTGATATGGATGTAAGTATACATTCCACGATTGGAATCAATTTCCGCTGCATTTGTGACATGTAATTATTGGAGACTTGGATGTATGTTTGTGGACCATGTGATGTATATTTGAGATTTATATTATAATTTGTTTGAGGACTGTAGTGAGTGAGTGAGTCCCGGCGAGAGCTGGGCAGGCGGCCCGCCGAACCCTCTGGTTCGCCTTAGGGGGAGGTGGGGCCGTCACAGTTGGTATCAGAGCTTAGGCTTCAGATCTCTGTAGTGTATCCAAGGCTTGAAATTTAAGATGCCGGACTGTGGGTTTGATTTGACTCTTAGTCTTTACTTGGAATGCTTGAGTGATTTTTGCAGGATGTCTTAACTTGATTGGTACAAGAGCGAATGTCGAGGACGACATTCTTTTAAGGAGGGGAGATTGTGACGCCCCGAAAAGTATGAGTGCGAGAACCCGGAAATTTTGTAATTTTCTAGGGTTTATTTTTTTTAATCGCCCGTTTTTCTATATTTTCTTGATTAGAAAAATTCCCCATATAAAGTTTATGAGCAAAAATAGTTTAAAAATGATTTTCCTAGTATTGGAGAGTTTTTAGAAAATTAAGAATATATAACGGACGTGGGACCCACAAGTGCGAAAAGTTCGGAAAAATTCGGCCAATTAGATTAAATTCCGGATACTGTGTAAAATTTATCGGGTGTTAAGGGATAGGTAGAGGATGTGAATTGATTGATGTGAGAGGAAAAAGAAAAGATAAGATTGCATTTATGGAGGTGACAAGTGTCACCATTGTATTGGAAATAGCTTATGACTTACTATTCATTTTCTTGACTTTTTGACCAATTGCTTAAATATATTAAAAATCACACAAAATTCATTCTTGTCTTCAACCTCTTGGCTGATTCTCTCTCTAGCAAAGAAGGAAGAAAAAACCTCTTCAAAGTTTGGCAATTATCTAGCTCAAATCCTCCAAAACACTTGCTTGATCTAGTTTCTACTCCATAAAACCTCTTCTTTTAGTGATAGTGAGTTGTTTGGTGAAGTTGTTTGGAAGCTTAAGGTGACAAGTAGCTCTCCCTCTTGTTTTGCTAAGGTAAGTGGTGGATGAACACCTCTCCTTCCTCTAATGATGTTCAATTCATGATTAGTGGTGTTATAAGATGCAATTTCATGGATTATTTCTTGAGTTTGGTTGAATTGGTGAAGTTTTATTATTTTTGGGGATTTTTCTGTTTTCATAGGGATATGATTGGGTGGTCATGTATGATGATTGGAAATAATGTTTAATGACTCTAGGAGGTGGAAAAAGTGATTAAGTGCAATCAATTTCTGTTTTGGAAGAAATTTCAGAAAATTAGGTTTTGTAGTTCTTCATTCTGTCCGAATTTATTACACCATGTTAGAGGCCGAATTGGACTTTGCTCAAAACATGAAAGTTGTAGGTATTGATGCGTTTGAAGTGCCTGTAAAATTTCAGGTCATTTGGATAAGTGTAGAGTGAGATATGCCGATTTTACTGTTGCTGTTCTGGGTTGATCAGAATGCGAAAACTGCACTTGTAATTGGCCATTTTGACTGGAATTTCTTTGGATTTAGGTGTTGGTGTCTTCTGATGAAATGTAGCGGGATGTCTTAGCTACCATATGCCTTTGGAATTTCGGCATTTGGACCTGTATAGACTGAGTTATAGTAATTACAGCATTATGTGATTTGTAAACCTGTTTTTGGTGTTTCCGGTTGAGTATTTGGCACATTTGACCTAGTTGTGCTAGGATTTGGACAGAGTGGCCTTCTACATTGTTGTAGACCTATCTCTTATCTTCGAAACGGTGGGTCTTGTACCTTCTTCCGACAATCATAACGCCTTTGGTACCATTACCGCAAAATGACGTCAAAACTGTTTTTCTGGTTTTGAGCTTAAGTTTCATTTCCGGATTTTTTTTCCCCCTAGCTTGACTTGCACTAGTATTACTTGGAGCTTGCTGAATGGCTATGGATGAACTTGTTGTTGTGTGTGTACCTTTGGGTCTGGCTGAGGAAATAATGAAGCCATGATGGCTGGAAAAGTTAGCAAATGTAGGGGAAGTGCTGTCCGAACTTTTAAAGGATTTGTTTGCATTGAGTTTGTGATCTAAGACTTGGGTTTGAGCAAGGCAATGATACATGATGGATGATTTCTGAGCCATTGAGGTGAGTGACCTCAAACTATTTCTGAAGTTCTTTATGAACCGTTTCCTGCATTATTTACTTTTAAATTGTTTCCAAAAGTTACTTTTGAACTGTTTTCTTGCATATCATGCGTACTTGCATATGAGTGTCCCTTGGTTGCTGTAATTCTTGACTTATTGGCTTGTCATTATTAATTGAAATGTGTTAAGTACTTTCGATGATTGTTAAAACGAGTTTTCTAGGCGAGTGTGTACTTTATCGCACTCGACCTAAATAAATATGAATTTTCAATGATTAATGATTAAATGCTAGTTGCGCATGATGTAAGCCTTTTGGCTGAACTGGCCACTGCCCTTCGTTACCGATCGACTCGAGCCAGAAGCGGACTCGGTCGGGCGATATGGTGACCCTGGGTGAATTTGGTATACTCGAGTATTACCTTGTAGTCCGGCTACGTCCGGATGGGTGGAGTCCGGCCAACGTCGGATGGGTGGAGTCCGGTCAACGTCCGGAAAAGGGGATGAACGAATAAAAAGATGAACGAGGGTTTATTTATAAAAATGAAATTTTCAAATAATTGGAGGAATAAGGGGAAATGTCAGGGGAACGAACAAATGAATAGCTCCATGTGAGCGGTATCCTTTTAATGAATATGTTACTATCGCTTTCCATTGTAAATGTTTCTTGAATTATTGATTATTGATGGTTAATGTGTTGGCTTTGTTATGAAATTTCATGTTCGGAACCTTATTGAGATTTTAGCTCATTGAGCTTTGTGGAATTACCATGTGGTGTCATTTTCTGCTTTTGTTTTACTCTCACTGTGCAAATGTTGACCTGTAACAAAATTACATTTTTACCCCCGGTTACTTATTGAACTTCTAAAACATTACAATGATTTCACTGGCTCACGAGAGCAAAAATACGTACATCTGATTTCTGAACCATGACATCAATGAAATGAATTTTTGTGAAAACTATTTGATTACTGATTTTACTGGTTACTCACTGGGCTTTTAGCTCACCCCAAAAATGTTTTATTTCCCCCCCACAGGGCTCAAGGCGAAGGAAGGGCTTGTTGTGCTTATTCACGTGACTGGATGGCTTATATCGTGTACAGTTTAAGTTTGGATCTATTTTATGTACGAGTTGGTCTTGTATAAATATTTGAAATTGATATGGATGTAAGTATACATTCCACGATTGGAATCAATTTCCGCTGCATTTGTGACATGTAATTATTGGAGACTTGGATGTATGTTTGTGGACCATGTGATGTATATTTGAGATTTATATTATAATTTGTTTGAGGACTGTAGTGAGTGAGTGAGTCCCGGCGAGAGCTGGGCAGGCGGCCCGCCGAACCCTCTGGTTCGCCTTAGGGGGAGGTGGGGCCGTCACAGTTGGTATCAGAGCTTAGGCTTCAGATCTCTGTAGTGTATCCAAGGCTTGAAATTTAAGATGCCGGACTGTGGGTTTGATTTGACTCTTAGTCTTTACTTGGAATGCTTGAGTGATTTTTGCAGGATGTCTTAACTTGATTGGTACAAGAGCGAATGTCGAGGACGACATTCTTTTAAGGAGGGGAGATTGTGACGCCCCGAAAAGTATGAGTGCGAGAACCCGGAAATTTTGTAATTTTTTAGGGTTTATTTTTTTTAATCGCCCGTTTTTCTATATTTTCTTGATTAGAAAAATTCCCCATATAAAGTTTATGAGCAAAAATAGTTTAAAAATGATTTTCCTAGTATTGGAGAGTTTTTAGAAAATTAAGAATATATAACGGACGTGGGACCCACAAGTGCGAAAAGTTCGGAAAAATTCGGCCAATTAGATTAAATTCCGGATACTGTGTAAAATTTATCGGGTGTTAAGGGATAGGTAGAGGATGTGAATTGATTGATGTGAGAGGAAAAAGAAAAGATAAGATTGCATTTATGGAGGTGACAAGTGTCACCATTGTATTGGAAATAGCTTATGACTTACTATTCATTTTCTTGACTTTTTGACCAATTGCTTAAATATATTAAAAATCACACAAAATTCATTCTTGTCTTCAACCTCTTGGCTGATTCTCTCTCTAGCAAAGAAGGAAGAAAAAACCTCTTCAAAGTTTGGCAATTATCTAGCTCAAATCCTCCAAAACACTTGCTTGATCTAGTTTCTACTCCATAAAACCTCTTCTTTTAGTGATAGTGAGTTGTTTGGTGAAGTTGTTTGGAAGCTTAAGGTGACAAGTAGCTCTCCCTCTTGTTTTGCTAAGGTAAGTGGTGGATGAACACCTCTCCTTCCTCTAATGATGTTCAATTCATGATTAGTGGTGTTATAAGATGCAATTTCATGGATTATTTCTTGAGTTTGGTTGAATTGGTGAAGTTTTATTATTTTTGGGGATTTTTCTGTTTTCATAGGGATATGATTGGGTGGTCATGTATGATGATTGGAAATAATGTTTAATGACTCTAGGAGGTGGAAAAAGTGATTAAGTGCAATCAATTTCTGTTTTGGAAGAAATTTCAGAAAATTAGGTTTTGTAGTTCTTCATTCTGTCCGAATTTATTACACCATGTTAGAGGCCGAATTGGACTTTGCTCAAAACATGAAAGTTGTAGGTATTGATGCGTTTGAAGTGCCTGTAAAATTTCAGGTCATTTGGATAAGTGTAGAGTGAGATATGCCGATTTTACTGTTGCTGTTCTGGGTTGATCAGAATGCGAAAACTGCACTTGTAATTGGCCATTTTGACTGGAATTTCTTTGGATTTAGGTGTTGGTGTCTTCTGATGAAATGTAGCGGGATGTCTTAGCTACCATATGCCTTTGGAATTTCGGCATTTGGACCTGTATAGACTGAGTTATAGTAATTACAGCATTATGTGATTTGTAAACCTGTTTTTGGTGTTTCCGGTTGAGTATTTGGCACATTTGACCTAGTTGTGCTAGGATTTGGACAGAGTGGCCTTCTACATTGTTGTAGACCTATCTCTTATCTTCGAAACGGTGGGTCTTGTACCTTCTTCCGACAATCATAACGCCTTTGGTACCATTACCGCAAAATGACGTCAAAACTGTTTTTCTGGTTTTGAGCTTAAGTTTCATTTCCGGATTTTTTTTCCCCCTAGCTTGACTTGCACTAGTATTACTTGGAGCTTGCTGAATGGCTATGGATGAACTTGTTGTTGTGTGTGTACCTTTGGGTCTGGCTGAGGAAATAATGAAGCCATGATGGCTGGAAAAGTTAGCAAATGTAGGGGAAGTGCTGTCCGAACTTTTAAAGGATTTGTTTGCATTGAGTTTGTGATCTAAGACTTGGGTTTGAGCAAGGCAATGATACATGATGGATGATTTCTGAGCCATTGAGGTGAGTGACCTCAAACTATTTCTGAAGTTCTTTATGAACCGTTTCCTGCATTATTTACTTTTAAATTGTTTCCAAAAGTTACTTTTGAACTGTTTTCTTGCATATCATGCGTACTTGCATATGAGTGTCCCTTGGTTGCTGTAATTCTTGACTTATTGGCTTGTCATTATTAATTGAAATGTGTTAAGTACTTTCGATGATTGTTAAAACGAGTTTTCTAGGCGAGTGTGTACTTTATCGCACTCGACCTAAATAAATATGAATTTTCAATGATTAATGATTAAATGCTAGTTGCGCATGATGTAAGCCTTTTGGCTGAACTGGCCACTGCCCTTCGTTACCGATCGACTCGAGCCAGAAGCGGACTCGGTCGGGCGATATGGTGACCCTGGGTGAATTTGGTATACTCGAGTATTACCTTGTAGTCCGGCTACGTCCGGATGGGTGGAGTCCGGCCAACGTCGGATGGGTGGAGTCCGGTCAACGTCCGGAAAAGGGGATGAACGAATAAAAAGATGAACGAGGGTTTATTTATAAAAATGAAATTTTCAAATAATTGGAGGAATAAGGGGAAATGTCAGGGGAACGAACAAATGAATAGCTCCATGTGAGCGGTATCCTTTTAATGAATATGTTACTATCGCTTTCCATTGTAAATGTTTCTTGAATTATTGATTATTGATGGTTAATGTGTTGGCTTTGTTATGAAATTTCATGTTCGGAACCTTATTGAGATTTTAGCTCATTGAGCTTTGTGGAATTACCATGTGGTGTCATTTTCTGCTTTTGTTTTACTCTCACTGTGCAAATGTTGACCTGTAACAAAATTACATTTTTACCCCCGGTTACTTATTGAACTTCTAAAACATTACAATGATTTCACTGGCTCACGAGAGCAAAAATACGTACATCTGATTTCTGAACCATGACATCAATGAAATGAATTTTTGTGAAAACTATTTGATTACTGATTTTACTGGTTACTCACTGGGCTTTTAGCTCACCCCAAAAATGTTTTATTTCCCCCCCACAGGGCTCAAGGCGAAGGAAGGGCTTGTTGTGCTTATTCACGTGACTGGATGGCTTATATCGTGTACAGTTTAAGTTTGGATCTATTTTATGTACGAGTTGGTCTTGTATAAATATTTGAAATTGATATGGATGTAAGTATACATTCCACGATTGGAATCAATTTCCGCTGCATTTGTGACATGTAATTATTGGAGACTTGGATGTATGTTTGTGGACCATGTGATGTATATTTGAGATTTATATTATAATTTGTTTGAGGACTGTAGTGAGTGAGTGAGTCCCGGCGAGAGCTGGGCAGGCGGCCCGCCGAACCCTCTGGTTCGCCTTAGGGGGAGGTGGGGCCGTCACAGTTGGTATCAGAGCTTAGGCTTCAGATCTCTGTAGTGTATCCAAGGCTTGAAATTTAAGATGCCGGACTGTGGGTTTGATTTGACTCTTAGTCTTTACTTGGAATGCTTGAGTGATTTTTGCAGGATGTCTTAACTTGATTGGTACAAGAGCGAATGTCGAGGACGACATTCTTTTAAGGAGGGGAGATTGTGACGCCCCGAAAAGTATGAGTGCGAGAACCCGGAAATTTTGTAATTTTCTAGGGTTTATTTTTTTTAATTGCCCGTTTTTCTACATTTTCTTGATTAGAAAAATTCCCCATATAAAGTTTATGAGCAAAAATAGTTTAAAAATGATTTTCCTAGTATTGGAGAGGTTTTAGAAAATTAAGAATATATAACGGACGTGGGACCCACAAGTGCGAAAAGTTCGGAAAAATTCGGCCAATTAGATTAAATTCCGGATACTGTGTAAAATTTATCGGGTGTTAAGGGATAGGTAGAGGATGTGAATTGATTGATGTGAGAGGAAAAAGAAAAGATAAGATTGCATTTATGGAGGTGACAAGTGTCACCATTGTATTGGAAATAGCTTATGACTTACTATTCATTTTCTTGACTTTTTGACCAATTGCTTAAATATATTAAAAATCACACAAAATTCATTCTTGTCTTCAACCTCTTGGCTGATTCTCTCTCTAGCAAAGAAGGAAGAAAAAACCTCTTCAAAGTTTGGCAATTATCTAGCTCAAATCCTCCAAAACACTTGCTTGATCTAGTTTCTACTCCATAAAACCTCTTCTTTTAGTGATAGTGAGTTGTTTGGTGAAGTTGTTTGGAAGCTTAAGGTGACAAGTAGCTCTCCCTCTTGTTTTGCTAAGGTAAGTGGTGGATGAACACCTCTCCTTCCTCTAATGATGTTCAATTCATGATTAGTGGTGTTATAAGATGCAATTTCATGGATTATTTCTTGAGTTTGGTTGAATTGGTGAAGTTTTATTATTTTTGGGGATTTTTCTGTTTTCATAGGGATATGATTGGGTGGTCATGTATGATGATTGGAAATAATGTTTAATGACTCTAGGAGGTGGAAAAAGTGATTAAGTGCAATCAATTTCTGTTTTGGAAGAAATTTCAGAAAATTAGGTTTTGTAGTTCTTCATTCTGTCCGAATTTATTACACCATGTTAGAGGCCGAATTGGACTTTGCTCAAAACATGAAAGTTGTAGGTATTGATGCGTTTGAAGTGCCTGTAAAATTTCAGGTCATTTGGATAAGTGTAGAGTGAGATTTGCCGATTTTACTGTTGCTGTTCTGGGTTGATCAGAATGCGAAAACTGCACTTGTAATTGGCCATTTTGACTGGAATTTCTTTGGATTTAGGTGTTGGTGTCTTCTGATGAAATGTAGCGGGATGTCTTAGCTACCATATGCCTTTGGAATTTCGGCATTTGGACCTGTATAGACTGAGTTATAGTAATTACAGCATTATGTGATTTGTAAACCTGTTTTTGGTGTTTCCGGTTGAGTATTTGGCACATTTGACCTAGTTGTGCTAGGATTTGGACAGAGTGGCCTTCTACATTGTTGTAGACCTATCTCTTATCTTCGAAACGGTGGGTCTTGTACCTTCTTCCGACAATCATAACGCCTTTGGTACCATTACCGCAAAATGACGTCAAAACTGTTTTTCTGGTTTTGAGCTTAAGTTTCATTTCCGGATTTTTTTTCCCCCTAGCTTGACTTGCACTAGTATTACTTGGAGCTTGCTGAATGGCTATGGATGAACTTGTTGTTGTGTGTGTACCTTTGGGTCTGGCTGAGGAAATAATGAAGCCATGATGGCTGGAAAAGTTAGCAAATGTAGGGGAAGTGCTGTCCGAACTTTTAAAGGATTTGTTTGCATTGAGTTTGTGATCTAAGACTTGGGTTTGAGCAAGGCAATGATACATGATGGATGATTTCTGAGCCATTGAGGTGAGTGACCTCAAACTATTTCTGAAGTTCTTTATGAACCGTTTCCTGCATTATTTACTTTTAAATTGTTTCCAAAAGTTACTTTTGAACTGTTTTCTTGCATATCATGCGTACTTGCATATGAGTGTCCCTTGGTTGCTGTAATTCTTGACTTATTGGCTTGTCATTATTAATTGAAATGTGTTAAGTACTTTCGATGATTGTTAAAACGAGTTTTCTAGGCGAGTGTGTACTTTATCGCACTCGACCTAAATAAATATGAATTTTCAATGATTAATGATTAAATGCTAGTTGCGCATGATGTAAGCCTTTTGGCTGAACTGGCCACTGCCCTTCGTTACCGATCGACTCGAGCCAGAAGCGGACTCGGTCGGGCGATATGGTGACCCTGGGTGAATTTGGTATACTCGAGTATTACCTTGTAGTCCGGCTACGTCCGGATGGGTGGAGTCCGGCCAACGTCGGATGGGTGGAGTCCGGTCAACGTCCGGAAAAGGGGATGAACGAATAAAAAGATGAACGAGGGTTTATTTATAAAAATGAAATTTTCAAATAATTGGAGGAATAAGGGGAAATGTCAGGGGAACGAACAAATGAATAGCTCCATGTGAGCGGTATCCTTTTAATGAATATGTTACTATCGCTTTCCATTGTAAATGTTTCTTGAATTATTGATTATTGATGGTTAATGTGTTGGCTTTGTTATGAAATTTCATGTTCGGAACCTTATTGAGATTTTAGCTCATTGAGCTTTGTGGAATTACCATGTGGTGTCATTTTCTGCTTTTGTTTTACTCTCACTGTGCAAATGTTGACCTGTAACAAAATTACATTTTTACCCCCGGTTTCTTATTGAACTTCTAAAACATTACAATGATTTCACTGGCTCACGAGAGCAAAAATACGTACATCTGATTTCTGAACCATGACATCAATGAAATGAATTTTTGTGAAAACTATTTGATTACTGATTTTACTGGTTACTCACTGGGCTTTTAGCTCACCCCAAAAATGTTTTATTTCCCCCCCACAGGGCTCAAGGCGAAGGAAGGGCTTGTTGTGCTTATTCACGTGACTGGATGGCTTATATCGTGTACAGTTTAAGTTTGGATCTATTTTATGTACGAGTTGGTCTTGTATAAATATTTGAAATTGATATGGATGTAAGTATACATTCCACGATTGGAATCAATTTCCGCTGCATTTGTGACATGTAATTATTGGAGACTTGGATGTATGTTTGTGGACCATGTGATGTATATTTGAGATTTATATTATAATTTGTTTGAGGACTGTAGTGAGTGAGTGAGTCCCGGCGAGAGCTGGGCAGGCGGCCCGCCGAACCCTCTGGTTCGCCTTAGGGGGAGGTGGGGCCGTCACATTTACACAGACGCATCTAAGGAAGGTTTGGGATGTGTTTTGATGCAAAATGATAAAGTGATAGCTTACGCCTCTAGAAAATTGAAGCCGCATGAAGGAAACTATCCGACCCATGATTTGGAGTTAGCGGCTGTGGTCTTTGCTTTGAAGAAATGGAGACACTATTTATACGGAGTGACATTTGAGGTTTTTACAGATCGCAAAAGCCTTAGGTACTTATTTTCTCAGAAGGAGCTGAATTTGAGGCAACGTAGATGGATGGAATTTTTGGAAGATTATGACTGCATTATTAAGTACCATCCTGGGAAGGCCAATGTAGTGGCCGATGCTTTGAGCCGTCAGGTACAAATGACTGGATTGATGGTTAAGGAATTTCGATTGTTGGAGGAAGTTAGTTATTGGAATCCTCGATTAGAACCAAGTAAAGTGATTTTGGGGAATATTGTGATAACCTCCACTTTATTGAAACGTATTAAGGAATCTCAGGAAAAGGACCCTGAAATGCAAAAGTTGGTGGAGAAAGTCAAGATGGGAGACCAGACCGATTTCACTTTGGGATCAGATGGAATATTGAGATTTCGAAATCGGGTGGTTATGCCAAAGGATGAAGAGCTTAGAAAAGAAATTTTAGAAGAGGCACACCGATCAAAGTTTACAGTACATCCAGGAGGGAATAAAATGTACCAAGACTTGAAAAGTCTACATTGGTGGAAAAATATGAAGAAGGAAATTGCCCAATTCGTTCAGACATGCTTGGTTTGTCAACAGGTCAAAGCCGAACATCAGAAACCATCTGGGCTTTTGCAACCTCTAGAAATACCTGAGTGGAAATGGGAAAATATTACCATGGATTTTGTATCAGGCTTACCAAGGACACAGAGAGGCCATGATGCCATTTGGGTGATAGTAGATAGATTGACTAAATCAGCTCATTTTCTGCCGATTAATATGAAATATCCATTGGAGAAGTTGGCCAGATTGTACTTGGATGAGATCATCAGACTACATGGTATACCTGTGAGTATTGTGTCGGATAGGGATCCAAGATTTGTTTCGAGGTTTTGGCAAAAGATGCAAGAAGTGTTGGGGACTAAGTTGAATTTTAGTACCACCTATCATCCCCAGACTGATGGACAATATGAAAGAACAATTCAAACTCTTGAGGACATGTTGAGGACTTGTGTACTGGACTTTGGAGAGAATTGGAGTAAGTTTTTGACTTTAGTGGAATTTGCCTATAACAATAGTTTCCACTCTTCTATTCAAATGGCTCCGTATGAGGCACTGTATGGTCGGAAGTGTAGATCCCCAATTTGTTGGGATGAAGTAGGTGAACGGAAAATCTTAGACACGACTACTGTATCTTGGATTGAGGAGGCTAATGAAAAGGTGAAATTGGTACGGCAAAGAATTCAAACCGCTCAGAGTAGACAAAAGAGTTATGCCGACAATCGGAGGAAGGATTTGGAGTTCACTGTTGGAGATATGGTATTTCTCAAGATTACGCCTTTAAAAGCAAGTTTGATGTCCGGAAAAGGGAAGAAACTACAACCAAGGTTTGTAGGGCCTTATAAGATTATTCAGCGAGTTGGGAATGTAGCCTATAAGCTGGAATTACCACCGAGCTTATCTCGTATTCATAACGTGTTTCATGTGTCCATGCTTAAGAAATTTCATCCAGACCCCTCTCATGTTTTACAACCAGAGAATATTGAGATTGATGAAACCCTGACCTATGAGGAGAGACCGGTAAAACTTCTGGATCGAAAGGTGAAGGAATTGAGAAACAAGCAGATACCACTAGTGAAAGTTCTATGGAAGAACCATGGAGTAGAGGAAGCAACATGGGAAGTTGAAGAGACAATCAGAGAGAAGTATCCAAACTTGTTCATCAACCAAGGTAAATTTCGAGGACGAAATTTTCTTAAGGGGGAGAGGATGTGAAGACTCGTAAAAACTATTATTTTATGCCTAATTTATGGCTTAATAAATTATTTAATTGGGTTTTATTTCCAAGGAATATTTTCTAGTCTTATTAGACCTAAATACGTGGTAATGTAACTTCGTTATATTTTTAAAATGATTCGTTTCAAAAATTAATTTCCTAGAGCGCGTTTCGTAAAAATAGTGAATAGTGCTTGGAGATTTTATCCGCGTAGTAGCACAATAAGCTTGGAATATTGGAGACTTGTACTATGGTCCTAAAATAGGTAATTTTATGAATAAATATTCAAGTGATAGTTAGTAGTGCAATCGTTATAAGAATTTTTCGAAAGTTTCGCGTTATAGCGGTAAAATTGACGGTACGCGTTTTCACACGCGCGACTTCATTTGAGGGACTTTAGACCCTTATTTCGGGACAATTAAGAGTGAATAATATTTACATGAATATATATGCATTGGAGGTTTAGTGCACTAGCGAACCAAACGCGCGAGAAAAATCGAGTCCAAACGCATCCTAATTGCACTATTTCAAGTTGACTTTGAGATGGGTTTTGCACCACACAATGAATCTTACTTAGGAAGCCACAATTGAACCAACACCTTCTCTCTCCTCACTTCATTTGGCCGTGCAACAAGAAAGGAGAAGAGCTCTCCATTGTTCTTCATTTTTCATCTTCAATCCATGCACCAAAATTCATCCAAATCACACCAAACTTGGAGACCACTTAGCAAACCACTTGGAGACTATATCTAGCTAAGGAAGAGGGGAGCTTTCACGGTTTCTTGGAGCTTCAAGAGGGCCGAAAATTCTGACCTTGCAAACCAAAGGAGTAGGTAATGATCAACCCATGGATTCTTATCTTTTGGAGATTATATGGCAAGATTAAGCTCATGCATGCACTTAGTTACTTGATTATGGTGTAAAAATGTGATTGTGGGCTCTTGGAATTCCCACACTTGGGTTGTTGTTGCTGATGTTATAATTAATGGTGATTATATTGTTGGTTTAGTGATTATAATGATGCATTAGTGGTGGGTAATTAGTAGGAACTTCATTGGGTGCAAGAAGCAAAAACTTCCGATTCTACCCCTGTTTTATTCGGCCATTTTAAGGCCAGTTTTTAATGAACTAATGGCTTGAACTCGATGCTTATATGATGTATTAGAGGTGTGGAAAATTTCATTGAAAAATAACGAGGTTTGAATGGGCAAATGAATTTTTTTTAGAAACCAGCAAATCTGGAAACTGATTCGCGTATGACTCCGACCAGCAGTAGTATTTTGGCTATAACTCTGTCCTCGGATGTCGAAATCATGTGCCGTCGGTGGCGTTTGAAACTAGACATTCCTAGATTTAATTTGGTATAAAATTCACGTTCTGATTCTTTGTGAGAAAGCCGAACCAAATATTTTAAGTTCGCTGTCCTGTTGCTCTGTTCGTCTGGAATGAAGTGGTCAGGCAGCAACTTGATGCCCGAATTTGAACCAGTTGGATGCCGAATTTGGAAATGATTTCTTCTGTGATATTTTATTCCTATGAATGTATTTTCCAACGGCGTAAGCCATGCTCGATTTTGAGCTATATTGACCGATTTGTGACTGAAACAAGTGGACTGCTCTGTTTTGGAAAACCCTAATGTTTGGACTGGTTTGGAACCAAATCTTGGAGTGAACTTGTTAGTTGATGTTTTTGATATTAAACACTTACCAAAGATATTATGGGTGTATCTTAGACCCTTATTTCACAAATGAACCATGGTTGGATAACTTTCTTGGTTAGACGATTGGAAATTGGGAAATGCAAGTCAAAGGCAGATTGCCTTAGGATTTTTCTTGAACTTTGGTGGGCTAATTAACTACCTTGCCGAAGGTATTTTTCCTCGAAATTCGATAGAAAGATACTTTCCATATAGTATTGAAATACTGCCAATTTTTGTGCCAATTTAAGTTCGTTTCGATACCCAATTGAATTACTAAAGTTAGAGGTTCAAATCTGGAAATTTTTCTCCAGTCTTGAATTTGCCCAACTTTGAGCTACCGTATCTCGGTGCTCGAAACTCCGATTCTTGATCCGCTTGTTTTTTCATACACCTCACTTGCAACCCTAATTGAGCTGCAAATTTCAGAGGCCGGTTTGCAACGTGTGAATCGTGCCAAATTTTCAAAGTTGGTCGAAATCCAACTTAATTCTGCCATGAAAACCGACCCTGCGTCTTCAAGCTCATTTTTGACCACTTTTCACTTCGATTCATGGAAAAGTGTCTTCTAGGAACTTATAGTACTCTCTAAGAGGTTTCCAACGGTATAAAGTTTTCCAATTCTCGACTTATACCAAGCGAGTTATGATTTTTCAAAGATTCATCATAAAACTGAAAAATTTTCCAATTCCAAAGAAATAGAGTTTTTCAAAAACTCTTTGTTCTTTTGATATTCTTAAAAGTTTTGCTTACGATTTTCAAGATAAAAACTCAAATATTATTGTACATAATAAAAGGCAAGTTGAACCTCGATTTACATGTAATTGAGGTTCCTTTTTGCGAAATAATCCTTAGATTGTACTAATGTACAATCTTCTTGATAAGTGGGTTAATTGTATGATTATTCGCTATTAAATTGCCAGGCGCGCAAGGAGACCTTCAAGAGGATCTCACCGCGGACACTTGAACTCCCAGAAAATAATTCTTATTGAATTGCTCGGTGAGTGTCAAGTGTGTGAATTTTGATACTTGTTTAATTGTGGTATTTGTTGAAAGTTTTAAAAATAAGGGCGGGTGCGTACTTTATCGCACTCGTTCTAATTTCAAATGAATGAATGGAATGTATTGAATGAATGAATGAAATGCAATGTTATGTCATGAATGCTTGTGTCGTTGGAGTGAACCTCCTCAACCTTCAAATGAATGGGGGACGCCCAAACTCATAGGCCAACCTTAGACTCGAGCCGGTAATGGGCTTGGTCGGGGACTGGGGCGAGCCATGAGGTACACATAAGCTCGACCTAATAAGAGGTCTTGCTTGGCATACTCGTAGAGTATCGCCCAATAATAGACTTGTGGGCCCTTGGGGTGTACGGTGGACGGAGGAAAGTAAGTGGTGATCTACGGAAATGGAAATACCGACCCGGTTGACAGGAGGGTCAATGCGGGAAGGTATACGAATGACAACGGCAGATCGAGTGGAACTTAGCTCCTGAGAGCTACTATATCCTTGAATTGTTTCTGATTACTTTTCCTGTTTGAATAATTGATTGTTGAAAAGACGTGATTTTATTTATTAAACTTGGGATTGTTATTTGGCTAAGTGCTTGCATGTGTGTTCTTGGCCTCACGAGCGTTAGCTCACCCTATAGTTTTGTTTTCCTTAACAGGACCGACTTTTGGAGAAATATGGAGAAACCATCCGTTGTAATTTTGTTAAGACTCCTGTTATAAATTTTGACTAGGCCCTGGTTTGGGTTGTACTTTTGGAAATTGTAAACTTGAAAAGTTTGGGCCCTGATGTGTACTTTGAATTTAAGTCGTTTCATGACTACCCGATGTACTGGTGATACATTAAGTGACTTGTTAAGCTTGAACGCTTCCGCATTATTGTATTCGTGTTGATCTCATCGAAGTGTTTAGTTCGATTTTAAATTGAATGGAATTGCTTGAGTCCTGGCGTGAGCTGGGCAGGCGTCCGCGGATACCCTTTGGTCCGCCTTAGGGAGATGTGGGGCGTCACAAAATCGGCCTCTAACTATGTGCTACAGAACCGGACAGAATGAAGAACAATGAAACCCTAATTTCCAATTTCTCTTCCAAAACAGAAATTTGCTGCAATTAACTACCATTCACACCAACTAGCTTCATTCTCAATCATTTCCAATCATCGTACATAGCCACATAATATTAATCGTATGCAAACAGCAAAAATCCCAAATAAATAGAAAACTTCATCAATCTTAACTAAAATCAAGAAATAGTCCACCAAATCACACTTATAACAACCACAAGTCATTAATTAAGCATCTTTAGATAGAAGAGAGGGTTCCATAGTTACTCACCTTAGAACCAAAGAAGAGAGACCACTTAGCACCTTAAGCTTCCAAACAACTTCACTAGTCACCTCACAACTACTAAGAGAAGGAATTTTATGGAGAGTTTTCGAATTTAATCGGTTGAAATCGAAGATTGAGCAAGATTGAAGCTAAGAAAGTGAAGAGGTTTTTCTTCTTTCTCCTTGGAGAGTGGGCGGCTGTAAGGAGCTAAAAATGAAGATGATTTGGTAATTTTTTTGGTTTATTTGGTCAATTAGTAAAAAGGTGAATAGTAGTCAAAATTGTAAGGTTTAATCATATGGTGACACTTGTCACCCTATTTAATACATACATATCCTTTTGTCTCTCTCCACTCTCATCCGTATAACAACCATTAATTATCTCATAACACCCGTTAAATTAAACCCAGTATCCAAAACTTAACCTAACTGGCCGAATTTTTCCGAACTTACCGCACTAGTGGGTCCCACGTCCGATATACGTTCTTAATTTCTCAAAAACTAGCCGATACTAGAAAAATCATCTAAAACCTATATTTACTCATAAAATTTATCTGGAGAATTTTTCTAATAAAGAAAATGTGGAAAAAGACGGGCGATAAATAAAACTCCACTTAAGCTTTCTAATATTGTAACACTAGAGGTTTACTAATCCAGAGTTTACTAACCATTTTCAAACTTGTTAAACCTCTGTAAACTATAACGAATCCTATTTTTTTCTTGTGCTAAAACACACACTAGAATACCGCATAAACTAGGGTTTTATCATAAGCAAAGTTAGGGTTTTCAATCTTAGCCGAGCTTAGGGTTTCTCCTTAGCCCTAAAACCTTAATTTCACCACACCGAATATTAAATGACCCTAATATCATCTTACGAACTGACTGGGGCCTCACAATCTCCCCCACTTAGGACAATTTCGTCCTTGAAATTAATTCTTTGGTCAAAACGTACCTTCGAAACCCGCCGAAGGGTCAGTCACCTCTTGTTGACCCATTGCATACACTCTTGCTGGCCCTTTGGGTCGATTTTTCCCTGCATTTGACGGCTTCGTTGTGGTCCCTTCTGTTGGTGGTTTGAGTCCTCCCTTCTGCATCTTAGGGCACCGGGCAATCAAATGTTCGGTGCTGCCACATTTGAAGCATTTCCGTACCGAACTATTTTTCCAGCAATTTTCATCGGTGTGATTGCCCCCACAGAAACCACAGGTTGGCTTAGTGGCCGTACTTGACCCTCCACGTTGGGCACTCCTCTGGGGCTCTTGCATTATCTGACCTCGCCCAAAGCTATTCAGGGTTCTTGTAGGTCGCGGACCATCTGTGCCTTTACTCGTCTTAGCTGGTGGCTCGTTTTGCGAACTCTGTCCAACCGTTGAGTCATTCGAGCTGGGTTGCCTCCTTTTCCGGTCATGGAAGGCTTTAACCTGTCCCCTGGCAGTCTCAATCCGTTGTGCTTTTTCTAGCGCTTGGCTAAATGTGTCCAACTGAGCAGCTGCTAGAGCCTCCTGGATCTCCACATTCAAGCCTTGGACAAAGCGACGAATTTGCTTTTGCTCTGTTAGTACCAGCTCTGGGGCAAAGCGAGAGAGTTTAGTGAACTGAGTCTCATACTCTGTCACACTAGATGCCCCTTGACGCAGGCGGATAAAATCATACTCTGCCACACTGAACTCCTACCTAGACCAGTCTGGGTATTTCCGTCTTATCTCAGGCTACCCAGCTCAGATTGGGCTGAATATTTACAGACAACTAGAAAACATCATCCTCTACAACTTTCATGTTTTGTGCTAAGGCCAATTCGGCCTCTAACTAGGTGCTACAGTGCCGAACAGAATTGGGGAAATGAAACCCTAACTGGAAATTTTTGCATTCAAGCCAGAAATTTTCCACTAAAACATCTCTTTAGCTATCACAAGTCATTAATTTAACATAATCAAGAACAAAGGAAGGATGGCTAGACATGATACCTTCAAATATCAAGAAAGGTGATGACTTAGGGATTTTTCTTCCAAAACAACACCACCAATAGCTTCAATCTTCCTTAGCTAGCAAGTTTTATGGAGTGATTTGCAATTTAATCGGTTGGAACTCAAGATTTGGACAAGAAATTGAAGTGCAAGATGATGGATTTTCTATCTCTTTTCTCTCAAAATTTCGTCCTAGACAAGCTAAAATGGAGAGAAATTGGGTCCAAATTGGTTTTAGTAAAGTTAGAAAAGTCTTGGTCAAATTCAACATCCAATGGGTTTGTGACACTTGGCACCTCTAAGCTTTAATCTTATCTTCTTGTCTCTCCAATAACAATCCATCTAAGTAACCTCTAATTATTTCTTAACACCTTATAAAATAATTATAATTAGCACAAAAATCACTTAATCACCAAAATTTTATCGCACTAGCGGGTCCCACGTCTGGTATAAGCTCTTAATTTCTCAAAAACTAACCGATACTAGAAAAATCATCTAAAAACTATATTTACTCAATAAAATTATCTGGAAAAAATTTTCTAATAAAGAAATTGTCAAAAATGCGGGCGATCAATAAAATAAACCCTAGAAACTTAGAAAATTTTCGGGTTCTCGCACTCATTCTTTCGGGGCGTCACAATCTCCCCTCCTTAAAAGAATGTCGTCCTCGACATTCCTCTTGTACTAATCAGATCAAATATCCCTCAAGAGTCACTCGAGCATTTCCACTCAAGCATTAGGAGTTACTCTAATCCCACTCGTCGGATTTTCATTCCTACAAGAGATCACTTACATTTCAAACCAGACCCACAGTCTGGCATCCTAAACTTCAAGCCAAGGATACACTACAGAGATCTGAAGCCTAAGCTCTGATACCAACTGTAACAGCCCCACCTTACCCTAAGGCGAACCAAAGGGTTCAGCGGACCGCCTGCCCAGCTCTCGCCGGGACTCAGTCGTTCACTACATTCCTCAAACAGATTACAATATAAATCTCTAAAATTACATCAAATTCTCCAATAATTACATGTTATAAGCGAAGCGGAAACGATTCCCCAAACTATACATCAAATGATTCCAAATCCAAACTGTACAAGATATATGCCATCCAGTCACGTGAATAAGTACTACCAGTCCTTCCTTCGCCTTGAGCCCTGTGGAGGGGAATAAAACATTTTGGGGGTGCGCTAAAAGCTCAGCGAGTAACCAGTAAAATCAGTAATCAAATCGGTTTCACAATAGTTCATTTCAATGATGTCATAAATCAAATGATAAGTCAAGAAACAATTACGACATTTACAAGAAACCATACATGAAAAGGATACGTTCGTTCGTTCATTCGTTCCTTCGTTCGTTCTCCTATCATTCCCCTTTCCTTCATTCATTTGAAAATGCATTGTTCATTTATCAATAAAACCCTCGTTCGTTCGTTCGTTCATTCAACCTTTCCTGGACATTGACCAGGCTCCACCAACCTCCACCAACCTACAAGGTAATACTCGAGTATACCAAACGTTCACCCAGGTCACCATATCGCCCGACCGAGTCCGCTTCTGGCTCGAGTCGATCGGTAACAAGGGGCAGTGGCCAGTTCAGCCAAAAGGCTTACATTCATGCGCAACTAATGTTTCAATCATTAAATCATTGAAAATTTCACGTTTCATTAAGGTCGAGCGCGATAAAGTACACGCTCGTCTAGAAAATTCGTTTTGAAAATCATTGAAAACAGTTAACACGTTAGCAAACAATAATACAAGTCATGAAGTCAAGAAAATACAACCAACAAGGAACTAACGCAATCGAGTAAATAATGCAAGAAAACAGTTCAAAAGTAACTTTGGAAACAGTTTAGGGTCACTCACCTCCACTGCTCAGAAACCGTCCATCATATATCATTACCTTGCCCGAGTCTGAGCCCTAAATCACAAACTCAAAGCAATCGTACATTTTCAAAGTTCGGACAGCATTTCCCCATAAATGTCTCATTTCCAACCTACAATATATTACCAAATCATCTCAAGTCAAATACAATCTCACATACAACACATGGCGATAAAACACCTTTCGGCGTAACAACTACAACTGAAGTTACACTTATCGGATTAAGGTGGAACTTATACTGTTTTGCAGCTAAGACACAGGGCTAAAAAATTTATGAAGATAACTCAGTCCATTTCTCACCCTAACTAGGTCAAATTAACCAAAACAACTCCAGATTTTCCAGTTAAAAAATTCACTGCAGCAGTCCTGATTCATTCAGTCATATCTCAGCATATACAACTCCAATTCAAGTGATTCCAAAGCCATTTGAAAGCTAAGATACAAGGATACATTTCTTAAGAAGACATCAATAACCAAATCAGAAGTATTCCTGGTCAAACTAACCAATTACCAAAGCTGATTAGCAGGTTCGGACATAAACAGGGTAGCAGGGGTATTTCAGTCTTTTCACAAGCTACGTTGCTCCGATTGATCTGATATTTTGTAGAAATCTCTAAAATATCATTCCCTACAACTTTCATGTTTTATCCCAAGGCCAAATCATGCATTTGCATGGTCAAAAATGGAAAACTACACGAAAACAGAAATTTGGGCGCGAAACAGGTTTCATGGACAGTCAATGGTATTTCGGTCATATCACATGCTACAGTGGTCGGATCAAGCTGAACTTTTGAAGGATACTAGTTTATACCCTTGGCTACAACTTTCATGTTTTGGCTAAAATCTAATTCTGTAAGGATCATGGTGAAAAGTCATGATCCGTTTGGGTGAAAAGACAACCCTGTTCACTGAACTCCTACCTAGACCAGTCTGGGTATTTCCGTCTTATCTCAGGCTACCCAGCTCAGATTGGGCTGAATATTTACAGGCAACTAGAAAACATCATCCTCTACAACTTTCATGTTTTGTTCTAAGGCCAATTCGGCCTCTAACTAGGTGCTACAGTGCCGAGCAGAATTGGGGAAATGAAACCCTAACTGGAAATTTTTGCATTCAAGCCAGAAATTTTCCACTAAAACATCTCTTTAGCTATCACAAGTCATTAATTTAACATAATCAAGAACAAAGGAAGGATGGCTAGACATGATACCTTCAATATCAAGAAAGGTGATGACTTAGGGATTTTTCTTCGAAAACAACTCCACCAATAGCTTCAATCTTCCTTAGCTAGCAAGTTTTATGGAGTGATTTGCAATTTAATCGGTTGGAACTCAAGATTCGGACAAGAAATTGAAGTGCAAGATGATGGATTTTCTCTCTCTTTTCTCTCAAAATTTCATCCTAGACAAGCTAAAATGGAGAGAAATTGGGTCCAAATTGGTTTTAGTAAAGTTAGAAAAGTCTTGGTCAAATTCAACATCCAATAGGTTTGTGACACTTGGCACCTCTAAGCTTTAATCTTATCTTCTTGTCTCTTCAATAATAATCCATCTAAGTAACCTCTAATTATTTCTTAACACCTTATAAAATAATAATAATTAGCACAAAAATCACTTAATCACCAAAATTTTATCGCACTAGCGGGTCCCACGTCTGGTATAAGCTCTTAATTTCTCAAAAACCAACCGATACTAGAAAAATCATCTAAAAACTATATTTACTCAATAAAATTATCTGGGAAAATTTTCTAATAAAGAAATTGTCAAAAAGGCGGGCGATCAATAAAATAAACCCTAGAAACATAGAAAATTTTCGGGTTCTCGTACTCATTCTTTCGGGGCGTCACAATCTCCCCTCCTTAAAAGAATGTCGTCCTCGACATTCCACTTATACTAATCAGATCAAATATCCCTCAAGAGTCACTCGAGCATTTCCACTCAAGCATTAGGAGTTACTCTAATCCCACTCGTCGGATTTTCATTCCTACAAGGGATCACTTACATTTCAAACCAGACCCACAGTCCGGCATCCTAAACTTCAAGCCAAGGATACACTACAGAGATCTGAAACCTAAGCTCTGATACCAACTGTAACAGCCCCACCTTACCCTAAGGCGAACCAAAGGGTTCAGCGGACCGCCTGCCCAGCTCTCGCCGGGACTCAGTCGTTCACTACATTCCTCAAACAGATTACAATATAAATCTCAAAAATTACATCAAATTCTCCAATAATTACATGTTATAAGCGAAGCGGAAACGATTCCCCAAACTATACATCAAATGATTCCAAATCCAAACTGTACAAGATATATGCCATCCAGTCACGTGAATAAGTACTACCAGTCCTTCCTTCGCCTTGAGCCCTGTGGAGGGGAATAAAACATTTTGGGGGTGCGCTAAAAGCTCAGCGAGTAACCAGTAAAATCAGTAATCAAATCGGTTTCACAATAGTTCATTTCAATGATGTCATAAATCAAATGATAAGCCAAGAAACAATTACGACATTTACAAGAAACCATACATGAAAAGGATACGTTCGTTCGTTCATTCGTTCCTTCGTTCGTTCTCCTGTCATTCCCCTTTCCTTCATTCATTTGAAAATGCATTGTTCATTTATCAATAAAACCCTCGTTCGTTCATTCGTTCATTCAACCTTTCCTGGACATTGACCAGGCTCCACCAACCTCCACCAACCTACAAGGTAATACTCGAGTATACCAAACGTTCACCCAGGTCACCATATCGCCCGACCGAGTTCGCTTCTGGCTCGAGTCGATCGGTAACAAGGGGCAGTGGCCAGTTCAGCCAAAAGGCTTACATTCATGCGCAACTAATGTTTCAATCATTAAATCATTGAAAATTTCACGTTTCATTTAGGTCGAGCGCGATAAAGAACACGCTTGTCTAGAAAATTCGTTTTGAAAATCATTGAAAACAGTTAACACGTTAGCAAACAATAATACAAGTCATGAAGTCAAGAAAATACAACCAACAAGGAACTAACGCAATCGAGTAAATAATGCAAGAAAACAGTTCAAAAGTAACTTTGGAAACAGTTTAGGGTCACTCACCTCCACTGCTCAGAAACCATCCATCATATATCATTACCTTGCCCGAGTCTGAGCCCTAAATCACAAACTCAAAGCAATCGTACATTTTCAAAGTTCGGACAGCATTTCCTCATAAACGTCTCATTTCCAACCTACAATATATTACCAAATCATCTCAAGTCAAATACAATCTCACATACAACACATGGCGATAAAACACCTTTCGGCGTAACAACTACAACTGAAGTTACACTTATCGGATTAAGCTGGAACTTATACCGTTTTGCAGCTAAGACACAGGGCTACAAATTTTATGAAGACAACTCAGTCCCGTTCTCACCCTAACTAGGTCAAATTAACCAAAACAACTCCAGATTTTCCAGTTAAAAAATTCACTGCAGCAGTCCTGATTCATTCAGTCATATCTCAGCATATACAACTCCAATTCAAGTGATTCCAAAGCCATTTGAAAGCTAAGATACAAGGATACATTTATTAAGAAGACATCAATAACCAAATCAGAAGTATTCCTGGTCAAACTAACCAATTACCAAAGCTGATTAGCAGGTTCGGACATAAACAGGGCAGCAGGGGTATTTCAGTCTTTTCACAAGCTACGTTGCTCCGATTGATCTGATATTTTGTATAAATCTCTAAAATATCATTCCCTAAAACTTTCATGTTTTAACCCAAGGCCAAATCAGGCATTTTCATGGTAAAAAATGGAAAACTACACGAAAACAGAAATCTGGGCGCGAAACAGGTTTCATGGACAGTCAATGGTATTTCGGTCATTTCACATGCTACAGTGGTCGAATCAAGCTGAACTTTTTAAGGATACTAGTTTATACCCTTGGCTACAACTTTCATGTTTTGGCTAAAATCTAATTCTGTAAGGATCATGGTGAAAAGTCATGATCCGTTTGGGTGAAAAGACAACCCTGTTCACTGAACTCCTACCTAGACCAGTCTTGGTATTTCCGTCTTATCTCAGGCTACCCAGCTCAGATTGGGCTGAATATTTACAGGCAACTAGAAAACATCATCCTCTACAACTTTCATGTTTTGTGCTAAGGCCAATTCGGCCTCTAACTAGGTGCTACAGTGCCAAGCAGAATTGGAGAAATGAAACCCTAACTGGAAATTTTTGCGTTCAAGCCAGAAATTTTCCACTAAAACATCTCTTTAGCTGTCACAAGTCATTAATTTAACATAATCAAGAACAAAGGAAGGATGGCTAGACATGATACCTTCAAATATCAAGAAAGGTGATGACTTAGGGATTTTTCTTCCAAAACAACACCACCAATAGCTTCAATCTTCCTTAGCTAGCAAGTTTTATGGAGTGATTTGCAATTTAATCGGTTGGAACTCAAGATTCAGACAAGAAATTGAAGTGCAAGATGATGGATTTTCTCTCTCTTTTCTCTCAAAATTTCGTCCTAGACAAGCGTAAATGGAGAGAAATTGGGTCCAAATTGGTTTTAGTAAAGTTAGAAAAGTCTTGGTCAAATTCAACATCCAATAGGTTTGTGACACTTGGCACCTCTAAGCTTTAATCTTATCTTCTTGTCTCTCCAATAATAATCCATCTAAGTAACCTCTAATTATTTCTTAACACCTTATAAAATAATAATAATTAGCACAAAAATCACTTAATCACCAAAATTTTATCGCACTAGCGGGTCCCACGTCTGGTATAAGCTCTTAATTTCTCAAAAACTAACCGATACTAGAAAAATCATCTAAAAACTATATTTACTCAATAAAATTATCTGGAAAAAATTTTCTAATAAAGAAATTGTCAAAAATGCGGGCGATCAATAAAATAAACCCTAGAAACTTAGAAAATTTTCGGGTTCTCGCACTCATTCTTTCGGGGCGTCACAATCTCCCCTCCTTAAAAGAATGTCGTCCTCGACATTCCTCTTGTACTAATCAGATCAAATATCCCTCAAGAGTCACTCGAGCATTTCCACTCAAGCATTAGGAGTTACTCTAATCCCACTCGTCGGATTTTCATTCCTACAAGAGATCACTTACATTTCAAACCAGACCCACAGTCTGGCATCCTAAACTTCAAGCCAAGGATACACTACAGAGATCTGAAGCCTAAGCTCTGATACCAACTGTAACAGCCCCACCTTACCCTAAGGCGAACCAAAGGGTTCAGCGGACCGCCTGCCCAGCTCTCGCCGGGACTCAGTCGTTCACTACATTCCTCAAACAGATTACAATATAAATCTCTAAAATTACATCAAATTCTCCAATAATTACATGTTATAAGCGAAGCGGAAACGATTCCCCAAACTATACATCAAATGATTCCAAATCCAAACTGTACAAGATATATGCCATCCAGTCACGTGAATAAGTACTACCAGTCCTTCCTTCGCCTTGAGCCCTGTGGAGGGGAATAAAACATTTTGGGGGTGCGCTAAAAGCTCAGCGAGTAACCAGTAAAATCAGTAATCAAATCGGTTTCACAATAGTTCATTTCAATGATGTCATAAATCAAATGATAAGTCAAGAAACAATTACGACATTTACAAGAAACCATACATGAAAAGGATACGTTCGTTCGTTCATTCGTTCCTTCGTTCGTTCTCCTATCATTCCCCTTTCCTTCATTCATTTGAAAATGCATTGTTCATTTATCAATAAAACCCTCGTTCGTTCGTTCGTTCATTCAACCTTTCCTGGACATTGACCAGGCTCCACCAACCTCCACCAACCTACAAGGTAATACTCGAGTATACCAAACGTTCACCCAGGTCACCATATCGCCCGACCGAGTCCGCTTCTGGCTCGAGTCGATCGGTAACAAGGGGCAGTGGCCAGTTCAGCCAAAAGGCTTACATTCATGCGCAACTAATGTTTCAATCATTAAATCATTGAAAATTTCACGTTTCATTAAGGTCGAGCGCGATAAAGTACACGCTCGTCTAGAAAATTCGTTTTGAAAATCATTGAAAACAGTTAACACGTTAGCAAACAATAATACAAGTCATGAAGTCAAGAAAATACAACCAACAAGGAACTAACGCAATCGAGTAAATAATGCAAGAAAACAGTTCAAAAGTAACTTTGGAAACAGTTTAGGGTCACTCACCTCCACTGCTCAGAAACCGTCCATCATATATCATTACCTTGCCCGAGTCTGAGCCCTAAATCACAAACTCAAAGCAATCGTACATTTTCAAAGTTCGGACAGCATTTCCCCATAAATGTCTCATTTCCAACCTACAATATATTACCAAATCATCTCAAGTCAAATACAATCTCACATACAACACATGGCGATAAAACACCTTTCGGCGTAACAACTACAACTGAAGTTACACTTATCGGATTAAGGTGGAACTTATACTGTTTTGCAGCTAAGACACAGGGCTAAAAAATTTATGAAGATAACTCAGTCCATTTCTCACCCTAACTAGGTCAAATTAACCAAAACAACTCCAGATTTTCCAGTTAAAAAATTCACTGCAGCAGTCCTGATTCATTCAGTCATATCTCAGCATATACAACTCCAATTCAAGTGATTCCAAAGCCATTTGAAAGCTAAGATACAAGGATACATTTCTTAAGAAGACATCAATAACCAAATCAGAAGTATTCCTGGTCAAACTAACCAATTACCAAAGCTGATTAGCAGGTTCGGACATAAACAGGGTAGCAGGGGTATTTCAGTCTTTTCACAAGCTACGTTGCTCCGATTGATCTGATATTTTGTAGAAATCTCTAAAATATCATTCCCTACAACTTTCATGTTTTATCCCAAGGCCAAATCATGCATTTGCATGGTCAAAAATGGAAAACTACACGAAAACAGAAATTTGGGCGCGAAACAGGTTTCATGGACAGTCAATGGTATTTCGGTCATATCACATGCTACAGTGGTCGGATCAAGCTGAACTTTTGAAGGATACTAGTTTATACCCTTGGCTACAACTTTCATGTTTTGGCTAAAATCTAATTCTGTAAGGATCATGGTGAAAAGTCATGATCCGTTTGGGTGAAAAGACAACCCTGTTCACTGAACTCCTACCTAGACCAGTCTGGGTATTTCCGTCTTATCTCAGGCTACCCAGCTCAGATTGGGCTGAATATTTACAGGCAACTAGAAAACATCATCCTCTACAACTTTCATGTTTTGTTCTAAGGCCAATTCGGCCTCTAACTAGGTGCTACAGTGCCGAGCAGAATTGGGGAAATGAAACCCTAACTGGAAATTTTTGCATTCAAGCCAGAAATTTTCCACTAAAACATCTCTTTAGCTATCACAAGTCATTAATTTAACATAATCAAGAACAAAGGAAGGATGGCTAGACATGATACCTTCAATATCAAGAAAGGTGATGACTTAGGGATTTTTCTTCGAAAACAACTCCACCAATAGCTTCAATCTTCCTTATCTAGCAAGTTTTATGGAGTGATTTGCAATTTAATCGGTTGGAACTCAAGATTCGGACAAGAAATTGAAGTGCAAGATGATGGATTTTCTCTCTCTTTTCTCTCAAAATTTCATCCTAGACAAGCTAAAATGGAGAGAAATTGGGTCCAAATTGGTTTTAGTAAAGTTAGAAAAGTCTTGGTCAAATTCAACATCCAATAGGTTTGTGACACTTGGCACCTCTAAGCTTTAATCTTATCTTCTTGTCTCTTCAATAATAATCCATCTAAGTAACCTCTAATTATTTCTTAACACCTTATAAAATAATAATAATTAGCACAAAAATCACTTAATCACCAAAATTTTATCGCACTAGCGGGTCCCACGTCTGGTATAAGCTCTTAATTTCTCAAAAACCAACCGATACTAGAAAAATCATCTAAAAACTATATTTACTCAATAAAATTATCTGGGAAAATTTTCTAATAAAGAAATTGTCAAAAAGGCGGGCGATCAATAAAATAAACCCTAGAAACTTAGAAAATTTTCGGGTTCTCGCACTCATTCTTTCGGGGCGTCACAATCTCCCCTCCTTAAAAGAATGTCGTCCTCGACATTCCACTTATACTAATCAGATCAAATATCCCTCAAGAGTCACTCGAGCATTTCCACTCAAGCATTAGGAGTTACTCTAATCCCACTCGTCGGATTTTCATTCCTACAAGGGATCACTTACATTTCAAACCAGACCCACAGTCCGGCATCCTAAACTTCAAGCCAAGGATACACTACAGAGATCTGAAACCTAAGCTCTGATACCAACTGTAACAGCCCCACCTTACCCTAAGGCGAACCAAAGGGTTCAGCGGACCGCCTGCCCAGCTCTCGCCGGGACTCAGTCGTTCACTACATTCCTCAAACAGATTACAATATAAATCTCAAAAATTACATCAAATTCTCCAATAATTACATGTTATAAGCGAAGCGGAAACGATTCCCCAAACTATACATCAAATGATTCCAAATCCAAACTGTACAAGATATATGCCATCCAGTCACGTGAATAAGTACTACCAGTCCTTCCTTCGCCTTGAGCCCTGTGGAGGGGAATAAAACATTTTGGGGGTGCGCTAAAAGCTCAGCGAGTAACCAGTAAAATCAGTAATCAAATCGGTTTCACAATAGTTCATTTCAATGATGTCATAAATCAAATGATAAGCCAAGAAACAATTACGACATTTACAAGAAACCATACATGAAAAGGATACGTTCGTTCGTTCATTCGTTCCTTCGTTCGTTCTCCTGTCATTCCCCTTTCCTTCATTCATTTGAAAATGCATTGTTCATTTATCAATAAAACCCTCGTTCGTTCATTCGTTCATTCAACCTTTCCTGGACATTGACCAGGCTCCACCAACCTCCACCAACCTACAAGGTAATACTCGAGTATACCAAACGTTCACCCAGGTCACCATATCGCCCGACCGAGTTCGCTTCTGGCTCGAGTCGATCGGTAACAAGGGGCAGTGGCCAGTTCAGCCAAAAGGCTTACATTCATGCGCAACTAATGTTTCAATCATTAAATCATTGAAAATTTCACGTTTCATTTAGGTCGAGCGCGATAAAGAACACGCTTGTCTAGAAAATTCGTTTTGAAAATCATTGAAAACAGTTAACACGTTAGCAAACAATAATACAAGTCATGAAGTCAAGAAAATACAACCAACAAGGAACTAACGCAATCGAGTAAATAATGCAAGAAAACAGTTCAAAAGTAACTTTGGAAACAGTTTAGGGTCACTCACCTCCACTGCTCAGAAACCATCCATCATATATCATTACCTTGCCCGAGTCTGAGCCCTAAATCACAAACTCAAAGCAATCGTACATTTTCAAAGTTCGGACAGCATTTCCTCATAAACGTCTCATTTCCAACCTACAATATATTACCAAATCATCTCAAGTCAAATACAATCTCACATACAACACATGGCGATAAAACACCTTTCGGCGTAACAACTACAACTGAAGTTACACTTATCGGATTAAGGTGGAACTTATACCGTTTTGCAGCTAAGACACAGGGCTACAAATTTTATGAAGACAACTCAGTCCCGTTCTCACCCTAACTAGGTCAAATTAACCAAAACAACTCCAGATTTTCCAGTTAAAAAATTCACTGCAGCAGTCCTGATTCATTCAGTCATATCTCAGCATATACAACTCCAATTCAAGTGATTCCAAAGCCATTTGAAAGCTAAGATACAAGGATACATTTATTAAGAAGACATCAATAACCAAATCAGAAGTATTCCTGGTCAAACTAACCAATTACCAAAGCTGATTAGCAGGTTCGGACATAAACAGGGCAGCAGGGGTATTTCAGTCTTTTCACAAGCTACGTTGCTCCGATTGATCTGATATTTTGTATAAATCTCTAAAATATCATTCCCTAAAACTTTCATGTTTTAACCCAAGGCCAAATCAGGCATTTTCATGGTAAAAAATGGAAAACTACACGAAAACAGAAATCTGGGCGCGAAACAGGTTTCATGGACAGTCAATGGTATTTCGGTCATTTCACATGCTACAGTGGTCGAATCAAGCTGAACTTTTTAAGGATACTAGTTTATACCCTTGGCTACAACTTTCATGTTTTGGCTAAAATCTAATTCTGTAAGGATCATGGTGAAAAGTCATGATCCGTTTGGGTGAAAAGACAACCCTGTTCACTGAACTCCTACCTAGACCAGTCTTGGTATTTCCGTCTTATCTCAGGCTACCCAGCTCAGATTGGGCTGAATATTTACAGGCAACTAGAAAACATCATCCTCTACAACTTTCATGTTTTGTGCTAAGGCCAATTCGGCCTCTAACTAGGTGCTACAGTGCCAAGCAGAATTGGAGAAATGAAACCCTAACTGGAAATTTTTGCGTTCAAGCCAGAAATTTTCCACTAAAACATCTCTTTAGCTGTCACAAGTCATTAATTTAACATAATCAAGAACAAAGGAAGGATGGCTAGACATGATACCTTCAAATATCAAGAAAGGTGATGACTTAGGGATTTTTCTTCCAAAACAACACCACCAATAGCTTCAATCTTCCTTAGCTAGCAAGTTTTATGGAGTGATTTGCAATTTAATCGGTTGGAACTCAAGATTCAGACAAGAAATTGAAGTGCAAGATGATGGATTTTCTCTCTCTTTTCTCTCAAAATTTCGTCCTAGACAAGCGTAAATGGAGAGAAATTGGGTCCAAATTGGTTTTAGTAAAGTTAGAAAAGTCTTGGTCAAATTCAACATCCAATAGGTTTGTGACACTTGGCACCTCTAAGCTTTAATCTTATCTTCTTGTCTCTCCAATAATAATCCATCTAAGTAACCTCTAATTATTTCTTAACACCTTATAAAATAATAATAATTAGCACAAAAATCACTTAATCACCAAAATTTTATCGCACTAGCGGGTCCCACGTCTGGTATAAGCTCTTAATTTCTCAAAAACTAACCGATACTAGAAAAATCATCTAAAAACTATATTTACTCAATAAAATTATCTGGAAAAAATTTTCTAATAAAGAAATTGTCAAAAATGCGGGCGATCAATAAAATAAACCCTAGAAACTTAGAAAATTTTCGGGTTCTCGCACTCATTCTTTCGGGGCGTCACAATCTCCCCTCCTTAAAAGAATGTCGTCCTCGACATTCCTCTTGTACTAATCAGATCAAATATCCCTCAAGAGTCACTCGAGCATTTCCACTCAAGCATTAGGAGTTACTCTAATCCCACTCGTCGGATTTTCATTCCTACAAGAGATCACTTACATTTCAAACCAGACCCACAGTCTGGCATCCTAAACTTCAAGCCAAGGATACACTACAGAGATCTGAAGCCTAAGCTCTGATACCAACTGTAACAGCCCCACCTTACCCTAAGGCGAACCAAAGGGTTCAGCGGACCGCCTGCCCAGCTCTCGCCGGGACTCAGTCGTTCACTACATTCCTCAAACAGATTACAATATAAATCTCTAAAATTACATCAAATTCTCCAATAATTACATGTTATAAGCGAAGCGGAAACGATTCCCCAAACTATACATCAAATGATTCCAAATCCAAACTGTACAAGATATATGCCATCCAGTCACGTGAATAAGTACTACCAGTCCTTCCTTCGCCTTGAGCCCTGTGGAGGGGAATAAAACATTTTGGGGGTGCGCTAAAAGCTCAGCGAGTAACCAGTAAAATCAGTAATCAAATCGGTTTCACAATAGTTCATTTCAATGATGTCATAAATCAAATGATAAGTCAAGAAACAATTACGACATTTACAAGAAACCATACATGAAAAGGATACGTTCGTTCGTTCATTCGTTCCTTCGTTCGTTCTCCTATCATTCCCCTTTCCTTCATTCATTTGAAAATGCATTGTTCATTTATCAATAAAACCCTCGTTCGTTCGTTCGTTCATTCAACCTTTCCTGGACATTGACCAGGCTCCACCAACCTCCACCAACCTACAAGGTAATACTCGAGTATACCAAACGTTCACCCAGGTCACCATATCGCCCGACCGAGTCCGCTTCTGGCTCGAGTCGATCGGTAACAAGGGGCAGTGGCCAGTTCAGCCAAAAGGCTTACATTCATGCGCAACTAATGTTTCAATCATTAAATCATTGAAAATTTCACGTTTCATTTAGGTCGAGCGCGATAAAGTACATGCTCGTCTAGAAAATTCGTTTTGAAAATCATTGAAAACGGTTAACACGTTAGCAAACAATAATACAAGTCATGAAGTCAAGAAAATACAACCAACAAGGAACTAATGCAATCGAGTAAATAATGCAAGCAAACAGTTCAAAAGTAACTTTGGAAACAGTTTAGGGTCACTCACCTCCACTGCTCAGAAACCATCCATCATATGTCATTACCTTGCACGAGTCTGAGCCCTAAATCACAAACTCAAAGCAATCGTACATTTTCAAAGTTCGGACAGCATTTCCCCATTAATGTCTCATTTCCAACCTACAATATATTACCAAATCATCTCAAGTCAAATACAATCTCACATACAACACATGGAGATAAAACACCTTTCGGCGTAACAACCACAACTGAAGTTACACTTATCGGATTAAGGTACAACTTATACCGTTTTACAGATAAGACACAGGGCTACAAATTTTATGAAGACAACTCAGTCCAGTTCTCACCCTAACTCGGTCAAATTAACCAAAACAACTCCAGATTTTCCAGTTAAAAAATTCACTGCAGCAGTCCTGATTCATTCAGTCATATCTCAGCATATACAACTCCAATTCAAGTGATTCCAAAGCCATTTGAAAGCTACGATACAAGGATACATTTCTTAAGAAGACATCAGTAACCAAAGCAGAAGTATTCCTGGTCAAACTAACCAATTACCAAAGCTGATTAGCAAGTTCGGACATAAACAGGGCAGCAGGGGCATTTCAGTCTTTTCACAAGCTACGTTGCTCTGATTGATCTGATATTTTGCAGGCATATCTAAAATATAATTCCCTAAAACTTTCATGTTTTAACCCAAGGCCAAATCATGCATTTTCATGGTCAAAAATGGAAAACTACACGAAAACAGAAATCTGGGCGCGAAACAGGTTTCTTGAACAGTCAATGGTATTTCGGTTATTTCACATGCTACAGTGGTCAGATCAAGCTGACCTTTTTAAGGATACTAGTTTATACCCTTGGCTACAACTTTCATGTTTTGGCTAAAATCTAATTCTGTAAGGATCATGGTGAAAAGTCATGATCCGTTTGGGTGAAAAGACAACCCTGTTCACTGAACTCCTACCTAGACCAGTCTGGGTATTTCCGTCTTATCTCAGGCTACCCAACTCAGATTGGGCTGAATATTTACAGGCAACTAGAAAACATCATCCTCTACAACTTTCATGTTTTGTGATAAGGCCAATTCGGCCTCTAACTAGGTGCTACAGTGCCGAGCAGAATTGGGGAAATGAAACCCTAACTGGAAATTTTTGCACTCAAGCCAGAAATTTTCCACTAAAACATGTCTTTAGCTATCACAAGTCATTAATTTAACATAATCAAGAACAAAGGAAGGATGGCTAGATATGATACCTTCAAATATCAAGAAAGGTGATGACTTAGGGATTTTTCTTCCTAAACAACACCACCAATAGCTTCAATCTTCCTTAGCTAGCAAGTTTTATGGAGTGATTTGCAATTTAATCGGTTGGAACTCAAGATTCAGACAAGAAATTGAAGTGCAAGATGATGGATTTTCTCTCTCTTTTCTCTCAAAATTTCGTCCAAGACAAGCTAAAATGGAGAGAAATTGGGTCCAAATTGGTTTTAGTAAAGTTAGAAAAGTCTTGGTCAAATTCAACATCCAATGGGTTTGTGACACTTGGCACCTCTAACCTTTAATCTTATCTTCTTGTCTCTCCAATAATAATCCATCTAAGTAACCTCTAATTATTTCTTAACACCTTATAAAATAATAATACTTAGTACAAAAATAACTTAATCACCAAAATTTTATCGCACTAGCGGGTCCCACGTCTGGTATAAGCTCTTAATTTCTCAAAAACTAACCGATACTAGAAAAATCATCTAAAAACTATATTTGCTCAATAAAATTATCTGGGAAAATTTTCTAATAAAGAAATTGTCAAAAAGGCGGGCGATCAATAAAATAAACCCTAGAAACTTAGAAAATTTTCGAGTTCTCGCACTCATTCTTTCAGGGCGTCACAAACTTTTGCTAGGTGAGTGTGTACTTTATCGCACTCGACCTAAAGCAATATGAAATTTTCGGTGATTAAATGTTGAAATACTAGTTGCGCATGAATGTAAGCCTTTTGGTTGAACTGGGCCCTTGCTCTTGTTACCGATCGACTCGAGCCAGAAGCGGATTCGGTCGGCCGATATGGTGACCTGGGTGAACATTTGGTATACTCGAGTATTACCTTGTAGTCCGGCCACGACCGGATGGGTGGAGTCCGGCCAACGTCCGGAAAGGGATGAATGAACGAATGCAGGCACGAGGGTTTTACTTCTCAAAAAGGAAATTTTCAAATAATTGGAGTAATAAGGGGAAATGTCAAGGGAACGAACGAACGAACAAATAGCTCCTTGTGAGCCCGTATCCTTTTAATGAATGCATTATCATTGCTTTATATTGGACATGTTTTCTGGATTATTTGTTATTACATGATTAATGTCCTTGTTCAATTACTTGTTTTTGTATATAGAATCTCACTGAGCTTTTAGCTCACCCCTTTAGTTTGTTTTCCTTAACAGGGGAAAGCGAGCAACGACGAGAGCTCAGTTTAGACTAGCCTAGACTAGTTTTTGGTTTTGTAATGGTTCTCGCCCTAGTGCTTGGCACGGGCTGGATGTGTGGTGAACTGAGAACCTTTGTATATTCGATGTTTGTACTCCCTTTTGAGAAAGTAATGTACATAAGTTTTGTGTTAAGTTTTGGATTTGTCGTTATATTTATTCCCGTGATTTATTTCGATTTTAATTGAGGATTGAAGTGAACGAGTGAGTCCTGACGAGAGCTGGGCAGGCGACCCGCCGAACCCGTTGGTACGCCCTAGGGGGAAGTGGGGCCGTCACAGGTGGTATCAGAGCTTAGGCTTCAGATTCCTGTAGTGTATCCTAGGCTTGAAGTTTAGGATGCCGGACTGTGGGATTTGATTTGATTCGATTTGACTTGAAAGTTAAGCGATTGAGGGATAAAACCTATAGCTGCTTCGCGTGGTCTCGGCGCGGAGTGACCCTGGACTAAGTGGTGAATAAGTATGAGGGATTAAGTGAAGCTATGAATTGCGAATGTTATAGGCCTTGAATCTTTCTCATGGTATCTGAGGATCATAGATATGTATGTCAGGTAGGAATTCCGATTGTAGATAGTTTACTCTTGGGATTGCAGTTCGAGATGTGAATTATCTTATTTCGGATTCTTGTACCTGAGTACTCCAAAGTTGAGGCGCTGCTAAGTACTTGTAGACACCAAATTTTTGGTGTTTTATTATTTATTTACTAATCATTTTTTATTTGTTCTATTTTTATTTGTCACAATTAGTTTTATTTACTTTTACTTTTAGTTATTTTAGCCATTTTAGCGTAGAATTTCTCAAAGGAAAAAGAAAAGCGTTCCAAAAAATATGTTTTAGTTGTTTTAGATTTAGTTTCATTATTTAAAAATGAAAATGAAAAAAATGAATGAAAAATTGAAAAATGGAAAAAAAAAGAAAAGAAAAAGAGGAAAATCTTAGCTTTTTATTTTTTATCTTTTGGTTATTAATTTTGTACATTTTATTTAAATTTAAGCTTGTTTGAATTATTATCAATTTTGTTTTAATTAATTTATAAAAGAAAAAAGAGAAATCGCGGCATGCAAGCTGCATGTTTTCGCAGATTGCAAGATGTAAGTCCCACAGACAACCAAGAGGGGGGGTGAATTGGTTGATTAAAATCTTAACCAAGTTTATGCACTTTTTCTTTAATGAAAATTTACCTTCCTTTTTAGTAATGATCAACCAAGTAGATTAGAAGACAATAGCAATGTTAATCAGAGAAGCAAGTATAGATAAGCAATGAAGATTTTATTAAACAGAAATATAAAATAGAGAAACAAACCAAGTGTCTACCAAGCTTTACCCAAACTTGAAGACCAAACACTAGGAAGAGCAACTTCTCTTTGATGAACGAAGATCAACTAGATGTACAATGGAGGGAGCTCTTCCTCCTTGCCCTAAGCCTCACTTAGTCAAGCTAGGAAGTTTTACAATCACTCAGAAAACCCTCAACAAAGCTACACTAAAGATCCTTTCAACCACAAAAGAAATGCTCAACAGAAATTCACACCACTTTAATACAAATCTGCTTTGGAGACTATTTTCTAGCTAAAATATCTCTTGAGAACTTGTAAACAAAGTGAGCAAAAGTCCCTACTTCGTTCAGACCAGTTTGATTTTAAAGGGATCCAGAAATGGGCTTCATCAATGCTTCCAACGGATAGAAGGCAGCTGAAGAGTCAACTAGCCGTTGGGGCTGTCGGACGTCCGACGATCGAATCATCGTCCGAACCAATCGTCCGATGATAGCCAAGTTGAGGTTCGGACGTCCGATAAGTTCTTTGTCGTCCGACAGCACAGCGTCCGACCTTGGGCCGAGAGCTAGCAAGTTATCTTGGAATTTTTCGGACGTCCGATGCGGTTGATTAGCGTCCGATGGCAAGCGTCCGATCCTTCCGGACGTCCGATGCTTCCATGTGAGCGTCCGACGGTGCTTCCTTCCTGATGTTCTTTATCTTTTCGGACGTCCGACAGTTTCCTTTCGGCCGTCCGACCTGATTGTCCTGTTTTTGCTTCTCATTTTGGTTGTTTTACATTTCATGACATATTTGAACCTGATTCTTGGATAGACAAAAAACACTTGTATTTGAGGAAGGTTAGACAAATATTTCAAAGTACCAAGAATGACAAACTAGACATACTTAAAAGACAATATCTTTGATCGAAAACAAAACAAATGACTAAATTCATTCATATTATTCCAATCTTGTTTGCCACATCCAAAGCAACGTAGTCAGGAGATAAACGAACATATGCTTTCTTTGTTCCAACAGACCTGATCAAAGTGTTCACTTTCTTGGTCTGTATAAACAAACTTTTGTGATCATCAAAACCAAGAATAACATTCTCCCCCTTTTTGATGATGACAAAACAAAAGTTTGAAATGAAATTGATGATTGAAATGAAAACTCCCCCTGTCTTAGTGAATCCTAAAATTCAAAAATTTTGAAAACCTCCCCCTCACTTGGCTGCCCATCCGAGTTAAACAATTAAACATTAAACAATTAAGCATATCAGCCAATCCAAATTTAAACAATCAATTCCAACATATCCTAACATCACTAATCATCAATCACCAATCATCACTCAATCCAATCATTCATCAATCACCAATCATCACTCAATCCAATCATTATACCATCTCCCCCTTTTTGTCATCACAAAAGGGCAACCAATCACATCAACATCAACATCCCTTTTTGTCATCCACACAGTCACAAATTTACACAAGTTCACAAATCAACATCCTGGTGACACCATCCAACACATCCATCAAAACAGTACTTAAAATAGACAATCATATTCAATAGACAATCATACAATCCACAAATTCATTACATTCACACAAGCAGAATAGACAATCATTTATCAAAATATTTAGACATTCATCAAAACAGTACTTAAACATCCACCAGATCATACCAAAAGAAACTTAAAATATCCATTACAATACATATTCATTGTTGAATACCACAAACACATAAAAGAGACAAACAGAATGCAAATGTCCTAAATGATGAACTAAGTGGATCCAGGAGTCCTCCGAGAGAGCTGATATTGAGAGAGGTCTTCCTCATCAGTTTCTTCATCATCTTCAGTAGCTTCTTCAATTGGTGCCTTGCCTTTGTCTGATGTGGAAGGGCCATGAGGAGTCACAGGAGTTGATGGATTCGGATCTGGAACTGATGAACCTGGATCAGTGGTTCGAGGTTCTTTGTCATGTGAGACTTCCTCAACCACAGGTGGAGGAAAAAGAAGGTTCTTTTTATCAAGAAAGGCAGCTTGTTGCTCAGAAGACATGGTGAGCATTAGGCCATGTTCTAGAAGAAGAACATGCTGTTTGAGTTCATGAAGAAGCTCAATTACCTCATTACTGGAAGAGGAAGATGCTTTAGTGGTAGACTTCCTAGGGTGAATGGGAGTGAGTGAAATGGGTGAAGAATCATGTACAGTCTTAGATCTTTGTTCACTAGATGATGCCCCCTTATATGCCCACAGATTATCTTTAAAAATAAGATTTTTCCTTTCAAAATATGCTCTGGTAAAAGCATAAGAAGATGCTTCTTTGGGACAAACACCTAGAATTGGAACTTTGTAAAATTCAAAAATCTTTTGAAGAAACTTCCCATAGGATAGTTTTCTTCGAGAGTCAGTAGCATAGCGAAGTAAAAACTTGCACATGACAAAGCCAAAATCAATCCGAATTTTTTCTCGAAAACAGTAGAAAAGATACAGCTCCATTTTGTTTGCATCAGTTCTATGGCCATCAGTGGGCACAAGCAAGTTTGAAATGATAGAAAAGGCAATCAAATTCACAGGAGCCAAATCATTCAACTTAGCATCAGCAGGTGAAGAAAAACTTCTTTTGAAATAAGTTAACATTTTTGTCCCATCAAAATGATTTGCAGCAGTAGGAAGCTCTTCATAAGAAAAGAAATTAGCAACCTTATCTTTGCACAAACGTTCAATGGTAGTCTTTAAAATGGAATTCACAGTATCAGAATCAAAGATTAGGTCTACCCCATTTACCCTAGACATGATCTCAGTTTGGTCAGTTCCTTTCCTAAGGTTAGCAAAAAATTGATGCAGCATATCAGGATAGTAGACGTTGGGCATGGAAATGAGATGCGACCATTTCTGGAAATCAAATAGACTTAGAATGGATTCTAAACCTATGGAACGAAATTCAGAGGGGTTTACAGTTCTTTGAGGGATGACACCCTTCTGAGATATCCAGGCGTATTTGTCTTTCGCAGCATCATCAAAGAATGGAGGGAGAGGGACTGATTTAGGAGGCGGTTGAGAAGAGGTCCCCTGTCCAGATTCTGGTTGAGAAGTGGGTTGTGGAGTAGGTCGTGACATTTGACCCTTGATAGCTCCCCTTTTGAAGTGTTTGGATGTCCGTTTGACAGTAGGAAGATTCTCATCCTCATCCCTGAGTGGATGCTTGCGTCCGGCAGTAACTTTTCCTCCCCTTAGATTCACCATTGTTCTAAATGTGTGGAATGGAGGATGCAAATGATGCACACAACAGTAGGGAAGTGAATCGCACAGAAATTTTGGGACAAAAACACCTTGAACGAGATTTGACAGAGCGGTTATGCAAGAGTAGGGTTGTGAGGAAAATTTGGGGATTTGCGAAGTGTTACTCAGTTTGGTGAAATGATCAGGAGAAATGAAACGCAAACGATGGGGAAATGTTTTGGTTGAGTCAATTTGGGAATGGTAGCTACAGAATGGTACGAATTTGAGAGTGAGAGAAGAGAGGGTTTTCGTCCGAGAGGAGATAGAATAGGAAGAGACTGAAGCAAATAAGGAAGAAAGTTATTTTAAAAAATGAGCCGTTGCACTGTCGGACGGCCGAACGAAGTTGTGCGTCCGACAGCTGCGTCCGAACAGGTGCAATCTGGAAAATGGCTGAAGAACATCATCGGACGTCCGTTCATCCTCTTTCGGACGTCCGAAGGCAATGAAAAATTTATGATGATTTTTCGAACATTCCTAATTTTGATCTTAGATGAATGAATTGATCTAATGGCAAAGCTTTTGTAAAAATATCAGCAAATTGATCTTTAGAACTAACATAATTTACACAAATTTCACCTTTTTGAACAAGATCACGAATAAAGTGGTGCTTTATTTCAATATGCTTTGTCCTAGAATGCTGAATAGGATTTTTGGTCAAATTTATAGCACTAGTATTATCACAGAATACAGGCATGCAGTCATACAACAATCCATAGTCATTCAGGGTATGCTTCATCCATAAAAGTTGAGCACAACATGCACTAGCGGCAATATATTCTGCTTCGGTTGTAGACAATGAGATTGCATTTTGTTTCTTGCTAAACCAAGAGACTAAAGAATTTCCAAGAAAGTGACAAGATCCACTAGTACTCTTTCTATCTACACGACACCCTCCAAAATCAGCATCCGAATAACCATATAGTGCAAACTCACTGGATTTAGCATACCAAAGACCATAGTCTAATGTACCTTTCAAATACCTAAAAATTCTTTTTACAGCATTCAAATGTGATTCTTTTGGACACGATTGAAATCTAGCACACAAGCAAACTGCAAACATAATATCAGGTTTACTTGCAGTTAAATAGAGTAAGCTTCCGATCATACCTCTATAATGCTTTTCATCCACATGATTACCTTCTTCATCTTTGTCAAGCTTTGTAGAAGTGCACATTGGAGTTCCAACTTGCTTTGAGTCCTCCATGCCAAACCTTTTCAGTAATTCCTTGGTATACTTTGCTTGATTGATAAAGATTCCCTCAAGAGTTTGATGTATTTGAAGTCCAAGGAAGAAATTTAATTCTCCCATCATACTCATTTCAAATTCATTTTGCATAGTGGTGGAAAACTCCTTACATAGATACTCATTAGTAGCACCAAAGATAATATCATCAACATATATTTGCACAATGAGAAGGTCATTCAACACATGCTTAGTAAAAAGTGTGGTGTCCACAATACCTCTTTTGAAACCTTTTTCAATCAAGAACCCACTTAATCTTTCATACCAAGCTCTTGGAGCCTGTTTTAAACCATATAAAGCTTTAGAAAGTTTAAACACATGACTTGGAAATTTTGTATTTTCAAAACCTGGGGGTTGATCCACATACACTTCTTGATCAATAAAACCATTTAAAAAGGCACTTTTAACATCCATTTGAAACAATTTGAAACCTTTGAAGCAAGCAAAAGCAAGAAGCATTCTAATAGATTCTAATCTTGCTACGGGAGCAAATGTTTCATCAAAATCTATTCCTTCTTCTTGTGCATATCCTTTAGCAACTAATCTGGCTTTATTTCTTACAACAACACCTTTATCATCCAACTTATTTCTAAAAATCCACTTTGTGCCAATGATAGGTTGATTTTGAGGTCTATCAACAAGTGTCCAAACTTCATTTCTCTCAAATTGATTAAGTTCCTCTTGCATAGCCAAAATCCAATTTTCATCCTTTAAAGCATCATTGATATTTTTGGGTTCAAAAAGAGAAACTAAAGCAAAATTATCAATCAATTTTCTGGATGAGGAACGAGTGTTTACCTTCTCGGATGGATCACCAATTATAAGCTCTTTTGGATGATTTTGGTTGAATTTCCAAGCCTTGGGAAGATCTTTGAGTAGATCATCATTTTTGTCTTCATCTTCCTCTTCTTGATCATTATGAACTTCATTTTCCATTTCAGTTGCTGCTGGTTCAGAACTTCCTTCATTTCCAATTGATAGCTTTTCCATTCCTTCTCGAACACCTACATCATCATCCTCACACAAACTTTTGGAATTATCATCATTGGCTTCATCAAATGTTATATGTATAGCCTCTTCAATCACAAGTGTCCTTCTATTAAAAACTCTATATCCTCTTTTATTCTCACAATACCCTAAAAATATTCCTTCATCAGATTTTTTGTCAAACTTACCAAGATGTTCCTTTAGATTCAAAATAAAACATTTACAACCAAATACTTTGAAATAACCAACCGTAGGTTTCTTATCAAAAATCAGCTCATAAGGAGTTTTCTTTAAAATAGGTCTCAAGAGTATTCTATTCATCACATAACATGCAGTGTTTACCGCTTCCGCCCAAAGATATTTAGGCAACCTACATTCATTCAACATAGTTCTAGCAGCCTCTTGGAGAGTCCTGTTTTTCCTTTCTACAACACCATTTTGCTGTGGAGTCCTTGCAATAGAAAACTCATGTGTTATACCATTATGATCACAAAATTCTGGAAAACCACAATACTTGAATTCCGTCCCATTATCACTTCTAATCCTAACAATTTTTAACCCAAGCAGATTTTGCACTTTAGCAAACATTGAAGTAAAATTCTTGAAGGCATCATCTTTATGAGCAAGAAATATCACCCAAGTGTATCTGGAATAATCATCAACAATTACAAAACAATATTTTTTACCTCCCAAGCTAGTGATTTGAGTGGGACCAAATAAATCAAGATGCAAGAGTTCCAAAGGTTTTGAAGTAGATACACACATTTTTGGTTTAAAAGAAATTTTAGTTTGCTTCCCAAATTGACATGCATCACATATTTTGTCCTTATCAAAACTAATTTTTGGCAAGCCTCTAACCAACTCCTTTTTCGAAATTTCCTTTAGTAAATCCATGTTAAAATGACAAAGTCTTCTATGCCACAACCAAGAATATTCATTTGAAGCTTTAAGACATTTTAAGCTAGAAGAATCAACTTTATCAAGAATCACAATATATATGTCATTAAACCTCTTACCTTTGAACACAACATTATATTTGGAATCAAGTACAATGCATTCATGCTTTTTAAATAACACATACAAGTCTTTATCACACAGTTGACTAACACTAAGCAAGTTATAACCTAAGTTATCAACCAAGAGCACATTATGAACAAAAGTTTCACCATCCTTACCAACATCACCTATTCCAATTGTCTTAGCTTTCACATCATCACCAAATGTTACCTTTCCACTTGATTTTGATTTCAGCTTTATGAACAAGGAAGGATCACCGGTCATGTGCCTTGAGCAGCCGCTATCAATAAACCATTTTGACTTGTTTGATCCTTTATCCTGAAAAGATAACGTGTTTGGTACCCTTTTTAATTTTTGGTCCATAATAGTTAGCATTGTATCTAACTAACCACATGCACTTCATCCCTTTGTTCAGATTTCTTTTCACATAGCAATTACTTTTCAAATGCCCTCTTTGACAACAAAAAACACACATAATGGAAGAGTCCTTAACATGTACTGGTTTGACATATCTTAATTCACCTCTTCTATATGTTGTGAAACCATGTGCAATTTTGTTGTGTGCAAATGTTCTTTGAAAAGTAGTAGGATGTGTAGATAACATGTTCCTTTTGTTAAACTCCTGCTTTCTTGCTTTCAAATTCTCATCCAAGCTGTCCATCCTTTTTTTCAAATCACCATGTCTTTCCTTCAGCATTTCACAAATATTTGTCTTTCTATCAAGCTCATCTTGAACATTACATCCAGCTCTTACTAGACTTTCATTGTCGGTCTTTAGTTGTTTATTTTGTTGAAAAAGACTTGCATTTTCTTGAATGAGAAAAGCCATTTTCTGTTTTAACTGCTTGTTTTTATCATAGGATTCCTTCAAGGCATTATGCAGTTTTTCAACAAAAGATTCAAGATCATCATCTTCATCATTATCACTTTCAGATTGAGAGTGTGTGGAGGTTACCTCATTATTTCCAATAGCCATGAATGCCATTTGAGCAGATTCTTCTTCTTCTTCAACTTCCCCTTCGGAGTTGCATTCATTCCAAGTAATCTGAAAATTGTTGAATCTTGGCTTTCGATCAGCTTTTCCATCTTTCATCTTCTTCATGGGGCATTCGTTTGCATAATGTCCAATCTGTCCACATTCGAAGCATTTGTCCAACTGTTTCTTGTTGAAATCTTGTTTACCTTTATACTTTGCGATAGATGGCTGATTCTGGAATTGATTGCTAGGTCCTCCCCTTCTAAACTTTCTTTTATTCAGGATTCTTTTGAAGCCTCTGGTGATGAGAGCAAGATCATTATCATCACCATCCGAGTCTTCATCATCCAGATGAGCAGAATCATCTTCACCTTGAGTAGTCTTTAGAGCAATGTTTCTCTTTGCTCTAGCATCCTCTTCCTCCTGCACTTTAGATTTCAGTTTCAACTCATAAGTGGTTAGTGAGTTAATGATAGATTCAATAGGCACAGAACTTAAATCCTTGGCCTCCTCTATTGCTGTCACTTTATTTTCCCATTCTTTGCCCAAGGCATTGAGAATTTTCCTGTTCTTCTCTCCCAAGGTGTACTCTTTGCCCAACGCCTCGAGATCTTTGATCAAGTCAGTGAACCTGCAATACATTTTGTCAATATCCTCAAGAGGTTCAATTTTAAATGATTCATATTTCGTGACCAAGATGGCCTTTTTCTGTTCTTTCACATTGTCACCACCCTCATGGATTTCTCTTAGTTTATCCCACATTTCTTTAGCCGATTTGCAGCCTTTTACTCTGATTGATTCATTTGAATCTAGGGCACTATAAATAACATTCATGGCCTTGGCATTCAATGTGAGGTTAGTCCTATCTTGAGCATTCATTTCAACTCTTGTTTTTGGCCGAAGCAACCCTGTATCTGCATCAAGAAAGTTAGCTTCATGCGGTCCTTCACTCACAATAAACCATAGTTCAATATCGATAGATTGCAAAAAGATAATCATTCGTTCTTTCCAGCTAACATAGTTAGAGCCACTGAACATGGGAGGCCTAGTAACAGATTGCCCCTCAACAAACATAGCATGACTGGTTGTCATCTTTACTCCAAGCCGTTAGAGCTTAATCTCAAGGAGACCAAGCTCTGATACCAATTGTAAGTCCCACAGACAACCAAGAGGGGGGGTGAATTGGTTGATTAAAATCTTAACCAAGTTTATGCACTTTTTCTTTAATGAAAATTTACCTTCCTTTTTAGTAATGATCAACCAAGTAGATTAGAAGACAATAGCAATGTTAATCAGAGAAGCAAGTATAGATAAGCAATGAAGATTTTATTAAACAGAAATATAAAATAGAGAAACAAACCAAGTGTCTACCAAGCTTTACCCAAACTTGAAGACCAAACACTAGGAAGAGCAACTTCTCTTTGATGAACGAAGATCAACTAGATGTACAATGGAGGGAGCTCTTCCTCCTTGCCCTAAGCCTCACTTAGTCAAGCTAGGAAGTTTTACAATCACTCAGAAAACCCTCAACAAAGCTACACTAAAGATCCTTTCAACCACAAAAGAAATGCTCAACAGAAATTCACACCACTTTAATACAAATCTGCTTTGGAGACTATTTTCTAGCTAAAATATCTCTTGAGAATTTGTAAACAAAGTGAGCAAAAGTCCCTACTTCGTTCAGACCAGTTTGATTTTAAAGGGATCCAGAAATGGGCTTCATCAATGCTTCCAACGGATAGAAGGCAGCTGAAGAGTCAACTAGCCGTTGGGGCTGTCGGACGTCCGACGATCGAATCATCGTCCGAACCAATCGTCCGATGATAGCCAAGTTGAGGTTCGGACGTCCGATAAGTTCTTTGTCGTCCGACAGCACAGCGTCCGACCTTGGGCCGAGAGCTAGCAAGTTATCTTGGAATTTTTCGGACGTCCGATGCGGTTGATTAGCGTCCGATGGCAAGCGTCCGATCCTTCCGGACGTCCGATGCTTCCATGTGAGCGTCCGACGGTGCTTCCTTCCTGATGTTCTTTATCTTTTCGGACGTCCGACAGTTTCCTTTCGGCCGTCCGACCTGATTGTCCTGTTTTTGCTTCTCATTTTGGTTGTTTTACATTTCATGACATATTTGAACCTGATTCTTGGATAGACAAAAAACACTTGTATTTGAGGAAGGTTAGACAAATATTTCAAAGTACCAAGAATGACAAACTAGACATACTTAAAAGACAATATCTTTGATCGAAAACAAAACAAATGACTAAATTCATTCATATTATTCCAATCTTGTTTGCCACATCCAAAGCAACGTAGTCAGGAGATAAACGAACATATGCTTTCTTTGTTCCAACAGACCTGATCAAAGTGTTCACTTTCTTGGTCTGTATAAACAAACTTTTGTGATCATCAAAACCAAGAATAACACAAGAAAGGGGCTTGGGCAGCCCTTTGGCTGCAAATATAGAAGAAAGGACTGAGGGTTTAAGGTAGGGGGCCGGTATAAAAAGAAAGAGACGCAAGAGGGAGAGGGGGATTTGACAGCCGCAAATGGAGAGAGGGTTTTGGAACAGCAAGAAAGAAAAACAGCGGCTAAGGAAGCAACGAAAGAGAGAGACGGAAAAACAGAGAGAAAAGCAGAAAGCTACGGGATTTCATCAAAGGACTGGGGAGCTGGAAAAGAAACAGCGGAGGGAAGAAAGATTGAAGTTGACGGCTGAGAGTTGAGATCGAGAGAGAGAAGGGGGAAGTTTTGGGAGAGTGACGGCTGCAAGTCTAGGAAAAGGGTAAGGGCTTCGGGCAGGAGAAAAAAAACAAAAAGAGCAGACTGCAAGGGGAGGGGCTGAAGGAAATGAAGTAGCAACTGGGTTTTTGGGGAGAGCTAGGAGAACCTAAAAGAAAGAGACCGAGAAGGTGGAGGGCCACAAGGTTTGAGAGCCGAGTGAGAAGAAAATTGGCGGCGGCTAAGACTGGAGTGAGAGAGAACTAGGACAGGGGAGGAGGAAAGAGTGGACGGCTGAGTGAAAAAGCTGAGGGTAGAAAACCAGAGAAAAACCAGAACGAGAGAGGAAAAATCTGAGGAAAAACCAGAAACAATGAACAAGAAAAGACAGTTGTGGAGGAAAGGAAGACTGGAACCATTAGCGAAAAGCCGAGAAACGGAGGAGGATCTGGAGCTGTCGTCAGTCGCCACCGTTGCCGTCAAACCTTGCTGGATGGACACTTCCAAAGCTGTTTCCTTTTGACTGCTTATTTGCATTTTAGGTATGTTGGTGCCTGCTCAGTCTCCCTAGAATCTGTTTGGTGTTTTTCCTAGAATCTGTTCCTAGGCTGTAGTTTGCTTTTGTTTGTTGGTCGATTGGTATATCATATGCATGAATTTACCGCAAGTTTCTTTCTTTATGGCTCTCCTGCATTTTCCAGCTTTGCATGCTTTTTGTTCTGAATTTCTTTTGGCATGTGTAGATCTAGAGTTGGGTTCTGTTTTAACTTGGGTTTAGGCAAGAAACCATAGGAAGTCTATCTTGGTACATCATTAGCAAGTTTGGTTGGAGTTCATGATATGGTTAGTTGCTTTGCTTGCTTAATTCGTGCGATGCTTGCTGAGAATGAGTTCATGAAACACGTCAAAGCTTCATGGGTTTGCTGCCTTTTGCTGTTGCCTGTTCTTGTGTGAATTTAGCGTTTGGTTGAGAAAATAAAAGGCATAAGTTGCATGATTTTCGTTAGCTTGGAGACTGATTTGCATGACCTGCCTGCCTGGTAATGAAACCCAGAAAATGCAGAAAAGTTCTTGCCGAAATTTTGCATGCTCGATCATTGTTGTTTAGTTTAGTTGATTGGGATTGTGTCTAGTGAAGCCCTGTGTATGGAGTTATGACTAGTTTTTGATTATTCGTTTGAAGTCCTTTTACTCGCAGTTCATTGCCAAAGCTGTGTTATAACCTTCTTGATGGAAATCATGGACCCAAGTCACTGGCTCCCTGTCATGCGCATTTTCTGATTCACACTGTTGTTTCTTTGAAATTTTGGTTGATGTTGACAACATGGCTTTGAAGTCTTTGCTTGTGTTTAGTTTGGTTTGAGTTGTTTGACGTAAATGCATTTGGTTGGAATGGAAAACTGCAGCAAGCATGGCTGGTCCACCGCTGCAGGATTGTTTCCCCATCCCCTCGTTGATTACTTGCCTATTTTGCTCTAGAATTTCTGTTTCCAAACACCAGGTGACTTGGTTGATGTTCGGACAAATCATGTTATAAGATTAGGATGGTTTCACTTGTTAGAATCGCAAGTTAAGATTCTGTTTGACACAAGTTGCAGAAACCTGCGCATGAAATCTGCTGCAGTGAGCTTAAAGCTCTTGGTCCTGTTGCAGCAGCATGCGCGAGTACCTTTTCTTTTCCTTAGATGGCCGAAGCTTTGGCTTTGTTTCAAACGCTTGATTTGGTTTGTAGCTTGACTGAAATGTCCTGTGCGTGATTGGGAACTTGGTGTCAAAGGTCATCAATAATTTCTGGTTTGATAAATCTGTTTGCATGATGAAATGGATGAAAGGTTGTAGCTGAAGTTTGCAGAAACCAGCAATGATAAAGGGAGCCTTCTTCGTGTGTTGCATGAAAATCTGCATGAAAATGTTCTAAAAATTGCAGTCTAGTCCCTTATTTCTTGGATAACTCAACTAGGACCCAATCAATTGAATAATTTCATCAATTTGGTCCTTGGCAATTTTAATTTTAGCAATTTCATTGTTTGTTTGCTTCAATTAATTACCATAGTTTGTTTAATTGCATTTAAGTCATGACTTTAGGGGCTTTGTGACCAAGTGAGCTTGTGTTTGCTTATTTTCTTTAATTTTTCCAAATAAATTGGTACCTTGACCATTTCTTTTATTTTGGAGGATAAATAAGTGACTTCACCCCATTAGAGCTCCAACTCAAGGGAGGTATAACTTCTTTTATCTTTTTTGTCTCTCCTATGTGATCCAACGTGCTACGTGAAAATTGCATGTCTACTTGCTTCCCTTGTTTTTCTTTAATTCCTTTCATTTACTTCATTTACTTTTTGCTTTTTATTTAAGTTATTCTTTATGGGGTATGTGTACACCTCTTGGCTTGTAATAGATAGGGCTTGGAGAGCACTTGATGAAGACCTATTGAAGACGTGTGCCTAGCTAGCAAATGTAATAGGTTCATTAGCTTGATTGCTTACTTTTGTTGCTATGTGTTACTTGCTTTATTAGGTTCTTGCATCTAGTCAAGCATGCTAAGTGTTATGTGCTATGTGTTTATGAGTGTTTGGCATGTCTACTTGCTTTCTATAGCCATGAATGAATGTGATGGATGAATGTACGTCACCACACTAGTCCAACGCTAGTTGTGGCTCATTTATAGAAAGGGCTAGACTAATGCTAGACCCAATAGGCCATCCCCCTTTCATTAGTGCATACTTGCATGTTCACTACATTTCATGCATTTTTCTTAGTTTTTTATCATTTGGCATGCTCCTCTACCCCTTTTCCCCTCATTTTAGGATTTTTGCATCTCATGCTAGTTATAGGGTACATTTGCTTGAGAGTCCCCTTTCGATAAGGGAAACGAGCGAGTGTGGCTACAAAATAGCCTTAGCACGCTAGTTCTCCCTTCTAATCAAAGGAAAAATTAAAGTCACAAATTTAGGACTCCCCGTTCCCGTCTTGATGCATTCCTATAGGATTCATGCATTTTACTCATTCGCTATCACATACACCTCTACTTTATATTCTAACCCTTTTTCCACATTCTCACTTCACACTACTTTAATTTTGCATGTTTTCACTCAACTACTTACACTTTATAATATCACTCGCATACATGCACTTTATGTTATCTCACATACATTTTTCATATTATCATTTTTACTCACCTTACCTTGTAAATACCATTTGCACACTTCCACTTACACACTCTTGTTTTTATCAACACAAACTCACATTTTCACATGGCATGCATTCATTTCACTCATTTTTACGTCATTTAGGATTATGTGTGACCTCTCCAAAGGATCATTATTGGGCTTCACAATTAATGTGATTGGCATCACTCAAGCTTTGGAGAGAAATTTTACCCCCCATGTTCCCCTAGGTCTAGGGTTTACATTCATGTAGTACATCCAAATGTAATAAATTCTTTGGTTAAAACAAGAAAATCTTTGATTAAATCACGCAACTAGCCTTGGTTAGGTCGAAGGGGTGCCTTGGATTTTTATCCTTGCCTTCCCCTTCGTCAAATGTGACTCCCGAACCTTTTTCGTTGGTTTACGTGGACTAGGAGTAGTTTAAAAGGGGTTTCTTACTACTTTTTCCTATTTTTCTTTAAAAATTCATTTTTAGGTGACTTGGTACACCTTAACTCATTACCAAGTGGCGACTCCAATTTTTTATTTCAAAAAACCCTTTTTAAACTATAATTTTGGGTCAAATCGTCGCATTCTCAAAACCCCCATTGAGGCCCACTTTTTTTAAATCAAAATTCATTTTCCAACCAAAAATCGAATGAAAAATACATTTTTTTTAAACAATTTATTTATTTATCAAAAAATGGGGCGCGACAGTACTTGAGACTTGCATTTTGGGAACATGAACAGGCTTTGTCTGACTAGAATGAGCACAAGAGGACAGGGACATCTAGTTTGGATAGTAAGTGATGTGAGGGACTGGACGGGCTGATACTGGGACGACTTCACCTTTTCCTTTTGATTTACCTGTATATTGTTACTACATGACGTTAGTATACATGTGTGTACATGGTTATCTGTCCAACTTGATATGTATTTGTGTATTTGCTTATCCGTCTTCTTGATATGGCATGTTATGTGCGTATATGTTTATTGGTGTATTTGGAATGCTAGAATTTGTTACTGTAGTCAATTTACTGTGTTTATTTACTAAATTACCTTTTTGGGGAAAAGAAAAGAAAAGAGAGAGGGAAAACATATATATGGATGGGAGACGTAGTCGTGGACGTGGAATTAGTCGTGGCCGTGGAGCTAGGCAAGATCAAGAACCGAGAGAAGAAAGAGAAACAGTGGTCGAGCAAGAACAGGGACCGAGGGTTGAGGCTGGAGATCAAATGGCAACGGCGATGCAACAAATGACAAATATCCTGGCACGACTGGTAGACCAACAGGGCCAAATGCCAGTGAATCAACCCCGAAATCCTGAGATCGGAGAGGATAAGGCTCTTGAGAGATTCCAAAAGTTTCTACCTCCGAAATTTCAAGGAGGGCCTGATCCGGATATTGCTGAGCAGTGATTGGAGGCAATGATTAATATCTTCGCGGCTTTGAATTACACGGAGCAAAGACAAGTAAATTTTGCTGTATTTCAATTTGAAGGACCAGCCCTAAGTGAATTTTGTAAGGGACATGGGCGAACTTTGTAAGGGAATTTAACGAAAAGTATCTCCCACCTTTAGTCCAAGAAAGGAGAGAGGACGAATTTATTGGCTTGCGTCAGGGAACCCTAAGTGTGGCCGAATATGAGACCAAATTTACTAGACTATCTAAATTCGCTTCCGAATTGGTGGTTACGGAGCGACGGAGAATAAGACGATTTGTACAAGAACTAAATTTGGAAATCCAGGAGGCATTAGCGGCAGTTCAAGTTAATACGTTTATAGAGGCTCTTGAGAAGGCCCAAAGAATTGAGGATGTGAAAGCCCAAGTAAAAGCCTTTCAAACGCGGAAAAGAGATACATCCAGCAGCACACCTGAGGAATTCGGAGAAAAGACAATGCTCTCCAAAGTGCAAAAAGTGAACCATTCACCGCGCCCACCTTGGACATTAAGAGCATTAGGTGAAAGGTCCATGAAAGGAAGTCAGATCGGATCAAAGGACATTTCTCGAGAAGATCCAACAGTAGCTCCTCGATTGGCCTGTGGATACTGTGGAAAGGCAAATCACACTGAGAATGATTGCTGGCGGAAAGGGGGAAAATGTTTGATTTGTGGGAGTAGCAATCATCAACTTAACAATTGCCCGAAGAAACAGCCACGAGAGGGTAGTACTCAACAAGTGGAAGGAACCAAACCGAAACAAACTCATGAAAGAGGAAACCGAACAAAAGTATCAACACAAGTTTATGCCGTAGATCAGCACCAAGTTCTGGGGTCCTCCGAGGAGACGAAAGGTATGAATTTCGAGGTCGAAATTCTTTTAAGGGGGAGAGAGTGTGAGGACTCGCAAATTCCTTACATATTTTTCAAAAAAATTCCCTTTTATTTGAAAATTATTTGGTAATTATTATTTCATGTTATCCATGGTTCAATCACCCTAGAAAAGTGCCAATGACCATAGGAAATTAGGGTTTTCCTATTCGTTTTCAATTCAAGGTGAAATCGGATTTTTCGTGTAACCGCAGTATAATTATCCGGTACTGAGTAAGGATCAAATTTGGTGCTTAAGAGTGACTTTTAAGTGAGAAATAATAGGTGAATAGAAGCAATGATAAAAGTTAGTGAATTGGAAGTAAAACTCTAGTACGTGCGATTTAAGAGAAAACGCGTCACACCGACGTGTACCGTGCACTACCGATTGAACCACCACTTGACCACCACTTTCTTGCCATACAAGTTTATTACTAATGGAGCAAAATATCTCCTCTCTCATGATGACATCTTGGCCGAAATTAAAGGGTTAAAATGCAAGGAAGGAAAGAGAAAAATTTTGTGGTGGAAATCAAGCCAAGTGTTGGTTAAACTTGTGGACACAATTTGTTCTAATCTTCTTGTCTTCTTATAAGACCAATTATGCTTCATTCTTCCCCAATTTTCTGCTGCATAGCCGAGCTAGGAGAGAGAGGAAAGGGAGAGCAAGAGAAAACAATTTTCTTCTTGATTTACACCAACCAAGTGCTAAAATCGAATTCTAAACTGATTGATTGTAAGTTTTGAAGCTTGGGAAGCTAAGGGAACCAAAAACGTCAAGAAATAGTGGAGGATCACTCTTGCAAGCCTTCTTTTTGAGGTATAAAATCTGATCTATGGCTTTGATCCTTTTATTCTTGTTTAAGATGTTAAATAGTCCATGTTTTGGGTTTGATTACAAGTGATGCAAGTTGTTGTGGTGATTTTTGGACGAAATATGTAAGTTAGAGTTTGATTAATTTCTGCCTAAACTTGTTGTATAGTTAGTATATGTTGTATATAAGATTATATAGGGCGTTTTGGTAGCAAGTGTGTCGCGCCCCATTTTTTTGGAAAAATAAAATGATTGTTTTTGTGATTTTATTGGTTTGGAAAAAGTGAATTTTTGATAAAAATAAAAATGGGTCTAAATGGGACTTTTGAAAATGCGACGATTTGACCCAAGAAAAATAGTTCAAAAAGGGTTTTTTATATGAAAAATGGAGTCGCCACTTGGTATAGAGTTAGGGTGTACCAAGTCACCCAAAAAGTGAATTTTTAAGGAAAAAAAGTAAGAAACCCTTTTGAACGACTCCTAGTCCACGCAAACAAAGAAAAAGGTTCGGGAGTCACATTTGACGAAGGGGAAGGCAAGGATAAAAATCCAAGGCACCCCTTCGACCTAGCCAAGGCTAGTTGCGTGATTTAACCCTTATTTTCCTAATTTTTTCTACCCAAAGTATGTATTTGCAATTTGGACAAAGACTAATGAATGAGAAATGCAATCCTAAATCTAAGAAATGTCTCTTATGAGGCTTGTGGTCCCATTCACATGAATTGTGAAGGCCAATAAGAAAGACCTCATAGAAAATCGTGAATGATGCAAATGAGGACTCAAATAAGAGTGTAAGTGTGCAAAGTGTAGAGAAGGGCATGTGTGCAATTTGAAAGTGTTTGTGTGCAAATGAATGAAAATATAAATGCTCGTGTGCAAGTGAACAAAAATAGTAAATATATATAAGTAAAAATATAGGTGCAATGTGTGAGGTGAAAAATAAAGAAGTGAATAGGTGTGTGAATATGGTATATGGATTAAAAAATTTAATGAGGAGAATAATGAGAAAATGAAAATGTATGAACTTAGAGGAATGCATCAAGTCGGGTACGGGGATGACATCTAGTTTTATGATTTTAATTTTCCCTCGGATTAGAAGGTAAAACTAGCGTGCTAAGGCTATCGAGTAGCCACACTCGCTCGTTTCCCTTATCAAGAGGGGATTTTCACGCAAATGAACCCTAACTAGCATGAGATGCAAGTCCTAAAGTGAAGGGGAAGGGGTTTGAGGAACATACCAAGTGATAAACTAAGGAAAAATGCGTGATATGTGGTGATCATGCACTTTAATGAAAAAGGAAAAAAAAGAACCTATTGGGTCTAGCATTGGACTAGCCCTTTCTATGACATCCTACTATCATTAAATTAGTGAAAAAGGTGAACCACAAACTAGCGTTGGACTAGTGTGGTGACGTACATTCATTCATTCCATTCATCTATACTACAAAAAGCGAGTAGACATGCAAATCACCCAAATCAGGTAACACTTATCATGCTCGACTAGATGCAAGATCCTAATAAAGCTTTTAACATATAACACATAGGCATGCAACCATTACATTTGCTAACTAAAACCAAGGGGAAAGGGAAAATGGACCAAATTACTTGCTACGCCCTATCTATTACAAGCCAAGAGGTGTACACATACCCCATTAATAAAAATCAAAAGTAAATGAAATAAATGAAAGGAAATAAGGAGAGGCTAGGAAAGCAAGTAGACATGCAAATTTCAATTAGCACATTAGTCCACATAGGAGAGAAACAAAAGGGGTAAAAGAGATTATACCTCCTCCTAATGGTAAGCAAATGAAGGAAAATGGCTTCAAAACAATAAAGGGGTCAAGGCATCAACTTAAAAGTAAAGTATAAGCAAAAACATCAAACCCACCTAATTGCAACTTGAATGAGCTCAAAAAATGCTTAAAGACCAAGAAAACAGAATAGCCCATTCAATTTCCAAAATATAGCAGCTACTAAAGACCCAAAACAAGCATTACTCAAGCATTCAAGTCCAAATAAATCGTTTAAGCACTTCAAAGATTCCAAAAATAAAGAAAGAGTCAAACAATGATTGAAGTTGCAATGATTTTAGGACTTAATTACGATATACTGAAACATGCTTGGGCTATTGTGGCACAAAGAGAAACTTAGAGGGATCAAATTGATTAAATGTTCCAATTACTTGGGCCTTAGTAGAACAAGAGGGGACTTGGGGGGTCAAAAGGCAAATTTTAGAATTTACTTCATGCATGCATACGAGACAAATCTCTGCAATACGAATTTCTATTGAAGCTTTCTACAACGTTGCTCATGCTCTTAAATTTCAGCAAACATTACCCAACAAATTCACACAAACATCTCACTAGAACTCAAACTCCAACTCCTACCAAGCTTATCATGTATGCAAGAGCCATAAATGAAGAAAATTTTCATGCACACTTCATACAAATGAAATGGGAAAACATACAAGTGAATTTTCTGCAAAAGATTCAGCAATTCTTTAGATTTTCTATACCATTCTAGCCGAGCCTTTCTTTGAATTTATTATGCAAACATTATCCCCCAAATGCCAGGATTTGAACTATCACTCCTTGACTAGACATACGACTTTATTGCAAGATAGAAACCAGAATTGAAGTTTGACCAACAAGAGCAGAATTAAACGGCAGAACAGCAACAAAAAGAAAGAAAGAAGGCCGCAAGTTTCTTCACTATACAAACACCAGATTTTTTTATTCAAAAGTGTGGCTTAGACTAGGTATCTTTGATCCCACAACACAACTTTTGACCAAGCTACCAACTATACCACCAACATGATCCAAACAAACAAGAAATTTAAAGCAATATCATAAGCAAATCTAAGAGAACAAAAAAAACAACATGCGTGCAGCTTTTGTTCATTGAATCTTGCATCGGCCAAACAGAAACTTTGTCCATGACTTGCTTTCAAAAACAAACGCAAAAACCAAAACAGATTTTTAAACACCAATGGACTTGAGCACATCATCTCTAACCAAATCTCCCAAGTAAAAAAACATTTCTCAAATACATTAAGCAATTCAAACACTCAAAAGGTCTCAAGTGTGCCGAACATAAGGCATGCTGCATTTTAGTTTCCTAACTCAATTTTTCCAGTTTTTGACACACGATTTTGATTGAATACTCCCAACTCCAGGCTCACATCTTTACACTAAGCAATTAATTAACCAACCAAGCCAATCAAGATCAACAAAAATTAGATGGAAAACCACGCCCAAAAAAATCTAGGACATATGTGCGCAAGACTGGTTCAATGGTTAATTTCAGCAAACACTTGGTCCTAATTTAAAGCTTTCAAAACTCCCCCCAAGCACGCACGTATATTGCATCTTCAACTCCAACCAAACATATAACTCACATACATTAAACCAAAGAGGAAAATCAAATCATTTCAGAAGGCTTAGCTACCCAGAAATTATCAATCAAAGATGAAAATCTGTTTGCCGTTCAATCCGTGAGACAAATTTCAGATTCAAAGTACTTCAGAAATAATTCATGTTCATGCCAAAATTTGACTCAAACAAACCAGAAAGACAAAGCCAATGAGCCAGGGTTTTAAATGAGGTAGGTTCCGGCCAACCTTCATATGAAATTAGTTTTTTAAAAAAAACGTTCCTGTTTTGCCAAGAAGTTTCCATAGATTGCCGAACGATTCTTCATCATTTTTCATGTAATCTTCAAACCCAAATCACCAATCTTTATCATTATTGAACCACATCTCAACAATCAACATCATGAGTTTTAGGCTTCTAACAAAAAAACAAATATGCAACACTTCCACATGTAAACTCTATTCCAGAAATTCCCACTCTTCGGTCCCTTTACCGTTAGAACAAAATGAAGAACTAGCCCAAGACAAAACAAGCATGATCGATAACTACCCAAACAAAACTGATTCTTACGAAAACAAACTCCAAAACAAACCTAGAATATCAATATAAACTCATCATATCAAAACAATGTCCAAACCTGCAACTCTCTACCGTGAAACTAGCGGACCAAAAATGAAAATTTATGAAGTCTAATGGAAAAGGAAAAACATACAAACTGCTGAGCTTGTTGGGAGATATGAAGCCAGAAAAAGATTACCTTTATAGCCTATGAAGTTGAGATGTAGGAATCCAAATTTTGGGAGCTCAGAGTCCTCTGCCGTTCGCTGGAAAAAATGCAGGCTGGAAGGTCGATTTCTGCCTTCTTGCCCGTCGATTTCCGCCTGCTTTTGCCTTTGTTGAGTTTCTATCAATTTCCTCTAGATTCAATCACCACTCCCCTCCTATGTTCTCTCCCTTCTCACCCCTATCTCAGCCCAGATTTCTCCCTTTCCCTTTCTGTTTAGTCGTCACTCTTTTTCCTTCTTTTGCCGTTTCTTTTGCTCTCTTTTTTGTTCCGTCCATCTCTTCCTCCCCCAAAAAACTCCTTTTGCGGCTGGCTTTTCTCTATCTTTTATATGATGTTTCTTACCCTAAAAACTGCAGGTCCTTTTCTCCATATTTGCACTCCCAGGAGCCGTCCCAATTGTGAGGCCCCAGTCCGTTCTACGTTGATATATTCATTAGTTAGGCGGTAACGTTTGGTTTTGTGAGTATTTCGAAAACCCTAAGTAGGGAGTAAGATTTAAACCCTAGTTTTGTATTCGAACAAGTTTGAGTGGTGATTAAAGTTAGTTATGTTAATGTGTGTTTTAGTGTGGGTAAGTATAGGATTTAATCCATTTTGTATAGATTAATTAAGTTTAAGAAGGTTAGAAACCCGAAGTGAACAAAAACCCTAATTTCTGGTTAAGATTGGAAACTCGTCTTTTCTACATTTTCTGTATTAGAAAAATTCCCCAGATAATTTTATTTGAGTAAATAGAGTTTTTAGATGATTTTTCTAGTATTAGTTGGTTTTTGAGAAATTAACAACGTATATCGAACGTGGGACCCACGAGTGCGAAAAGTTCGGAAAATTTCGGCCGATTAGGTTAAGTTTCGAATACTGGGTTTAATTTACCGGGTGTTAAGAGATAAGTAGAGATTGCAATTTGGATTGATATGAGAGAGAAAAGTTAGGTAGATATTTCATAAAAGGTGACAAGTGTCACCATAAGATTAACTCTTACAATAAGATTTACTATTCCATTTTTTGACTTTTGACCCAATTGGTTAAATATCTTAAAATTAACCAAAAATCACCATTTTTCTCTTACCTTTGGCCGGCCCTCTCTCTTGCAAGAAGGAAGAAAACCTCTCTCAATTCCTTGCTCTAATCTTGCCCAAATCAACAACTTAACCGTTTAATCTTGAATTCCTTCCATAAAACCTCTTAGTTTAGTGCTTGTAAGGTGTTGTGTGGAGTTGTTTGGAAGCTTAAGGTGCTAAGTGGTCTCTCTTCTTTGGTTCTAAGGTAAGTGACTATGGAACCCCTCTCTTCTATCTAAAGATGCTTAATAAATGACTTGTGGTTGTTATGAGTGTGATTTTGTGGACTATTTCTTGATTTTAGTTAAGATTGATGAAGTTTTCTATTTATTTGGAATTTTTGCTGGTTGCATATGATCACTATGATGTGGCTATGTATGATGATTGGAAATGAGGGGTAATGACTCTAGTAAGTGCAAATGAGTGATAATTGCAAGTAATTTTGGATTTGGAGGAAATTTCAGCAACTTAGGGTTTCACCACCCCCTTTTCTGTCCGGTTTTGTATCTCCTACTTAGAGGCCGAATTGGCCTTTTCTTAAAACATGAAAGTTGTAGGTATTGATGTGTTTGAGGTGCCTGTAAAATTTCAGGTCATTTGGAGTAGTGTAGAGTGAGATATGTCGATTTTACTGTTGCTGTTCTGGGTTGATCAGAATGTGAAAACTGCACTTGTAATTGGTTGTTTTGGCTGGTATTGCTTAAGAATTAGTTGTTATGGTCTTCTAATGAAATGTAGCTTGATGTATTAACTACCATATGCCTTGGGAATTTCTGGATTTGGACTTGTGTAGGCTGAGTTATGATGTTTGCACTAGAATACGTTTTGTGAATCTGTTTTTGCGATTCTGGTATAGTATATTGCACTTTCGACCTGGTTGCACTCGAAACTAGATTGAGTAGCCTTCTTCAACATTGTAGCCCCTTGAGTCCTGTGTATGCCTGTAAAATCTCAGGTTAAACGGATTAGTGTCTCATGAATTATAGATGAAATGCTCAAGCCTGTTTTGAACATCAGATTTGGTACGTCTTTTAGTTTAGCTTCTGCCCGTGATCTTTCGGTTTTGATACAGTACGATTTGGGTGTCAACTCCTTCATAAGAAATTTAGATCTTGGTCTCAGCTTCGAAACGGTATAAAGTACGTTGAAATCTGAGTTCCGTAGCTCCGGTTTTGATCAAAACAATATCGATCGTCAGAACTGCCCGGTATTTGGACAGTTCTGACGGGTATTTTGGCACTCGATTTTCGTTCTGTTCTGAATGGATTCAGGTCTTGGCCAAAACATGAAAGTTTTAGACTTATGTCCCAGCTTTCTAACGCCTTTGGAATTTCTTGATTTCGATTTCTGACCCATGAGTTAAGGCCTTGTAAACAGGGCCTGTTTGGTAACTCGCAATGAAACAGCTGGCACAATTTCGTGCATTTTTGACCTATATCTATTGAGATCTGGGTTGAGATGTCTAAAGGGAAGTTGTAGCCCTTCCTCTTAGCTTCGCAACGGTACCTCATGTACCTTGATCCGACACTCCTAGCCTAACTTTTGACCAAAACGATTTGAGATGGCAGATTTGGCCGTCCCGTTTGCCGTTCCGCGCGCGCGCGTGTGCCATTTTTGTCGTTTCCGCACTTGCGCGTGCCAATTTTGCCGTTTTGCTTGTTTTAAATACGTTAGTTGCCATTTGTGATATATTGTGACATAATCTTCGATTTCAGACAGTGGTGAGCTAGGCGGAGCCGGTGGGGCCCACTACTAGCCAACACACAAAGTGAATTCCGCCTTTGTACTACTTTTGGTATTTTGAGTAAGTATTCAGGCCGCTCTTACGTGTTAGTTGTTATGTGTTTCGATATGTATGAAAAGGGTACCTAGGCGAGGGTGTACTTTATCGCACTCGACCTAAACCCTAATTTTCGCACCTATTTGTACATGACATATGTATATGAATCATTTTGGAACTAAACCCCTTGAGCTTGTGGCTCGGGGTGACTTTTGAATAAATTTTGTGAAGTTTGTGAGTTTGGGGCCCGATCTCATGACCTAGATGGACTATTCGAGCCGGTTAGGGTTTGGTCGAAGTCAGTCCAACTTAGTCTGAGATCACCAAGTTTGTAGGTTCATGTTATGAACCAATTTTGTGAATCCGGTTCACCGAGAAGGTGACCAAGTTTGTGAACCGAACTTGCGCAGCAAGTTCAATTTCGTTCGCCCGGGCAAGTTTGTGAGGTGACTGGCCAGTGAGGGTGATAAGGTGTCGGTGGGTGTACAAGTGGAGTTCTACGGACCATTGAGTGTGGTCGGCGGAGTGTCGGCAGGAGATCATACATGACACATGAATTGGCTTTGGAGCCACCCGTATCCTTATTATATGATGTTGTTCTTTTCTGCTTTTGCTTTACTCTAAATGTGTAATTGTTGCTACGTGAATTTATGCTTTTACCCCCTGTTTACTTACTAAGCTTCTAGCTTACCCCGTTTCCTTTGTTTTCCTTAGCAGGGGACGACGCGGGGAACTTTGGGACTCTGCCGCTAGTATAGTTAGGTTGTTTGTAATAGTGAGACATCTAGCATGTTTGTTTTTGTTTTGGTGGTTTGTATAAGAACCCTTCTTAGGGTCTATCTTTTGCTGGTTGTGGTTATAGTGTATTAGAGTGGTTTGACTCGAGACTTTTGAAGATGTAAATATAACTTTTGGGATTGTATATATTGTATATAGTGCTCTTTCGATTTATCTAGTTTTATTGCTTTAAGTTTTGAGTCCTGGCGCGAGCTAGGCAGGCGGCCCGCCGATACCCTTGGGTTCGCCCTTGGGAGAAGTGGGGTCGTCACACCAATCCCCCTTTGCAAGCTGCGCAAGTCCGCAGCTTTCATGCTGCGGCATTTTTCTTTTTTTTTTTTTCTTTTTTTTTTTTAAACTAATTAAAAAAAAATTAAAAATAAACTTAAAACATATAACAAAACAATTTAATTAACGATGAATGGAAAATAAATGGCCTAAAAACAACAAAAATACAACTTCCATTTCTCGTCGATTCTCCCTTTTTTTTCATTTTTCTCTTCTTCTTTTTGGCATTTTCTCTTTTTTTTTTTCATTTTTTGAATTTTCACTTTTAAATGAAGAAACTAATCTAAAACAGATATTTTTCTTTTTGAGACATTCTACGCTAAAATAACTAAACTAAAAGTAAACAAAACTACATGTGACAAATAAAAATAAAAAAACAAATAAATGAATAATAAAGCCCCAAAAAATTTGGTGTCTACAAAGTGTAGCAAGAAATTAAGAAAACTATCATTGAAACCAAAAGATTTCAGATTTCTGGAAATTTTCATCCTATTCTGCCCGTTTTTGTTGCACCATGTTAGAAGCCGAATTGGACTTGGAATAAAACATGAAAGTTGTATAGAATGGTATTTTATAGGTACCTACAAAATTTCAGCTCAATCGGAGCAACGTAGCCTGTGAAAAGACCAAAATACCCTTACTATTTTAAGGTTTTTCCCAGTAGTCCGTTTGGTCAGTTTATCCAGTTTATCACATTTATTCACTACGATCCGTACTGATTTAGCCTTTTTCCAAAACATAAAAGTTTTAGTACTCTGTCTTAGCTTTTAAATGCATCCAAGAACACCTTAAACGGACCTTGGTAACCTGAGATATGACCATTCTAGTCTAGTGCGGTTAATTAGCCGTCAAGTTGGAAGTTAGTTCTGTAACTTGGGAATATGACCAGGTTACCCTGGAATTCTGACTAAGTAACCTTCATGGAAGTTGTAGGACTTTGTCTTAGCTTCGAAACGGTATAAATTACATACCAATACGATAAGCGTAGCCTCGGATGTATTCTTTCCGCAACCACACGTCAAATCTGTCTTTCGCTAGGTTACATTTCCGCACTTGTTATCACTTAATTTTTGTTCTTGTATTGTATTGAGCCTATGGAATGGCTATTGAACTGAATTTGTGTCATGGACAACTTTGGGTTGGATTGAGAAAAATAATGAAGCCAAAATGGCTGGAAAATTAGGTAAACACAAAGGGTATGCTGCCCAAATTTACGCTCGAGGACTAGAAAACTATACTTACACTTTGTATTAGTAGTTATTTGAATTTTCTTTGGTCCACTTAACCTTTGGAGGGGTTTAACTGTCATATTTTCTCTTGGCCATTATTAGGGTTTCTTGGCGATTGAGAGTGTTATCCGGGAGGATACTTTGGACATTATTTTGCTTAAATAGGTGAGTGTTCTATATACGTTTTGTTTCGATGTCTATGTGGATTGTTGGGTCTATGTGATTATTTGTGACTATTTGATTAAATGTTACTTGTTTCTATGATTTCTAAAATGAACTTTGTGACAGCCCCACCTTACCCTAAGGCGAACCAAAGGGTTCAGCGGACCGCCTGCCCAGCTCTCGCCGGGACTCAGTCGTTCACTACATTCCTCAAACAGATTACAATATAAATCTCAAAAATTATATCAAATTCTCCAATAATTACATGTTCTAAACGAAGCGGAAACGATTCCCCAAACTATACATCAAATGATTCCCAATCCAAACTGTACAAGATATATGCCATCCAGTCACGTGAATAAGTACTACCAGTCCTTCCTTCGCCTTGAGCCCTGTGGAGGGGAATAAAACATTTTGGGGGTGAGTTAAAAGCTCAGCGAGTAACCAGTAAAATCAGTAATCAAATCGGTTTCACAATAGTTCATTTCAATGATGTCATAAATCAAATGATAAGTCAAGAAACAATTACGACATTTACAAGAAACCATACATGAAAAGGATACGTTCGTTCGTTCCTTCGTTCGTTCTCCTGTCATTCCCTTTTCCTTCATTCATTTGAAAATGCATTGTTCATTTATCAATAAAACCCTCGTTCGTTCGTTCGTTCATTCAACCTTTCCTAGACATTGACCAGGCTCCACCAACCTACAAGGTAATACTCGAGTATACCAAACGTTCACCCAGGTCACCATATCGCCCGACCGAGTCCGCTTCTGGCTCGAGTCGATCTGTAACAAGGGGCAGTGGCCAGTTCAGCCAAAAGGCTTACATTCATGCGCAACTAATGTTTCAATCATTAAATCATTGAAAATTTCACGTTTCATTTAGGTCGAGCGCGTTAAAGTACATGCTTGCCTAGAAAATTCATTTTGGAAATCATTGAAAACAGTTAACACGTTAGCAAACAATAATACAAGTCATGAAGTCAAGAAAATACAACCAACAAGGAACTAATGCAATCGAATAAATAATGCAAGAAAACAGTTCAAAAGTAACTTTTGAAACAGTTTAGGGTCACTCACCTCCACGGCTCAGAAACCATCCATCATATATCATTACCTTGCCCGAGTCTGAGCCCTAAATCACAAACACAAAGCAATCATACATTTTCAAAGTTCGGACAGCATTTCCCCATAAATGCCTCATTTCCAACCTACAATATATTACCAAATCATCTCAAGTCAAATACAATCTCACATACAACACATGGCAATAAAACACCTTTCGGCGTAACAACCACAACTGAAGTTACACTTATCGGATTAAGGTACAACTTGTGAAGACTCGTAAAAACTATTATTTTATGCCTAATTTATGGCTTAATAAATTATTTAATTGGATTTTATTTCCAAGGAATATTTTCTAGTCTTATTAGACCTAAATACATGGTAATGTAACTTCGTTATATTTTTAAAATGATTCGTTTCAAAAATTAATTTCCTAGAGCGCGTTTCGTAAAGAAAATAGTGAATAGTGCTTGGAGCTTTTATCCGCGTAGTAGCACAATAAGCTTGGAATATTGGAGATTTGTACTATGGTCCTAAAATAGGTAATTTTATGAATAAATATTCAAGTGATAGTTAGTAGTGCAATCGTTATAAGAATTTTTCGAAAGTTTCGCGTTATAGCGGTAAAATTGACGGTACGCGTTTTCACACGCGCGACTTCATTTGAGGGACTTTAGACCCTTATTTCGGGACAATTAAGAGTGAAGAATATTTACATGAATATATATGCATTAGAGGTTTAGTGCACTAGTGAACCAAACGCGCGAGAAAATCGAGCCGTAATCACACCAAACGGCCCCTAATGAGAGTTGACTTTTGGGTGATTTTGCACCACACATTGCACCTTCTCTTGGAAGCTAACTTAGATCAAACACACTCTCTCTTCTCTCTCCTCATGGCCGGCCAAAACACTCCCTCTCTCTAACTCCTTGTTCTAAAATTTCTGCACACTAATCTCACCCAAAACCACCCCAAATCACCTCCAAATTTAACCAAACTTGCACCACACCTAGCTTGACACTTGAGGAACATTTTGAGCTGCAAAAGAGAGCTAAAACTCACGGTTTTTCTGGGGCAAAAATGACCGAAATTCTGCTTGAACATCAACCCCAAAGTAAGTGATGATCTACCCTTGAAAACTTGAAGATTGGAAGCTATCTTGCCTTGTTAAGTTCATGCATGCATTTGGTTAGCTTTTGTATGGTGTAAAAATGTGATTGTGGGCTCTTGGAATTCCCACACTTGGGTTGTTGTTGCTGATGTGATGATTGATGGTGATTATATTGTTGGTTTAGTGATTATAATGATGCATTAGTGGTGGGTAATTAGTAGGAACTTCATTGGGTGTAAGAAGCTAAAATTTCCGATTTTGCCCCTGCCATGTTCGGCCATTTCCAGGCCAATTTTTAATGGTTTAATGGCTTGAATTGGATGTTTGTAGGATGTATTAGATGTGTGAAAAATTTCATTGAAAAATAATGAGGTTTGAATGGGCAAATGAATTTTTTTAGAAACCAGCAAATCTGGAAACTGATTCGCGTATGACTCTGACCAGCAGTAGTATTTTGGCTATAACTCTGTCCTCGGATGTCGAAATCATGTGCCGTCAGTGGCGTTTGAAACTAGACATTCCTAGCTTTAATTTGGTATAAAATGCACGTTCTGATACTTTGTGAGCAAGCCGAACCAAATGTTTTAAGTTCGCTGTCCTGTTGCTCTGTTCATCTGGAATGAAGTGGTCAGGCAACAACTTGATGCCCGAATTTGAACCAGTTGGGTGCCGAATTTGGAAATGATTTCTTCTGTGATATTTTAGTCCTATGAATGTATTTTCCAATGGCGTAAGCCATGCTCGATTTCGAGCTATATTGACTGATTTGTGACTGAAACAAGTGGACTGCTCTGTTTTGGAAAACCCTAATGTTTGGACTGGTTTGGAACCAAATCTTGGAGTGAACTTGTTAGTTGATGTTTTTGATATTAAACACTTACCAAAGATATTATGGGTGTATCTTAGACCCTTATTTCACAAATGAACCATGGTTGGATAACTTTCTCGGTTAAACGATTGGAAATTTGGGAAATGCAAGTCAAAGGCAGATTGCCTTAGGATTTTTCTTGAACTTTGGTGGGCTAATTAACTACCTTGCCGAAGGTATTTCTCCCCGAAATTCGATAGAGAGATGCTTTCCATATAGTATTGAATTACTGCCAATTTTGGTACCAATCCAAGTTCGTTTCGATACCCAATTAAATTCCTCATGTTGGAGGTTCAAATCTGGAAAATTCTCATCCAGTCTTGAATTTGCTCAACTTCGGGCTACCGTATCTCGGTACTCGAAACTCCGATTCTTGATCCGCTTGTTTTGTTATAAACCTCACTTGTAACACTAATTGAGCTGCAAATTTCAGAGGCCGGTTTGCAACGTGTGAATCGTGCCGAATTTCCAAAGTTGGCCGAAATCCAACTTAATTCTGCCATGAAAACCAACCCTGCGTTTTCAAGCTCATTTTTGACCGCTTTTCACTTCGATTCATGGAAAAGTGTTTTCTAGGAACTTATAGTACTCTCTAAGAGGTTTCCAACGGTATAAAGGTTTCCAATTCTCGACTTATACCGAGCGAGTTATGATTTTTCAAAGATTCATAATAAAACTGGAAAATTTTCCAATTTCAAAGAAATAGAGTTTTTCAAAAACTCTTTATTCTTTTGATATTCTTAAACGTTTTGCTTACGATTTTCATGATAAAAAACTCAAATAATATTGAACATAATAAAAGGCAAGTTGAACCTCGATTTACGTATAATTGAGGTTCCCTTTTTGCGAAATAATCCTTAGATTGTACTAGTGTACAATCTTCTTGATAAGTGGGTTAATTGTGTGATTATCCACTGTTAATTGCCAGGCGCGCAAGGAGACCTTCAAGAGGATCTCACAGTGGACACTTGAACTCCCAGGAAATAATTCTTATTGAATTGCTCGGTGAGTGTCAAGTGTGTGAATTTTGATACTTGTTTATTTGTGGTATTTGTTGAAGGTTTTAAAAATAAGGGTGGGTGCGTACTTTATCGCACTCGTCCTAATTTCAAATGAATGAATGGAATGTATTGAATGAATGAATGAAATGCAATGTTATGTCATGAATGCTTGTGTCGTTGGAGTGAACCTCCTCGACCTTCAAATGAATGGGGGACGCCCAAACTCATAGGCCAACCTTAGACTCGAGCCGGTAATGGGCTTGGTCAGGGACTGGGGCGAGCCATGAGATACACATAAGCTCGACCTAATAAGAGGTCTTGCTTGGCATACTCGTAGAGTATCGCCCAATAATAGACTTGTGGGCCCTTGGGGTGTACGGTGGACGGAGGAAAGTAAGTGGTGATCTACGGAAATGGAAATACCGACCCGGTTGACAGGAGGGTCAATGCGGGAAGGTATACGAATGACAACGGCAGATCGAGTGGAACTTAGCTCCTGAGAGCTACTATATCCTTGAATTGTTTCTGATTACCTTTCATGTTTGATTGATTGATTATTGAAAAGACATGGCTTTATTTATTAAATTTTGGGATTGTTATTTGACTAAGTGCTTGCATGTGTGTTCTTGGCCTCACGAGCGTTAGCTCACCCTATAGTTTTGTTTTCCTTAACAGGACCGACTCTTGGAGAAATATGGAGAAACCGTCCGTTGTAATTTTGTTAAGACTCCTGTTATATATTTTGACTAGGCCCTGGTTTGGGTTGTACTTTTGGAAATTGTAAACTTGAAAAGTTTGGGCCCTGATGTGTACTTTGAATTTAAGTCGTTTCATGATTACCCGATGTACTGGTTATACATTAAGTGACTTATTAAGCTTGAACGCTTCCGCATTATTGTATTCATGTGCTCTCATCGAAGTGTTTAGTTCGATTTTAAATTGAATGGATTTGCTTGAGTCCTGGCGTGAGTTGGGCAGGCGTCCGCGGATACCCTTTGGTCCGCCTTAGGGAGATGTGGGGCGTCACAGTTGGTATCAGAGCACTAGGTTAGAGGTTTATATGGGAGACATATTAGATACTCTACCTTTAAGACTCGATATGGGATGACTTAATCCTACCCTAAGTGATACTTGAGGCGAGCTAGCAACTAAGTTAGTCCTACCTCAGGTGACGAATGGGATGAACCAACGATTAAGATAGGCATGCATTGCAGGATATTGGAACTGAGTAGAGATTTAAGTTTCTAACCTGAAAAATATTATTATTGTTATTATTTTGCAGGGATGGCTGATGGAAACGGAGCCCCGGCAGCTAACGGGAATGGCCATGCGAATGGTCATTACGAGCCTCTTAGGACTATATTCTACCGAGCTCTAGCGGGAGGAGATCGAGTACGCTACTCACCGTATGATAGATACCCTCGATGTTCGTGTAGGTTGACTTTCGCCTACCCGAACCATTTGGTGTTTGCTTTGGACGACGAGCGTCGTCAGTTGGTGGATGCCAACCGCGATCTACAGGCTGAGGTAGACGCGCTTAGGCAGATGGTTAGCGCTCAGGGTGAGCGGATTGTTGAGCTTGAGGAAGTGCTGGAGGGTGAGGTAGCCACATCTGCAGTGGTTAATGAGGAGCTTCGGGATACTAGGGCTCGACTTACTAGGCTAGGACGGGATGTCCGTACTCGAGCTTTCGAGATTCTGGCTGATGCGACTAGTTTGGTTGAGGACGCTGCGGAGGTGATTCCTGATGAGGAGGAGGAGGATCCGGAGGAGGATCCCGAGGAGGAGGTTCCTCCTGATAGCCCTGCTATGGACTAAGATCTTAGTCGTTGACCCCTTTTGACTTTTGACTGGTACAGTTAGGACTAGTTAGGGTGACGCGAGTGCTGAGGCCATTGTATTTTGCATGCTTGTGTGGCCTACTTTTGGGCACTTGTTCTTACTTTAGTCTTCTGTGACTAAAAGTATACTTTTGAGCACCTGTGTGCTATATTTTGTGGATTGTCCCTAACTTGCTCATTGTACAAACTTGACATGCTTATGAATGTAAATTATTGTTAATTTCAATGCTTTCTTGGTTAGTTCTAAATTCGATATAATTCTTGTTTTCTGCTTAAATTAATTTATTTCTTGCACTAGGCACGTTTAGACTAATGGAAGGATTAAGGAGTGGTCGAGGCCGTGGGCGAGCGTCTAGACAGGCCCAACCTCAGGGGGATGACCAGGGATCGGCAACTGGACCGACCCAGGGACAGGAAAACGTTGAGGGTAACCAAGTGGCTACTGCCATCAATAGGATGACTGATATCCTAGAATGTCTAGCGGAGAGACAGGGTCCTGGACCATTTAACCAGCCTGGGGGCCAGGATAGAGGAGATGATAGAGCCTTGGAAAGGTTTCTAAAGTTTAACCCGCCTAAGTTTATGGGTGAACCTGACCCCGAGATAGCGGAGAATTGGTTAGAAAGGATGACCAATATATTCGCCGCACTAGACTACACTGAGGATAGGCGAGTGAACTTTGCTGCTTTTCAGTTTGAGGGAATAGCCCGTGCTTGGTGGGATTTAATAAAAGGAAAATGGGAAAGAGCTCGAACCCCTTGGAATTGGGAAAATTTCACAAGGGAGTTTAACGAAAAGTTTCTTCCGCCCTTGATCCAAGAGAAAAGGGAGGACGAATTTATTAAGTTGAAACAAGGAACCCTTACTGTAGCAGAGTATGAAGGGAAGTTCACTAAACTTTCCAAATATGCTCCTGAGTTAGTAGCCGATGAACGGAGGAGGATTAGAAGGTTCGTACAGGGACTTAATGTGGAACTTCAGGAGGGCTTGGCTGCAACCCAAATCTCTACTTTTACTGAGGCTTTAGAGAAAGCGCAAAGGGTTGAGAATGCAAGATCTCAAGTGAGGGATTTCCACAATAGAAAAAGGAATTTCCCTAGTCGCACTACTGGGCAGACCAGTAAGTTCGTACACCCTTCTAAAAAGGAAAGAGGAGAAGGAGGAACGAGAACTACTGGAACTTCTAGGGGAGCTATATCGAGGGGAAGTCGTAGCGGGACGACTCAAGCTAGGGGAACACCATCTGTTGGATCGACTGTGACCCCTCAAGTTACTTGTGGGTATTGTGGTAAACCCAACCACTCTGAGGATGACTGCTGGAGAAAGCTGGGAAAATGCTTACTGTGTGGGAGCACTGAGCATCAGATTGCAAATTGTCCGAAATCGTCAAAGACAGGGGGAAACCTGCAGAGACCTGAAAAATCGACGTCTAAGCAGACCAGTGCCGGAGGGAGTCGATCGAAAGTACCGGCTAGGGTCTACGCATTGGACTATCCACAAGTTCCAGAGGCGACCGAAGTGGTCGAAGGTACAATTCCAATCTTTCACCGCCTAGCTAGGGTTTTAATTGATCCGGGTGCAACGCACTCTTTTGTAAACCCTGATTTCATGAGTGGAATAGACTTGAAACCAATTAAGTTACCATATGACTTGGAGGTTAAAACACCCACTGGGGACAAAAGTCTAATTGCTAATATGGTGTATAAGAATAGTGAAATTTGCGTGAGGGAAAGAAAATTGCTGGCCGATTTGATAGGCTTAGCGATTAAAGGATATGATGTGATCCTAGGGATGGATTGGTTAGCCCGTTATAATGCTCAACTGAATTGTAGGACGAAAATTGTAGAATTGTGTATTCCAGGGGAAGCAACCCTGAAATTGGATGTGAGGGGTAAGTTAGCCTCGTCTGCACTTATTTCAGGAATTCGGGCTAGAAAACTGTTAAGTAAAGGAGCTCAAGGGTATTTGGCTTTTCTTATTAATACCCCTAGCGATAAGGTGAATCTGGAGGACACACCAGTAGTGAAAGAATTTTCTGATGTTTTTCCTGAAGAATTGGAGTCTCTACCCCCGGAACGGGAAATAGCTTTTAAAATTGATTTAGCTCCGGGAACAGCACCTATATCAAGGACACCATACAGGATGGCTCCGGCTGAGTTGAAAGAGTTGAAGTTACAATTACAGGATTTGTTGGAACGGGGTTTTATTCGAGAGAATGATTCCCCGTGGGGAGCCCCAGTTTTGTTTGTAAAGAAGAAAGATGGGAGTTTGAGGTTATGTATAGATTATCGAGGCTTAAATGATGTTACGATTAAGAATAAATACCCACTGGCCCACATTGATGAACTGTTTGACCAACTGCAAGGGGCGGTAGTGTTTTCAAAATTGGATCTAAGGCAAGGTTACTATCAATTGAGGATTTTGGAGAAGGACATACCTAAGACTGCTTTTAACTCAAGGTATGGGCACTTCGAGTTTGCAGTAATGCCTTTTGGGTTAACCAATGCACCTGCCGCTTTCATGGATTTAATGCATAGGGTTTTTAAGCCTTACTTGGATCAATTTGTGGTGATCTTCATTGATGACATTTTGGTGTATTCCAAGAATGTGAGAGATCATGAGAAACATTTGAGAATTGTTTTACAAATCTTGAGGGAACATCAGTTATATGCTAAGTTTAGCAAGTGTGAATTCTGGCTAAAGGAAGTGACTTTCTTAGGACATATAATTTCTAAGGATGGGATTAAAGTGGATCCAGCTAAAGTGGAAGCTGTTTCGAAATGGAAACGACCGGAAAACCCAACGGAAGTTCGGAGTTTTATAGGATTGGCAGGGTATTACCGGAGATTCATCCAGGATTTTTCGAAAATCGCTGGACCTATGATTGAGTTGACCAAGAAAAATGGAAAGTTTATTTGGAGTCCTAAGTGTGAAGGAAGTTTTCAGGAGTTGAAAAGACGGTTGACTAGAGCGCCTGTTCTAGCTCTACCAAATGGACATGATAGTTTTGTGGTTTACACAGACGCATCTAAGGAAGGTTTGGGATGTGTTTTGATGCAAAATGATAAAGTGATAGCTTACGCCTCTAGAAAATTGAAGCCGCATGAAGGAAACTATCCGACCCATGATTTGGAGTTAGCGGCTGTGGTCTTTGCTTTGAAGAAATGGAGACATTATTTGTACGGAGTAACATTTGAGGTTTTTACCGATCACAAAAGTCTTAAGTACTTATTTTCTCAGAAAGAGCTGAATTTAAGGCAACGCAGATGGATGGAATTTCTGGAAGATTATGACTGCATTATTAAGTACCATCCTGGGAAGGCCAATGTAGTGGCCGATGCTTTGAGCCGTCAGGTACAAATGGCTGGATTGATGGTTAAGGAATTTCGATTGTTGGAGGAAGTTAGTTATTGGAATCCTCGATTAGAACCAAGTAAAGTGATTTTGGGGAATATTGTGATAACCTCCACTTTATTGGGACGTATTAAGGAATCTCAGGAAAAGGACCCTGAAATGCAAAAGTTGGTGGAGAAAGTCAAGATGGGAGACCAGACCGATTTCACTTTGGGATCAGATGGAACATTGAGATTTCGAAATCGGGTGGTTATGCCAAAGGATGAAGAGCTTAGAAAAGAAATTTTGGAAGAGGCACACCGATCAAAATTTACAGTACATCCAGGAGGAAATAAAATGTACCAAGACTTGAAAAGTCTATATTGGTGGAAAAATATGAAGAAGGAAATTACCCAATTTGTTCAGACATGCTTGGTTTGTCAACAGGTTAAAGCCGAACATCAAAAACCCTCGGGACTTTTGCAACCTCTAGAAATACCTGAGTGGAAATGGGAAAATATTACCATGGATTTTGTATCAGGCTTACCAAGGACACAGAGAGGCCATGATGCCATTTGGGTGATAGTAGATAGATTGACTAAGTCGGCTCATTTTCTGCCGATTAATATGAAATATCCATTGGAGAAGTTGGCCAGATTATACTTGGATGAGATCATTAGACTACATGGTATACCTGTGAGTATTGTGTCGGATAGGGATCCAAGATTTGTTTCGAGGTTTTGGCAAAAGATGCAAGAAGTGTTGGGGACTAAGTTGAACTTTAGTACCACCTATCATCCCTGTAACATCCCGAATATTAGGAGGTTGTTTGTGAAGAAAATATTAAAGTATATTTCTTCGGGTTTGATTTAAAACCTTATTTTGTTTTAAACGACTAGAAACCCTAATGTTTTAATCAAAAACCCTAGTTTACTTGTGACTAAACGGTTTCTTAAATCTTTCATATTTTACTAGAGATTCTAATGTTAATTATTGAAATTGTAAATTCCTCACGTTTTCTTAAAAAATTTCCTTTTATTTGAAAATTATTATTTATTAAGGCCCTACTACCCAATTGTTCAACAATAAGTGGAGATGAACCTGGAAATAGGGTTTTACACTTCGGTTTCAAGATTTGAGCAAAATTAGGGTTTTCGCGATTTTTCGCCGGATGAATTTTCGGTACTGACCAAGGATCAATTTGGTGATTAAAAGTGACTTTTAAGTGAAAAATCATATGTGAGTAGTAGCAATGATATAAGGTTAGAGTATGGGAAGAAAAAAGAAATAGTAGTACGTGAGTTTTTAAGAAAAACGGCGCGAACCGGCGGGTTCCGCGCACTACCGGTTGAACGTACCACTTGACCACCACTTTCTTACCATACAAGTTTATTGACTTTTGAGCAAAATATCTTCTTGTTTGGCAGCTGCTTTGACCGAAAATTTGAGGCTAGAAAATAGCAAGGAAGAAAGAGAAAAATGAAAGGTGGTGGTGGCGACAAGTGTCGCCACCCTAGAGTTTCTTGGCCAAGTGATTAACTAGCCTTCTTAAACCAATTTTCTGCACTTTCCTCTTCATTTTTCCAGCAGCTGGTCGACCAAGAGTGAGAGAGAAAGTGAGAGCAAGAAACAATTCCTTCTTCTTGATTCTAACCAACCAAGTGACAAATTAAATTTCTAAACCGATTAAACTTACCTTTGAGTGATTAGTTAGTGATTGTTGGTGAAATTTTGGAAAGAGAAAGCTTGGGCTACACTTGGTGAACTCTAATCAAGGTAAGAGGATGATATCTCTCTAACTTTCTCTTTCAATCATGGTTAAAGTAAGCTTAGTAGCTTGATTGGTGGTGGATTCATGGATGCTAGCATGTGTAGAAGTTTTTCCCCAATTTATTTGATGAACTAGGGCTGTGGAATTTCTGCCCAACTTGATGTATGATGCTTGTATGTTACAATTAATGTTGTATAAGATGTTTTGGTAGTGTGAGAGGTGAGAAATTGGGGAAAGTTGCACTAGAAACTACAAATTTCAGATTTCTGGAAATTCTAGCTTACATTCTGTCCGAATTTGTATCTGTGTGTTAGAGGCCGAATTGGCTTTGGGTCAAAGAAGAAAAGTTGTATAGAATGGTATTTTGTAGGTGCCTGTAAAATTTCAGCCCAATCGGAGCAACGTAGGTCATGAAAAGTCCGAAATACCCTTACTGTTTCAAATATTTCCCAGCAGTCCGTTTCATCAGTTAAGTCCAGTTTATCACGTTTTTTGACTAGGAGCCGTACTGATTTAGCTCTGGGCCAAAACATGAAAGTTGTAGTATTCTGACTTAGCTTTTAAATGCCTCTAAGAACACCTGATTCGGACTTTTGTACTCTGAGATATGACCATTACAGGGTAATGCATTTAAACAGCCGACGAATTGGTTTCTGGTTTAGTAATTTGAGAATTTGACCAAGTTACATTAGAAACTGGACAAAGTGACCTTCATGAAAATTGTAGCTCTGTGTCTTAGCTTCGAAACGGCATAAGTTATGCCTTAATCCGATAAGTGTAGCCTCGGATATGTTATTTCTGCATTTATACGTCAAATCTGTCTTGTGCTAAATTGAATTTCTGCACTTGTCCTTAATGCGATTCTTGTTATTATGATATTGTGAGCCTATGGAACGGCTCTTGACATAAATTGCTGATATGTATGATGTTGGGTTGTTGTTGAAGAAAAATAATGAAGCCTAAATAGCTGGAAAATTAGGTAAACACAAGGGGCATGCTGCCCAAATTTACGCTCGAAGACTAGAGAACTACTTGCAACTTGAGTAAGGGTTAAGAGTGATTACTGCTTGAACCATCTAGGGTACTTGAGTCTTCTTGTTCCGAGGTATATAAGTAAGGATTTCGCCGAACTTGTACCCTTGAGAAATGCAATCATGATTGCTCGAAGTATGTTTTCCTTGTATTTTCCACTCGCATGACGATTTCAAGTATAAAAGTTACAAAGTTTTACCGTTTAAAAAGTGAGCAAGTGTTTCACACTACCATCCAAGTGAATTCCAATTTCTTGAATTTTATTGAACGAAACGTTTAAGTTTCGAATCTAAGTCGTGTTTCAAAGTTCTCAAACTGAGTTTTATCGCAGATTTGGACTCCGAACCCGGAGTATAACCTGAAAGTGACCAGTAAAGGCACTATATCTTTTGGTGAGTGCTTTCAAATACCGAATTGAACTTGATACTTGAACTTGATACATGACCAATCTGATTACATGTTATATACGTGAATTGTAAGGGCAAGAGTGTACTTTATCGCACTTGCCCTTACGTGATATACTTGTTTATTGTTGCAATTGACTTGATATACTTGATTATGATGCGCGCACTTCCTGGAATTCCAGAAACCCTGTGGCGAGTTACTCTAGTCGAGCCGGCAAGGGCTTGGTCGATTGGGTAACGAACCCTGGGTCTCTTGTATTGTCGAGTGGAGTGATATCTCCTCGACTAATCGGTATACTCGAGTATTACCACCCGTGTTCTTGAGGATTTTGGGCCCAGCTGGGGGTTGAACGGTGGACGGAGAGTCGTTTAAGTGGTGTTCTACTGGATTGGTTACTTACTTGAAAGTTGACGGAGTGTCAACTACTACGGGATCAAGCTTCTGGTAATGTAATGGGAATTTGGCTCCTGAGAGTCATCCGTATCCTTATACTTTGGAGTAATTATTGTTTATTGGATTATTGTTTCTTTTGAAAAATTTTCTACATTCGTTCATTTTAAGATTGCTACTTGACGTGTTATTGCTCACCTTTATGAACTCTTCATGCTTGTTACTTTGCTATACCGAAAACTTGTACTTCTAAATAATGGTCAATTTGCTATTTGGAACCTCACTGGGCTTTTAGCTCATTCCACTCCATTTGTTTTCCTTTCAGGGGTACGAGCGAGGTGCGAGATATGTAAAGTCTAGCATAGACTAGTTGTTTGATTTTTTGACTTGTACTCGTGCTATTCCTCGAATAGAATGTTTTGTATTTGGATTGTATACGCCTTGAACCAGTTTGAGTATATTGAGACTTTGTACCTCGATTTCTATCAATGTAAATTATAAGCTTGAATTGGGATTGTTATTTATGGTTCATGGTTGTGTGTACATTATTCGATAGAGATAGTGAGTGAGTCCTGGCGAGAGCTGGGCAGGCGGTCCGCCGAACCCTTTGGTACGCCTTAGGGGGAGGTGGGGTCGTCACAATCCCCAGACTGATGGACAATCTGAAAGAACAATTCAAACTCTTGAGGACATGTTGAGGACTTGTGTACTGGATTTTGGAGAGAATTGGAGTAAGTTTTTGACTTTAGTGGAATTTGCCTACAATAATAGTTTTCACTCTTCTATTCAGATGGCTCCATACGAAGCACTTTATGGTCGGAAGTGTAGATCCCCAATTTGTTGGGATGAAGTAGGTGAACGGAAAATCTTAGACACGACTACTGTATCATGGATTGAGGAGGCTAATGAAAAGGTGAAATTGGTACGGCAAAGAATTCAAACCGCTCAAAGTAGACAAAAGAGTTATGCCGACAATCGGAGGAAGGATTTGGAGTTCACTGTTGGAGATATGGTATTTCTCAAGATTACGCCTTTAAAAGCAAGTTTGATGTCCGGAAAAGGGAGGAAACTACAACCAAGGTTTGTAGGGCCTTATAAGATTATTCAGCGAGTTGGGAATGTAGCTTATAAGCTGGAATTACCACCGAGCTTATCTCGTATTCATAACGTGTTTCATGTGTCCATGCTTAAGAAGTATCATCCAGACCCCTCTCATGTTTTACAACCGGAGAATATTGAGATCGATGAAACCCTGACCTATGAGGAGAGACCGGTAAAACTTCTGGAGCGAAAAGTGAAGGAATTAAGGAACAAGCAGATACCACTAGTGAAAGTTCTATGGAAGAACCATGGAGTAGAGGAAGCAACATGGGAAGTTGAAGAGACAATCAGAGAGAAGTATCCAAACTTGTTCATCAACCAAGGTAAATTTCGAGGACGAAATTTTCTTAAGGGGGAGAGGATGTGAAGACTCGTAAAAACTATTATTTTATGCCTAATTTATGGCTTAATAAATTATTTAATTGGATTTTATTTCCAAGGAATATTTTCTAGTCTTATTAGACCTAAATACATGGTAATGTAACTTCGTTATATTTTTAAAATGATTCGTTTCAAAAATTAATTTCCTAGAGCGCGTTTCGTAAAGAAAATAGTGAATAGTGCTTGGAGCTTTTATCCGCGTAGTAGCACAATAAGCTTGGAATATTGGAGATTTGTACTATGGTCCTAAAATAGGTAATTTTATGAATAAATATTCAAGTGATAGTTAGTAGTGCAATCGTTATAAGAATTTTTCGAAAGTTTCGCGTTATAGCGGTAAAATTGACGGTACGCGTTTTCACACGCGCGACTTCATTTGAGGGACTTTAGACCCTTATTTCGGGACAATTAAGAGTGAAGAATATTTACATGAATATATATGCATTAGAGGTTTAGTGCACTAGTGAACCAAACGCGCGAGAAAATCGAGCCGTAATCACACCAAACGGCCCCTAATGAGAGTTGACTTTTGGGTGATTTTGCACCACACATTGCACCTTCTCTTGGAAGCTAACTTAGATCAAACACACTCTCTCTTCTCTCTCCTCATGGCCGGCCAAAACACTCCCTCTCTCTAACTCCTTGTTCTAAAATTTCTGCACACTAATCTCACCCAAAACCACCCCAAATCACCTCCAAATTTAACCAAACTTGCACCACACCTAGCTTGACACTTGAGGAACATTTTGAGCTGCAAAAGAGAGCTAAAACTCACGGTTTTTTTGGGGCAAAAGGACCGAAATTCTGCTTGAACATCAACCCCAAAGTAAGTGATGATCTACCCTTGAAAACCTGAAGATTGGAAGCTATCTTGCCTTGTTAAGTTCATGCATGCATTTGGTTAGCTTTTGTATGGTGTAAAAATGTGATTGTGGGCTCTTGGAATTCCCACACTTGGGTTGTTGTTGCTGATGTGATGATTGATGGTGATTATATTGTTGGTTTAGTGATTATAATGATGCATTAGTGGTGGGTAATTAGTAGGAACTTCATTGGGTGTAAGAAGCTAAAATTTCCGATTTTGCCCCTGCCATGTTCGGCCATTTCCAGGCCAATTTTTAATGGTTTAATGGCTTGAATTGGATGTTTGTAGGATGTATTAGATGTGTGAAAAATTTCATTGAAAAATAATGAGGTTTGAATGGGCAAATGAATTTTTTTAGAAACCAGCAAATCTGGAAACTGATTCGCGTATGACTCTGACCAGCAGTAGTATTTTGGCTATAACTCTGTCCTCGGATGTCGAAATCATGTGCCGTCAGTGGCGTTTGAAACTAGACATTCCTAGCTTTAATTTGGTATAAAATGCACGTTCTGATACTTTGTGAGCAAGCCGAACCAAATGTTTTAAGTTCGCTGTCCTGTTGCTCTGTTCATCTGGAATGAAGTGGTCAGGCAACAACTTGATGCCCGAATTTGAACCAGTTGGGTGCCGAATTTGGAAATGATTTCTTCTGTGATATTTTAGTCCTATGAATGTATTTTCCAATGGCGTAAGCCATGCTCGATTTCGAGCTATATTGACTGATTTGTGACTGAAACAAGTGGACTGCTCTGTTTTGGAAAACCCTAATGTTTGGACTGGTTTGGAACCAAATCTTGGAGTGAACTTGTTAGTTGATGTTTTTGATATTAAACACTTACCAAAGATATTATGGGTGTATCTTAGACCCTTATTTCACAAATGAACCATGGTTGGATAACTTTCTCGGTTAAACGATTGGAAATTTGGGAAATGCAAGTCAAAGGCAGATTGCCTTAGGATTTTTCTTGAACTTTGGTGGGCTAATTAACTACCTTGCCGAAGGTATTTCTCCCCGAAATTCGATAGAGAGATGCTTTCCATATAGTATTGAATTACTGCCAATTTTGGTACCAATCCAAGTTCGTTTCGATACCCAATTAAATTCCTCATGTTGGAGGTTCAAATCTGGAAAATTCTCATCCAGTCTTGAATTTGCTCAACTTCGGGCTACCGTATCTCGGTACTCGAAACTCCGATTCTTGATCCGCTTGTTTTGTTATAAACCTCACTTGTAACACTAATTGAGCTGCAAATTTCAGAGGCCGGTTTGCAACGTGTGAATCGTGCCGAATTTCCAAAGTTGGCCGAAATCCAACTTAATTCTGCCATGAAAACCAACCCTGCGTTTTCAAGCTCATTTTTGACCGCTTTTCACTTCGATTCATGGAAAAGTGTTTTCTAGGAACTTATAGTACTCTCTAAGAGGTTTCCAACGGTATAAAGGTTTCCAATTCTCGACTTATACCGAGCGAGTTATGATTTTTCAAAGATTCATAATAAAACTGGAAAATTTTCCAATTTCAAAGAAATAGAGTTTTTCAAAAACTCTTTATTCTTTTGATATTCTTAAACGTTTTGCTTACGATTTTCATGATAAAAAACTCAAATAATATTGAACATAATAAAAGGCAAGTTGAACCTCGATTTACGTATAATTGAGGTTCCCTTTTTGCGAAATAATCCTTAGATTGTACTAGTGTACAATCTTCTTGATAAGTGGGTTAATTGTGTGATTATCCACTGTTAATTGCCAGGCGCGCAAGGAGACCTTCAAGAGGATCTCACAGTGGACACTTGAACTCCCAGGAAATAATTCTTATTGAATTGCTCGGTGAGTGTCAAGTGTGTGAATTTTGATACTTGTTTATTTGTGGTATTTGTTGAAGGTTTTAAAAATAAGGGTGGGTGCGTACTTTATCGCACTCGTCCTAATTTCAAATGAATGAATGGAATGTATTGAATGAATGAATGAAATGCAATGTTATGTCATGAATGCTTGTGTCGTTGGAGTGAACCTCCTCGACCTTCAAATGAATGGGGGACGCCCAAACTCATAGGCCAACCTTAGACTCGAGCCGGTAATGGGCTTGGTCAGGGACTGGGGCGAGCCATGAGATACACATAAGCTCGACCTAATAAGAGGTCTTGCTTGGCATACTCGTAGAGTATCGCCCAATAATAGACTTGTGGGCCCTTGGGGTGTACGGTGGACGGAGGAAAGTAAGTGGTGATCTACGGAAATGGAAATACCGACCCGGTTGACAGGAGGGTCAATGCGGGAAGGTATACGAATGACAACGGCAGATCGAGTGGAACTTAGCTCCTGAGAGCTACTATATCCTTGAATTGTTTCTGATTACCTTTCATGTTTGATTGATTGATTATTGAAAAGACATGGCTTTATTTATTAAATTTTGGGATTGTTATTTGACTAAGTGCTTGCATGTGTGTTCTTGGCCTCACGAGCGTTAGCTCACCCTATAGTTTTGTTTTCCTTAACAGGACCGACTCTTGGAGAAATATGGAGAAACCGTCCGTTATAATTTTGTTAAGACTCCTGTTATATATTTTGACTAGGCCCTGGTTTGGGTTGTACTTTTGGAAATTGTAAACTTGAAAAGTTTGGGCCCTGATGTGTACTTTGAATTTAAGTCGTTTCATGATTACCCGATGTACTGGTTATACATTAAGTGACTTATTAAGCTTGAACGCTTCCGCATTATTGTATTCATGTGCTCTCATCGAAGTGTTTAGTTCGATTTTAAATTGAATGGATTTGCTTGAGTCCTGGCGTGAGTTGGGCAGGCGTCCGCGGATACCCTTTGGTCCGCCTTAGGGAGATGTGGGGCGTCACACAACTTATACCATTTTGCAGCTAAGACACAGGGCTACAAATTTTATGAAGACAACTCAGCCCAGTTCTCACCCTAACTAGGTCAAATTAACCAAAACAACTCCAGATTTTCCAGTTAAAAAATTCACTGCAGCAGTCCTGATTCATTCAATCATATCTCAGCATATACAACTCCAATTCATGTGATTCCAAAGCAATTTGAAAGCTAAGATACAAGTATACATTTCTTAAGAAGACATCAATAACCAAATCAGAAGTATTCCTGGTCAAACTAACCAATTACCAAAGCTGATTAGCAGGTTCGGACATAAACAGGGCAGCAGGGGTATTTCAGTCTTTTCACAAGCTACATTACTCCGATTGATCTGAAATTTTGCAGGCATCTCTAAAATATCATTCCCTACAACTTTCATGTTTTAACCCAAGGCCAAATTATGCATTTTCATGGTCAAAAATGGAAAACTACACGAAAACAGAAATCTGGGCGCGAAACAGGTTTCATGGACAGTCAATGGTATTTCGGTCATTTCACATGCTACAATGGTCGGATCAAGCTGAACTTTTGAAGGATACTAGTTTATACCCTTGGCTACAACTTTCATGTTTTGGCTAAAATCTAATTCTGTAAGGATCATGGTGAAAAGTCATGATCAGTTTGGGTGAAAAGACAACCCTGTTCACTGAACTCCTACCTAGACCAGTCTGGGTATTTCCATCTTATCTCAGGCTACCCAGCTCCGATTGGGCTGAATATTTACAGGCAACTAGAAAACATCATGCTCTACAACTTTGATGTTTTGTGCTAAGGCCAATTCGGCCTCTAACTAGGTGCTATAGTGCCGAGCAGAATTGGGGAAATGAAACCCTAACTGGAAATTTTTGCATTCAAGCCAGAAATTTCCACTAAAACATCTCTTTAGCTATCACAAGTCATTAATTTAACATAATCAAGAACAAAGGAAGGATGGCTAGATATGATACCTTCAAATATCAAGAAAGGTGATGACTTAGGGATTTTTCTTCCAAAACAACTCCACCAATAGCTTCAATCTTCCTTAGCTAGCAAGTTTTATGGAGTGATTTGCAATTTAATCGGTTGGAACTCAAGATTTGGTCAAGAAATTGAAGTGCAAGATGATGGATTTTCTCTCTCTTTTCTCTCAAAATTTCGTCCTAGACAAGCTAAAATGGAGAGAAATTGGGTCCAAATTGGTTTTAGTAAAGTTAGAAAAGTCTTGGTCAAATTCAACATCCAATGGGTTTGTGACACTTGGCACCTCTAAGCTTTAATCTTATCTTCTTGTCTCTCCAATAATAATCCATCTAAGTAACCTCTAATTATTTCTTAACACCTTATAAAATAATAATAATTAGCACAAAAATCACTTAATCACCAAAATTTTATCGCACTAGCGGGTCCCACGTCTGGTATAAGCTCTTAATTTCTCAAAAACCAACCGATACTAGAAAAATCATCTAAAAACTATATTTACTCAATAAAATTATCTGGGAAAATTTTCTAATAAAGAAATTGTCAAAAAGGCGGGCGATCAATAAAATAAACCCTAGAAACTTAGAAAATTTTCGGGTTCTCGCACTCATTCTTTCGGGGCGTCACAATCTCCCCTCCTTAAATGAATGTCGTCCTCGACATTCCACTTGTACTAATCAGATCAAATATCCCTCAAGAGTCACTCGAGCATTTCCACTCAAGCATTAGGAGTTACTCTAATCCCACTCGTCGGATTTTCATTCCTACAAGGGATCACTTACATTTCAAACCAGACCCACAGTCCGGCATCCTAAACTTCAAGCCTAGGATACATTACAGAGATCTGAAGCCTAAGCTCTGATACCAACTGTGACAGCCCCACCTTACCCTAAGGCGAACCAAAGGGTTCAGCGGACCGCCTGCCCAGCTCTCGCCGGGACACAGTCGTTCACTACATTCCTCAAACAGATTACAATATAAATCTCAATAATTACATCAAATTCTCCAATAATTACATGCTATAAGCGAAGCGGAAACGATTCCCCAAACTATACATCAAATGATTCCAAATCCAAACTGTACAAGATATATGCCATCCAGTCACGTGAATAAGTACTACCAGTCCTTCCTTCGCCTTGAGCCCTGTGGAGGGGAATAAAACATTTTGGGGGTGAGCTAAAAGCTCAGCGAGTAACCAGTAAAATTAGTAATCAAATCGGTTTCACAATAGTTCATTTCAATGATGTCATAAATCAAATGATAAGTCAAGAAACAATTACGACATTTACTAGAAACCATACATGAAAAGAATACGTTTGTTCGTTCATTCGTTCCTTCGTTCGTTCTCCTGTCATTCCCCTTTCCTTCATTCATTTGAAAATGCATTGTTCATTTATCAATAAAACCCTCGTTCGTTCGTTCGTTCATTCAACCTTTCCTGGACATTGACCAGGCTCCACCAACCTCCACCAACCTACAAGCTAATACTCGAGTATACCAAACGTTCACCCAGGTCACCATATCGCCCGACCGAGTCCGCTTCTGGCTCGAGTCGATCGGTAACAAGGGGCAGTGGCCAGTTCAGCCAAAAGGCTTACATTCATGCGCAACTAATGTTTCAATAATTAAATCATTGAAAATTTCACATTTCATTTAGGTCAAGCGCGATAAAGTACACGCTCGCCTAGAAAATTCGTTTTGGAAATCCTTGAAAACAGTTAACACGTTAGCAAACAATAATACAAGTCATGAAGTCAAGAAAATACAACCAACAAGGAACTAATGCAATCGAGTAAATAATGCAAGAAAACAGTTCAAAAGTAACTTTGGAAACAGTTCAGGGTCACTAACCTCCACGGCCCAGAAACCATCCATCATATATCATTACTTTGCTCGAGTCTGAGCCCTAAATCACAAACTCAAAACAATCGTACATTTTCAAAGTTTGGACAGCATTTCCCCATAAATGCCTCATTTCCAACCTACAATATATTACCAAATCATCTCAAGTCAAATACAATCTCACATACAACACATGGCGATAAAACACCTTTCGGCGTAACAACCACAACTGAAGTTACACTTATCGGATTAAGGTGCAACTTATAACGTTTTGTAGCTAAGACACAGGGCTACAAATTTTATGAAGACAACTCAGTCCAGTTCTCACCCTAACTAGGTCAAATTAACCAAAACAACTCCAGATTTTCCAGTTAAAAAATTCACTGCAGCAGTCCTGATTCATTCAGTCATATCTCAGCATATACAACTCCAATTCAAGTGATTCCAAAGCCATTTGAAAGCTAAGATACAAGGATACATTTCTTAAGAAGACATCAATAAACAAAGCAGAAGTATTGCTGGTCAAACTAACCAATTACCAAAGCTGATTAGTAGGTTCAGACATAAACAGGGCAGCAGGGGTATTTCCGTCTTTTCACAAGCTACGTTGCTCCGATTGACCTGATATTTTGCAGGCATCTCTAAAATATCATTCCCTACAACTTTCATGTTTTAACCCAAGGACAAAGCATGCATTTTCATGGTCAAAAATGGAAAACTACACGAAAACAGAAATCTTGGCGGGAAACAGGTTTCATGGACAGTCAATGGTATTTCGGTTATTTCACATGCTACAGTAGTCGGATCAAGCTGAACTTTTGTAGGATACTAGTTTATACCCTTGGCTACAACTTTCATGTTTTGGGTAAAATCTAATTCCGTAAGGATCATGGTGAAAAGTCATGATCAGATTGGGTGAAAAGACAACCCTGTTCACTGAACTCCTACCTAGACCAGTCTGGGTATTTCCGTCTTATCTCAGGCTACCCAGCTCAGATTGTGCTGAATATTTACAGGCAACTACAAAACATCATCCTCTACAACTTTCAAGTTTTGTGCTAAGGCCAATTCGGCCTCTAACTAGGTGCTACAGTGCCGAGCAGAATTGGGGAAATGAAACCCTAACTGGAAATTTTTGCATTCAAGCCAGAAATTTTCCACTAAAACATCTCTTTAGCTATCACGAGTCATTAATTTAACATAATCAAGAACAAAGAAAGGATGGCTAGCCAGGATACCTTCAAATATCAAGAAAGGTGATGACTTAGGGATTTTTCTTCCAAAACAACTCCACCAATAGCTTCAATATTCCTTAGCTAGCAAGTTTTATGGAGTGATTTGCAATTTAATCGGTTGGAACTCAAGATTTGGCCAAGAAATTGAAGTGCAAGATGATGGATTTTCTCTCTCTTTTCTCTCAAAATTTCGTCCAAGACAAGCTAAAATGGAGAGAAATTGGGTCCAAGTTGGTTTTAGTAAAGTTAGAAAAGTCTTGGTCAAATTCAACATCCAATGGGTTTGTGACACTTGGCACCTCTAAGCTTTAATCTTATCTTCTTGTCTCTCCAATAATAATCCATCTAAGTAACCTCTAATTATTTCTTAACACCTTATAAAATAATAATAATTAGCACAAAAATCACTTGATCACCAAAATTTTATCGCACTAGCGGGTCCCACGTCTGGTATAAGCTCTTAATTTCTCAAAAACTAACCGATACTAGAAAAATCATCTAAAAACTATATTTACTCAATAAAATTATCTGGGAAAATTTTCTAATAAAGAAATTGTCAAAAAGGCGGGCGATCAATAAAATAAACCCTAGAAACTTAGAAAATTTTCGGGTTCTCGCACTCATTCTTTCGGGGCGTCACAATCTCCCCTCCTTAAAAGAATGTCGTCCTCGACATTCCACTTGTACTAATCAGATCAAATATCCCTCAAGAGTCACTCGAGCATTTCCACTCAAGCATTAGGAGTTACTCTAATCCCACTCGTCGGATTTTCATTCCTACAAGGGATCACTTACATTTCAAACCAGACCCACAGTCCGGCATCCTAAACTTCAAGCCTAGGATACATTACAGAGATCTGAAGCCTAAGCTCTGATACCAACTGTGACAGCCCCACCTTACCCTAAGGCGAACCAAAGGGTTCAGCGGACCGCCTGCCCATCTCTCGCCGGGACACAGTCGTTCACTACATTCCTCAAACAGATTACAATATAAATCTCAATAATTACATCAAATTCTCCAATAATTACATGTTATAAGCGACGCGGAAATGATTCCCCAAACTATACATCAAATTATTCCAAATCCAAACTGTACAAGATATATGCCATCCAGTCACGTGAATAAGTACTACCAGTCCTTCCTTCGCCTTGAGCCCTGTGGAGGGGAATAAAACATTTTGGGGGTGAGCTAAAAGCTTAGCGAGTAACCTGTAAAATCAGTAATCAAATCGGTTTCACAATAGTTCATTTCAATGATGTCATAAATCAAATGATAAGTCAAGAAACAATTACGACATTTACAAGAAACCATACATGAAAAGGATACGTTCGGTCGTTCATTCGTTCCTTCGTTCGTTCTCCTGTCATTCCCCTTTCCTTCATTCATTTGAAAATGCATTGTTCATTTATCAATAAAACCCTCGTTCGTTCGTTCGTTCATTCAACCTTTCCTGGACATTGACCAGGCTCCACCAACCTCCACCAACCTACAAGCTAATACTCGAGTATACCAAACGTTCACCCAGGTCACCATATCGCCCGACCGAGTCCGCTTTTGGCTCGAGTCGATCGGTAACAAGGGGCAGTGGCCAGTTCAGCCAAAAGGCTTACATTCATGCGCAACTAATGTTTCAATCATTAAATCATTGAAAATTTCACGTTTCATTTAGGTCGAGCGCGATAAAGTACACGCTCGCCTAGAAAATTCGTTTTGGAAATCATTGAAAATAGTTAACACGTTAGCAAACAGTAATACAAGTCATGAAGTCAAGAAAATACAACCAACAAGGAACTAATGCAATCGAGTAAATAATGCAAGAAAACAGTTCAAAAGTAACTTTGGAAACAGTTTAGGGTCACTCACCTCCACGGCTCAGAAACCATCCATCATATATCATTACCTTGCCCGAGTCTGAGCCCTAAATCACAAACTCAAAGCAATCGTACATTTTCAAAGTTCGGACAGCATTTCCCCATAAATTCCTCATTTCCAACCTACAATATATTACCAAATCATCTCAAGTCAAATACAATCTCACATACAACACATGGCGATAAAACACCTTTCGGCGTAACAACCACAACTGAAGTTACACTTATCGGATTAAGGTGCAACTTATAACGTTTTGTAGCTAAGACACAGGGCTACAAATTTTATGAAGACAACTTCAGTCCAGTTCTCACCCTAACTAGGTCAAATTAACCAAAACAACTCCAGATTTTCCAGTTAAAAAATTCACTGCAGCAGTCCTGATTCATTCAGTCATATCTCAGCATATACAACTCCAATTCAAGTGATTCCAAAGCCATTTGAAAGCTAAGATACAAGGATACATTTCTTAAGAAGACATCAATAAACAAAGCAGAAGTATTGCTGGTCAAACTAACCAATTACCAAAGCTGATTAGTAGGTTCAGACATAAACAGGGCAGCAGGGGTATTTCCTTCTTTTCACAAGCTACGTTGCTCCGATTGACCTGATATTTTGCAGGCATCTCTAAAATATCATTCCCTACAACTTTCATGTTTTAACCCAAGGCCAAAGCATGCATTTTCATGGTCAAAAATGGAAAACTACACGAAAACAGAAATCTTGGCGGGAAACAGGTTTCATGGACAGTCAATGGTATTTCGGTTATTTCACATGCTACAGTAGTCAGATCAAGCTGAACTTTTGTAGGATACTAGTTTATACCCTTGGCTACAACTTTCATGTTTTGGGTAAAATCTAATTCCGTAAGGATCATGGTGAAAAGTCATGATCAGATTGGGTGAAAAGACAACCCTGTTCACTGAACTCCTACCTAGACCAGTCTGGGTATTTCCGTCTTATCTCAGGCTACCCAGCTCAGATTGTGCTGAATATTTACAGGCAACTACAAAACATCATCCTCTACAACTTTCAAGTTTTGTGCTAAGGCCAATTCGGCCTCTAACTAGGTGCTACAGTGCCGAGCAGAATTGGGGAAATGAAACCCTAACTGGAAATTTTTGCATTCAAGCCAGAAATTTTCCACTAAAACATCTCTTTAGCTATCACGAGTCATTAATTTAACATAATCAAGAACAAAGAAAGGATGGCTAGCCAGGATACCTTCAAATATCAAGAAAGGTGATGACTTAGGGATTTTTCTTCCAAAACAACTCCACCAATAGCTTCAATATTCCTTAGCTAGCAAGTTTTATGGAGTGATTTGCAATTTAATCGGTTGGAACTCAAGATTTGGCCAAGAAATTGAAGTGCAAGATGATGGATTTTCTCTCTCTTTTCTCTCAAAATTTCGTCCAAGACAAGCTAAAATGGAGAGAAATTGGGTCCAAGTTGGTTTTAGTAAAGTTAGAAAAGTCTTGGTCAAATTCAACATCCAATGGGTTTGTGACACTTGGCACCTCTAAGCTTTAATCTTATCTTCTTGTCTCTCCAATAATAATCCATCTAAGTAACCTCTAATTATTTCTTAACACCTTATAAAATAATAATAATTAGCACAAAAATCACTTGATCACCAAAATTTTATCGCACTAGCGGGTCCCACGTCTGGTATAAGCTCTTAATTTCTCAAAAACTAACCGATACTAGAAAAATCATCTAAAAACTATATTTACTCAATAAAATTATCTGGGAAAATTTTCTAATAAAGAAATTGTCAAAAAGGCGGGCGATCAATAAAATAAACCCTAGAAACTTAGAAAATTTTCGGGTTCTCGCACTCATTCTTTCGGGGCGTCACAATCTCCCCTCCTTAAAAGAATGTCGTCCTCGACATTCCACTTGTACTAATCAGATCAAATATCCCTCAAGAGTCACTCGAGCATTTCCACTCAAGCATTAGGAGTTACTCTAATCCCACTCGTCGGATTTTCATTCCTACAAGGGATCACTTACATTTCAAACCAGACCCACAGTCCGGCATCCTAAACTTCAAGCCTAGGATACATTACAGAGATCTGAAGCCTAAGCTCTGATACCAACTGTGACAGCCCCACCTTACCCTAAGGCGAACCAAAGGGTTCAGCGGACCGCCTGCCCATCTCTCGCCGGGACACAGTCGTTCACTACATTCCTCAAACAGATTACAATATAAATCTCAATAATTACATCAAATTCTCCAATAATTACATGTTATAAGCGACGCGGAAATGATTCCCCAAACTATACATCAAATTATTCCAAATCCAAACTGTACAAGATATATGCCATCCAGTCACGTGAATAAGTACTACCAGTCCTTCCTTCGCCTTGAGCCCTGTGGAGGGGAATAAAACATTTTGGGGGTGAGCTAAAAGCTTAGCGAGTAACCTGTAAAATCAGTAATCAAATCGGTTTCACAATAGTTCATTTCAATGATGTCATAAATCAAATGATAAGTCAAGAAACAATTACGACATTTACAAGAAACCATACATGAAAAGGATACGTTCGGTCGTTCATTCGTTCCTTCGTTCGTTCTCCTGTCATTCCCCTTTCCTTCATTCATTTGAAAATGCATTGTTCATTTATCAATAAAACCCTCGTTCGTTCGTTCGTTCATTCAACCTTTCCTGGACATTGACCAGGCTCCACCAACCTCCACCAACCTACAAGCTAATACTCGAGTATACCAAACGTTCACCCAGGTCACCATATCGCTCGACCGAGTCCGCTTCTGGCTCGAGTCGATCGGTAACAAGGGGCAGTGGCCAGTTCAGCCAAAAGGCTTACATTCATGCGCAACTAATGTTTCAATCATTAAATCATTGAAAATTTCACGTTTCATTTAGGTCGAGCGCGATAAAGTACACGCTCGCCTAGAAAATTCGTTTTGGAAATCATTGAAAATAGTTAACACGTTAGCAAACAGTAATACAAGTCATGAAGTCAAGAAAATACAACAAACAAGGAACTAATGCAATCGAGTAAATAATGCAAGAAAACAGTTCAAAAGTAACTTTGGAAACAGTTTAGGGTCACACACCTCCACGGCTCAGAAACCATCCATCATATATCATTACCTTGCCCGAGTCGGAGCCCTAAATCACAAACTCAAAGCAATCGTACATTTTCAAAGTTCGGACAGCATTTCCCCATAAATGTCTCATTTCCAACCTACAATATATTACCAAATCATCTCAAGTCAAATACAATCTCACATACAACACATGGCGATAAAATACCTTTCGGCGTAACAACCACAACTGAAGTTACACTTATCGGATTAAGGTGGAACTTATACGTTTTGCAGCTAAGACATAGGGCTACAAATTTTATGAAGACAACTCAGTCCAGTTCTCACCCTAACTAGGTCAAATTAACCAAAACAACTCCAGATTTTCCAGTTAAAAAATTCACTGCAGCAGTCCTGATTCATTCAGTCATATCTCAGCATATACAACTACAATTAAAGTGATTCCAAAGCCATTTGAAAGCTAAGATACAAGGATACATTTCTTAAGAAGACATCAATAACCAAATCAGAAGTACTCCTGGTCAAACTAACCAATTACCAAAGCTGATTAGCAGGTTCGGACATAAACAGGGCAGCAGGGGTATTTCCATCTTTTCATAGGCTACGTTGCTCCGATTGACCTGAAATTTTGCAGGTATCTCTAAAATATCATTCCCTACAACTTTAATGTTTTAACCCAAGGCCAAATCATGCATTTTCATGGTCAAAAATGGAAAACTACACGAAAACAGAAATCTGGGCGCGAAACAGGTTTCATGGACAGTCAATGGTATTTCGGTTATTTCACATGCTACAGTGGTCGGATCAAGCTGAACTTTTATAGGATACTAGTTTATACCCTTGGCTACAACTTTCATGTTTTGGTTAAAATCTAATTCTGTAAGGATCATGGTGAAAAGTCATGATCCGATTGGGTGAAAGACAACCCTGTTCACTGAACTCCTACCTAGACCAGTCTGGGTATTTCCGTCTTATCTCAGGTTTCCCAGCTCAGATTGGGCTGAATATTTACAGACAACTACAAAACATCATCCTCTACAACTTTCATCTTTTGTGCAAAGGCCAATTCGGCCTCTAATTAGGTGCTACAGTGCCGAGCAGAATTGGGGAAATGAAACCCTAACTGGAAATTTTTGCATTCAAGCCAGAAATTTTCCACTAAAACATCTCTTTAGCTATCACGAGTCATTAATTTAACATAATCAAGAACAAAGGAAGGATGGCTAGACATGATACCTTCAAATATCAAGAAAGGTGATGACTTAGGGATTTTTCTTCCAAAACAACTCCACCAATAGCTTCAATCTTCCTTAGCTAGCAAGTTTTGTGGAGTGATTTGCAATTTAATCGGTTGGAACTCAAGATTTGGCCAAGAAATTGAAGTGCAAGATAATGGATTTTCTCTCTCTTTTCTCTCAAAATTTCGTCCAAGACAAGCTAAAATGGAGAGAAATTGGGTCCAAGTTGGTTTTAGTAAAGTTAGAAAAGTCTTGGTCAAATTCAACATCCAATGGGTTTGTGACACTTGGCACCTCTAAGCTTTAATCTTATCTTCTTGTCTCTCCAATAATAATCCATCTAAGTAACCCCTAATTATTTCTTAACACCTTATAAAATAATAATAATTAGCACAAAAATCACTTGATCACCAAAATTTTATCGCACTAGCGGGTCCCACGTCTGGTATAAGCTCTTAATTTCTCAAAAACTAACCGATACTAGAAAAATCATCTAAAAACTATATTTACTCAATAAAATTATCTGGGAAAATTTTCTAATAAAGAAATTGTCAAAAAGGCGGGCGATCAATAAAATAAACCCTAGAAACTTAGAAAATTTTCGGGTTCTCGCACTCATTCTTTCGGGGCGTCACAATCTCCCCTCCTTAAAAGAATGTCGTCCTCGACATTCCACTTGTACTAATCAGATCAAATATCCCTCAAGAGTCACTCGAGCATTTCCACTCAAGCATTAGGAGTTACTCTAATCCCACTCGTCGGATTTTCATTCCTACAAGGGATCACTTACATTTCAAACCAGACCCACAGTCCGGCATCCTAAACTTCAAGCCTAGGATACATTACAGAGATCTGAAGCCTAAGCTCTGATACCAACTGTGACAGCCCCACCTTACCCTAAGGCGAACCAAAGGGTTCAGCGGACCGCCTGCCCAGCTCTCGCCGGGACACAGTCGTTCACTACATTCCTCAAACAGATTACAATATAAATCTCAATAATTACATCAAATTCTCCAATAATTACATGTTATAAGCGACGCGGAAATGATTCCCCAAACTATACATCAAATTATTCCAAATCCAAACTGTACAAGATATATGCCATCCAGTCACGTGAATAAGTACTACCAGTCCTTCCTTCGCCTTGAGCCCTGTGGAGGGGAATAAAACATTTTGGGGGTGAGCTAAAAGCTCAGCGACTAACCTGTAAAATCAGTAATCAAATCGGTTTCACAATAGTTCATTTCAATGATGTCATAAATCAAATGATAAGTCAAGAAACAATTACGACATTTACAAGAAACCATACATGAAAAGGATACGTTCGGTCGTTCATTCGTTCCTTCGTTCGTTCTCCTGTCATTCCCCTTTCCTTCATTCATTTGAAAATGCATTGTTCATTTATCAATAAAACCCTCGTTCGTTCGTTCGTTCATTCAACCTTTCCTGGACATTGACCAGGCTCCACCAACCTCCACCAACCTACAAGCTAATACTCGAGTATACCAAACGTTCACCCAGGTCACCATATCGCCCAACCGAGTCCGCTTCTGGCTCGAGTCGATCGGTAACAAGGGGCAGTGGCCAGTTCAGCCAAAAGGCTTACATTCATGCGCAACTAATGTTTCAATCATTAAATCATTGAAAATTTCACGTTTCATTTAGGTCGAGCGCGATAAAGTACACGCTCGCCTAGAAAATTCGTTTTGGAAATCATTGAAAATAGTTAACACGTTAGCAAACAGTAATACAAGTCATGAAGTCAAGAAAATACAACCAACAAGGAACTAATGCAATCGAGTAAATAATGCAAGAAAACAGTTCAAAAGTAACTTTGGAAACAGTTTAGGGTCACTCACCTCCACGGCTCAGAAACCATCCATCATATATCATTACCTTGCCCGAGTCTGAGCCCTAAATCACAAACTCAAAGCAATCGTACATTTTGAAAGTTCGGACAGCATTTCCCCATAAATTCCTCATTTCCAACCTACAATATATTACCAAATCATCTCAAGTCAAATACAATCTCACATACAACACATGGCGATAAAACACCTTTCGGCGTAACAACCACAACTGAAGTTACACTTATCGGATTAAGGTGCAACTTATACCGTTTTGCAGCTAAGACACAGGGCTACAAATTTTATGAAGACAACTCAGTCCAGTTCTCACCCTAACTAGGTCAAATTAACCAAAATAACTCCAGATTTTCCAGTTAAAAAATTCACTGCAGCAGTCCTGATTCATTCAGTCATATCTCAGCATATACAACTCCAATTCAAGTGATTCCAAAGCTATTTGAAAACTAAGATACAAGGATACATTTCTTAAGATGACATCAATAAACAAATCAGAAGTATTCCTGGTCAAACTAACCAATTACCAAAGCTGATTAGCAGGTTCGGACATAAACAGGGCAGCAGGGGTATTTCAGTCTTTTTACAAGCTATGTTGCTCCGATTGACCTGAAATTTTGCAGGCATCTCTAGAATATCATTCCCTACAACTTTCATGTTTTAACCCAAGGCCAAATTGTGACAGCCCCACCTTACCCTAAGGCGAACCAAAGGGTTCGGCGGACCGCCTGCCCAGCTCTCACCAGGACTAACGGAACAGATTAGAGCTATCTGTTTCATTCCGGAACTTACAAACGCGCGTAAACAATTCAAAATAGTAAAATAACCCAAAATAAAAAAAAATGAAATCCGGAGTCGGCCATGAATAGTAACCGACCCGTCAGAACCCAACCAAATACCAAGCAAACATTCACATCTTGAAACTTAGCATTTACAAGCCAAAGTGGCATACAAAAGTATTCAAAAGTGGATACATGTCTAGTTTGCCAAATCAAAAGGAAACAGTCCCCAAAAGTACATTTAGGATTTTAATACATGAGCTATACAAAAGATATGTTCAACTAGCTCAATTTGACAGCCATTTGTCAAATCCGGACCAAAAGTGTTTATTTTCCTGTAAGGAAAACAAAAAGGAACAGAAAGGGGTGAGCTTGCGCTCAATGAGATACCAAACATATAGCAGAAAAATCATGGCATTTCACATTTAACAAATCAGATACACATGCCAGATGTAAAGTAAAGTAACTAATGATTCACATAGGAAGGATACAGGTGGCTCTCAGGAGCCAAATTTCCAGCGCGGTACTTGATCCAAATCGGTTGACTCTCCGTCAACGTATATAGAACCAACGCGTCCGTAGACCCACTTCGCACCGAATTCCGTCCACCAAACACCCCTTTATCGGGCCCGCTCACCTCAAACGAACAAAAATGGTAATACTCGAGTATACCGGAATCAAGGGTCTCAATACCCAAAGATCCCAAAACAGACTACCGTGGTTCGTTATCTAATCGTCCAGGCCCTTGCCGGCCCGACTCGAATAACTTAGCCACAGGATTTGAGCTCATAGGTCACAGAAAGGTCGTTGGATACTAACCTCCAAACAACGTCCGAACATATACAAATAACAGATTCAAATTTTGCATAGTAAATTGGCATATGAACAGACAAGAGAACGAGTGTGATAAAGTACACCCTCGTCTCAAACAAATTAAACAGATTACAGAGCAGAAATCAAGTTAAACAGCAATGGAGGGGAGTGGTACACTCACGGGCTCAACTTCCAAAAAGTTTCACTTCAGATTGGCCTTAATCGCCAAGAAACCCTAAAATAATCAAAATAAACCAATTGAAGGTTTCATATCCAAAATCGAGTAAACGGAATGTACAAATGAGGCTCGACTACACGTCGTATACGCCTTGCCAAAAAAGAATACTAATGCAAGGGTGCAAAAACATGATTTTCTTGGAAACGAAAAGATAACATGAAGACCTAGGCACAAACAACCCAAAAGCCCTTCGCTCAAATCACAAGTAAATCCAACTAGCCTTCAAGTAAAATTTCGGCAGCATATCCCTTGTGTTTACCTATTTTCCAGCCATCATGGCTTCATTATTTTCTCAAATCAGTCCCAACATCTCACACAAAATTCACCTCATTTCCAAAAGCCATTCACTAGGCTCAAAGTAAAAGTTAACTAGGAAATGACCGGAATAAAAGTAAGCCTTAAAACATACAAACAAGTACAATGAGACTCGATAACTAATCATAAATCAATGCCAAATATGACCCCAATAGGGTTCCATAAGCATATACAATCATTAGAGAAAACCAGAAAATTCGGAAATGCAATTAGCTTTGGCCCTGAAAAAACAGTTTTTGACTTCTTTTTACGGTAATGGCACCAAATGCCCTATGATTATCGGATGAAGATGTAAGACCCACCATTTCGAAGCTAAAAGACAGGGATACAACATCACAGAAGGTCATTCAACCCAGTTTTGAGTGCAAACAGGTCAAAAATGCAAGATACTACATCAAAACGTAAAACAGATTCACCAAAACGCATTCTAGCGGAAATATCATAACTCAGGCTCTACAAGTCCAAATCCAGAAATTCCAAAACCAGTTGAAAGCTAAGAAATAGGGATAAATTTCATCAGAAGGCCTCAACAACGCATTCGGAAGCAATCCAGACCAAAACAACCACTTACAGAAGCAAATCCCAATTTCGGGTAAAACTAGAATAGCAATAGTAATTTCGACTTATCTCATTCTACACTACTCCGATTGACCTGAAATTTTGTAGGAACCTATAAAATATTATTGCCTACAACTTTTATGTTTTGAGCTAAGACCAATTCTGTGACGACCCCACCTTCCCCTAAGGCGAACCAGAGGGTTCGGCGGACCGCCTGCCCAGCTCTCGCCGGGACTCAGTCGCACACTACAGTCCTCAACCCAATTACAATATAAATCTCAAAATTACATCAAATTCTCCAATGATTACATATCACAAATGCAGCGGAAACTGATTCCAATCGTGGAACGTATACTTACATCCATATCAATTTCAAATATTTATACAAGACCAACTCGTACATAAAATAGATCCAAACTTAAACTGTACACGATATAAGCCATCCAGTCACGTGAATAAGCACTCCAAGCTTTTCTTCGCCTTGAGCCCTGGGGGGGGAAATAAAACATTTTTTTGGGGGTGAGCTAGAAGCTCAGCGAGTAACCATTAAAATCAGTAATCAAATCGGTTTCACAATAGTTCATTTCAATGATGTCATATAGCAATGATAAATCCGGAAACAACTACAACATTTGCAAAATAGTAAATATGGATTATCAATAATTCAAGAAACATTTACAATGGAAAGCGATAGTAACATTCATGAAAGGATACATTCATTCTCCTGACATTTCCTCGCTCATTTGGTCATTCATTTTATTTCATTCACCCCGTCCCTGGCTTTTGGCCAGGCTCCACCAACCTACATAGGTAATACTCGAGTATACCAAATGTTCACCCAAGTTCCTAATCGCCTGACCGAGTCCGCTTCTGGCTCAAGACGACCGGTAACAAGGGGCAATGGCCAGTTCAGCCCAAAAGGCTTACATCATGAGCAACTAGCATTTCAATAATTAAATCCTTGAAAATTGCACAGCTATTTAGGTCGAGTGCGATAAAGTACACACTCGCCTCGAAAACTCGTTTTGGTAATCATTATAAGCGCTTAACACGTTATCAACCAAAATACAAGTCATGAAGTCAAGAAACATAGCAAACAAGGCACACTCAAATGCCAGCACACATGATATGCAAGAAAACATTTCAAAAGTAACTTTGGAAACAGTTCAAAAGTAAATAATGTAAGAAACGGTTCATAAATAACTTTAGAAGTAGTTTGAGGTCACTCACCTCCACGGCTCAGAAACCATCCATCATATATCATTACCTTGCCCGAGTCCAAGCTCTAAATCACAAACTCAAAGCAATCATACATTCTCAAAGTTCGGACAATATTTCCCCATCAATGCTTCATTTCCAACCTACAATGTATTACCGATCACACATACGGTTAATAAGCAATAAAATATATCTAATTAGGCCACAATATCCCTCAATCAAAGCTAATTAGAAGCTTAAAAGCCACCATTAGAAAAACCCCCAATTAAACCCTAGAAACCGGAATTCATTCCCTCAAGCGTAAATTTGGGCAGCATGCCCTTTGTGTTTACCTAATTTTCCAGCCATTTAGGCTTCATTATTTTTCCTCAGCCAATCCCAAAGTCATATATATCATAATGCAAGTCAATAGCCGTTCCATAGGCTCATAACAATACAAGGACAAAATTTAAGCTAACAACAAGTGTGGAAACGAAGTTTACAAAAGACAGTTTTGATGGGTTTTTTGCGGAATGGATACATCTGAGGCTACGCTTATCGGATTGAGGTGAAACATATACCATTTTGAAGCTAAGACACAAGGCTACAATGTTCATGAAAATCACTTAGTCCAGTTTCCAATGCAACATAGTCAAATCCTCAATTTACAGAACCAAAATCTCACTCGTTGGCTGTCTAACCGCATTGTACTGTAATGGTCATATCTCAGGTTACAAAAGTCCGATTCAGTTGTTCTTAGAGGCGTTTGAAAGCTAAGTAAGAATACTACAACTTTCATGTTTCGGAAAAAAGCTAAATCAGAATGGATCCTAGTCGAAAAACGTGATAAACTGGACTTAACTGATCACACGGACTGCTTGGGAAATACTTAAAACAGTAAGGGTATTTTGGACTTTTCATGTCCTACGTTGCTCCTATTGAGCTGAAATTTTGTAGGCACCTATAAAATACCATTATCTACAACTTTCATGTTTCATTCCAAGCCAAATTCGGCCTCTAACTAGGTGATACAGAAACGGGCAGAACTGAATTTTCAAGTTCCTGAAATCTGGAAATTCTTGAAATCAAATGCTAATTTCTTTATTTTTGGCTTGCTTCACCATCTTAACTTCCCATATTAAACTTTAAACATCAAAGCCCCAAATTGTAAGCACTAGAAGAATCATAGGGAAACTGTAAAAATTCCAATAAAATGGAAAATCATGATCCAAGCCTCTATTTCACCACATACATCAATAATTCAACCATATGTGACATATTTAGCAACTAATCACGCATTTAATCGGAGAATCAAGGTTCTAGCATGTATACCTTTCCAAGGAAACTAGAAACAAGTGTTCAAGGCCTTTGCTCCTCAAGAAAATTACACCGGTAGGTAGCCTTTGTGCTAGATAACAACTTAATCGGAGTAGATTTGCGCGAATAGAAGAAACTTTTCAAGATTTGGAGAAGAACAAGATGAACTCTCTTTGTCTTTCTCTCTCTCTCTAATTTTGGTTATGGGGCAGAAAAATGAAGAAGAAAGGCTGTTCTTGAGTAGTTAAGAAGACAAGAGATTAGGAGTAATCTAAGCCACAAGTTTGGCCAACACTTGGTTTAATTACAACCACAAGAATTTCTCTTTCTTCTCCTTGCATTTTGGCCACAAATTTTTGGTCAAGAAGTCATCATGAGAGAGGAGATATTTTGCTCAAATATCAATAAACTTATATGGTAAGAAAGTGGTGGTCAATTGGTGCGTTCAATCGGTAATGCGCGGGTCCCGCCGGTTCGCGCCGTTTTTCTTAAAAACACACGTACTAGGGTTTTTACTTCCTATTCACTAACCTCATCTCATTGCTCCTAATCACATATTATTTATCACTGACAAGTCACTTTTAATCACCAAATTGATCCTTGGTCAGTACCGAAAATTCATCCGGTGGAAAATCACGAAAACCCTAATTTGCCCAATCTTGAAAATGAAGAGTGAAACCCTACTTTCTAGGCTCATTTGCACTTATTATGGAATAATTGGATAGTAGGGCTTTAATAAATAATAATTTCCAAATAAAAGGAAATTTTTAAGAAAACGTGAGGAATTTTCCAATTCCAGTGATTAAAATTAGGGTTTCAATTAAAATGTGAGAGATTTAAGAAAACCGGTTAGTCACAAGTAAACTAGGGTTTTTGACTAAAATATTGGGGTTTCTAGTCTTTTAAAACAAAATAAGGTTTTAAATCAAACCCGAAGAAATATACTTTAATATTTTCTTCACAAACAACCTCCTAATAATCGGGATGTTACAAATTCGGCCTCTATCTATGACCTAAAATTTCAGACAGAATGAAGAACCAAGGAACCCTAATTTTCCAGATTTCTTCCAAAACAGAAATTACTTGCAATCTTTCACTTTTCCCACCTTCTAGAATCATTATATACCATTTCTAATCATCATAGATAGCCACACAATCATGCTTATATTAAAACAGAAAAATCCCCAAAAATAATAAAACTTCATCATTTCAACCACAAATCAAGAATTAATCCATAAATTTGCATCTTCTACTTTCACTAATCATGATTTAAGCATCAATTAAAGGAGGGGGGTGGTTCTTCACAACTTACCTTTAAAACAAGAGAGAGAGAGCTATTGACCACCTTAACTTTCCAAACAACTCCACAAATCCACTTACTAACTCTAATTGAAGAGGTTTTATGGAGTAATTTCAAGGTTGGATGGTTAGTTTTGATGATTTGGAGCAAGATTGAAGTGTTTTCTTCCTTGTACTTGGAGTAAGAGAGAGAGAAAGAAAGCTTGAGAGGGCCGGCTCTTCTTGAAGATATTTGGAAGATTTTTGGGTCATTTTTGGTTATTTAAGTCAATGGTAAGAAAGTCTTAAAGTAAGCCCAATCAAATGGTGACACTTGTCACCTAATTTAATGCAAGTCTATCACTTTGTTTCCTCTCACATCAATCCAAATTTGCAACCTCTACTTATCTCTTAACACCCGATAAAATAATTCCAGCATCCAAAACTTAATTTAGTTGGCCGAATTTTTCCGAACTTTTCGCACTAGTGGGTCCCACGTCCGGTATTCACTCTTAATTTCTCAAAACCTATTCAATACTAGAAAATCATCTAAAATTATATTTACTCATAAAATTTATCTAGAAAATTTTCCGGATACAGAAAGTGCAGAAAACAAATCATTGAAAATAAGAAAACCTAGAAATATAATAAAACCTAGAAATTGGAAAAATTACGGGTTCTCACACAAATCATGCATTTTCATGGTCAAAAATGGAAAACTACACGAAAACAGAAATCTGGGCGCGAAACAGGTTTCATGGACAGTCAATGGTATTTCGGTTATTTCACATGCTACAGTGGTCGGATCAAGCTGAACTTTTGCAGGATACTAGTTTATACCCTTGGCTACAACTTTCATGTTTTGGGTAAAATCTAATTCTGTAAGGATCATGGTAAAAAGTCATTATCAGATTGGGTGAAAGACAACCCTGTTCACTGAACTCCTACCTAAACCAGTCTGGGTATTTCATTCTTATCTCAGGCTACCCAGCTCAGATTGGGATGAATATTTACAGGCAACTACAAAACATCATCCTCTACAACTTTCATGTTTTGTGCTAAGGCCAATTCGGCCTCTAACTAGGTGCTACAGTGCCGAGCAGAATTGGGGAAATGAAACCCTAACTGGAAATTTTTGCATTCAAGCCAGAAATTTTCCACTAAAACATCTATTTAGCTATCACAAGTCATTAATTTAACATAACCAAGAACAAAGGAAGGATGGCTAGACATGATACCTTCAAATATCAAGAAAGGTGATGACTTAGGGATTTTTCTTCCAAAACAACTCCACCAATAGCTTCAATCTTCCTTAGCTAGCAAGTTTTATGGAGTGATTTGCAATTTAATCGGTTGGAACTCAAGATTTGGCCAAGAAATTGAAGTGCAAGATGATGGATTTTCTCTCTCTTTTCTCTCAAAATTTCGTCCAAGACAAGCTAAAATGGAGAGAAATTGGGTCCAAATTGGTTTTAGTAAAGTTAGAAAAGTCTTGGTCAAATTCAACATCCAATGGGTTTGTGACACTTGGCACCTCTAAGCTTTAATCTTATCTTCTTGTCTCTCCAATAATAATCCATCTAAGTAACCTCTAATTATTTCTTAACACCTTATAAAATAATAATACTTAGCACAAAAATCACTTAATCACTAAAATTTTATCGCACTAGCGGGTCCCACATCTGGTATAAACTCTTAATTTCTCAAAAACTAACCGATACTAGAAAAATCATCTAAAATCTATATTTACTCAATAAAATTATCTGGAAAAATTTTCTAATAAAGAAATTGTCAAAAAGGCGGGCGATCAATAAAATAAACCCTAGAAATTTAGAAAATTTTCGGGTTCTCGCACTCATTCTTTCGGGGCGTCATAAACTTTTGCTAGGTGAGTGTGTACTTTATCGCACTCGACCTAAATAAATATAAAATTTTCGGTGATTAAATGTTGAAATACTAGTTGCGCATGAATGTAAGCCTTTTGGTTGAACTGGGCCCTTGCTCTTGTTACCGATCGACTCGAGCCAGAAGCGGACTCGGTCGGGCGATATGGTGACCTGGGTGAACATTTGGTATACTCGAGTATTACCTTGTAGTCCAGCCACGTCCGGATGGGTGGAGTCTGGCCAACGTCCGGAAGGGGATGAATGAACGAACGCAGGCACGAGGGTTTTGCTTCTCAAAAAGGAAATTTTCAAATAATTAGAGTAATAAGGGGAAATGTCAAGGGAACGAACGAACGAACAAATAGCTCCTTGTGAGCCCGTATCCTTTTAATGAATGCATTATCATTGCTTTATATTGGACATGTTTTCTGGATTATTTGTTATTACATGATTAATGTCCTTGTTCAATTACTTGTTTTTGTATATAGAATCTCACTGAGCTTTTAGCTCACCCCTTTAGTTTGTTTTCCTTAACAGGGGAAAGCGAGCAAGGACGAGAGCTCAGTTTAGACTAGCCTAGACTAGTTTTTGGTTTTGTAATGGTTCTCGCCCTAGTGCTTGGCACGGGCTGGATGTGTGGTGAACTGAGAACCTTTGTATATTCGATGTTTGTACTCCCTTTTGAGAAAGTAATGTACATAAGTTTTGTGTTAAGTTTTGGATTTGTCGTTATATTTATTCCCGTGATTTATTTCGATTTTAATTGAGGATTGAAGTGAACGAGTGAGTCCTGGCGAGAGCTGGGCAGGCGACCCGCCGAACCCGTTGGTACGCCCTAGGGGGAAGTGGGGCCGTCACAGGTGGTATCAGAGCTTAGGCTTCAGATTCCTGTAGTGTATCCTAGGCTTGAAGTTTAGGATGCCGGACTGTGGGATTTGATTTGATTCGATTTGACTTGAAAGTTAAGCGATTGAGGGATAAAACCTATAGCTGCTTCGCGTGGTCTCGGCGCGGAGTGACCCTGGACTAAGTGGTGAATAAGTATGAGGGACTAAGTGAAGCTATGAATTGCGAATGTTATAGGCATTGAATCTTTCTCATGGTATCTGAGGATCATAGATAGGTATGTCAGGTAGGAATTCCGATTGTAGATAGTTTACTCTTGGGACTGCAGCTCGAGATGTGAATTATCTTATTTCGGATTCTTGTGCCTGAGTACTCCAAAGTTGAGGCGCTGCTAAGTACTTGAGACTTGCATTTTGGGAACATGAACAGGCTTTGTCTGACTAGAATGAGCACAAGAGGACAGGGACATCTTGTTTGGATAGTAAGTGATGTGAGGGACTGGACGGGCTGATACTGGGACGACTTCACCTTTTCCTTTTGATTTACCTGTATATTGTTACTACATGACGTTAGTATACATGTGTGTACATGGTTATCTGTCCAACTTGATATGTATTTGTGTATTTGCTTATCCGTCTTCTTGATATGGCATGTTATGTGCGTATATGTTTATTGGTGTATTTGGAATGCTAGAATTTGTTACTGTAGTCAATTTACTGTGTTTATTTACTAAATTACCTTTTTGGGGAAAAGAAAAGAAAAGAGAGAGGGAAAACATATATATGGACGGGAGACGTTGTCGTGGACGTGGAGCTCGGCTAGCTCAAGAACCGAGAGAAGAAAGAGAAACAGTGGCCGAGCAAGAACAGGGACCGAGGGTTGAGGCTGGAGATCAAATGGCAACGGCGATGCAACAAATGACAAATATCCTGGCACGAATGGTAGACCAACAGGGTCAAATGCCAGTGAATCAACCCCGAAATCCTGAGATCGGAGAGGATAAGGCTCTTGAGAGATTCCAAATGTGAGAACCCGTAAAAACCCTAATCATTTTCCTAGGGTTTTAGTTCCCTTAATTGCATGTTTTCTGCATTTTCTGGCTTAGAAATATTTTCTTGGTGGATTTTATGAGTAATTATAGTTTTTAGATGATTTTTCTAGTATTGGAGAGTTTTTGAAAAATTAAGAATATATATTGGACGTGGGACCCACTAGTGCGAAAAGTTCGGAAAAATTCGGCCAACTAGGTTAAATTCCGGATACTGTGTAAAATTTATCGGGTGTTAAGAGATAAGTAGAGTGTGTGAATTGATTGATGTGAGAGAGAAAAGAAGGGATAGGAATGCATTAATGGTAGTGCCAAGTGTCACCATGACATTGGTTGGACTTTATGATTTACTATTCACTATTTTGACCTTTTGACTAATTGAGTAAATATCTCAAAAAATTGCTCAAAAATTCACCATTGTCTTCAACCTCTTGGCCGGCCCTCTCACTAAGAAAAGGAAAGAAAACTTCTTCAATTGTCAAGCTTCCATTTAGCTCAATCTTCCAAATCAAGTGCATAAATTAGTTTTTACTCCATAAGTTCCTTCCATTAGGTGCTAGTAAGTTGATTGGCGAAGCTTTTTGGAGAACTTAAGGTGTCCAACATCTTCCTCTCTCTTGTTTACTTGGTAAGTGATGCTTAAACTTCCTCCTACACCTAATGATGCTTAAGTTATGATTAGTAGTGGCTAAAGTGATGGATTATGTGATTTATTTCTTGATTTGAAGTGATTTGGTGAAGTTTTTATTTTTTTGAGGAATTTTCTGGTTTAATATGAATGTGATTTTGTGGTCATCTATGATGGTTGTTAATGAGGGGTAATGACTCATGTGGGTGTGAGTTGGTGATAATAGCAACTAATTGTGGGTTTGGATTGAGTTGTGAAAAGTTAGGGTTCATAAACCCCTAATTCTGTCCGGTTTTGTATCTCAGGCTTAGAGGCCGAATTGGCCTTTGCTCAAAACATGAAATTTGTAGCTATTGATGAGTTTGAAGTGCCTGCAAAATTTCAGGTCATTTGGATTAGTGTAGAGTGGGATATGTCATTTTTACTGTTGCTGTTCTGGGTTGATCAGAATGCGAAAACTGCACTTGTAATTGACTATCTTGGCTGGGATTGGTTTGGATTTTGTTGTTGGTGTCTTCTGATGAAATGTAGCTTGATGACCTAGCTATCATATGCCTTTGGAATTTTGGCATTTGGACTTATATAGGCTGAGTTGTACCAATTACAGCATAGTGTGATTTGTGAACCTGCAATTACGGTTCTGGTTTGGTAATCTGCATTTTTGACCTAGTTGTGCTAGGAATTGGACTGAGTGACCTTCTACATTGTTGTAGCCCTGATTCTTAGCTTCGAAACGGTGGGTCTTACACCCTCATCCGATAATCGTAGTGAAATTGGTGCCATTACCGCATAATGAAGGCAAAACTGTTTTTGTTGTTATGGCCAAGATGGCTACATTTCCTGATTTTCTGGTTTGCTATAGTGCTTGTATATGTTTGCAAAACCCTATTGGGGTTGTGATTGGTATTGTTTTGTGACTCGTTATCGAGTCTCATTGCATTTGTTTACGTGTTCTAGGGCGTGACGGTGGTTCACGACATTCTCCTGACGGAAGTGCATGAAATAGCACTTAATTGATTGGTGAGTATACTACTCACTTAATTGTTACAATGTGGCTTTGTTATATGTGAATTTGATGCCTTGAAGGCTTACTTGGCTATTGGAATTGATAGAGGTGAGGGTGTACTTAACCGCCCTCACCCCTTGTGATCTCATTCATGACTGTTTACCATTTACTGAAATTACTGCAATTGATATATGAGACATTGAATTCTTTCCATGAAAAACTGATTTGGTGTCGTTTGGACGAATATCCAACGGCCTTACTGTATTACTGAGCTCAACCTCGTTGGTGGTCAATTGAATCGAGCCGACGAGGGCTTGGTCGTGAAAATTGACTTGCCACGGGGACTGTACTGGGGAACCTTGTAGTAATGAGACTCTTGGTTCCGGTATACTCGAGTATTACCAAAAGCTACTGAATTGGAGTGCGGGCCCGGTTGGGGTATGTTGGGTGGAAGGAATGGAAGTGAAGTGAGGTCTACGGTCGTGTATGCTTAAACATTGACGGAGAGTCAATGAGGTTGGATCAAGATTGCAAGCGTGGAAATGGGCTCTTGAGAGCCGTCCGTATCCTTTCACTGATTTGATTTACTTCTTATTTGCATACTTGAACTGAACGGTTACACTTATGTGATTTTAGATGCTTATGTGGTAGTAACTCACTGAGCTTTAGCTCACTTCGTTCCATTTGTTTTCCTTACAGGAAAATGACTATTTTGGGAAAGGTTGTGCTAGTTGGTTGCCAAGTTGAGCATGTAAATGTCTTTTGAATAGCTCCGTGAGAGTGAAAACCCTAAGTGTTTTGTTTCCCACCAATGGTTGGTTTGTAATTGGCTATTTGCACATGTATGGACTAGTTGGATATTTTGGTATGCCGTTTGGCTTGTAAACGTTGTATTTCAATGTACATATGTATGGTTGATTTGGTTGAATTTCGGATCAACTCGTATTTCAAACGGCAAAAAGAAAATTTTGGCTACTCTCGGCCTAGTGTCTGGATTCTGACGTGTCCAGCACTGTTCATCTTCGGCTTCGATTTTCGTTTTTAATTTTTGTGATTTTAACTTGTTTGCGCTCGTTGGTATGTTCCGGAACGTATTAGATCGACGTAAACTGATCCGTAGTCCTGGCGATAGCTGGGCAGGCAGTCCGCTAACCCCTTTGGTTCGCCTTAGGGGAAAGTGGGGCTGTTACACCAAAAGTTTCTACCTCCGAAATTTCAAGGAGGGCCTGATCCGGATATAGCTGAGCAGTGGTTGGAGGCAATGATTAATATCTTCGCGGCTTTGAATTACACGGAGCAAAGACAAGTAAATTTTACTGTATTTCAATTCGAAGGACCAGCCCTAAGTGAATTTTGTAAGGGACATGGGTGAACTTTGTAAGGGAATTTAACGAAAAGTATCTCCCACCTTTAGTCCAAGAAAGGAGAGAGGACGAATTTATTGGCTTGCGTCAGGGAACCCTAAGTGTGGCCGAATATGAGACCAAATTTACTAGACTATCTAAATTCGCTTCCGAATTTGTGGTTACGGAGTGACGGAGAATAAGACGATTTGTACAAGAACTAAATTTGGAAATCCAGGAGGCATTAGAGGCAGTTCAAGTTAATATGTTTACAGAGGCTCTTGAGAAGGCCCAAAGAATTGAGGATGTGAAAGCCCAAGTAAAAGCCTTTCAAACGCGGAAAAGAGATACATCCAGCAGCACACCTGAGGAATTCGGAGAAAAGACAATGCTCTCCAAAGTGCAAAAAGTGAACCATTCACCTCGCCCACCTTGGACATTAAGAGCATTAGGTGAAAGGTCCATGAAAGGAAGTCAGATCGGATCAAAGGACATTTCTCGAGAAGATCCAACAGTAGCTCCTCGATTGGCCTGTGTGTAGACACCAAATTTTCAGTGTAATTTCATTTACTTTTTTTTAGTTTAGTTTTTATTTGTCGTGCTAGGTTTATTCACTTTTTTAGTTTTTAGTTTTTAGTTTTTTATTTTATTATTTTATTTTTAAGCTTTAGCATAGAATTTCTCGGGAAAAAGAAAAAGCATTCAAAAAATTATGTTTTAGTTGTTTTGATTTAAATTCAATGTTTTCTTGGAAAAATATCCAAAAAAAAAAAACCATGCAATGCAGTGAATATATGAAAGATACCAATTTCCACGGTTTCTCAACTTTCAAAACATTCGGCCACCTCACTCCTTTGGATTCTTATCAAAGAGCCTTCCGGACACAATAACCATCGGATGGCTGAGGTGAGGAACGAGAAGCTGGGATTGAAAAGGACCATTGATATCAGGGTTTTGGGTTTTGGTCATTGGATATAAAAAGGAAAAAGGATCGGGGATAGGTGGGAGGTAGAATCCAGTGACGGCTAAGGAGGGCTGGAAAAAGGAAACGGGAAGAGCGAAACCGAGACTGAGAGAGATTGAGAGTGAAACAGAGAGAGCCGAGAGCGAGCGAGAGCTTGAGGGCTGAGAAAAGAGAGACCAAAAGGAAAAGGAAGTGATGGACGGCCGCAAAATCTAGAGGAGAAAAAAGGAAGAAAACAGGCTGAGGAAAGAAAAAGGTTACGGGGAGAGGCTAAGGGTTCAAAGGGGACGGCTGAGAAGAAAAATCTGGAACGGCTAGAGGGAAGAAAGGATATGGCGGAGGGATAGAGAGGAACCAGAAAAACGACGGCTGAAAACAACCGAGAGAGAGAGTTACGGCTGAGTGGCGGCTGAGAGTAAGGAACTAGAACCTACGGGCTGAGGAGAGATTGCTGACAGCTGAACGGGAGATAAAAAGATGGAGAGGAGGAGCCACGGTTGAGTGAAGAGCTGGGGGCGGCGGACAGAAAACAAGAAAAGGAAGAAGAAATTTCTGCAAAATTTTTGGCAGAATGGGCTGATTTTCGGCACACCTTGCGGCATGATTATCTCCTGTCTTGTTGTTCAATCCGATTGGATTTTGGTTTCTGCACAAATTATGAAGTCAGGGGAAGAATTCTTGTTCAGAAATCTCGGAGAGAAAACATTAGAAAGACCCTCGAATTTGGCCCTGAATTGGTCGGTCTCAACTCCCTGTTACATGTTCGAAGCCGCAAACGATTCCAGCAGTCTCTTCTTCACGCGTTTTCCTACCCTGATTTTGATCCAAAAGGCTTTCTCAGGTAATCTCTTCCTCCCTATTTGTGTCGATTCAACATTTTTCTTTGGGTAAAAATCAGAGCTTTCTTGTATGAACTGTCAAACCTTTTGCTGCTGTTTTGATTTCATGATTTTCATCATGTTTTGATTCTTAATGTTTCCCTGGTCGCTGTGTCTTTTATGTTTTTGCGATGTTGATGGGCTTTAGCAATGAAAGGCTTAGATAACATGGTTGTTGTTGGTTTGGAGATGGGTTGGCCTTTCTGGTTTCGAAATTTGCATATTTGAGCAGCAAGTTTGCATTACTTTGCTGCATTTTGTGTCCGAGGGTGTTTGTTGGGTGCCTTCCCCTCTCCTTTGCCTCATATTCTCTCATTTCTGGCCTTGGACAAATTGGGAACTGCATTAAATCATTCCTTTGCTATGCTGGCTTCCAGATGATTTTCTTTGCCCATGAATCTTGTTGCTTTAATTCAAGTTTTTGTTGTTTAAATCATTAGCGGTATTCGAATGAAAAGAAATTACATCAGAAACTGTGAAAGCTGTGTTGTGAGCTTGCTGCTGTACTCTTATGCATGATTTTTCCAAGAATTTGTATCAAATCTTTCTATGTTTCTTGCTTGTTGGATTCTGGAGTGATGTGCCTTGTTGATTAGCCTCAAAGTTGTGATTTTTGGTCGAGAAATCTTCGCGCACAGCTGCGTATATGCGTCCAAGGTCTGAGTGGAAAACAAGAATGTAGCAGGCCTTCACTTTAGGTGGCAGAAAACTTGCGGCACTTTTTCCTTTTTTTCCTCTATTGCTGTTTTGCTGTTTGCTTATATCCTTGATGATCAGCTTCATTTCCTTTGCTTCAATCTTGCAATAAAGTTGCATGAACCCAGAATTTGTAGAAGGCCGTGTCCTTCGGTTTCTTTTGTACATGATCTGGATAAGAAAATCTTTGGGGAATGCATAGTATACAGTTGTTTTTTGATGATAGGATGCATGAAATATTGTTTTGGGGTTCAAAAGATTGTTGTTGTTGGGACTTTATCATTCGCATTCTGATATGGAAGTCACAGCAGCGGAAATTGCAGAAACCAACAATGATAAAGATGGTTTTTACGTAGCATGCATGAAATGTGTTCTAAAGTTTGCACTTTAACCCCTCAAGTTTCCCTTTATGCCACTATGACCCAACCAATTGAATAATCTCCTCAATTTGGTCCTTGGTAGTTTTAATTTTACAACTTCATTGCTTGTTTGCTTCAATTAACTACTATGCTTTGTTTTAATTGCACTTAAGTCATGACTTTAGGGGGTTCATGATCAAGTGAGCTTTGTTTTTGCACATTTTCTTTAATTTTCCCAAATAAATTGGTACCTTGACCATTTCTTTTATTTTGGAGGATAAATAAGTGACTTCACCCCATTGGAACTCCATTTCAAGGGAGGTATAATTTCTTTTATCTTTTTTTATCTCTCCTATGTGATCCAACGTGCTACGTGAGAATTGCATGTCTACTTGTTTCCTTTGTTTTTCTTTAATTCCTTTCATTTACTTCATTTACTTTTACTTTCATTAAGTTATTTTTTATGGGGTATGTGTACACCTCTTGGCTTGTAATAGATAGGGTTTGGAGAGCATTCGATGAAGACCTATTGAAGACGTGTGCCTAGCTAGCAAATGTAATAGGTTCATTAGATTGATTGTTTGCTTTTGTTGCTACGTGTTAACTTGCTTTATTAGGTTCTTGCATCTAGTCGAGCATGCTAAGTGTTATGTGCTATGTGTTTATGAGTGTTTGGCATATCTACTTGCTTTCTATAGCCATGGATGAATGTGATGGATGAATGTACGTCACCACACTAGTCCAACGCTAGTTGTGGCTCATTTATAGAAAGGGCTAGTCGAATGCTAGACCCAATAGGCCATCCCCCTTTCATTAGTGCATACTTGCATGTTCACTACATTTCATGCATTTTTCTTAGTTTTTTATCATTTGGCATGCTCCTCTACCCCTTTTCCCCTCATTTTAAGATTTTTGCATCTCATGCTAGTTATAGGGTACAGTTGCTTGAGAGTCCCCTTTCGATAAGGGAAACGAGCGAGTGTGGCTACAAAATAGCCTTAGCACGCTAGTTCTCCCTTCTAATCAAAGGGAAAATTAAAGTCACAAATTTAGGACTCCCCGTTCCCGTCTTGATGCATTCCTATAGGATTCATGCATTTTACTCATTCGCTATCACATACACCTCTGCTTTATATCACAACTAGCCTTGGCTAGGTCGAAGGGGTGCCTTGGATTTTTATCCTTGCCTTTCCCTTCGTCAAATGTGACTCCCGAACCTTTTTCGTTGGTTTACGTGGACTAGGTGTCGTTTAAAAGGGGTTTCTTACTACTTTTTCCTATTTTCTTTAAAAATTAATTTTTAGGTGACTTGGTACACCTTAACTCATTACCAAGTGGCGACTCCAATTTTTATTTCAAAAAACCCTTTTTAAACTATAATTTTGGGTCAAATCGTCGCATTCTCAAAACCCCCATTGAGGCCCACTTTTTTTAAATCAAAATTCATTTTCCAACCAAAAATCGAATCAAAAATACATTTTTGAAACAATTTATTTATTTATCAAAAAAATGGGGCGCGACACTGTGGATACTGTGGAAAGGCAAATCACACTGAGAATGATTGCTGGCGGAAAGGGGGAAAATGTTTGATTTGTGGGAGTAGCAATCATCAACTTAACAATTGCCTGAAGAAACAGCCACGAGAGGATAGTACTCAACAAGTGGAAGGAACCAAACCGAAACAAACTCATGAAAGAGGAAACCGAACAAAGGTATCAACACAAGTTTATGCCGTAGATCAGCACCAAGTTCTGGGGTCCTCCGAGGTGACGAAAGGTATGAATTTCGAGGTCGAAATTCTTTTAAGGGGGAGAGAGTGTGAGGACTCGGAAATTCCTTACATATTTTTCAAAAAAATTTCCTTTTATTTGAAAATTATTTGGTAATTATTATTTCATGTTATCCATGGTTCAATCACCCTAGAAAAGTGCCAATGACCATAGGAAATTAGGGTTTTCCTATTCGTTTTCAATTAAAGGTGAAATCGGATTTTTCGTGTAACCACAGTATAATTATCCGGTACCGAGTAAGGATCAAATTTGGTGCTTAAGAGTGACTTTTAAGTGAGAAATAATAGGTGAATAGAAGCAATGATAAAAAGTTAGTGAATTGGAAGTCAAACTCTAGTACGTGCGATTTAAGAGAAAACGCGTCACACCGACGTGTACCGTGCACTACCGATTGAACCACCACTTGACCACCACTTTCTTGCCATACAAGTTTATTACTAATGGAGCAAAATATCTCCTCTCTCATGATGACATCTTGGCCGAAATTAAAGGGTTAAAATGCAAGGAAGGAAAGAGAAAAATTTTGTGGTAGAAATCAAGCCAAGTGTTGGTTAAACTTGTGGACACAATTTGTTCTAATCTTCTTGTCTTCTTATAAGACCAATTAAGCTTCATTCTTCCCCAATTTTCTGCTGCATAGCCGAGCTAGGAGATAGAGGAAAGGGAGAGCAAGAGAAAACAATTTTCTTCTTGATTTACACCAACCAAGTGCTAAAATCGAATTCTAAACCGATTGATTGTAAGTTTGGAAGCTTGGGAAGCTAAGGGAACCAAAAACTTCAAGAAATAGTGGAGGATCACTCTTGCAAGCCTTCTTTTTGAGGTATAAAATCTGATCTATGGCTTTGATCCTTTTATTCTTGTTTAAGATGTTAAATAGTCCATGTTTTGGGTTTGATTACAAGTGATGCAAGTTGTTGTGGTGATTTTTGGACGAAATATGTAAGTTAGAGTTTGATTAATTTCTGCCTAAACTTGTTGTATAGTTAGTATATGTTGTATATAAGGTTATATAGGGGGTTTTGGTAGCAAGTGTAGCAAGAAATTAAGAAAACTATCATTGAAACCAAAAGATTTCAGATTTCTGGAAATTTTCATCCTATTCTGCCCGTTTTTGTTGCACCATGCTAGAGGACGAATTGGTCTTGGTATAAAACATGAAAGTTGTAGAGAATGGTATTTTATAGGTGCCTACAAAATTTCAGCTCAATCAGAGCAATGTAGCCTGTGAAAAGACCAAAATACCGTCACTGTTTTAAGGTTTTTCCCAGTAGTCCGTTTGGTCAGTTTATCCAGTTTATCACATTTATTCACTAGGATCCGTACTGATTTAGCCTTTTTCTAAAACATGAAAGTTTTAGTACTCTGTCTTAGCTTTTAAACACATCCAAGAACACCTTAAACGGACCTTGGTAACCTGAGATATGACCATTCTAGTCTAGTGCGGTTAATTAGCCGTCAAGTTGGAAGTTAGTTCTGTAACATGGGAATATGACCAGGTTACCCTGGAAATATGACTAAGTGACCTTCATGGAAGTTTTAGGACTTCGTCTTAGCTTCGAAACGGTATAAATTACATACCAATCCGATAAGCGTAGCCTCGGATGTATTCTTTCCGCAACCACACGTCAAATCTGTCTTTCGCTAGGTTACATTTCCGCACTTGTTATCACTTAATTTTTGTTCTTGTATTGTATTGAGCCTATGGAATGGCTATTGAACTGAATTTGTGTCATGGACAACTTTGGGTTGGATTGAGAAAAATAATGAAGCCAAAATGGCTGGAAAATTAGGTAAACACAAAGGGTATGCTGCCCAAATTTACGCTCGAGGACTAGAAAACTATACTTACACTTTGTATTAGTAGTTATTTGAATTTTCTTTGGTCCACTTAACCTTTGGAGGGGTTTAACTATCATATTTTTTCTTGGCTATTATTAGGGTTTCTTGGCGATTGAGAGTGTTATCCGGGAGGATACTTTGGACATTATTTTGCTTAAATAGGTGAGTGTTCTATATACGTTTTGTTTCGATGTCTATGTGGATTGTTGGGTCTATGTGATTATTTGTGACTATTTGATTAAATGTTACTTGTTTTCTATGATTTCTAAAATGAACTTTTTCTAGGTGAGTGTGTACTTTATCGCACTCGACCTAAATAAATATGAAATTTTCGGTGATTAAATGTTGAACTACTAGTTGCGCATGAATGTAAGCCTTTTGGTTGAACTGGGCCCTTGCTCTTGTTACCGATCGACTCGAGCCAGAAGCGGACTCGGTCGGGCGATATGGTGACCTGGGTGAACATTTGGTATACTCGAGTATTACCTTGTAGTCCGGCCACGTCCGGATGGGTGGAGTCCGGCCAATGTCCGGAAAGGGATGAATGAACGAACGCAGGCACGAGGGTTTTACTTCTCAAAAAGGAAATTTTCAAATAATTGGAGTAATAAGGGGAAATGTCAAGGGAACGAACGAACGAACAAATAGCTCCTTGTGAGCCCGTATCCTTTTAATGAATGCATTATCATTGCTTTATATTGGACATGTTTTCTGGATTATTTGTTATTACATGATTAATGCCCTTGTTCAATTACTTGTTTTTGTATATAGAATCTCACTGAGCTTTTAGCTCACCCCTTTAGTTTGTTTTCCTTAACAGGGGAAGGCGAGCAAGGACGAGAGCTCAGTTTAGACTAGCCTAGACTAGTTTTTGGTTTTGTAATGGTTCTCGCCCTAGTGCTTGGCACGGGCTGGATGTGTGGTGAACTGAGAACCTTTGTATATTCGATGTTTGTACTCCCTTTTGAGAAAGTAATGTACATAAGTTTTGTGTTAAGTTTTGGATTTGTCGTTATATTTATTCCCGTGATTTATTTCGATTTTAATTGAGCATTGAAGTGAACGAGTGAGTCCTGGCAAGAGCTGGGCAGGCGACCCGCCGAACCCGTTGGTACGCCCTAGGGGGAAGTGGGGCCGTCACACCAAGTCCTCTATCCTAGGCGCTCTGATACCACCTGTGACGCCCCCACTTCTCCCAAGGGCGAACCCTAGGGTATCGGCGGGACGCCTGCCTAGCTCGCGCCAGGACTCGAAACACAAAACTAATAAAACAATATTAAACCAAAAGAGAACTGTTTATAATATATACAACCACCAAAAGTTCTATTTACATCTTGAAAAGTATCGAGTCAAACCACTCTAATATACTATAACCACAACCAGTAGAAGATAGACCCTAAGGAGGGTCCTTATACAAACCACCAAAACAAAAACAAACATACTATATGTCCAACTATTACAATCAAACCTAACTATACTAATGTACGTGCCAAAAGTCCCCGCGTCGGCCCCTGCTAAGGAAAACAAAAGGAAAGGGGTAAACTATATGCTTAGTAAGTAAACAGGGGCGAAAGCGTAAATTTCACGTAACAACAGTTACACAGTAAGAGTAAAGCAAAAGCAGAAAAGTAACATCACATAATAAGGATACAGGTGGCTCTAAAGCCAATTCATGTGCCATGTATGATCTCCTACCGACACTCCGTCGACCACAATTAATGGTCCGTAGAACTTCACTTGTACTCCCACCATACACCTTATCACCCTCTCTAGTCAGACACCTCACAAACTTGTTCGAGCGAACGAAATTGAGCTTGGTTCACAAGCTCGGGTCACAAACTTGGTTCACATAATCGGTGAACCGGATTCACAAACTTGGTGACCTCAAACAGGTTGGACTGACTTCGACCAAGCCCTAACCGGCTCGAATAGTCCATCTAGGTCATGAGATCGGGCCCCAAACTCACAAAATTTATTCAAAAGTCACCCCGAGCCACAAGCTCAAGGGGTTTAGTTCCAAAATGATTCATATACATATGTCATGTACAAATATGTGCGCAAACTAGGGTTTAGGTCGAGTGCGATAAAGTACACCCTCGCCTAGGTACCCTTTTCATACATATCGAAACACATAAGCAACTAACACGTAAGAGCGGCCTGAATACTTACTCAACGAACAAGGATAACAAAAGGATAAAATTCGCGTCGCGAAGAGTAGCTAGTAGGCCCCACCGGCTCCACCTAGCTCACCACCGTCTGAAATGGAAGATTACGTCACATAATATCATAAATGGCTACTAACATACTTAAAACAAGCAAAACGGCAAAATCGGCACATACGAGTGCGGAAACGGCATACGGAAATCAGAAATGACGGCCTAGCCGTTTTGCCGTAAAAACTGTTTTGAACACAATCGAGGCTACGAGTGTCAGATCAGGTACATGAGGTACCTTTGCGAAGCTAAGAGAAAGGGTTATAATTTTCATGAAGACACCTCAATCCGGATCTAAACGGAAATAGGTCGAAAGTATAGAAAACCGTTCCAAGAATTCGCACTCTAGAGTAACGGACAGGGTAGGTTTACTAGACCGTAACTCCCAGCTCACAAATCCAAATTAGGAAATTCCAAAGGCATTAGAAATCTGAGACATAAGGCTAAAGCTTTGATGTTTTGGCCAAGACCTGAATCCACTCAGAACAGAACAAAATTTGAGTGTCAAAGTACCCGTCAGAACTGTCCAGATTCAAAGGCAGTTCTGACGATCGATCTTGTTTTGGTCATAACGGGAGCTACGGAACTCAGATTTTGAAGCACTTTATACCGTTTCGAAACCAAAACCAAGATCTACATTTCTTATGAAGGAGTCAATACCCAGATCGTACAGTATCAAAACCGAAAAAGTCACGGGCAGAAGCTAAACTAAAAACGCACAGAATCTGATGTTCAAAACAGGCTTGAGTATTTCATCTATAACTCAGGATACGCTAATCCGATTGACCTGAAATTTTACAGGCATATTCAGGACTTAAGGATCTACAATGTTGAAGAAGTAAAATATGTCCAGTTTTGAGTATAACAAGGTCAAAAATGCAAGATACTATACCAAAACCAGAAAAACAGATTCACATAACGCATTCCGCTGCAAACAGCATAACTCAGCCTACTTAAGTCCAAATCCAGAAATTTCAAAACCATCCGAAAGATTAGAGATAGGGCTACATTTCATCAGAAGACCTAAACAACCAATTCTGAAGCATTCCAAACCAAAATAACCAATTACAATCGCAGTTCTCAGGTTCGGGTAGAAACAGGACAGCAAGGGTAATTCCATCTTTTCACAAGCTACGCTACTCCGATCGACCTGAAATTTTGTAGGCACCTCTAAAATATCATTCTCTACAACTTTCATGTTTTAACCTTAGGCCAAATCAGCCTCTAACTATGTGCTACAGAACCGGACAGAATGAAGAACAATGAAACCCTAATTTCCAATTTCTCTTCCAAAACAGAAATTTGCTGCAATTAACTACCATTCACACCAACTAGCTTCATTCTCAATCATTTACAATCATCATACATAGCCACATAATATTAATCATATGCAAACAGCAAAAATCCCAAATAAATAGAAAACTTCATCAATCTTAACTAAAATCAAGAAATAGTCCACCAAATCACACTTATAACAACCACAAGTCATTAATTAAGCATCTTTAGATAGAAGAGAGGGGTTCCATAGTCACTCACCTTAGAACCAAAGAAGAGAGACCACTTAGCACCTTAAGCTTCCAAACAACTTCACTAGTCACCTCACAACTACTAAGAGAAGGATTTTTATGGAGAGTTTTCGAATTTAATCGGTTGAAATCGAAGATTGAGCAAGATTGAAGCTAAGAAAGTGAAGAGGTTTTTCTTCTTTCTCCTTGGAGAGTGGCCGGCTATAAGGAGCTAAAAATGAAGATGATTTGGTAATTTTTTTTGTTTATTTGGTCAATTAGTAAAAAGGTGAATAGTAGTCAAAATTGTAAGGTTCAATCATATGGTGACACTTGTCACCCTATTTAATACATACATATCCTTTTGTCTCTCTCCACTCTCATCCATATAACAACCTTTAATTATCTCGTAACACCCGGTAAATTAAACCCAGTATCCAAAACTTAACCTAACTGGCCGAATTTTTCCGAACTTACCGCACTAGTGGGTCCCACATCCGATATACGTTCTTAATTTCACAAAAACTAGCCGATACTAGAAAAATCATCTAAAACCTATATTTACTCATAAAATTTATCTGGGGAATTTTTCTAATAAAGAAAATGTGAAAAAAGACGGGCGATAAATAAAACTCCACTTAAGCTTTCTAATATTGTAACACTAGAGGTTTACTAATCCAGAGTTTACTAACCATTTTCAAACTTGTTAAACCTCTGTAAACTATAACGAATCCTATTTTTTTCTTGTGCTAAAACACACACTAGAATACCGTATAAACTAGGGTTTTATCATAAGCAAAGTTAGGGTTTTCAATCTTAGCCGAGCTTAGGGTTTCTCCTTAGCCCTAAAACCTTAATTTCACCACACCGAATATTCAATGACCCTAATATCAACTTACGAACTGACTAGGGCCTCACACGTTGGCCAAGCTCCACCAACCTACAAGGTAATACTCGAGTATACCAACGTTCACACCCAGGGTCACCATATCGCCCGACCGAGTCCGCTTCTGGCTCGAGTCGATCGGTAACGAAGGGCTGGGCCCAGTTCAGCCAAACGGCATACATTCATGCGCAACAAGCATTTAATCATTTAATCATTGAAAATTTCACATTTATTTAGGTCGAGTGCGATAAAGTACACACTCGCCTAGAAAACTCGTTTTAATAATCATTGAAAGCACTTAACATATTATCAATCAATAATAACAAGCCAATAAGTCAAGGAAATATAACAAACAAGGAACACTCACCTATATACGCAAAACAACGTGCAAAATTTCCTTCCGGATATTATCTTTAGTCACCAAGAAAACCTAAGATTAAACAAGAAAGAATATTACAGCTCATCTAACACAAACAATTAGGTGAAATCAAAGAACTCAACAATTGATGAGTAGAACGTATAAAAAACTTTAAAGCGAAACGAGGACATTTGGACCCGTGGACAAAAATAACTAGGGTTTCATAGTCGAAACGTAAAACCCAACTCAAAAGGGTTATAAAATTTTCTAATGGAAACACTTGAACCAAGGACAAGTCGGAATCCAACTAGATAGGCTAAGAAATACTGTTTTCGGGATCGTTCGTATGGTTCAAAATCATCTCATATTCAAGTAGATATTATAGACTAAATGTCTTAATGAAATTCATGTAAAAGGGAGGACAAAATACCCAAGAAAACCCTAAACCACTCCTTTTTATTTGGTAAGCATAAGTAAACATTTGGAGTTTCCAATTGAAGAAGGATCATGTTTTAAGATGAAAAACGGTCATAGTATTTGCCAAACAAAAATATACAAATTCAAATATAAACTTAGCCCTCGAGTGAAAATTTGGGCAGCACGCCCTTTGTATTTACCTATTTTTCCAGCCATTTATGGATTCATTGTTTTCCTCAATCAATCCCAAAGTCACACACAATATCATCTCATTTCAATAGCCATTCCATAGGCTCAAAGTCATATAAGTACAAAAATCAAGCTAACAACATGTGCGGAAATGAAGTTTAACAAAAGACAGATTTGAAGGGTTTTGCGTAACGGACACATCCGAAGCTACGCTTATCGGATAGGGATAAAATTTATACCGTTTCGAAGCTAAGACAGAGGGCTACAATTTTGATGAAGACCACTTAGTTCAAATTCTAGTGTAACCTAGTCAAATTCCCAATTCCCAGAACCAAGTTCCAACTAATTGGCTAATTAACCGTACTACCTTTAAATGGTCATATCGCAGGCTACCAAAGTCCGTTTAAGGCGTTCTTGGAGGCGTTGAGGAGTTGAAAAGCTAAGACAAAGACTTACAACTTTCATGAAGACCACTCAGTCCAGTTCTCAACCTAACTAGGTCAAATTTACCAAAACAACTCCAGATTTTCCAGTTCGAAATTCACTGCAGAAATCAACTAGCAGTCCTGCTTTATTCACTCATATCTCAGCACACACAACTCCAATTCAGGTAATTCCAAAGCCATTTGAAAGCTAAGATACAAGGCTATAATTATGAAAAAGAATTATCAACCAATTTGGTAATATTCCTGGTCAACCTAACCACTTACAGAGGCTGATTTTCATTTTCAGACAGAAACAGGGCAGCAAGGGTATTTTGGTCTTTTCACAGGATACGTTGCTCCGATTGAGCTGAAATTTTGTAGGAAACTATAAAACATCATTCTATACAACTTTTATGTTTTGTGCTAAGGCTAGTTCAGCCTCTAACAAGGTGAAATAGAACCGGGCAGAAGCAGGGCAGGTTATCATCCAAGCTGGAATTCATGCATTCAAGTGCTAATCTTCCACAAAACAACATCTAAAGCAACTAAAAACCACTAATAAGCAATTAATTGAAGTAAAGAGGATGTTCTAGGAAAAATACCTTAAAACCACAAGAAAGGTAGTAGCTTGGAGCTTGTCCCTTCAAAATCACTCCACTCAATCCTTTAATCCACCTTAATAAACAACTTTGATGGAGGGTTTTGCAAAAATTCTGGTTAGAATTCAAGATTGGGCAAGGAATTGAAGAACAAATGAAGTTTCTCTCTTGGTTTCTTTCCCTCAAAGCTTAAAATGGGATAGAAATTGGGTCACAATTGAAGTTTAGGAAAGTGAAATACTCTTAGTCAAAGTCCACTCACTAATCGGGTCGCGACACATGGCGCCTCTAAGCTTTAATCTTATTTTCTTGTCTCTCCGTACTAATTAATCTAACTAACATCTAATTGTTTCTTAACACCTCGTAAAATAATATCACTTAATACAAAACTCCAACAAGTTGCCAAATATAACGCATTTACCGCACTAGCGGGTCCCACGTCAATAATGCACTTCAAATTAACGTACACTAACTCATATTAGGAAGATGATTTTAAAATTGTACTTACTTGTAAAAATGCATAGAAAATTTAATATTTTCAAGGAAAGTATAAAATATAGTCAAAGAAATAAAATAATGCTGGGAAAATGTGAAAATTTTTGGGTCCTCACACTCTCTCCCCCTTAAGAAATTTCATCCTCGAAATTTTTACCTTCAGATGGCTCAGGAGTTTGTTGGTTGTCTAAAGCATATACCCTTGCCGGTACTTTTGTTCGGTACCCTCTTTCATTCGCTTGTTTTGATTTACTGCCCTCCAGTTGCTGGGTACTACTTTCACGTGACTATTTCCTCGGACAGTTGCTAACCTGGTGGTCACCACTCCCGCAAATCAAACACTTCCGCCCTTTTCGCCAACAATCACTCTCAGTGTGATTGGCCTTTCCACAGTAGCCACAAGTCAAGGAAGAAGCCACTTGTTGGCTTTTTTGAAAAATCTCCCTATGGCCTACTTGACTTCCTTTTGTAGATCGTTCATCTAACGCCCCTATTGTCCATGGTGGGTGGGACAAAAAGTTCACTTTTTGCACTTTGGAAGGGACTATCGATTCACTTGGTTCCTCAGTCACACTACCAGGTGTACCCCTTTTTCGGTTTTGGGAGACTTTTATCTGTGCTTTTGCATTCTCTATTCATTGGGCTTTCTCAAGGGCCTCCGTAAACTTATTCACTTGAACCGCCGCTAGTGCTTCTTGAATTTCTAGATTCAATCCCTGTATAAATCATCTTACCCTTCTCGGTTCCGTGGCCACTAATTCGGAAGCAAACTTGGATAGTTTGGTGAATTTTGTTTCATATTCGGCCACACTTTGGGTTCCCTGGCGTAGTCCAATAAACTCATCCACCCTCCTTTCTTGAACTAAAGGTGGGAGATACTTTTCATTAAATTCCCTTAGGAAGTTAGCCCATGTCCATACAGTTTGTTCTCTTTCCCACTTTGCCTTAATCACGTTCCACCATGCTCGGGCCAGTCCTTCAAATTGAAATACCGCAAAGTTCACTTGCCCTTGATCTGTATAGTTCAAAGCTGCAAAGATGTTGATCATGGCCTCCAGCCACTGTTCGGCTACATCCGGATCAAACCCTTCAAGGAATTTCGGAGGAGCAAACTTCTGAAACCTCTTAAGAGGCCGATCTTCTCCTATTTCACGGTTCGGAGGTTGATTCACAGGTATTTGACATTGTTGGTCCACCAATCTTGCTATATTTGTCATTTGTTGAATTGCCGTCGCCATTTGGTCCCCGGCTTCAACCCTCGGTCCTTGCTCTTGTGCAGCTGTTGTTTCCCTTTCCTTTCTTGGCTCTTGACCTCGTTTATTCCCATGGCCACGTCCACGTCCACGACTACATCTCCCGTCCATATATATGTTTTCCCTCTCTCTTTTCTTTTCTTTTCCCCCCAAAAAGGTAATTGAGTGAATAAACACAGTAAATTGACTAAAGTAACAAATTCCAGCATACCAAATACACAAATAAACATATACGCACATAACACACCATATATCAAGAAAACAGATGATCAAATACAAAAAGGCATATCAAATTAGACAGATAATCATATGCACAAATACACCAACTAATGTCATGTAATAATAATATAAGGACAAATCAAAAGAAAAGGCAATATCATTCTAGTTTCAATTAAATAATCCCGTCCGGTCTCTCACGTCACTTACTATCCAAACTAGATATCCATTGACCTCTTGTGCTCATTCTAGCCAGACAAAACCTGTTCATGTTCCCAAAATGCAATTTTCAAGTACTTCACGCCACCTCAACTTTGGAGTACTCGGGCACAAGAATCCGAAATAAGACAATTCACATCTCGAGTTGGCCAGTCCCTAGAGTAAATGATCTACAATCGAAATTCCTACCTGACATACCTATCTATGATCCTCAGATACCACGGGAAAGATTTAAGGCCTATAACATTCGCAATTCATAGCTTATGCTCGAACGAGCACTTAATCCTTCATACCTATTCATCACTCAATCCAGGCTCACTCCGCGCAGAGACCACGCGAAGCAGGCTCTGATACCAACTGTGACAGCCCCACCTCCCCCTATGGGGAACCAGAGGGTTCGGCGGACCGCCTGCCCAGCTCTCGCCGGGACTCAGTCGTTCACTTCAGTCTTCAATTAAAATCGAAATAAAACACAGGAATAAATATAACGACAATCCAAAACTTAACGTAAAACTTATGTACATTAGAGTACAAACATCGAATATACAAAAGTTCTCAATTCTTCATACATCCAACCCATGCCAAGCACTAGGGTGAGAACCATTACAAAAGAAAACCAAGAAACTAGTCTAGGCTAGTCTATCCAAAACTCCCGTCCTAGCTCGCCTACCCTGTTAAGGAAAACAAAATTAAAGGGATGAGCTAAAAGCTCAGTGAGGTTCCGAACACATAACCAAACAATCAATCCAATACATTAAACATAGAGTATCAATAATTCAAAAAACATTTACAATGGAAAGCGATAATAACACATTCATTAAAAGGATACGGGCTCACAGGGAGCCATGCTTTCGTTAGTTCATTCGTTCTCCTGACATTCCCCCTTATCCCTCCAATTGTTTGAAAATGCGTTTTTGTAAGTAAAACCCTCGTTCATTCGTTCGTTTCATTTCATTCACCCCCTCCTGGATGTTGGCCAGGCTCCACCAACCTACAAGGTAATACTCGAGTATACCAACGTTCACACCCAGGGTCATTATATCGCCCGACCAAGTCCGCTTCTGGCTCGAGTCGATCGGTAACGAAGGGCAGGGCCCAATTCAGCCAAACGGCATACATTCATGCGCAACTAGCATTTAATCATTTAATCATTTAATCATTGAAAATTTCACATTTATTTAGGTCGAGTGCGATAAAGTACACACTCGCCAAGAAAACTCGTTTTAATAATCATTGAAAGCACTTAACACATTATCAATCAATAATAACAAGCCAATAAGTCAAGGAAATATAACAAACAAGGAACACTTACCTATATACGTAAAACAACGTGCAAAAGATCCTTCCGGATATTATCTTTAGTCACCAAGAAAACCGAAGATTAAACAAGAAAGAGTATTACAGCTCATCTAACACAAACAATTAGGTGAAATCAAAGAACTCAACAATTGATGAGTACAACGTATAAAAAACTTTAAAGCGAAACGAGGACATTTGGACCCGTGGACAAAAATAACTAGGGTTTCATAGTCGAAACGTAAAACCCAACTCAAAAGGGTTATAAAATTTTCTAATGGAAACACTTGAACCAAGGACAAGTCGGAATCCAACTAGATAGGCTAAGAAATACTGTTTTCGGGATCGTTCGTATGGTTCAAAATCATCTCATATTCAAGTAGATATTATAGACTAAATGTCTTAATGAAATTCATGTAAAAGGGAGGACAAAATACCCAAGAAAACCCTAAACCACTCCTTTTTATTTGGTAAGCATAAGTAAACATTTGGAGTTTCCAATTGAAGAAGGATCATGTTTTAAGATGAAAAACGGTCATAGTATTTGCCAAACAAAAATATACAAATTCAAATATAAACTTAGCCCTCGAGCGAAAATTTGGGCAGCACGCCCTTTGTATTTACCTATTTTTCCAGCCATTTATGGATTCATTGTTTTCCTCAATCAATCCCAAAATCACACACAATATCATCTCATTTCAATAGCCATTCCATAGGCTCAAAGTCATAGAAGTACAAAAATCAAGCTAACAACATGTGCGGAAATGAAGTTTAACAAAAGACAGATTTGACGGGTTTTGCGTAACGGACACATCTGAAACTACGCTTATCGGATTGGGATGCAATTTATACCATTTCGAAGATAAGACAGAGGGCTACAATTTTGATGAACCGCTTAGTCCAAATTCCAGTGTAACCTAGTCAAATTCCCAATTCCCAGAACCAAGTTCCAACTAATTGGCTAATTAACCGTACTACCTTTAAATGGCCATATCGTAGGCTACCAAAGTCCGTTTAAGGCGTTCTTGGAGGCGTTGAAAAGCTAAGATAAAGACTTACAACTTTCATGAAAACCACTCAGTCCAGTTCTCACCCTAACTAGGTCAAATTTACTAAAACATCTCCAGATTTTCCAGTTCGAAATTCACTGCAGAAATCAACCAGCAGTCCTGCTTTATTCACTCATATCTCAGCACACACAACTCCAATTCAGGTAATTCCAAAACCATTTGAAAGCTAAGATACAAGGATATAATTCTTAAGAAGACATCATCAACCAATTCGGTAATATTCCTGGTCAAACTAACCACCTACAGAGGCTGATTTTCATTTTCGGACAGAAACAGGGCAGCAGGGGTATTTCGGTCTTTTCATAGGATACGTTGCTCGGATTGAGTTGAAATTTTGTAGGAAACTATAAAACATCATTCTATACAACTTTTATGTTTTGTGCTAAGGCTAGGTCAGCCTCTAATAAGGTGAAATAGAACCAGGCAGAAGCAGGGCAGGTTATCATCCAAGCTGGAATTCATGCATTCAAGTGCTAATCTTCCACAAAACAACATCTAAAGCAACTAAAAACCACTAATAAGCAATTAATTGAAGTAAAGAGGATGTTCTAGGAAAAATACCTTAAAACCACAAGAAAGGTAGTAGCTTGGAGCTTGTCCCTTCAAAATCACTCCACTCAATCCTTTAATCCACCATAATAAACAACTTTGATGGAGCGTTTTGTAAAAATTCTGGTTAGAATTCAAGATTGGGCAAGGAATTGAAGAACAAATGAAGTTTCTCTCTTGGTTTCTTTCCCTCAAGGTGGCCGGCCAAGGAAGCTTAAAATGGGATAGAAATTGGGTCACAATTGAAGTTTAGGAAAGTGAAATACTCTTAGTCAAAGTTCACTCACTAATCGGGTCGCGACACGTGGTGCCTCTAAGCTTTAATCTTATCTTCTTGTCTCTCCGTACTAATTAATCTAGCTAACATCTAATTGTCACTTAACACCTCATAAAATAATATCACTTAATACAAAACTCCAACAAGTTGCCAAAATATAACGCATTTACCGCACTAGCGGGTCCCACGCCAATAATACACTTCAAATTAACGTACACTAACTCATATTAGGAAGATGATTTTAAAATTGTACTTACTTGTAAAAATGCATAGAAAATTTAATATTTTCAAGGAAAGTATAAAATATAGTCAAAAAAATAAAATAATGCTGAGAAAATGTGAAAATTTTTGGGTCCTCACACAGTATCCGGCCACATTCTAGCCGGATTGTGACGTGGTACAGGCGGCCACCAACTTTGACCGCCTATTTCCTTCTATTTTTAAACTGTTTTGGGGGTCAAAATATCTTCATTTGCCCTCTTGTTCAGCCGTGGCTCTTGAGAGAAGAAAGAAAACTCTTCTTTTTCTAGTTTCAATTTTCACTCAAATCTTGATATTTCACCGTTGGATTTTCAAACCACTCCATACAAAGGTATACTAAGGAGGAATAAAGGTGATTGTGGAGTTGTTTTTGGGAGTGAAGCTCTAAGTTCCTACCTTTCTTGAGTTGCAAGGTGAGTTGCTAAGGAAGTTATTGTTTTGTTTGAATAAGGGTATATTGATGGATTGTGAAGGTTAAAGATGCTGTATTGTGGATGATTTCATGGTTTTAGGTCAAGTTGGACCATTTTTTGATTTATTGGGAATTTTCTGATTTTATATGAAAGTCATGGATTGGTCTTGGATTGATGGATTGAAATGGTGTTAAATGGAACTTTTATACGTTAATTGCGGAAAATTTCCGCTTGTGGTGTGAATTTTCGATTCTAGGGTTTTGAATTTGGGGGTTTTCTTATAGTTGGCTCTTAAGTTTCTAATTGGCTTGGATTGAAGGGTAGTGTGGCCTAATTGAGTATGTATTATTGCTTGTTAATTGTATATGTGATAATGGTTAATTGCTATGAGTAATGGGTTTTTGATTGTAGGGTAAAAGTAAAGAAAATTAGGGGAAATGCTGTCCATTTATTTTCTTGTCTTGTAAATGAGTTAAAGTGGTTTTGCAAAAAGGTGTTTTGTGTCGAATTGGGCATATTTCATGGAAAACTACTTTGATGCTCTCGAAGTGTGTTCGAGAAGCTATTTTCCATTTGAACTCATATATTTCCGCTTGGTGAATAACATGACCGTTGTGCTATTTTAAAATATGATACCTCTTCAATTTGAAACTCCAAATGTTTACTACTCCATACCAAAATATAGATGTATGACTTAGGGTTTTCTCGGCCACAAGTGAACAACTTTTAAGTGAAGTTTTAAGTGTAAAAGTAAGGGATTTTGTCCTCTTTTCACATGATTTTATCAAGACATTTGTTTTATAATATCTACTTGAATATATATACATTTTGAACCACATAAACGATTCCAAAAGAATATTTCCTTAGCCTATCTAGTTGGGTTCTGACTTGTCCTTGGTTCAGGTGTTTTTCGTTGGAAATTTTATAACCCTTTTGAGTTTGGTTTGCGTTTGGTTTATGAAACCCTAGTTATTTCTGTTCATAGGTCCAAATGCCCTCGTTTCACTTTAAAGTCATTTTATACGTTCTACTCGTCATTTGTCGGATTTTCTTCGATTTCACTTACTTGTTTTGCTAGACGAACTGTAATATTCTTTCTCGTTAATCTTAGGTTTCGTCGGGGACTGAGGGTAATATCTGGAAGGATATTTGCACGTTATTTTGCGTAACTAGGTGAGTGTTCCTTGTTTGTATATCTTCCTTGACTTCATGGCTTGTTGTTATTGTTTGATAATGTGTTAAGTGCTTTCAATGATTTCCAAAATGAGTTTTCTAGGCGAGTGTGTACTTTATCGCTCTTGACCTAAATGAAATGTGAAATTTTTAATGATTTAATGATTGAAACGTTACTTGTGCATGATATAAGCCTTTTGGCTGAACTAGGCCCTGCCCTTTGTTACCGATCGACTCGAGCTAGAAGCGGACTCGGTCGGGCGATATGGTGACCCTGGGTGTAAAAGTGGTATACTCGAGTATTACCTTGAATTCTGGTGGAGCCTGGCCAACGTCCAGGAGGAGGTGAATGAAATGAACGAACGAACGAGGGTTTTACTAAAAAAAAATGCATTTTCAAATGATCGGAGGAATAAGGTGAAATGTCAGGAGAACGAATGAACGAACGAACGAACGAACGGCTCCTTGTGAGCCCGTATCCTTTTAATGAATGTGTTATTATCGCTTTCCATTGTAAATGTTTCTTGAATTATTGATACTCTATGTTTAATGTATTGGATTGATTGTTTGATTATGTGTTCGGAACCTCACTGAGCTTTTAACTCATCCCTTTAGTTTTGTTTTCCTTAACAGGGGAAGGCGAGCAAGGACGAGAGCTCTGTATAGGCTAGCCTAGTCTAGCTCTTTGAATTTTTGTAATGGTTCTCGCCCTAGTGTCTGGCACGGGCTAGTTGGATGGTGAATTGAGAACCTACGTATATTCGACGTTTGTACTCCCGTTTGAGATAGCAATGTATATAGTTTCGCTTAAGTTTTGGTTTGTTGTTATGTTATTCCTATGGTTTTATTCCGGTGTTGATTGAGAACTGAAGTGAACGACTGAGTCCCGGCGAGAGTTGGGCAGGCGGTCCGCCGAACCCTTTGATTCGCCTTAGGGGGAGGTGGGGCTGTCACAAAATTAGCTCTTGGCCAAAACATGAAAGTTGTATATATTGGAGTTAGCTAGCTACTGGTAAAAGTTCAGCTTAGTCAGAGTACTGTAGCTTGTGAAATGATCGAAATACCCTTGATTGCCCACAAGCCTTGTTTCACGGACAGTTTTCTGTCCTCTCTGAGATTTCAATTTTTGACCATGAAAATGCATGATTTGGCTTTGGATGTCTTTAAAAGGAATGTAGGTATATGTCTTGGCTTCGAAACACCATAAGATTTATTTCAATCCGATAATTGTAGCTTCGGTTGTGGTTGTTATACCGAAAGGTGTGTTTTATTGCCTATGATTTGTATGTGAAATTGTGGTTGATTTGAGATGAGTTGGTGTTGGTTCTAGGATGGAAAAGTAAAGGAAAAACAAGGGAAAATGCTGTCTATTTATTCCCTCATAGTTGGAATAAGTGAAAGTGAAACTTGAAATGTGATTTTGTGATGCATTGGATTTACTTTGCTTAGACATGCTTAGGTCCACACTAATGGTGTTATATGAATTAGATTTCACTTGAACTTATACATTTCCACATGATGAATGTGAGGACTATTTTAAACATGATACTTAGTTGCAAATGTCAAGTTTTGAACTTCAAATGTTTACTCATTTCCTTTCCAAAGCAAAGAAAAGTTGCATAGGGTTTCTCGGCCGCAAAACCTAATTTTATCAAGCGAGGCTTTAGGTGTGAATTTAGGGTTTGTTTATCTTCCTTTTCATATGATTTTACCCAAAACACTTGTTATATGTTATTTCTTTGCATATGTGTTAGTTTCGAGCCAAACAAAAAGCTTTACGAATATTTTAAAAAATGTTTTTCATATCCGGCCAGCTCTTGGCTGGATTGCTGGCCGGATTGACAGGGGAAAAAGAAAAAATTTGGAATGCTCACTGCATTGAATCCAGCCGAATATCCGGCCAAGTTTTGGCCGGATTCTGACGTGGCACAGTTTCATTTGTTTTTCGATGGAATTTTCTAAAACCCTTTTAGTTTAATTCTATGTTTGGTTTGGGAAACTCTTAGTTACTCATGTTCTTTGATCTAAATGTACTTTTTTCACTTCAAAAATCATGTTTATACATTGTACTAGTAGCTATTCAGATTTTCTTTGATTCACCTAAATCTTTGATGGTTGAACCGTATTATGTTTTCTTGGTAAATCTTAGGGTTCCTTGGTGATTGAAGGTGTTATCCAGAAGGATACTTTGGACATTATTTTGCTTAAATAGGTGAGTGTTCTTTGTACGTTATGTTTTCAATGAATATGTGGATTATTGTGACTATGTGAAAATCATGTGAATATTTGATTAAATGTTAAATGTTTTCAATGATTTCTAAAAATGAATTTAGTAGGCGAGTGTGTACTTTATCGCACTCGACCTAAATGAATGTGAAATTTTCAATGATTAAATGATTAAATGCTACTTGTGCATGAATATAAGCCGTTTGGTTGAACTGGGCCCTTGCCCTTCGCTGCCGGTCGACTCGAGCCAAAAACGAACTTGGTCAGGCGATTGGTAACCCTGGGAAAATCTTTGGTATACTCGAGTTGTGACAGCCCCACCTTACCCTAAGGCGAACCAAAGGGTTCGGCGGACCGCCTGCCCAGCTCACGCCGGGACTCAGTCGTACCTCCCTCAAAACCGGAATAAACTACAAGAATCAAATCGAATTGGACGGGCCACTGCCACGTCATCATCCAACCAGGTACATGCAACCATTATGTGACAGAAGAGAATGTAAATTCCCAAATACCAATTTCACATAAACATGGGAAAACTCTTTAATATATACATATAAATAAGTTTACACACCAAAAGGAAACATTGTATTAAAATACATTTAAGGTTTTCCAACTATCGAGGAGCTTTACAAAAAAAAATATTAAAACTAGCTCAACTCGTGCTTCAAAACACCTTAGCCCCAAAAGTGATTCCCTGTAAGGAAAGCAAAGATAACGGGAAAGGGGTGAGCTTACGCTCAATGAGGTACCAAAATAATAGCAAGTAAGAAACATGGAACTCCATAGTCAAATAATCACATAAGTGAATCAAATAAAGAAGTGAACAAACACCACAGACAGAATGGATACAGGTGGCTCTCAGGAGCCAAATTCCCATTCCCTTCACCAAGGCTTGATCGAAATAATAGTTGACACTCCGTCAACGTTAAAGGAGTAACCAAAACCGTAGACTCCACTTTCTTCGATTCCTTCCACCGTACATACCCCTACCGGGCCCAAACATCGAACAGAACAGAAGTGGTAATACTCGAGTATACCCGGAATCAAGGGTCTCAATACCCAAAGATCCCAAAACAGACTACCGTGGTTCGTTATCTAATCGACCAGGCCCTTGCCGGCTCGACTCGAGTAACGTCGCCACAGGATTTGAGCTCAGAGGTCACAGAAAGGTCGTTGGATACAAGTTTCCAAACGACGTCCTAACAGATACAGATACAGATACAGATACAGATAACAGATATAGATACAGATCCAGATTCGCACCAAAATTGGCATATGAACAGACAAGAGAACGAGTGTGATAAAGCACACCCTCGTCTCAAACAAAATAAATAGATAGTGCAGTCATTGAAATCACAGATTGCGGGCAGAAATCAAGTTAAACAGCAATTGAGGGAAGTGGTACACTACCGGTTTCAGTACAGACACGTCAAAAGTTTTTTGCCCAAAATAGAGCTTTAATCACCAAGGAGCCCTAAAATAACCAAGGCAAAACAATTATGATTCCCACTTTCACGAATCCAGTACACAAAATACACATATAATCAAAGGCATGAACAACCCAAAAACCCTTCGCTCAAGTCATAAGTAAATCCAACTAGCCTTCAAGTAAAGTTTCGGGCAGCATCTCCCTTGTGTTTACCTATTTTCCAGCCATTAATGGCTTCATTATTTTCCTCAAATCAGTCCCAACATGTCATACAGAATAATCTCATTTCCAAAAGCCGTTCACTAGGCTTAACGTCATGTAAATACGAAAATCAAGCTAGAAACATTCCCGGAAATGGCATTAAGCTCCAAACCAGAAAAACAGTTTTTGACGTCATTATGCGGTTTTGACACCATTGGCACTACGGTTATCGGATGGAGGTGAAAGACCCACCGTTTCGAAGCTAAGATATAGGGATACAATATTACAGAAGGTCACTCAGTCCAGTTCCTAGTGGAACTAGGTCAAAAATGCAGAATACTAAACCAGAACCGCAAAAACAGGTTATCCAACCGTATTCTGGTTCAACCATCATAAGTCAGGCTACCTAAGTCTAAATCAGGTGATTCCAAAGCCATCCAAAAGCTAAGATACAAGGCTACATTTCATTAGAAGACCTCAACAACCAATTCTGAAGCATTCCTAACCAAAATAACCAATTACAGACGCAATTCGCAAATTCGGGTAAAACCAGGACAGCAAGGGTAATTTCGGTTTTTCTCAAGCTACGCTACTCCGATTGACCTGAAAGTTTGTAGACATCTCTAAAATATCATTCCCTACACCTTTCATGTTTTAACCCAAGGCCAATTCGGCCTCTAACTATGAGGTACTGTGCCGGGCAGAATGTAAATAAGAAAACCCTAACTTTTCCAATTTTCTTCCAAAACAAAAATTTCTTGCAATTAACCACTTTTTCCACCTTCTAGCTTCCTTAAACATCATTTCCAATTATCATACATGACCACATAAGCATAATCATATGAAAACAGAAAACTCACAAAGAAATATAAAACTTCACCACTTTCATCCAAAAATCACAAAGTAACCACTAAAATCATCACTTAAGCTCACATTAATCACTAGTTAAGCATTATTGAAAAGAGAAAAGGAGTTCCTCCACCACTCACCTTACCAAGTCAAGAAAGAAGCAACTTAACACCTTGAGCTTCCAAACCACTTCACAACCAAGCTTAACTCCACCAAACTAAGAGGTTTTATGGAGTAATTGGAAGATTAATCGGTTTAATTGAGAGATTGGGCAAGATTGAAGACAAGATTGTGGAGAGTTTTCTTTCCTTTCTTCAAGGAGAGGGCCGGCTCTTAGCTTGCAAATTTGGAGTGAATTTTGATCAATTTTGAGTTATTTTAACCAAATGGTAAAAGTGTGAATAGTAGTCAAAAAAATAAAATCAATCCTATGATGACACTTGTCATGACACTTGTACCTCTCATTAATTCATGCCCTAACTTTTTTTTGACTTTCTCACACCTATGCACTTGGTACCTCTAAATATCTCATAACACCCGGTAATTTAAACCCAGTTTCCAAAACTTAACCTAACTGGCCGAATTTTTCCGAACTTTCCGCACTAGCGGGTCCCACGTCCGTTACACGTTCTTAATTTTTTCAACAACTATCCGATACTAGGAAAATCATCTAAAAACTATAATAACTCATAAAAATTATCTGGAAAATTTTCCTACTAAAGAAAATGTAGAAAAGCATGCGATTAAATAAAAACTAAAACCTAGGAAAATGAAGAAAGTACGGGTTTTCACACGAGTATGACCACGAAGTCTGGTGGAGACTAGCCAGTGAATTGGCTAGAAGGGGAAAAATGAAATAAATGAATTAATGGCAGGAACAATGAACGAAGGGCTCCATGTGAGCATTTATCCTTTTAATGAATGTGTTATCATTGTTTTATATTATAAATGTTTTCTGGACTACTTGTTATTATCTGCTTAATGTCCTTGTTTAATTGCTTTAATTATGCGTACGGAACCTCACTGGGCTTTTAGCTCATTCCGTTAGTTTTGTTTTCCTTACAAGGGATGCGTGTGATACCCCGACTTCTTTAAACCCTAAATTCTAAAAAAAAAAAAACCTAAGATTTTTAATCAAAAACCCTAATTTACTTGTGACTAACCGGTTTTCTTAAATTTCTCATATTTTAATTGAAACCCTAATTTTAATCACTGGAATTGTAAAATCCCTCACGTTTCTCTTAAAACTTCCTTTTATTCGGAACTTATGATTTTATAATAGACTTACTACCCAATCATCCCACAATAAGTGCAAATGAACATGAAAATAAAGGTTTTTCCTTTTTCATTTTAAGTTAGCGCGAATTAGGGTTTTCACGTTTTTTGTAGTATGACTATGCGGTACCGAGTGAGGATCGAATTTGATAGCTAAGAGTGATTTTTGGATGAGAAAATATTATATGATTAGAAGTGATAATAATAAGATAGTGATTAGAAGGAAAAAGAAACCCTAGTATACGCGTTTTAAGAAAATCGGCCCGAACCGACGGGTATCGATCACTACCGATTAAACCCACCACTTGACCACCACATACCCTTGATATTTGTACAAAATATCTCTCTCATCCTCATCCTTATTGTAACGCCCCCACTTCTCCCTAAGGCGAACCAAAGGGTATCCGCGGGACGCCTGCCCAGCTCTCGCCAGGACTCACTACAATCCATCATTCAAAAGCTCGAAATACTTTAAGTAACCTCAATACATAATTAAAGTACTTCAAATATCTCACACTTACATTTATGCAGCTTTCACGCTTAAATACAACCCAACGGAAAAGGGTACAATAGCCATCCGTTATAATATAACTTAAAGTTTTCAAAAGAAAACAATATAGTACTACTCACGAGTACCCTTGGTCTCGAGCCCTGTAAAAGAAAACCACAACGTGGGATGAGCTACACAGCCCAGTGAGGTTCCAAGACACTCTAACAGTTCAAATAAATCAAGTAAGTTGGGTATATCATATGCATGGTTCAAGGTTGCACAATGGCATGTTATCATGAGGTGATAATCATTGTACGAGTAATTTGAGACATTTATCATGAGACAGGTATCATGATATAAGTACATTGGTCAGGTAACAGGTATGGAGCATATCACAGGCATAGTTCAGGATTTCATGTTGGCATTTTAGCATGAAACAATTATCATGATACAAGGTAACATATACGGTAGGATACGGTGTTCCAGTGGAACTCTGTCGGTCATCTGCACCTTATGACTTCTGATCCCCACGGTACGGTCTGGCCATCGCCTTATCCCTCCAGTGGTAATACTCGAGTATACCGAAACGGTGGCCCAGGGTTCCAACCTACCCGACCGAGCCCAGTCCTGGCTCGAGTAGGTCAGTAACCAAGGGCAGGGCCCAAGTTCAGCTTAGAGCTTACAACATGCACAGGTAACCAAGTAATTCGACAAAAGGTAAAATTCATCATTTGAGTAGGTCGAGTGAGGTAAAGTACACACTCGCCTAATAATGATGGACAGCTTCATATAACATGTGATTCATGATAATCAAGTAATCAGGTGGTCAAGTAACCAAGTAAGTTGGTGATCACGTAAGCAGATAACCAAGTAAGCAAGTAACCAAATAGATTAGAAAACGGTAAGTAAACACGGTTAACGGTAAACGGTAAACGGTTAACGGTAGTAATTACGGTTAATTGGTAGACATATGTCATTTCAATAGGCCGCCATTGGCCGTTTTTCACTTTCACCACGTAAGAGTCGAGGAGATTTACTCCAACCGACTTATGCTTCCATAGCATAATTAATCATTTAAACACATCATGTAAATATGCTCTCCAAACATTTCATATCTAGTATTTCAAGTAATCACATGAGTATGCTCTTTAAGCATTTCATATCAAATAGTTCAAATATACCTACTTCAGGTGTTTCATGTCGAGTAATTCAAGTATACATTATTCCAATTACGTATTCCTATATGGAACACTCACCTAGTCAAAACAAGCGAGTAGTTCTTAAACAAGCGTCTTAGGTGTCCGCTTCGAGTTCCTCTGGGAGATTCCCTCGAGTGCCTGAGCAAACAATAATCAACTACCACTCAAAATCATTCTAATTATCGAGGAAAATTGTACACTAGTACAATCTAAGAAATTAACGCGGAGACGAGTCTAAGAGTTCGTGTAACTCGAGGTTCAAAAGTGGGTTTTAAAATACAAGACAAATCTGATTTCCATCTTTGAAATCAAATGTAAAACGATCAAATGATATTGAAGGAAAATGGAGGGTTTGAAACCCTTAGTTTCCTTTAAGTTAGAAAATTCCAGATTTAACAAGCAATATTTGAAAAATCATATTTCACTCTCCACAAGTCCAAAATTGGAAAACTTGGTACTGTTGGAATCCTCTTTCAAAGTACTAAAAGTTCTTAGAAGACACTTTTCCACGAATGTAAGTGAAAGGCACTCAAATTTTGGCTCAAAGTTGGTAACTTGAATTACCAAGGCAGATTTAAGTTGGTTTTTGGCCAACTTTAGAAATTCGGCAAAATTCACTTGTTTTGAACTAACCTTTGAAATTTGGAAATCAATTAGTGTTGCAATCCAAGAGTATAAAAAAACAAGCGGAACGAGAAATGGAGTTTCGAGCACCAAGATATAGTAGCTCCAAGTTGCTGAAAAAGTTAAGACTGTTGGGCTATTTTCCAGGTTTAAAAACTAGATTCAAAGTATCATTTGGTCATCAAGTTGGCATTAGAAATACATCAAACTTGGTACACTAAATCTTCCATATGTAAACAACGTTTCTACCAAGTTTCATACGAAAACTCACACGGTAAGGTAGTCATTAAAACAACCAAAGTTTATGAAGAGTTTCAAGGCTAAACTACCTTCTCACTTTTCTTTCGTTTACAAACTTTTTGTACCATGAAATCAGTTTCAAATCTCTCCATTATTGAAACCAAGAGTTCATAAACATCCACTGAGAAATTTAAAGACCATTGACATCCAAATTCTAGAAATAAAACTCTCCAAATCAGATTTGACCATTTGGCTAAGAGAAAACGAAAAGTTTTCCAGATTCGATGAGCGAATTTTGTGACATCATTTGCATATCAAAATGGTCTTAGAATATTACCAAATTTTGTACAATTAAACCTCCATATGAGGATTACTCTTCTATCAAATTTCATTTGAAAATTCACACGGGAAGGTAGTTAACTAAACCATCAAAGTTCAAGAAATTTTCCAAGGTAAAACTGTCTTCTAGCTCTTCTTTCCTTTTTAAACATTTTGTCCAAAGCAACCGACCCAAATCTGGTTTATTTGTAAAACAAAGTCCAAGGAACATCTAATCTAAAGTTTGGTAGATGTCGGACATCAAAGTTTCCAAAACAACAAGTCCCAAATCATTGTTAGTTACAAATCTGTCCAAGTGGAAAATTCTATCACTGTAGCAGTTTCAAACTTTGGCCACAACTCACTCCATTCAACTTGGAATTGGGCGTAGTTGATGGCGTTGGAAAGCTCTCTTCTAAAGCTGAATTTTCTCAGAAGAAACCATTTTCAAATTCCATTCACAAATAGCTCGTTTTTGAGCATCAAGAAGCAATTTCTGTCCTGTCTCCTGGAGAGCAACGAAACAGGACAGTGATATTCAATCGAATGGTGTGGCTCACTCAAGTGGAACCAGAACGTGAATTTGGTACCAATGGAAAGCTAGGAATGTCTAGTTTCCAATGCCGCAAACGGCACTTGATTTCGACATCGGAACAAAGAGTTATGGCCGTTACAAAATGACTGCCTGGGCAATACGGGATTCATTTTCCAGTTTTGCTAACTTTGGAAATCAACTCATTTGACCAACCAAATCATGTTATTTTTCAATGAAATTTTGTACACACTTACAATAATAGATAAACAACATAATCAATTCATTAGAATCTCAAAATCTGGCACGAAAACGGTCGGACAAGGCAGGGGTAAAACGGTCACTTTTGCTCCAAGCACCTCCTTTGATTTTCTACCAACAATACCACATTAATCTACTAATATAAGCACTAAACCACCATTAATTTCATCATCCAACATCAAATCAGCAACAACCCAAGAGTGGGAGTTCATAGAGCCCACTTTCACATTTTATACCATAAACAAGACTACCCACATGATTATATAACCTTATATGTGCAATGAATCTTACAAAAACTAAGATCTATGGGTTGGATGATTTGCTACCTGTGACGCCCCGAAAAAAAAACTGAGTTTGAGAACCCGGAAATTTTCTAATTTTCTAGGGTTTATTTTTTTAATTGCCCGCCTTTTCTACATTTTCTTGATTAGAAAAATTTTCCAGATAAAGTTTATGAGCAAAAATAGTTTTAAAATGATTTTTCTAGTATCGGTTAGTTTTTGAGAAATTAAAAGCGTATTTTGGACGTGGGACCCGCAAGTGCGGTAAATGCATTATATTTTTTTTACAACTTGTTTGAATTTTGTATTAAGTGATATTATTTTACAAGGTGTTAAGATATTTGTAATTGGAGAGACAAAAGATAAGTTTTAAACCTAAGGGTGACAAGTGTCACCATAAGATTAAGTCTTGGACTTTGACTTACTATTCAACCTTTTACCATTTACCATAATAACTTCAAAATTTGACCAAAATATCTTCATTGCTAAGCTTCATATGGCCGGCCACCTTCAAGCAATAAGGGAAGAGAAGCTCTCCAATTTCTTTGCTCCAAGCTTGCTTAATCTTCACTTTTAACCGTTTAATTTTAGTTTTACTCTATAAAAACTCTTCTCTTGGTTGGATTAAGGTTCTTGGTGAAGTGATTTGGAAGATTTAAGTGCAAGGTTGCTCCATCTCTTTGGTTACTAAGGTGAGTTGAGAAGGACCCCTCTCCTCCCTCTAATGATGTTAAATTCATGCTTGGTGATAGTAGGAGATGCAAGTTTATGGATTAAAACTTGATTTTGGTTGAATTGGTGAAGTTTTTTATTTTTTTGAGGAATTTTCTGGTTTAATGTGATCATGGTGTTGTGGTCATGTATGATGATTGGAAATGATGTTTAATGACTCTAGGAGGTGGAAAAAGTGATTAAGTGCAATCAATTTCTGTTTTGGAAGAAATTTCAGAAAATTAGGTTTTGTAGTTCTTCATTCTGCCCGAATTTATTGCACTATGTTAGAAGCCGAATTGGCCTTTGCTCAAAACATGAAAGTTGTAGGTATTGGTGAGTTTGAAGTGCCTACAAAATTTCAGGTTATTTGGATATGTGTAGAGTGAGTTATGTCGATTTTACTGTTGCTGATCTGGGTTGCTCAGAATGTGAAAACTGCGCTTGTAATCGTTTGTTTTGACTGGAATTGGTTTGGATTTTGTTGTTGGTGTCTTCTGAGGAAATGTAGCTGGATGTCTTAGCTAACATATGCCTTTGGAATTTCGGCATTTGGACCTGTATAGACTGAGTTGTGTTCACTACAGCATAGTGGGATTTGTGAACCTGTTTTAGTGGTTCTGGTTTGGTATTTTTGGCATATTTGACCTAGTTGTGCTCGAAACTGGGTTGAGTGACCTTCTGTAATATTGAAGCCCTATCTCTTAGCTTCGAAACGGTGTATCTTACACCCCCATCCGACAATCGTAGCGCCCTTGGTACCATTACCGCAAAATGACGTCAAAACTGTTTTTCTGGTTTTGAGCTTAACCTTCATTTCCGGGCTTTTTCCCTAGCTTTACTTGTCTTTGTACTTCTTGGAGCTTGCTGAATGGATATTAGATGAACTTATTTGTGTGACTTTGGGACTGGCTGGAGTAATAATGAAGCCATGATGGCTGGAAAAGTTAGCAAATGTAGGGGAAGTGCTGTCGAAACTTTGAAGGGACTTGTTTGCATTGGGTTTGTGATCTAAGGCTTGGAGTTGAGCAAGGCAATGATACATGATGGATGGTTTCTGAGCCGTGGAGGTGAGTGACCCTAAACTGTTTCCAAAGTTACTTTTGAAATGTTCCTTGCATTGTTTCTTTGGTTTGCATATCATGTGTGCGCGCATACGAGTTCTTGACATGGTTTGGCTTTAATGAGTTCTTGAGGAGTCTTGTGCTGGACACCAACGTCCCCACCACTTTCGTGAGTTTGTGATATGATCTGGAGCACCGATGCTGCTCCCCTTTAATGTTTATGGTTTCGTGATCTGTTTGAGCGTTGGGTGTTTAGTTTCAATGATTTCACTGGCTCACGAGAGCAAAAATACGTGCATTTGATACTTGAATCATGACATCATGACATCATCGAAATGAATTATTGTGAAAGATATTTGATTACTGGTTTTATTTGGTTACTCGCTGAGCTTCTAGCTCACCCCAAAAATATTTTATTCCCCTCCACAGGGCTCAAGGCGAAGGCAGGACTTGTTGTGCTTATTCATGTGAATGGATGGATTATCTCGTGTATGGTTTGAATTTGGATTTCCTTTTGCGTAATAGTTATTATTAGGGATTGTAATGAATGTTTGGAATCGATCGGATGTATACATACGTTCCACGCTTGGATTAGTTTCCGCTTCGTTTTGTTTATATGTAAATATTGGAGATTTACATTGTAATATTTGAGGTTTATTCTTGTAATATATTTAAGGATTGTAGTGAACGACTGAGTCCCGGCGAGAGCTGGGCAGGCGGCCCGCCGAACCCTCTGGTACGCCCTAGGGGGAGGTGGGGCCGTCACAGTTGGTATCAGAGCTTAGGTTTCAGATCTCTGTAGTGTATCCTAGGCTTGAAGTTTGGGATGCCGGACTGTGGGTTTGATTTGACTCTTGAGAGATTTGTGCAGGATGACTTGACTTGATTAGTACAAGAGGAAATGTCGAGGACGACATTCTTTTAAGGAGGGGAGATTGTGACGCCCCGAAAAAAAAACTGAGTTTGAGAACCCGGAAATTTTCTAATTTTCTAGGGTTTATTTTTTTAATTGCCCGCCTTTTCTACATTTTCTTGATTAGAAAAATTTTCCAGATAAAGTTTATGAGCAAAAATAGTTTTAAAATGATTTTTCTAGTATCGGTTAGTTTTTGAGAAATTAAAAGCGTATTTTGGACGTGGGACCCGCAAGTGCGGTAAATGCATTATATTTTTTTTACAACTTGTTTGAATTTTGTATTAAGTGATATTATTTTACAAGGTGTTAAGATATTTGTAATTGGAGAGACAAAAGATAAGTTTTAAACCTAAGGGTGACAAGTGTCACCATAAGATTAAGTCTTGGACTTTGACTTACTATTCAACCTTTTACCATTTACCATAATAACTTCAAAATTTGACCAAAATATCTTCATTGCTAAGCTTCATATGGCCGGCCACCTTCAAGCAATAAGGGAAGAGAAGCTCTCCAATTTCTTTGCTCCAAGCTTGCTTAATCTTCACTTTTAACCGTTTAATTTTAGTTTTACTCTATAAAAACTCTTCTCTTGGTTGGATTAAGGTTCTTGGTGAAGTGATTTGGAAGATTTAAGTGCAAGGTTGCTCCATCTCTTTGGTTACTAAGGTGAGTTGAGAAGGACCCCTCTCCTCCCTCTAATGATGTTAAATTCATGCTTGGTGATAGTAGGAGATGCAAGTTTATGGATTAAAACTTGATTTTGGTTGAATTGGTGAAGTTTTTTATTTTTTTGAGGAATTTTCTGGTTTAATGTGATCATGGTGTTGTGGTCATGTATGATGATTGGAAATGATGTTTAATGACTCTAGGAGGTGGAAAAAGTGATTAAGTGCAATCAATTTCTGTTTTGGAAGAAATTTCAGAAAATTAGGTTTTGTAGTTCTTCATTCTGCCCGAATTTATTTCACTATGTTAGAGGCCGAATTGGCCTTTGCTCAAAACATGAAAGTTGTAGGTATTGGTGAGTTTGAAGTGCCTACAAAATTTCAGGTCATTTGGATATGTGTAGAGTGAGTTATGTCGATTTTACTGTTGCTGATCTGGGTTGCTCAGAATGTGAAAACTGCGCTTGTAATCGTTTGTTTTGACTGGAATTGGTTTGGATTTTGTTGTTGGTGTCTTCTGAGGAAATGTAGCTGGATGTCTTAGCTAACATATGCCTTTGGAATTTCGGCATTTGGACCTGTATAGACTGAGTTGTGTTCACTACAGCATAGTGGGATTTGTGAACCTGTTTTAGTGGTTCTGGTTTGGTATTTTTGGCATATTTGACCTAGTTGTGCTCGAAACTGGGTTGAGTGACCTTCTGTAATATTGAAGCCCTATCTCTTAGCTTCGAAACGGTGTATCTTACACCCCCATCCGACAATCGTAGCGCCCTTGGTACCATTACCGCAAAATGACGTCAAAACTGTTTTTCTGGTTTTGAGCTTAACCTTCATTTCCGGGCTTTTTCCCTAGCTTTACTTGTCTTTGTACTTCTTGGAGCTTGCTGAATGGATATTAGATGAACTTATTTGTGTGACTTTGGGACTGGCTGGAGTAATAATGAAGCCATGATGGCTGGAAAAGTTAGCAAATGTAGGGGAAGTGCTGTCGAAACTTTGAAGGGACTTGTTTGCATTGGGTTTGTGATCTAAGGCTTGGAGTTGAGCAAGGCAATGATACATGATGGATGGTTTCTGAGCCGTGGAGGTGAGTGACCCTAAACTGTTTCCAAAGTTACTTTTGAAATGTTCCTTGCATTGTTTCTTTGGTTTGCATATCATGTGTGCGCGCATACGAGTTCTTGACATGGTTTGGCTTTAATGAGTTCTTGAGGAGTCTTGTGCTGGACACCAACGTCCCCACCACTTTCGTGAGTTTGTGATATGATCTGGAGCACCGATGCTGCTCCCCTTTAATGTTTATGGTTTCGTGATCTGTTTGAGCGTTGGGTGTTTAGTTTCAATGATTTCACTGGCTCACGAGAGCAAAAATACGTGCATTTGATACTTGAATCATGACATCATGACATCATCGAAATGAATTATTGTGAAAGATATTTGATTACTGGTTTTATTTGGTTACTCGCTGAGCTTCTAGCTCACCCCAAAAATATTTTATTCCCCTCCACAGGGCTCAAGGCGAAGGCAGGACTTGTTGTGCTTATTCATGTGAATGGATGGATTATCTCGTGTATGGTTTGAATTTGGATTTCCTTTTGCGTAATAGTTATTATTAGGGATTGTAATGAATGTTTGGAATCGATCGGATGTATACATACGTTCCACGCTTGGATTAGTTTCCGCTTCGTTTTGTTTATATGTAAATATTGGAGATTTACATTGTAATATTTGAGGTTTATTCTTGTAATATATTTAAGGATTGTAGTGAACGACTGAGTCCCGGCGAGAGCTGGGCAGGCGGCCCGCCGAACCCTCTGGTACGCCCTAGGGGGAGGTGGGGCCGTCACACTACCTTCTTGGATGATTAGATCAGAAATTTTGGTCACTCTTTGCTCCAGAAAACCGTGGCTTTTCAGCTCCCTTTTGCAGCTCAAAATACTCCTCAAGTGTTAAGCTAAGTGTAGTTCGAATTTGGAGTGAATTGGAAGAGGTTTGGTGAAGATTTGATGGAGGAATTGGAAGAACTCTTGAGCTGTTTTTCTTGCTTTGTTGTTCGGCCAGATGAGGGAGCAAGAGAGAGAAATTGTGGTCTGAAATGAGGCTTCCAAAGGAAGCTTAATGACTAAGGATTGGGTGCACAAAAGTCAACCGCAAAAAGTGCGCGCACGCGCGCGTTTTGTGCTCGATTCCTCTCGCGTTTGTTTCACTAGTGTACTAAACTTCTAATGCATTTATATTCATATAAATATTATTCACTCTTAATTGTCCCAAAATAAGGGTCTAAAGTTCCTCAATTTAAATTGCGCGTGTGAAAACGCGTATCTCCAATTTAAGCGTAATAACGCGAAACTTCCGAGAAATTCTTATAACGATAGTACTAATAACTATCACTTGAGTATTTAAACATTAAAATGCCTAATTTAGGTCCATTGTACATGTCTCCAATATTTCAAACCTATTGTACTCTCAATCGATCAAGATTTCCAAAGACGTGTTCACTATTTTTACAAAACGAGCTTCCGAAAATTAATTTTTGAAACAAGTCATTTTAAAAATATAATGAAACTATATTTCCATGTAATTAGGTCTCAAGAGCTTAGAAAATAATATTCGGAGTAAAAGACCAAATAAATAATTAAATAAGCTAGAAATAGGAGATTAAATAAGTAAATTTTGCGAGTCCTCACAACCTCCCCTCCTTAAAAGAATTTCGTCCTCGAAATTCATACCTTCTGTAATCTCAGACAACTCTGAACCATGTGGTGTGTTCATGTCATGCGTTCTTTCAGATGCCATTGGTCGGTTTCTCCTTCCATTGACTTGTCGAGGAACAGTTCCATTTCCTTGTTGAGTAGTAGTTTCTCGTGGATACCTCCTTGGACAGTCATGAACTTTATGATTGGTACTCCCACATCCCATACACTTTCGTCCCTTTAGCCAACAGTTTTCTTCAGTGTGATTCGTCCTTCCACAATATCCACAAGTCGGACGAGGTGTTGTGACCTGACTTGCTTGCGAGGTTTTCTTTGATCGTGTTTGTCCTACTGAAGTCCCTCGTGACATAGTTCCTTTTGGTTCCTTTATCATGAGTGGTGCAGGAAGTAACAGTCCTACTTCATCCACTTCTTTTCTAACTTTGGGTGGTGGTCCATTTTTTCCTAGTGTACTGTCAGATGTATCTCTTTTCCTTTTTTGAAAAGCTCTCAGTTGAGATTTTGTGCTTTCTACTCTTTGCGCTTTTTCAAGAGCGTCACTAAATGTTTCAACCTGTGCTGCGGCAAGGGCATCTTGGATTTCCAAATCTAATCCTTGGATAAACCGTCTTATTCTCTTCCGTTCAGTAGCCACCAATTCTGGGGCATATGTAGATAACTTCGTAAAGCGTGTTTCATACTCAGCTACGCTTAAAGTTCCTTGACGAAGCTTTATAAAATCATCTTCTCTCTTTTCTTGGACAAGTGGAGGAAGAAATTTCTCATTAAATTCACGCACGAAGTTTATCCAAATTCTCGGAGTTTGATCTCTTTCCCACTTGTTTCTTATAACATTCCACCATGCTCGGGCTGCTCCTTCAAGTTGAAATACAGCAAATGTGACTTGTCTCTCCTCTGTGTAATCCAAGGCATCGAATATATTTCTTATATTTTCTAACCAATTCTCAGCCACCTCTGGATCAGGCCCTCCAGCAAACTTGGGCGGAGAGAATTTCTGAAACCGCTCTAAAGCTCGATCCTCCCCTATCTCTTGGTTTCCACGTTGGTTTCCTTGTCCAACACCTTGACCTTGTTGAGCTACCAAGAGCTCTAGGATATCCGTCATGCGAGTTAAAACTTGTCCCATTTGGTCATTTCCTCTCCCAGCACTTGGCTCAACGTTTTGATCAATATCGGACCCATTAACTACTCTTTCATTTCGGGGTTGTCTAGGTTGACGTCCCTTTCGTTGTCCTCTAGTTTCCATGTCCACAACTAATCTATACGCACATGCATAACCCTCACACTTAGTTAAAATTGAACTACACTCATATACCAGTAGCAACATTTAAAGAGGATGAAGACACTTTCACAAATAACATTATCACTATACAAGTAAACACAAACTAGAGTTCATTAAATCATAACACAAATTATGGCCAAGTAAAGTTCATGCCAAGTCAAAGTCAATAACAAAAATAAACAAGTGATTATCACAAGTACATTCATCTCCAAGGCGCAAACTCTTAAGTTCTACTCCCATCGTCTCACTATGAAAGATCACCAGTAGAGATTCACTAGATTAATTGGAACTAGACGATTCTCGTTCCCTAACATGCTCGATTTCAATCCCAACACAAGGATCTTTTGGGTTACGATATTTTCCATCTTCCACTCTTAATTATTGTACCATCTTAACCAAACAATTATTGGTTTCCTGTAACCATTCACATGAAATATCGATTCATTCTTATTCCCCACAAATGGAGATATAAAGTCCCTATGGTTGCTTTCCACTCCCAAGTACTCGGGTTCAAGAATCCAAAATAGGATAATTCACATCTCGAGCCGGCCGGTCCCAAGAGTAAATCACCACATTCGAGATTCCTACCCAACATACATATCAAATTCCCTCCAATTATCAAGATAAAGGTTTTACAACCTATAACATTCATGATTCACAACTTACATTTCTAGAAGGGCACTTAAGTCTTTACTTAATCACATAGTAAGGACCAAACACCACTTGGCCCTATCTTGCTCCTTTGTAGAGACCACGTGAAGTGGCTCTAAATTTCATCACTACAAGCAATCATTTAACTTTCAGAATAGTCCCACAGTCCGGCATCCTAAACATTTAAGCCTAGGATACACTACAAAATCTGAAGCCTAAGCTCTGATACCAATTGTAACGCCCCCACTTCTCCCTAAGGCGAACCAAAGGGTATCCGCGGGACGCCTTAGGGAGAAGTGGGGGCGTTACACTTATAACCGAAAATTGTGTCTAAAAATGTAAGGGAGAGAGAGAAAAATTCATGGCTTTGGTGGTGACAAGTGTCACCACCCTATGGTCCCTTAGTTGATATTTTTTTTCCTTGCGTTCTTATCACCTTGGAGCTGTCTTTCTTCTTCATTTTTTCGCTATCTTGGCTGAGAGAGAGAGAGAGAAAAACCCAAGGGAGAGCTGCCTAATCCATCTTGAATTTGGATCATCCAAGTGAGGAAACAAAAAACTAAACCGATTAAAACCTTCCTTGAGTGTTTAGCTAGTGGTGTGTTGGTGAAATTTTGGAAGGAAAAGCTAGGGCTGCTCTTGGTAGTCATTTAGCAAGGTAATAATGCTGTTTTCCCCATTTCTTACTCTTAATCTTGTTTAACTTGGCTTAGCACCTTAAATTTGTGGCGGATGATAGCTATCATCATGTTTTGGGTGGATATAGTGTATGTTTTCTTGAGTTACATGAGTTAGAGTTTGAGGTTTTTGCTGCCTATACTTGTTGTATGGAGGTATATGTTGTATCTAAGTTTATATAAGTGATGGTGGTAGTGATTGAAGCAAGAAATGAAGAAAAAGTCCTTTGAATCCCAAAATTCCAGATTTCTGGAAAATTTCAGTACTGTTCTGTCCGGTTTCTTTGCCCTAGGTTAGAGGCCGAATTAGGATTGGCATAAAACATTAAAGTTGTAGAGAATGATATTTTATAGGTACCTACAAACTTTCAGCTCAATCGGAGCAACGTAGCCTGTGAAAAGACCAAATTACCCTCACTATTTTAGGATGTTTCCAGTGTTCCATTTTAGTCAGTTCATCCAGTTTATCATATTTATTCACTAGGATCCATGCTGATTTATCCATTTTCTAAAACATGAAAGTTTTTGTACTCTGTATTAGCTTTTCAAAGCATCCAAGAGCACCTTAAACGGACCTTGGTAGCCTGAGATATGACCATTCTAGTGCAGTGCGGATAATTAGCTGTATAGTTGGAAGTTGGCTCTGTAATTTGGGAATTTGACCAGGTTACACTGGAAATTTGACTAAGTGACCTTCATGAAAGTTGTAGGACTTCGTCTTAGCTTCGAAACGGTATAATTTTCACTTCAATCCGATAAGCGTAGTATCGGTTGTGTCATTTCCGCAAAAACCTATCAAATCTGTCTTTTAATAAAGCTTATTTCCGCACTTGTTATTAACTTGAATTTTGTCCTTGTATTGTCTTGAGCCTATTGGACGGCTATTGAAGTTAGATTGTTGTGTGTGTACCTTTGGGTTTGAATGAGAAAAATAATGAAGCCATAAATGGCTGGAAATAGGAAAATACAAAGGGCATGCTGCCCAAATTTACGCTCGAGGACCAGAAAACTATACTTATACTTTGTACTAGTAGTTATTCGGATTTTCTTTGGTTCACTTAACCTTTGGAGGGGTTTAACTGTAATATTTTCTCTTGTCTATTATTAGGGTTTCTTGGCGATTGAAAGTGTTATCCGGGAGGATACTTTGGACATTATTTTGCTTAAATAGGTGAGTGTTCTATATACGTTTTGTTTCTATGACTATGAGGATTGTTGTGACTATGTGATTATTTGTGAATATTTGATTAAATGTTAATTGTTTTCTATGATTTCTAAAATGAACTTTTGCTAGGTGAGTGTGTACTTTATCGCACTCGACCTAAATAAATATGAAATTTTCGGTGATTAAATGTTGAAATACTAGTTGCGCATGAATGTAAGCCTTTTTGGCTCAACTGGGCCCTTGCCCTTGTTACCGATCGACTCGAGCCAGAAGCGGACTCGGTCGGGCGATATGGTGACCTGGATGAACATTTGGTATACTCGAGTATTACCTTGTAGTCCGGCTAATGTCCGGATGGGTGGAGTCCAGTCAACGTCCAGATGGGGGGGAAAGCCTGGCCAACGTCCAGGAGGAGGTGAATGAGAATGAACAAACAAACATAAAAAATGAGGGGTTTTACTTACAAAGATGCATTTTTTTTTAATTGGAGGAATAAGGGATTGAATAGGGAACAAACGAACGAATTGCTCCTTGTGAGCCTGTATCCTTTTAATGAATGTATTATCATTGTTTTATATTGGACATGTTTTCTGGATTATTTGTTATTACATGATTAATGTCCTTGTTCAATTACTTGCTTTTGTATATAGAATCTCACTGAGCTTTTAGCTCACCCCTTTAGTTTGTTTTCCTTAACAGGGGAAGGCGAGCAAGGACGAGAGCTCGGTTTAGACTAGCCTAGACCAGTTTCTGATTTTGTAATGGTTCTCGCCCTAGTGCTTGGCACGGGCTGGATGTGTGGTGAACTGAGAACCTTTGTATATTCGATGTTTGTACTCCCTTTTGAGATACTAATGCACATAAGTTTTGAGTTAAGTTTTGGATCATCGTTATATCTATTCCTGTGATTTATTTCAATTTTAATTGAGAACTGTCGTGAGTGAGTGAGTCCCAGCGAGAGCTGGGCAGGCGACCCGCTGAACCCTGGGGTACGCCCTAGGGGGGGTGGGGCCGTCACAATGCGAGCGAGAGCGTGAGATCTGTGCAGACTAGCCTAGACTAGTTCTTTTAAATTTTGTTTTGTTTTTTCGATTTTCTCGCGCTAGTGCTTGGATAGGGTTGGATGTATTAAGAACTGAGATTTTTCGTTTTATTTGGGATTGTATATTATTTGGAGATAGAAATGAATGTAAGTATGCATTTCAAGTTTTGGATTGGTGATTTCACTTTTCCTCGAGGTTATATCTTATTTTGCTTGAAGAGAATAAATGAGTCCTGGCGAGAGTTGGGCAGGCGGTCCGCCGAATCCTTTGGTTCGCCTTAGGGGAAGGTGGAGCTGTCACACCCTAGAAGACATGTTGAGATCTTGTATTGTAGATTTTGGAGAAAACATGGAATTGAGGAAGTGTGACAACCCACCTTCCCCTGAGGCGAACCAAAGGGGTTAGCGGACTGCCTGCCCAACTCTCGCCAGGACTAACGGTGCAGTTACATCGATCTAATACGTTCCAGAACATACAAGCGCGCGTAACAAGTCGAAAACACAAAATAAAAAAAATGAAAAAAAATCGGAGCCGGCCATGAATAGTACTGGCCACGCCAAAATCCGGCCAAATATCACGCAAACATACACATCTTGAATTTCAGCATTTACATACCAAAATGGCCTACAAATTATCCCATAAGTTTATACATGTACGGTTTGCCAAATCAAAAGAGAAAACGGACCCAAAAATGCATTTAGGGTTTCAATCAATGAGCTATACAAAAGATATGTACATCTAGCTTGTGACAGCCCCACCTTCCCCTAAGGCGAACCAAAGAGGTTAGCGGGCTGCCTGCCCAGCTCTCGCCAGGACTAACGGTTCAGTTTAGAGCGATCTATTTCGTTTCGGAACTTATAAACGCGCGTAAACAAGGCAAAAGGGCAAAATAACCCAAAATAAAAAAAAATTAAATTTGGAGTCGGTCATGAATAGTAACTGACCCGTCAGAACGCAACCAAATATCGAACAAACATTCACATCTTGAACTTTAGCAAATACAATCCAAAGTGACATACAAAAGTTGTCAAAAGTGAATATATACACGGTTTGCCAAATTGAAAGTGAAAACGGCCCTAAAGATACATTTAGGGTTTCACTTCATATACCATACAAAAAAAATATACATCTAGTTCATTCGTCAACCATCTATCAAGATTCATTCCAAAAGAGTCATATTCCTGTAAGGAAAACAAAAGAAACGGTGTGAGCTAATTGCCCAGTGAGATACTATCACTTACGCAACCAAGTTCACATAAGCATCAAGCTTTTATTCAATATAGTAAAATAAGCAAAGGCACACGTCAAATATGGTGATAAAAGGATACAGATGGCTCTCAAGAGCCCTTTTCCTCGTTTGCCTTTCTTGATCGAACGTCATTGACTCTCCGTCAATGTTCAACAATAACCAACTGTAGACTCCACTTTACTTCCATTCCTTCCACCTAACATTCCCCAACCGGGCCCGAAATCCAAACACTTGCATTGTGGTATTACTCGAGTAAACCGGAATCGAGAGTCTATAATACTACAAGATTCCATATAACATTGCCCCAAGGCGCATTAATTGGCACGACCAAGCCCTCGCCGGCTCGATTCAATCAAGTACCAATGGGGTCGAGATCATTGATAACTGTAGACACCAAATTTTGAATAATTTTATGTAGCATCTATTTCATGATTTTCATTTTAGATTGCTTGCATTTTAGTTCGTTATTGTGTGTTTTGCACTATTAGTTGTTATGATATTTTAGTTTTATTCATGTTCGCCCTTTTAGTTGACCTATTTCATTTGCTATTTATTCTTATTTACTTTTAGTTTTAGTTTTTAGTTTTAGCTTTTAAGTTTAAGATTAGCATAGAGTTTTTAGAAAAAGAAAAGGAAAACATCAAAAATATGTTTTAGTCATTTTGTTTTTATTCAATGCTTTCTTGAAAGAAAAATGAAAATGAAAAATCATAAAAAAAGGAGAAAAGAGAAAATTGAAGAAAAAGAGGAAAAAGAAGAAAAATTCAAAAAAAAATAGGCTTTAGTTGGATTGGAAAAATGAAAAAAAGAAAAAGAAAAAAGGAAAATTTGTTCACAAAAATATGTTTATTTCTTTAAATTCAATCTTTGGGCACTTTAGTTATTTCTATTAAGTTATTTTGAGAAAAAGAAAATGATGAAAAATGAAAAATTGAAAATTTAATTAAAAAATGGCCATTTTTTGTTTAGTTTTTTGTTTAAAATTATTTTTTGTTTTGTTATTATTATTATTACCTGGTTTGTGTAACTTTTTTTATTATTATTATTTATATTTTATTTTATCATTTCTGTAATTATCAAGTTGTTTAAAAAAAAAAATTATCGCAGCATGCACGCTGCAATTTTTTGCAGCGTGCAAAGGACAGCCTCAACAGCCATTGGATGGCTGGATATGAATGCGAGAGGTAAGCCTTCATCCTCACCATTGAGGTGAGGGTTTAGGAGATTGGGAAGTGGATATAAAATGGATAAGAAGGTTCAGCCGTAAGGGGGTTTTGAGAGAGAAAGGAACGGCTGAAAATCTGGGGAGAGAAGGGAGTGAACGGCAGAACTGAGAGCAAGAGGGAAAAGGGGCAGAGCTAGGAAGAAAGAGGGAGGACAATCGAGAGAGAGAGCTAGTGGGGAGAGAGTGGAACGGCTAAGGAAAACTGAGAAGAGAGAGACAAAGGTTGTCGGCTGTAGACTAAAGGGAAAAATCAGAAACAAGCAAAAGAAAGGAGAGGAAAACAGGCTGAGAAATCAGAGAGGCTGATGGGCGGCTGATTAGGAAGAAGGAGTAGAGCATACAGAGAGAGAGAGAAGACAACTGCATCATCATCGCTCCTCCGTCGAGTGTTTGCTGAATCGTTCAAGTTCTTTCTTCATTTCAGGTATCGATTTCTTCTTTTAAAGGTCAAAGTTTTTTCCTTTAGTTATTTGTTTGCATTTCTGTGTCCTTGTTGATTCTGGTCTGGCTTCAATATGACTAAGGTTTCTTGTTTTTGGGTTTGGTAAAATCTGAAGTTTGGGTGGGGGGTTGATATTTCACATATGGGTGTTTTGGCCGAGAGAAAATGGTTAAAGTTTCCAACTTTGGTTGGTGGTTCGTCTTAGGTTGAGTTTTGGGTTGCAAGACTAGATTTTTCTTGTAAGTTAGTGTCATAGATTCTCATTTTAAGTATTGCTGCTGTCCATGTGAGGAACAAGAACCAAACCAGAAAATGGAGTGCTTCTTCGGCAAGTTGAATTTCTGACTTTTAATTCGTTGATTTCCCTTTTCGTTCTGTGAGTTTGTAAGCTGTTTTTGGGTAGTTATAGGTATAAAATGCATGTTTTGTATGTTTGGGGGCTGAAACACTTGAATTAAGATCAAATGCTTGCTGAAAATGATCATTTCAGGTTGCTGAACCACCTTTGCACACATATTTTTCCAGAATTTTTTGCATGGCTTCAGTCTGGTTTTTGTTCGTCTGGATTGGGGTGGTTGTATAGTTACTTGCGTAGTTTAAAGCTGTGATGTTGGGGTTGAAGGGTATCTAATCAAAGTCGTGTGTTTGAATTGGAAATTTGAGTTAGGAAACAAAAAAAAAATGCAGCAGGCTTCACTTTTGGCTGCTGAATTTTTCGAGTGTTTGAATTACTTAGTTTGCTGGTTATTTGAAATATTTTGAGAGGTGTTTAACGTGGTTTTGAGTGAAGTTGATTTGAAGTTTTAAATGAACTTGGTTTTGCCGAAAGTTTACATGCAAGGATAGAAAGTCATGGCTGAAAATTGCAGAAGCCAAATCCGCAAGTCTGTTGAAAGGTTCAAGCAGTTTGCATGTTTTTCCATGCTCATGGTTCATTGTACCATGGCATTTATGTGTGTTTTGAAGTAATGATTTTGTTAGGTGAAAGGTTTGGTTAAAGATGAGGTGCTAAAGTCCAAAGTTTGTGTTTGAAAATGCAGCAAATTAGTACAGAAGCCTAAGCTGCCACAATTTTTCTGTGATGTTTTCTTCTCTGTGTTTGATTTGTTGAGTTTTCCTACTTAACCTGCATGCCTAATCTTATGTTTGAATGGAAGAAAAGAAGGTTTGGTGTTGAGTTTGCATTCTTTGAATCACAGGAAACGTAAACTAGCTTGAATGTTGGCCAAGTAAAATAGATTTCCCTAAAAATTCTGAATGGTGGGTGAGTTGTCTTGAACCAATCTGAATCATGAGTTGGTTTCTCATTCCAGATTTCTCTTTGTTTTTTTGTATGCATAAAAGGTGTTTTTAAGAATGAGTTTGCAACCTTTAGCGAGTGCTAGGAAGCTGGATTTTCTTCTTGGTTAAAATCTTTTCTCTTGCCGCATAAGGCTGCTGAAGTTCCAAAGTCTCGGCTGACTCTCTTTGGCTGCAGAAATGTTTCCTAAGCTTTGCATGAAGTCACCTGAACTGTTCAGATTTTGCATGTCTGTTGGCTGACCTTTGGTGTTAAATTTATAAGTTTCATGATGCAAAATGAGAGGAATGTATGGTAGTTTTTTGTTTGGATTTAATTGAGTCTGAAAGCTGTTAATGCCGAATTGAGGGAAGCTTTCATCAGAATTCTTGTTGCAGGCAATGTTTACGTAGCTTTGCATGGTTTTGCATGAAACTATTTTTGAAAATTTCACTTTAACCCCCCAAGTCTCCCCTTGTTCTACTATGACCCACAAATTTGAGAAAGCTAATCAATTGGGTCCCTGTGATTTTTGCAGCAATGCATTATGGCCCAATTACATTCCAATGTCTTGCAATTAGGTTCTAAGGTGTTTGCATTTGAATCATTAATTGATCTTTATTATTTTGGGGACCTTTGAAGCTCTTTGATGATTCATTTTGACGTTGATTGTGATTGATTAGTGGTCGTTATTGGGTCCTAGAAATGCAAGTTTAAACCATTCATGGACCTTCATTCACTCTTGGATTCTTGAGATATGATGTTTGCTTGGATTTTAATTTTTACTTGGGGACCTTTGAGTTTTTAAATGCTTCAATTAGGTTCAAATGATTTGAGTAGTGCTTGCATTTGGGTCTTTAGTGGATGTTATGCTTGGAGGTTGGATGATCATGTCTTTGCTTGGTCTTTAATTAGCTTTTTACTTCATTAAGTTGTAATTGGGGGAAAATTTGATGATTTGGTGGATTTCAATTGTTTTGTTTATATCTTATAACTAAATTGGTGCGTTAATCCTTTGCTTTGAATGGTTTTATGTAACGACCCCACCTCCCCTTAAGGCGTACCAGAGGGTTCGGCGGGCCGCCTGCCCAGCTCTCGCCGGGACTCAGTCGTTCGCTACAGTTCTCAATTAAAAATTGAAATAAATCACTAGAATAAATAGGGCATTGATCTAAACTTAAAGCGGAACTTATATACATTGCCAACCCAAAAGAGAATATAAACATCAAATATACAAGGGTTCTCAATCCTTCATACGTCCAACCCGTGCCAAGCACTAGGCGAGAACCGCTACAAAAGAAACAAAAGAAACAAAACTAGATTGGCTAGTCTATCTCAAGCTCACGTCCTCGCTCGCCTTCCCCTGTAAGGAAAACAAAACTAAAGGAATGAGCTAAAAGCCCAGTGAGGTTCCGAACACATAATCAGATAATCAATCCAATACATTAAACATGGAGTATCAATAATTCAATAAACATTTACAATGGAAAGCGATAGTAACACATTCATTAAAAGGATACGGCTCACAAGGAGCAATTCGTTATTTCGTTCATTCGTTCTCCTGACATTTCCCCTTATTCCTCCAATCATTAGAAAATGCAATTTTCGTTTATCAATAAACCCTCGTTCGTTCGTTCGTTCGTTCATTCATTCATTCACCCCCGTCCTGGCCGTTGGCCAGTCTCCACCAACCTACACGGTAATACTCGAGTATACCAAACGTTCACCCAAGTCCCTAATCGCCCGACCGAGTCCGCTTCTGGCTCGAGACGACCGGTAACAAGGGGCAATGGCCAGTTCAGCCCAAAAGGCTTACATTCATGTGCAAGTAACATTTCAATCATTAAATCCTTGAAAATTGCACAGTTATTTAGGTCGAGTGCGATAAAGTACACACTCGCCTAGAAAGCTCATTTTGGAAATCATTAAAAGCAATTAACACATTAGCAAATGATAACAACAAGCCATAAAGTCAAATAAGGAACACTCACCTAGATATAACATGCAAAATCCTTCCGGACATTACCCTTAGTCAGCAATGAAACCTAAGGTTGAACAAGAGAACATATTACAGTTTATCGAGCAAAACATTTAAGGAAAACAAAGAAACCCGACTAATTAGGAGTAAAACGTGTAAAGATGACTTTCAAGTAAGAAGAGGGTTGTTTGAACCCCAGGATGAAAAATCGTGTTTTTAAAATGGAAAACCGGTCATGGTATTGGCCAAACAAAAGTATACAAGTTCCAATAGAAACCTAGCCCTCGAGCGAAAATTTGGGCAGCACGCCCTTTGTGTTTACCTAATTTTCCAGCCATTTTGGCTTCATTATTTTTCCTCAACCACAACCCAACATCACACATAAGCAATTCAAGTCAAGAGCTGTTCCATAGGCTCACAATATCATAAGAATAAGAATTACAACAATCACAAGTGCAGAAATTCAACTTAGCACAAGACAGATTTGACGTACGAATGCGGAAATAACATATCTGAAGCTACGCTTATCGGATTGAGACAAAACCTATGCCATTTCGAAACTAAGACACAGAGATACAATAGTCATGAAGGTCACTTAGTCCAGTTCCTAATGTAACTTAGTCAAATTCTCAAATTACTAAACCAGAAACCAATTCGTCGGCTGTTTAAACGCATAACACTGTAATGGACATAACTCAGAGTACACAAGTCCGAATCAGGTGTTCTTAGAGGCATTTGAAATCTAATTCAGAATACTAAAACTTTCATGTATTGGGAAAAAGCTAAATCAGAATGGATCCTAGTCGAAAAACGTGATAAACTGGACTTAACTGATCACACGGACTGCTTGGGAAATACTTAAAACAGTAAGGGTATTTCGGACTTTTCATGCCCTACGTTGCTCCGATTGAGCTGAAATTTTACAGGCCCCTACAAAATACCATTCTCTACAACTTTCCTTCTTTGACCCAAGGCCAATTCGGCCTCTAACATGCAGTTACCAAACCGGACAGAATGGAAGCTAGAATTTCCAGAAATCTGAAATTTATAGTTTCTAGTGCAACTTTCCCCAATTTCTCACTTCTCACACTACCAAAACATCTTATACAACATTAATTGTAACATACAAGCATCATACAACAAGTTGGGCAGAATTTCCCAAACCCTAGTTCATCATATAAAGAGGGGAAAAACTTCCAAACATGCTAGCATCCATGATTCCACTACTACTCAAGTTACTAGACTTAATTTAACCAAGATTGAAAGAAAAATTTAGAGAGATATCATCTTCCTTACCTTAATATGAGTTCTCCAAGTGTAGCCCAAGCCTTCTCTTTCCAAAATTTCACCACCAAACACTAGCTAATCACTCAAGGAGAAGTTTAATCGGTTTAGTTCTTTTGATTTCTCACTTTGTAGCTTGAATCAAGAAGAAATGAAGAAAGTTCACTCTTGTTCTTCTCCTCTCTCTCTCTCAGCTCCCTTGGCAGAAATATGAAGAGGTATGAAGCTAAGTTGTCTTATATTAAAGCCAAAAGGATTAGAACTAATGGTGTCCACAAATTGCCCAACACTTGGCCTAATCTTGGCCACTAATTTTTCTCTTTCTTTCCCTTGCTTATGAGCCACAAATTTCGGTCAAGCTTGCTGCCAAGAGAGAAGATATTTTGCTCAAGTTCAATAAATTTGTTTGGTAAGCAAAAATGGTGGTCAAGTGGTGCGTTCAAACGGTAGTGCGCGGGACCCGCCGGTTCGCGCCGTTTTTCTTAAAAACTCACGTACTAGGGTTTTTACTTCCCATTTACTAACCTTATATCATTGCTACCAATCACATATTATTTCTCACTTAAAAGTCACTTTTAATCCTCAAATTTAATCCTTACTCTGTACCGAAAATTCATCCGGCGAAAAATCGCGAAAACCCTAATTTTGCTCCAAACTTGAAACCGAAGCGTAAAACCCTATTTTCTAGGTTTATCTACACTTAATGTGAAATATTTGGGTAGTGGCCTTTGGTAAATACTAATTTTCAAATAAAAGGGTATTTTTGAGGAAAAATACAAGGAATTTGCGAGTCCTCACATTTTAGCACATGTTATCCCGTTAGTTGGTGACTTAGCCCAGTTTAAGTCTCGTCCATTTAACACTACAAAAGGGAGCGGTATAATTCCTTTTACCTTTTTTGTTTCTCTTATGTGACTCAACGTGCTAAGTGAATTGCATGTCTACTTTGCTTTCTTAGCTTTTCTTTAATTCCTTTTACTTATGTCATTTACTTTTTGTTTTCATTAAGTTATTCTTTTAATGGGGTATGTGTACACCTCTTGGCTTGTAATAGATAGGACTGTGGCGAGCAATTTGGTCCATTCTCCCTCTTCCCCCTTTTGTTTTAGTTAGTGAATGTAATAGGTTCATTAGCTTGGTTGCATGCCCATGTGCTACGTGTTACTTGCTTTATTAGGGCCTTGCATCTAGTCGAGCATGCTAAGTGTTATGTGCTACGTGTTTATGAATTTTGATATGCCTACTCGCTTTCCATAGCCTTGAATGAATGTGATGGATGAATGCACGTCACCACGCTAGTCCAACGCTAGTTGTGGCCCTTGTACGCCACCACACTAGTCCAACGCTAGCTGTGGTTCATTGTTCCGTTCCACTAGTCCAACGCTAGTAGGAACTCATAGAGGGCTAGTCCAACGCTAAACCCAATAGGTCCATTTCCTTTTCATTAGTGCATTATTTGCATGTTCACTACATATCATGTAATTTTCCTTAGTTTTATCATTTGGCATGCTCCTCTAAACCTTTCCCCTTCATTTTAGGTCTTGCATTTCATGCTAGTTAGGGTACATTTGCTTGAGTGTCCCCTCCGATAAGGGAAACGAGCGAGTGTGGCTACTCGATAGCCTTAGCACGCTAGTTTTGCCTTCTAATCAAAGGGAAAATCGAAGTCGAAAAAGTTAGGAGTCATTCCCATACCCGACCTGATGCATTCCTTTAGGTTCATTCATTCTCATTTTTCACTTACTTACTTTTTTTAATTCACTTTTCCTTTCCTTAATTGTTCATTTTGGTTTCTACTTCACAAATTTGCGCTTAATTACATCTATATACACTTATCACTATATTTCATACACTTGCACACAAACACTTGGATTTTTCCATACAATTGCACACATGCACCTTTTTATACACTTGCACACTTGCACTTGAATCATCATTTGCATTAATCGACCTCTATAAGGTTTTCTTTCATTGGCCGCCACAACTCATGTGGTTGGGACCAAGAACCTTACAAGAGACATCCTAGAATCTAGGGTTTGCATTCATGTAGTACATCCAAATGTAATAAATTCTTTGGTTAAAACAAGAAAATATTTGATTAAATATGCAACTAGCCTTGGCTAGGTCAAAGGGGTGCCTTGGATTTTATCCTTGCCTTCCCCTTTGTCAAATGTGACTCCCGAACCTTTTTCTTTGGTTTACGTAGACTAGGAGTCGTTTAAAAAGGGTTTCTCACTACTTTTTCCTATTTTTATTTAAAAATACATTTTTTAGGTGATTTGGTACACCTTAACTCATTACCAAGTGGCGACTCCGTATTTTTCAAAAAACCCTTTTTAAACTATAATTTTGGGTCAAATCGTCGCATTCTCAAACCCCCATTTAGACCCACTTTTCTTTTAAATCAAAATTCATTTTTCAATCACAAAAATACATTTTTCAAACCATTTATTTATTTATTCAAAAAATGGGGCGCGACAGTTGGCGACTCCACTGGGGACATTTGAGAGTCCGAGCAAATTTGATTTAATCAACCTTTTTCTTCTTTTAACCTTTTCATATATCACATTTGGGTGTTTTAGGGTTGCATTTTTTTTTTCTTTTTAGGACTTTGCATTTCGCGCGTATTAATCAATCCCTCGACTCACGAATGTATGTTTGAATGAATGTTTACTTGTTATCTCGCGCTTGCATTGCATTTGGGGGGGTGTGTGTCACCTTTAGAGCCTCGCGTGGTTCTCAACCCCTTCCCTCAAAATAGGGAACACTCCATACGTGCACGTTTACTTATTGTTATCCCATTTGATTTTATTTTTCGTGGGCGCTATCCCACACCGCCTTGTAGGATTAGGATTGATTGCCTTGGGTAGGCGGATGGTGTGCACTGCGCCCATAGCGCTACCTAAGGGATCACTCGAGCCACCGATCAAAGGCCTTGGGAGTGATGACCCTTGGCCTTTAGGTCTAAAGGCTTGGGGACCTTTTAAACCTTATCGAGTCTAGTCGCATTAGTGAACCCCAACCTCATGCATCCATATTAGAATTTTCCTAGGTTAGAGTCGGCTTCACCCTCTTTTAAGCACATTAGGCACGAGGGAAGGGGTTCTACCCCTTTTACTTGTTTTATTATATTTCTTTTCTAAATTGCTCCCGATGTGTTATGTGTACTATCAATTGCACTAACCATTCTTTTGTTTTCTTGGCTTGCATTCATGTGCTTTAGCAATAAGAGGCTACTTTGGCACTCTTTTAGTGACCTACCCATTAGATAACTCACATGTTTAAATTTCAGTCATTGCACTTAATTTTCAATAAATACATTTCATTTTAGACCTTTTTCCCCCCGATGCATTATTCATGTCCTTTAGGCCATATTTGTCACATATTTACATCGCTTTAATAAATGGCATCATGCATTAAACCTTAGAAGGAACGCCAATTAGGCAATTTCCATGTTAGGGAAGCCAACCCTAATCCCATAGGTATTTAACCCTACTTTTGGGAGATTTTGCACGTCTACTTTTTGCAATTTAACCTAAGGGGTAAAATCCCAAGGTAACGGTACTTAAGTGAATTCCTCATCCAGATGACGCAGTATCGAATGCTCAATCAAGTTCCCCGAGAGCTGAATCAGTGGAGGAACAACCTATCCTATGAAATTGGGGGGCTATTTCAATATGTGGGACATTTACCGAGCCTAGTCGATATCATACCCAATGTGTCCGCTATTCAAGCACTGATCAATTATTGGGATCCAGATGTCTCGGTTTTCCGATTTGGAATGTGCGAACTCACCCCAACCATAGAAGAGTTAGAAGGATTATTGCAAATGCCGGGAAAGGGTAGTCCTATGGTATACCCAAGCGGAGGAACCAGAGAGCAGTTTTGCCGATTTCTAGGATTAAGGAGCAATAGTTTAGATCAACACCCTGATGCTAGATCTTGTCCATTGAGGTTTCTATATGACCGGTTTGGGGAAAAGGAGTCCTTTGAGCGCCATCAGATAGATTACTTCATAACAAAGGGACAATGGGAAGAGAAACGAGTACAAGCTTTTGGGTTGGTTTTGATCAACTTATTGCTATTCCCTCAAAGGCATGGAAAGGTGACATTTGCAACCATCAATATGATTCAGAATCTTTTCTTAGGAATTCAGGAAGCAACACCAACTTTGATACCCGTTGTCATAGCAGATATCTTCTCAGCCCTTACTAATTGCCAAAGGAAAGGGGGTTTCTTCTACGCGTCAAATTTGGTACTTCAAATATGGATCATGGAACATTTGGCGAAGAGATCACTTAATCCTATGGGTTCTTGCCTCCCAGTTGAGAATTGGATTGATTCGCATCGAGAGAGAGTCGGTCACTACTACCGCGTTATGTCATCAAACCAGTTTATCGAGGAATTCAACAATTTGACACCAGAAAAGGTGCAATGGGTTTTAGATTGGACTAAGGTTAGGAACCCAGCTTTTAAGACCACTCAACATGATTTCATTCCTTTAGCTGGAGTCAATGGTCTAGTAGCCTATATTCCGCAAAGGGTTATGAGACAGTTTGGCTACCCGCAAAGTATTCCTATGGTACAAAGGGTTGAAGATCTCAGATTGGGTACGGTAACCGAGGGTCGGAGCATGGTATTAGAGGCTTGGGGAAATCTGCGAGGATTTGAGAATTTGCAGTTGGAAATGGTAAACAAAATGGCACCTGCAGTTATGCCTGGGTACAACGAGTGGATCAAGCAAATGGTGGAACATGATAGGGCAAGGCAACAATCATCATCAGCCAGTCCCGAAGAACAAATGGAGAGGCTAAAAAAAGAATTAGAGGAATCTCAAGCCTAGCTTATAACGGCCAACAGAGTTCTAGAAAATAACCAAGTGCAGCTGAGGAGGGAGAAAAAAAAGAATGAGAAGCTAGAGGAAACCATAGACGCTTTTGATAGGATTAGGGAAGGAGCTCGTAAGCTCAGTTTAGGGAGCTCTAGAGAATCACAAAGTACAAGTCTCTCGAGACATAGGGATTTTGTAAACATGGTTACGAAGACCATTGACGAAGTTGTAAAGAAAGTTTGAACCATTCTGCAATATTATGAGAAGCTTTCCATTTTAAGGTTCTAAATTCACTTACAGGTTTGGAAATGGGATTTTACCCCGAAGGCTTGCATCATGCTAGGCCAACCCTTGGCACAAAAAGGGTTCCCCAAATAGGACATGCATCCGAATTTTTCAAATAGTTACTAACTCATGTCTTTTTCTTTTTCTTTTTCTCTTTTGAATAAATTGCAGAAATTCAGTAACGATTGGTTTATCTAAAGCAGTCTTTTGCATTCTCAGGTAAAAATTTCAAAATAGCTTTTCGGAAAAGCCCCATTATTACGCGATCCCGAAGTAAAGCCCAAAGGAATCGTGTAGACATGAGTACTCAACCAGAATCATCCGATAAGGCCGTTGCAACTACCCAGCCGGAAACTGCAAGTCCTGAGGTTCAGTTGACAGAGTTACTCACAAAATTTGGGGAAATGGCGTCGGAAATGGCCGCTCAGAAGAAGTTGATTGACGAGCTTGTTAGTAGCGGAGTGCAACCTGAGCCTGTACCCGCTACACAACCACAATCCGAACCATTTGTTATTCCTCCATTTCAAGCCACGTTTGAGGGAACTTTTAACCCGCAATATGCTTTTACTCAAAATCCTCCTTTCTACCCTCCTTATAGTCAAGGATTTCAGCCTCAAAGCGACCCAAACATGCATTTGAACCCACCAGCTTTTTATCAAACCACCGCAGAACCCGTGATACCGGAGCACACTTTCCAAAATAAGCCTGAAATGGGTGAATCTTCTGCTCCAATTGATATGAAGTTGCTCAAACGTCTAGATCGTTTCGATGAATTTATAAGGAAGAGCCAGGGGTTGAATAAGCAGGGAGTCCTGGATTATGATGAATTGTGCCTTTTTCCGAACGTGCAGTTGCCTGAGGGGTTCAAAACCCCTAAATTTAACAAATATGATGGGACGGGTAATCCCAAGACACATCTCCGACTATTTGCCAACAAATTGGGAAAGCCCGTGGACGATGAGAATTTGCCTTTAAGGTTGTTCCCCGAGAGTCTGGAAGGGGATGCGCTTGACTGGTATTCCAACCTGAAACTTGAAGACGTGAAAACCTGGATTGATTTGTCTAATGCATTTGTGAGATAGTACGAGTACAACTGCGAGTTGGCTCCCACCCGAACTACGTTAGAAGGAATGAAAAGGAAGCCTTCCGAGGACCATAAGACTTATGCCAAGAGATGGAGAAAAGTAGCTGCAAAGGTCGAGCCACCAATGACCGAGGATGAAATCATACGTACTTTCATAAAAGCTCATGATCCGCCGTACTTCGAAGAGATTTTTCGTATGACCGGATGTTCGTTTGCTGCAATTGTAAATAAACTTGAGGAGTTTGATGACTTTGTGAGAGCTGGGAAGATTGTCAATGTCTCCGCCCTCAAATCTCAGTTGGATGCTTTACAAGGGCAAGGAAGCAATGCGAAAAAGTCGCCGTTCAAAAAGAAGGAGGGGGACGCAACCTTTATTTGGAACCAAAACCCTTCGCCTAGACCCCGATATCAACACAATCCAACTTACCAACCACCTTATCATTACTATTCGAACCCGTACCCTGTATATACTACCAACATCCACCACCCTCGACCTCGCCCAAGCTATCCAAACCCACCTTCAGCCCCTTTTCAAATTTCTCAACCAAATCCACCCCAAAACCGACCACGCCCTCCATATAACCCAAGATTTCCGCCTCCAAATAGACCTGTTTACAACCATCCTCAACCTTCTGAACCTTACAACCGACCCCCTAGTCGTACATTTACCAATTTAGGTAGGCCTTTAGACCAATTATATGACCAGTTAAAGGCCGCCGGGAAAATTGGTACAGTACCCCCTCCTGCCTACCCATATGGCATGCCCGCGTGGTATAATCCACAAGCTGTCTGTGCTTATCATTCTGGGGCCCCCGGACATGCCACCTTTGATTGCAAGGCGCTTAAGCATAAAATTCAAGATATGGTTGAAGCCGGGGAGATTGTAATCCGGAAAAGGGAGGCGCCAGGGCCGAACGTAAATAGGAACCCTTTACCGGAACATGCTAATATCATTGGGGTTATTCTGGATGATGCGGAGTATGTGGAACCAGCCAGAGAATTGGCAAGGGAAGCTGAAGTGTTTGGGGTCACAGACCAACCCTTTGTCATAGAACTGCCATTTGAAGAGGACGAGAAGCCCTTTATCTTGGATCTCACGCCAGCTGAGAGTAAGTCTTTGAAGCCGGTGGTTATTGAATTCCCGAAGCAGGAGCCTGTCCTGAGCCTGCAACAAGTACCATAGAACTATGATGAACCTGTCATACAGATTGGGGAAAAGATAATTGCAAAGGAAGAAGTGTCAGCGGTCACCAGATCGGGGAAAGTTGCAAGTCCATTTGAAGCTGCCATTCCGATTCAAGCAAATAACTCCGAGCCGCCCGTTAAACCAACAATCACTGAGAAAGAAGCCTTGGATTTCCTTAAGAGACTTCAGAGAAGTGAGTACAATGTAGTTGAAAAGCTGAGCAAGTCGCCTGCCCAGATATCCATGTTGGATCTACTCTTTTCTTCAGATATGCATAGGGATGCGCTGATCGAGGTGTTGACCAAAGCTCAAATCCCTAGGGACATCTCAGTTGATAATTTCTCACACGTGGTTGGGAACGTATTATTCACCAAACAAATCACTTTCTCTGACGAGGAATTGCCGGCGGAAGGCATTGGACATAACAAGGCCCTGTACATAGTTGTGAGATGCAACGGAAAAATGCTGCCGAAGGTATTGATTGATAATGGATCCGCTCTTAATATATGTCCCTGGAGCACCTTGGAAAAGCTAGGATTGCATGACGTCAAGCTAAGGCCTTCAGGGACCATAGTCCGAGGTTTTGAGGGAGCGCAAAGAGAGCCAATAGGAGAAATTGATTTAGTAGTTGAAATGGGGCCCGCCCAGTTTCAAATAACCTGCCAAGTCATGCATTTTTCTAGTGTTTACAACGTTTTGCTTGGCAGGCCATGGATTCACAAGTCTGGGGCTGTGCCTTCTTCATTGCATCAATTGCTGAAGTTTGTAGTGAATGACAAGCTGATCACTATATTTGCCGAAGAGAATTGCCTTGTAATCACCGATTCTGGGACAAAAGAGGATGGAAGCCGCAATGTCACCATGACTCCTCATAGCACGGCTGATATCGTCTCTGTAAGTTGGATCACAAACGAGGAGCAAGTTCTACCAAAGGCCAGTGTTATGATGGCTAAGGAAATGATCCGAGGAGGTTATGAATTTGACAAGGGACTAGGATGAAATCTGCAAGGAGTTTTGAAGCCAGTGGAGATTATGGAGAAGAAAGATTCATTTGGCTGGGGTTTCCAACCAACCGCTAAGGATATCAGAGAAATGAAGGAACGTAAAAGAGCAGAGAAGGAAGGAAGGCAAAGGGCTCTTGACATTCCACCCCTGTATTATACTTTCCCACGACCAGCCGAGGTGATCATGTCAGAAATCAACCCAGTTGACAAAATTGAAGCAAGTTTGGCCCAATTGTTCGTTGGGGCAACATTTGAAGATAGTGTTCCAGGCGAGGCTGAATTTCCTGACATCCCTGAAGGATCAATTTCCAATTGGACAGCCGAGTCCCTGCCCGTTCGGAAGGAGTTTCGGTAAACTGAAAGGGGTTTATCATTCATGTGAATTCATGAAAATACTTTTGCATCTGTAAATAGCCAATGAAAACAATTTTCCTTTTTGACTAACGTTTGCGCATGTAAATATTGTTAAGTTTTCATTTCCATTTGCTTTCAATCAAAGGTTTTATGAAAATGCACAAGTTGTTCTTGTCATTGTTGTTTATTCGCTTGTTTATATTCATATTGTTTGTTCATTTGTTTGTTGTATGCTTATTTGATTATTATCCCACATTCGTTAATTCTTTCAGATGGCCAAAAATAAAATTATTTGACCCTTTGGATATCACGGTTCTGGAATACGATAATGGCAATCTCTATATCACTCACGACTTGGAGGCCTTTGAATCCGAACTCCAAAGCGAGAGTGATAATGAGGAAGTATTCGATTCTTTTGCAAAGGACTTTGAACAATATGAGGAAAAACCAAAACCGAACTTGGAAGAAACAGAAAAGGTTAACATTGGCACTGAGGATGAGGTTAAGGAGGTGCAAATCAGTATTCACTTGAATGAAAGGCAGAAAAAGGAGATGATTGAGTTCTTGATTATGTTCCAGGATGTGTTTGCATGGTCCTATGATGATATGACTGGTATTTCAACTGATGTGGTGGTGCATAGGTTACCCACAGACCCTTCTTTTCCACCCGTAAAACAAAAACCCAGAAAATTCAAACCAGATATAAGCCTTAAAATAAAAGAGCAAATTGAAAAACAACTCAAAACCAACATTATCATTGTTTCCCATTACCCAATTTGGCTTTCAAATCCTGTCCCTGTTCCAAAAAAAAGTGGAGAGGTGAGAGTTTGTATTGACTATAGAGACCTTAATAAAGCCAGTCCTAAAGATGATTTCCCTCTACCAAATATTCACATTCTCTTAGACAATACTGCCGGACATGAGATTGAAACCTTTTGCGATTGTTTTGCTAGCTACCACCAAATTTTGATGGCAGAAGAGGATAGGGAGAAGACTGCTTTCATTACCCCTTGGGGCACATTTTGCTACCGAGTGATGCCTTTCGGTTTAAAGAATGCCGGAGCAACATATCAGAAGACCATGACAACCCTATTTCATGATATGATCCACCGGGAGATGGAGGTCTACGTGGATGATATTATAATCAAGTCTAAAAGGGCAGAGGACCACTTGGTTGATCTGAAGAAATTATTCGAGAGGTTACGGAAGTACAATTTGAAGTTAAATCCTGCAAAATGCGCCTTCGGAGCACCTGCGGGTAAGCTGTTGGGATTTATTGTCAGTAAGAGAGGCATAGAGATAGATCCAGCAAAGATCAAAGCGATTCGAGACATGCCAGTGCCAAAAACTCAGAAGGACGTGAAAAGCTTTTTTGGGAAGATCAATTTTATCGGGAGGTTCATTGGCCAATTAACTGCCACCTGTGAGCCATTGTTCAAATTATTGAGAAAAAACGTGCCATTGTATTGGAATGAGGAGTGCCAGCGGGCTTTCAACAAGATTAAAGATTATTTGTTGCATCCACCAGTCTTAGTGCCGCCCAAACCGGGCCGACCTTTGATTATGTATTTATCTGTACTCGATGGAGCAGTAGGGTGTGTTCTAGGTCAGCACGATGACTCTGGAAGGAAAGAACAAGCCATTTACTATCTAAGCAAGAAGTTCACGCAGTACGAGGCTAATTATTCATTCATTGAGAAAAGCTGCTGTGCACTGGCCTGGGCTGCCCAAAAGTTGAGACACTATCTGTTGAGCCATACCACGTATCTTATTTCCCGGTCTGATCCTTTGAAGTATCTTTTGGAGAAGCCGATGCTGACTGGAAGATTGGCCAAATGGCAGATAATTCTTTCGGAATTCGATATTGTTTTCACTTCACAGAAAGCTGTCAAGGAGCAAGCTATAGCCGATCATTTGGCAGAAAATCCAAGGGATGATGATTATCAACCACTCCGTACTTATTTCCCTGACGAGAGGGTCCTATTTGTAGGCGCTGCAGATGATATAAGTGAACAAAGTCCTGAATGGAGGCTTTTCTTCGATGGAGCTTCGAATTCTCTCGGAGCTGGAATTGGAGCTGTTTTGGTGTCACCCGAAATGAAGCACTACCCTGCCGCTGCCAAATTGCAATTCGCTTGCACGAATAACATGGCTGAATATGAAGCCTGCATTTTGGGTCTCAAAATGGCTTTAGAGATGGAAATCAAGGAGTTGATAGCTTTTAGTGATTCAGATTTGCTCGTGCACCAAACTTTGAAGTAATGGATAACCAAAGATTCGAAAATTCTACCCTACCATTGTAGTCTGCTCACTTTGGCCAAGCAGTTTCAAAATTTGGAGTTTAGACATCTCCCGAGAGCCAGGAATGCATTCGCCGATGCTTTGGCCACCTTGGCTTCCATGATCCAATATCCAGATGAATTGAAGATCGAACCAATCCAAATTCAACTTCAAAACAAGCCAGCCCACTGCTGGGCTGCAGACGAGTCCTCGGATACTACTCCTTGGTTTAATGATCTTAAAGAGTTTCTCAAAACTGGGTCCTACCCTCAGCATGCTGGTATAAAAGACAAGAGTTTTCTACGTAGAATGGCTTCAAAATTTTTCTTAAATGGAGAAGTGTTATACAAAAGAACCTCGGATTTGAACCTTTTAAGGTGCATTGATGAGGATGAAGCTCAATATATGATGAAAGAAGTGCATAGTGGCATTTGTGGACCTCACATGAATGGCCATTTGCTAGCGAAGAAAATCATGAGAACCGGATACTTCTGGCTTACTATGGAGCATGATTGTATAGACTTTGTCCGGAGATGTATAAAATGTCAAATGCACGGTGACATTATACGCGCTCCACCCACTGAGTTGCATAGCATGACAGCCCCGTGGCCCTGTTCAATGTGGGGTATGGACGTGATTGGTACAATCGATCCTCCTGCTTCAAATGGACATCGATTTATATTGGTGGCGATCGAGTACTTTACCAAATGGGTTGAAGCGGAGTCATTCAAACATGTCACAAAGAAGGTGGTTGCCAATTTCTTGAGAGATCATATCATTTGTCGATTTGGAGTACCCGAAACACTTATCACAGACAATGCCAGGAATCTGAACAATGACATGGTAGATGGACTATGTGAGCAGTTCAAAATCAAACACCGCAATTCTGTCATTTATAGGCCTCAGATGAATGGAGCTGTAGAAGCCGCAAATAAGAATCTGAAGAAAATTATTCGCAAAATGACAGAAAAGCATCGCGATTGGCATGAAAAGTTGCCTTATGCATTGATGGCATACCGGACTTCTATTCGGACATCGACTGGGGCAACGCCATATTCACTCATGTATGGAATGGAAGTTGTATTGCCAGCTGAGGTTGAAATTCCGTCACTACGAATCCTTATGGAAGCTAAATTGGAGGAGGCCGATTGGATCAAGCAGCGCCATGAGCAATTGACTTTGATAGATGAAAAGCGATTCAACGCCATCTGTCATGGTCAGTGCTATCAGAAACGTGTGGCCCGGGCTTATAACAAAAAGGTCCATCAGCGGACATTTGAAGAAGGTGATAAGGTACTGAAGCGGATTCTGTCAATGCAAGATGAAGCTAAAGGCAAATTTGCTCCAAATTGGCAAGGGCCGTTCATTGTCCAAAAGGTATTACCTGGCGGAGCGCTCATCTTGGCGGAAATGGATGGACGGACATTCCCTCAACCCATCAACTCAGATATGTGCAAAAAGTTTTTCATTTGATCATGCAAATTTTCTTTAAGAAATTCATGCAAATGGCGAAATGCAAGTCAGGCCATCTTCTTTTACACTAAAAACATTTTATCTCTACTTGTCCCCTTTGAGCCATCAGAATTGACAAATTTCGTTTGATAACCTTTGAGAATTGCAAACCCCACACTGGGGCAAATTTATTTGGAAAAAAAAGAAAAGAAAAGAAAAAAAGAAAAAAGGAAAAAAAAAGGGGAAGAGAAAACCCTACACTGGGGCAAATTTAGTTTTCAAAGAAAAATGCAAAAGTGATGAAAAATGCAAAGAGAGAAAATTCGATCAAACTGGGGCAAATTTTCCTCAGTTTTGGAGTTGTTTTCAAAAAAGTGCAATCTCAAGTTATTTCACCTCTTATATCAAAATTTGCTTTCAAGCCTCAACTTTTCTTGAAAAACACCCCACCTGACCTCATTATAAAAGCCCAAAGTCCTGGCTTTCGTCACTTGCTGCATTTCTATTAGAAAATTTGTTAATCAACTGGCAGGTGATGTCCGTAATGTCTTCACCTAATTTTACAAGGGAAGTACATTTTACTGATGCCAGAAATCTTTAATTCATGTTTCTGAGTCGATCATGGTCGAGATATTTCATTTTTCTTTAGGTGAAAACCCGAAAGGGCACCTCGAAAGAAAAAGAAAAGCGAAAAAAAAAGAGAAGAAAAAAAGAAAAAAAGAAAAAAAAAGAAAGAAAAGAAAAAGGAAAAGAGAAAAGAAAAACAACAAAAGCAAAAATAAAAGGGTGGGGGCAACCTTGGTGAAAACCCGAAAGGGCGCCAAGGTAGGTTTTCACAACAGTCGAGCTCAAGAAGGAACAGCTGGTGACCTGGTTCATTTAGGGTTTTCCTCATATTTGTGATACTTCTGCCAATATCGAATTCCGAAGAGAAAATATCCGAAGTCTCGAATATGATATTCGTTGGCTAAACTTGTATTGTTCTTCACAAATATTCTTTTGCAAAATATATCTTTATGAATCTCTTAGTTGTTCTCAATTATTTGTGTATGACTGCTTATGATTGTCTGCATTCTTTTGCATGCTCATCTTTGCCTGACATAGGAAATAATCTTGCATATACATTGATCGTTATATGATAAATTTTCACGCATCATTCTTTCACCATTGAATTCAAATGAATGATAAACCCTAATGTTTGTGCAAAGATAAGGGATTCAATCATCAGTTATAGTGAGTGACATGCAACAAAGCTGCCACCTAGATTGGGTGAAGTGTTAAATCCGTATTTTATCAGTCTCAGAATTTGAAAGGTTTCAAGTTCGACTAAGGCAGATGCCGCCGAGCCGAAGTAAAAGCATCACAAGACTCATGTTTACACGATTCTCAAGGCAAACCGGATCAAATAATGGTGGCAAGTCCATTATTTCTTCTTTTCTTGCAGGAATGTTGCATTTACAAACAAAAGCAACCGCTCTCTTTTGGCGCCTAAATCAATGACAGACAAAGCTTCCCAGTAAGCAATGATCGATGTTATTTGCGAAACTCGATCATAAGAAACAATATCAGCTCTCGCTTCAATCACAAAGATCCAAATTTCCCTCTTGGTGCAAAAGTTGAACTATTCTCAGGTAAAAAACTCAATTCATTGTTTAAACTTTCCCAGTGAAGTCCTTTTTTAAATTCTGTTCGGGTCAGTCCCGTTTTAAATTCTGTTCGGGTCAGTCCCGTTTAAATTCTGTTCGGGTCAGTCCCGTTTAAATTCTGTTCGGGTCAGTCCCGTTTAAAATTCTGTTTTCGGGTCAGTCCCGTTTAAATTCCTGTTCGGGTCAGTCCCGTTTAAATTCTGTTCGGGTCAGTGCCGTTTAAATTTCTGTTCGGGTCAGTCCCGTTTTCAATTCTGGTTCGGGTCAGTCCCGTTTTATTTTTCATGTTCGGGTCAGTCCCGTATTAGAATTCCTGTTCGTTGGAATCTTTTGCAGCCCAATAACACAGGTAAGTATTTGGTGTCTACTTCTTTGTCTCAAGTTTTTTTCATAACTCAGACAAAGAGGGGCAAATTGTAGACATCAAATTTTGAATAATTTTATGTAGCATCTATTTCATGATTTTCATTTTAGATTGCTTGCATTTTAGTTCGTTATTGTGTGTTTTGCACTATTAGTTGTTATGATATTTTAGTTTTATTCATGTTCGCCCTTTTAGTTGACCTATTTCATTTGCTATTTAATCTTATTTACTTTTAGTTTTAGTTTTTAGTTTTAGCTTTTAAGTTTAAGATTAGCATAGAGTTTTTAGAAAAAGAAAAGGAAAACATCAAAAATATGTTTTAGTCATTTTGTTTTTATTCAATGCTTTCTTGAAAGAAAAATGAAAATGAAAAATCATAAAAAAAGGAGAAAAGAGAAAATTAAAGAAAAAGAGGAAAAAGAAGAAAAATTCAAAAAAAATAGGCTTTAGTTGGATTGGAAAAATGAAAAAAAGAAAAAGAAAAAAGGAAAATTTGTTCACAAAAATATGTTTATTTCTTTAAATTCAATCTTTGGGCACTTTAGTTATTTCTATTAAGTTATTTTGAGAAAAAGAAAATGATGAAAAATGAAAAATTGAAAATTTAATTAAAAAATGGCCATTTTTTGTTTAGTTTTTTGTTTAAAATTATTTTTTGTTTTGTTATTATTATTATTACCTGGTTTGTGTAACTTTTTTTATTATTATTATTTATATTTTATTTTATCATTTCTGTAATTATCAAGTTGTTTAAAAAAAAAAATATTATCGCAGCATGCACGCTGCAATTTTTTGCAGCGTGCAAAGGACAGCCTCAACAGCCATTGGATGGCTGGATATGAAGGCGAGAGGTAAGCCTTCATCCTCACCATTGAGGTGAGGGTTTAGGAGATTGGGAAGTGGATATAAAATGGATAAGAAGGTTCAGCCGTAAGGGGGTTTTGAGAGAGAAAGGAACGGCTGAAAATCTGGGGAGAGAAGGGAGTGAACGGCAGAACTGAGAGCAAGAGGGAAAAGGGGCAGAGCTAGGAAGAAAGAGGGAGGACAATCGAGAGAGAGAGCTAGTGGGGAGAGAGTGGAACGGTTAAGGAAAACTGAGAAGAGAGAGACAAAGGTTGTCGGCTGTAGACTAAAGGGAAAAATCAGAAACAAGCAAAAGAAAGGAGAGGAAAACAGGCTGAGAAATCAGAGAGGCTGATGGGCGGCTGATTAGGAAGAAGGAGTAGAGCATACAGAGAGAGAGAGAAGACAACTGCATTGTGACAGCCCCACCTTCCCCTAAGGCGAACCAAAGGGGTTAGCGGACTGCCTGCCCAGCTCTCGCCAGGACTAACGGTACGGTTTACGTCAATCTAAAACGTTCCGGAACATAACATCGCGCGCAAACAAGTCAAAACACGAAATAAAATAAAATAAAATAAAACGAAAACCGAAGCCGAAATTTATCTAAACCATAGCCAAGCATATATGTACAACGGAAATCAACATTTACAACCATAATGGCATGCCAAAACCATTCATTAAGGAGTACACATTCGATTTGCCTATCAAAAGGAAATGAACCCGTTATACATTAGGGTTTCACTTCAAGAGCTATACAAAAGACATTTACAAGCTCAGTATGGCAATTGACTATCCAGTCCATTTTCAAAAGCAATTATATCCCTGTAAGGAAAACAAATAACACGGAATGAGCCAAAGCCCAGTGGTATACCACCCAATAAGCAATCAAAGTCATATAAGAATGAACCTTCATTTAAAGTGCACAAATAAGCAATGAAGCAAAACGGTAAAAGGATACGGTCGGCTCTCAAGAGCCCATTTCCACGCTTGCAATCTTGAACCAACCTCATTGACTCTCCGTCAATGTTAAAATACCAAACCGTAGACACTCTTTACTTCCATTCCTTCCACCCAACATACCCCAACCGGGCCCGCACTCCATTCAGTAATATTTTTGGTAATACTCGAGTTTACCGGAACCAAGGGTCTCATTACTACAAGGTTCCCCAGTACAGTCCCCGTGGCGATTCAATCTTCACGATCAAGCCCTCGCCGGCTCGATCCAATTGACTACCAAACGGGGTTGAGCTCAGTAATGCAGTAAGGCCGTTGGACATCGTCCAAACGACATCAATTCAGTTTCCATGAAATGGAATTCACCAACCAATATATCAAGTTCAGTAATGCAATAAAACGGTAGCCATTCAGTGACAATATCAAAAGAGGTGAGGGCGGTCAAGTACACCCTCACCTTAATCAATTTCAATATTCGAATAAGCCATCAAGGCATCACATAACATTTAACAAAGCCACATAGTAACAATTTAGTGAGTGGTATACTCACCAAGCAAGTAAGTGGTATTTCATGTACCACGATCACCAAGCCGTCGTGCACTACCTTCACGCCCTAGAATCATGCAACACATACAATAAGACTCCATGCCGAGCCATAAACAACACCAATTCACAACCCTAATAGGGTTTCATATGCATAAATGAGCATAATAGCAAACCAGAAATTAGAAAATGGCCTTAGTCTTGGCCCCAAATAGAAAACTGTTTTACACTCATTATGCGGTAATGGTACAACTCTCACTACAAATATCGGTTGGGGGTGTAAGACCCACCGTTTCGAAGCTATGGAACAGGGATACAATAATGTAGAAGACCACTCAATCCAGTTCCTAGCTTAACTAGGTCGAAAATGCCAAATACTATCTCAGAATTCCTAAAACAGGTTCGCAAAACACAAAAAACTGTAATCAGTATATCTCAGTCCTTACAAGTCCAAATGCCGAAATTCCAAAGGCATATGTTAGATAAGACACTCAGCTACATTTCATCAGAAGACACCAACTCCAAATTCCAAACCAATTCCAGTCAAAATAGCCAACTACTATCGCAGTTTTCGCATTCTGCTCAAAGCAGAACAGCTACAGTAATTTCGTCATAACTCATTCTACATTAATCCAAATGACCTGAAATTTTTCAGGCGCATCAACCTCATCAATACCTACAACTTTCATGTTTTAAGCAAAGTCAAATTCGGCCTCTAACACAGTGATCTAAAACCGGACAGAATTGGGGCTTCAAGAACCCTAACTTTCCAATTTTCCATCCAAATCCAAAATTAGTTGCATTTAACCACATTTGACATCCACTAGAGCCATTTCCAACCATTACAATTCATCATACAAGCCCCCAACATCAAGATCATATTAAACCAGAAAAATTCCCAATAAAATAAAAACTTCACCATAACAAGCCAAATCAAGAAATAAATCACATTTTCACACACTCATGCCACTTCTAAGCATCATATGACCATTATTAGAGGTAGTAGGGTGTTCAAGCAACACTTACCAAGAAATCAAGAGAAAGAGGGATATTGGACACCTTTGATCTTCAAACAAAGTTCACCAATACACTTACTAACACTAGAAGCAAAGTTTTTATGGAGTAGAAACAACTCTAGGCTTTGGTTTGTGGTAGATTGGACCAAGTGGAAGCTTGCAAAATGAAGAAGTTATTCTCCTTCTTGAGCTTGGGATGGCCGGCCAACACAAGGTAAGAAATGGTAAATTTTTATGATTTTTTTGAGATATTTAACCCTTGGTCAAGAAAGTCAAAATGATGAATAGTATTTCTTTAAAAGTATCCAATAAGAAGGTGACACTTGTCACCTTCATTAATGCCTTCTTATCTTTCTTTTCTCTCTCACATCAATCACTTCACACACACTACTTATCTCTTAACACCCAATAAATTTATAACAGTATCCGAAACTTAACCTTATTGGCCGAATTTTTCCGAACTTTTCGCACTAGTGGGTCCCACGTCCATTATTTATCCTTAATTTTCTAAAAACTCGCCAATGCTAGAAAAATCATCTTAAAACTATAATTGGTCATAAAATCCTCTCAGAAAATATTTCTAAGCCAGAAAATGCAAAATTATGCAATTAAAGGGGAATAAACCCTAGAAAAATAATTAGGGTTTTACGGGCTCTCACATGCATCATCATCGCTCCTCCGTCGAGTGTTTGCTGAATCGTTCAAGTTCTTTCTTCATTTCAGGTATCGATTTCTTCTTTTAAAGGTCAAGGTTTTTTCCTTTAGTTATTTGTTTGCATTTCTGTGTCCTTGTTGATTCTGGTCTGGCTTCAATATGACTAAGGTTTCTTGTTTTTGGGTTTGGTAAAATCTGAAGTTTGGGTGGGGGGTTGATATTTCACATATGGGTGTTTTGGCCGAGAGAAAATGGTTAAAGTTTCCAACTTTGGTTGGTGGTTCGTCTTAGGTTGAGTTTTGGGTTGCAAGACTAGATTTTTCTTGTAAGTTAGTGTCATAGATTCTCATTTTAAGTATTGCTGCTGTCCATGTGAGGAACAAGAACCAAACCAGAAAATAGAGTGCTTCTTCGGCAAGTTGAATTTCTGACTTTTAATTCGTTGATTTCCCTTTTCGTTCTGTGAGTTTGTAAGCTGTTTTTGGGTAGTTATAGGTATAAAATGCATGTTTTGTATGTTTGGGGGCTGAAACACTTGAATTAAGATCAAATGCTTGCTGAAAATGATCATTTCAGGTTGCTGAACCACCTTTGCACACATATTTTTCCAGAATTTTTGCATGGCTTCAGTCTGGTTTTTGTTCGTCTGGATTGGGGTGGTTGTATAGTTACTTGCGTAGTTTAAAGCTGTGATGTTGGGGTTGAAGGGTATCTAATCAAAGTCGTGTGTTTGAATTGGAAATTTGAGTTAGGAAACAAAAAAAAAATGCAGCAGGCTTCACTTTTGGCTGCTGAATTTTTCGAGTGTTTGAATTACTTAGTTTGCTGGTTATTTGAAATATTTTGAGAGGTGTTTAATGTGGTTTTGAGTGAAGTTGATTTGAAGTTTTAAATGAACTTGGTTTTGCCGAAAGTTTACATGCAAGGATAGAAAGTCATGGCTGAAAATTGCAGAAGCCAAATCTGCAAGTCTGTTGAAAGGTTCAAGCAGTTTGCATGTTTTTCCATGCTCATGGTTCATTGTACCATGGCATTTATGTGTGTTTTGAAGTAATGATTTTGTTAGGTGAAAGGTTTGGTTAAAGATGAGGTGCTAAAGTCCAAAGTTTGTGTTTGAAAATGCAGCAAATTAGTACAGAAGCCTAAGCTGCCACAATTTTTCTGTGATGTTTTCTTCTCTGTGTTTGATTTGTTGAGTTTTCCTACTTAACCTGCATGCCTAATCTTATGTTTGAATGGAAGAAAAGAAGGTTTGGTGTTGAGTTTGCATTCTTTGAATCACAGGAAACGTAAACTAGCTTGAATGTTGGCCAAGTAAAATAGATTTCCCTAAAAATTCTGAATGGTGGGTGAGTTGTCTTGAACCAATCTGAATCATGAGTTGGTTTCTCATTCCAGATTTCTCTTTGTTTTTTTGTATGCATAAAAGGTGTTTTTAAGAATGAGTTTGCAACCTTTAGCGAGTGCTAGGAAGCTGGATTTTCTTCTTGGTTAAAATCTTTTCTCTTGCCGCATAAGGCTGCTGAAGTTCCAAAGTCTCGGCTGACTCTCTTTGGCTGCAGAAATGTTTCCTAAGCTTTGCATGAAGTCACCTGAACTGTTCAGATTTTGCATGTCTGTTGGCTGACCTTTGGTGTTAAATTTATAAGTTTCATGATGCAAAATGAGAGGAATGTATGGTAGTTTTTTGTTTGGATTTAATTGAGTCTGAAAGCTGTTAATGCCGAATTGAGGGAAGCTTTCATCAGAATTCTTGTTGCAGGCAATGTTTACGTAGCTTTGCATGGTTTTGCATGAAACTATTTTTGAAAATTTCACTTTAACCCCCCAAGTCTCCCCTTGTTCTACTATGACCCACAAATTTGAGAAAGCTAATCAATTGGGTCCCTGTGATTTTTGCAGCAATGCATTATGGCCCAATTACATTCCAATGTCTTGCAATTAGGTTCTAAGGTGTTTGCATTTGAATCATTAATTGATCTTTATTATTTTGGGGACCTTTGAAGCTCTTTGATGATTCATTTTGACGTTGATTGTGATTGATTAGTGGTCGTTATTGGGTCCTAGAAATGCAAGTTTAAACCATTCATGGACCTTCATTCACTCTTGGATTCTTGAGATATGATGTTTGCTTGGATTTTAATTTTTACTTGGGGACCTTTGAGTTTTTAAATGCTTCAATTAGGTTCAAATGATTTGAGTAGTGCTTGCATTTGGGTCTTTAGTGGATGTTATGCTTGGAGGTTGGATGATCATGTCTTTGCTTGGTCTTTAATTAGCTTTTTACTTCATTAAGTTGTAATTGGGGGAAAATTTGATGATTTGGTGGATTCCAATTGTTTTGTTTATATCTTATAACTAAATTGGTGCGTTAATCCTTTGCTTTGAATGGTTTTAGCACATGTTATCCCGTTAGTTGGTGACTTAGCCCAGTTTAAGTCTCGTCCATTTAACACTACAAAAGGGAGCGGTATAATTCCTTTTACCTTTTTTGTTTCTCTTATGTGACTCAACGTGCTAAGTGAATTGCATGTCTACTTTGCTTTCTTAGCTTTTCTTTAATTCCTTTTACTTATGTCATTTACTTTTTGTTTTCATTAAGTTATTCTTTTAATGGGGTATATGTACACCTCTTGGCTTGTAATAGATAGGGCTGTGGCGAGCAATTTGGTCCATTCTCCCTCTTCCCCCTTTTGTTTTAGTTAGTGAATGTAATAGGTTCATTAGCTTGGTTGCATGCCCATGTGCTACGTGTTACTTGCTTTATTAGGGCCTTGCATCTAGTCGAGCATGCTAAGTGTTACGTGCTACGTGTTTATGAATTTTGATATGCCTACTCGCTTTCCATAGCCTTGAATGAATGTGATGGATGAATGCACGTCACCACGCTAGTCCAACGCTAGTTGTGGCCCTTGTACGCCACCACACTAGTCCAACTCTAGCTGTGGTTCATTGTTCCGTTCCACTAGTCCAACGCTAGTAGGAACTCATAGAGGGCTAGTCCAACGCTAAACCCAATAGGTCCATTTCCTTTTCATTAGTGCATTATTTGCATGTTCACTACATATCATGTAATTTTCCTTAGTTTTATCATTTGGCATGCTCCTCTAAACCTTTCCCCTTCATTTTAGGTCTTGCATTTCATGCTAGTTAGGGTACATTTGCTTGAGTGTCCCCTCCGATAAGGGAAACGAGCGAGTGTGGCTACTCGATAGCCTTAGCACGCTAGTTTTGCCTTCTAATCAAAGGGAAAATCGAAGTCGAAAAAGTTAGGAGTCATTCCCATACCCGACCTGATGCATTCCTTTAGGTTCATTCATTCTCATTTTTCACTTACTTACTTTTTTTAATTCACATTTCTTCATCACTTTTCCTTTCCTTAATTGTTCATTTTGGTTTCTACTTCACAAAATTGCGCTTAATTACATCTATATACACTTATCACTATATTTCATACACTTGCACACAAACACTTGGATTTTTCCATACAATTGCACACATGCACCTTTTTATACACTTGCACACTTGCACTTGAATCATCATTTGCATTAATCGACCTCTATAAGGTTTTCTTTCATTGGCCGCCACAACTCATGTGGTTGGGACCAAGAACCTTACAAGAGACATCCTAGAATCTAGGGTTTGCATTCATGTAGTACATCCAAATGTAATAAATTCTTTGGTTAAAACAAGAAAATATTTGATTAAATCATGCAACTAGCCTTGGCTAGGTCAAAGGGGTGCCTTGGATTTTATCCTTGCCTTCCCCTTTGTCAAATGTGACTCCCGAACCTTTTTCTTTGGTTTACGTAGACTAGGAGTCGTTTAAAAAGGGTTTCTCACTACTTTTTCCTATTTTTATTTAAAAATACATTTTTAGGTGATTTGGTACACCTTAACTCATTACCAAGTGGCGACTCCGTATTTTTCAAAAAACCCTTTTTAAACTATAATTTTAGGTCAAATCGTCGCATTCTCAAACCCCCATTTAGACCCACTTTTCTTTTAAATCAAAATTCATTTTTCAATCACAAAAATACATTTTTCAAACCATTTATTTATTTATTCAAAAAATGGGGCGCGACAATAACATTTGTAGTCGTTGGAGACTCGTCCAAACGACACCAAGTCATGTATTTCATTTCATATAACATTTCATATAACACTCCAATAACTTTTCAATAACATGCGAAACAATAAGTGAGAGTGATAAAGTACACTCTCACTTCAATCAATTAACATTCAACATCTCAAGTTCAAATATCAAAGCCATATAATAGCACACAAGTGAGTAGTACACTCACCAAGCTCCCAAATGTGGTTTCATGCACTTCCGTCAAAAGAACGTTGTGCACCACAGTCACGTCCTAAAACATGCAAACAAATTCAATGAGACTCGATAACGAGTCATAAACCAAGGCCAAACATGACCCCAATAGGGTTCCATAAACATATACAAACATTAAAGGAAACCAGAAATTTCGGAAATGTAACTAGCTTTGGCCCTGAAAAAAAAACAGTTTTTGTCCTCATTTTATGGTAATGGCACCAATTTCACTACGATTATCGGATGAGAGTACAAGACCCACCATTTCGAAGCTAAAAGACAGTGCTACAACATCACAGAAGGTCACTCAACCCAGTTTTGAGTGCAAACAGGTCAAAATTGCAAGATACTACATCAAAAATGTAAAACAGATTCACCAAAATGCATTCTAGAGGAAACATCATAACTCAGGCTCTACAAGTCCAAATCCAGAAATTCCAAAGCCAACTGAAAGCTAAGAAACAGGTCTAAATTTCATCAGAAGGCCTCAACAACCAATTCGGAATCCATTCCAGCCAAAACAACCAATTACAGGCGCAATTCTTACATTCGGGTAAAACCAGAACAGCAATAGTAATTTCGACTTTCTCATTCTACACTACTCCGATTGACCTGAAATTTTGTAGACACCTCTAAAATGTCATTGCCTACAACTTTTATGTTTTAAGCTAATGCCAATTCGGCCTCTAACTAGGAGCTAAAAATTCGGGCAGAATTGAAGGGTATGAAACCCTAGTCTTCCAAATTTCCCTCCAAACCAAAAAGTGCTTGCAATTAACAATCATTTACACCTACTAGCCTCATTTTAGGCCATTGCCAATCATCATACAAGGCCACACCATCAAATTCATATATAAACAGAAAAATCACCAATAAATGGAAAACTTCACCACTTCATCCAAAATCAAGAAATAAACCACAAAATTCAACATTTTAACTACCACTAAGCACAAATTAAGCTTCATTAGGTGAAGGAGAAGGTTCATTCACTACTCACCTTGTAAAACAAGAGAGGGAGAGTTGCTTGTCACCTTAGCTTCCCCAAACACTTCACCAAACAACTCACTAACACCTAATGAAGAGGTTTTATGGAGTAGAAACAAGTTTAAGTGATTGTTTTGGAGGATTTGAGCTAGATGGAAGCCAAAACTTTGAAGAGTTTTCTTTCTTCCTTTGCTAGAGAAGGCTGGCCAAGATGGAGAAGAAAAGAGTGAATTTTTGGTAATTTTTGAGATATTTTAACCAAATGGTAAAAGGTCAAAAGGTGAATAGTGTTCCAACAAGTGCAACCAATCACAAAGTGACACTTGTCACTCCATTTAAAGCATCTCTATCCTTTTGTTCCCTCTCACATCAATCACATCTCAACCTCTACTTATCTCTTAACACCCGATAAATTTCACCCAGTATCCGGACTTAACCTAATTGGCCGAATTTTTCCGAACTTTTCGCACTAGCGGGTCTCACGTCTGATATATATCCTTAATTTTTCAAAAACTATCCAATACTAGAAAAATCATCTAAAAACTATATTTACTCGTAAAATTCACCAAGAAAATTTTTCTAAGCCAGAAAATGCAGAAAACATGCCATTAAGGGGAAAAACCCTAGGAAAAATATTAGGAGGAATTTACGGGTTCTCACACTCTCTCCTCCTTAAAAGAATTTTGCCCTCGAAATTTCTCACCTTAACTCCCGAAAAGGTTTGGGTATTTCTTTCGCATTTCTTCTTCCACTTCCCAGGTAGCTTCCTCTATCCCATGGTTTCTCCATAGTACCTTCACTAACGGAATCTGCTTGTTTCGGAGCTCTTTGACTTTGCGGTCAAACACTTGGACAGGTTTTTCTTCGTAAGCAAGCGATTCGTCTACTTCGATCTCCTCCGGTTGTAAGATATGGGATGGGTCAGGATAATACTTTTTTAGCATCGAGACGTGGAATACGTCGTGAATTCGAGAGAGACTGGACGGCAGCTCTAATCGATACGCGACCGCTCCTACCCTCTGGAGGATCTTGTAGGGTCCGACGTACCGCGGTTGTAGCTTCTTTCCTTTGCCTGCTGTGACACTCCGTAACGGTGAAACCTTGAGGAAAACACGGTCTCCAACTTCAAACTCCAAGTCTTTTCTTCGGTTGTCTGCGTAGCTCTTTTGTCGGCTTTGAGCAGTTTGGAGTCGTTGCCGTATCAACTTGACCTTTTCTCGAGCCTCTTCCATCCATGGAATAGTTGCCGGGTCTAGTGCCTTCTTTTCGCCAACTTCGTCCCAGTAAATCGGCGACCAGCATTTTCGTCCGTATAGGGCTTCGTATGGAGCCATTTGAATCCACGAATGGAAGCTGTTGTTGTACGCAAACTCTACTAAGGTCATGTGTTGACCCCAGTTGCCTCCAAAATCCAGAATGCAAGTTCGTAGCATGTCCTCGAGAGTTTGAATCGTTCGCTCCAATTGTCCATCCGTCTGAGGGTGATAGGTCGTGCTCAAATTGAGTTTAGTCCCCAGGGTTTCTTGAAACTTCTGCCAAAATCGAGATACGAACCGTGGATCTCGATCGGAGACGATGCTCACAGGAACGCCGTGTAGCCTTACAATCTCGTCCATGTACAGTTGGGCCAACTTGTCCATGGAATACTTCATGTTCACCGGCAAGAAATGGGCCGATTTGGTTAATCGATCGACGATCACCCAAACGGCATCGTGCCCTCTTTGCGTTCGTGGTAAACCCGAAACGAAGTCCATGGTGATGTTTTCCCACTTCCATTCAAGTATCTCAAGGGGTTGTAACAAGCCCGATAGTTTTTGATGCTCTGCTTTCACCTGTTGGCAAACGAGACATTTTTGCACGTACAACACAATTTCTTTCTTCATATTGTCCCACCAATAGGTTCCTTTCAGGTCTTGATACATCTTGCTGCTACCCGGATGGATTGTATACTTGGATCGATGGGCTTCCTCTAGAATCTCCGTTTTCAACGATTCATCCTTCGGCACCACTATTCGGTTTCGGTATTTTAAAATACCCTCAGGACCAAAATTGAAATTAGTGGTTTCTCCTTTTCCCACTTTCTCTCCCCATTTCTGCACCAGTGCATCTTCCTTTTGAGCTTCTTTAATTCTCTCCAAGAGAGTGGAAGTCACTTTAATATTGCCAAAAATCACCTTATGGCTCATAGGGCAAGGTTTCCATTCACACACGGAGTCTAACAATTCCCATTCTTTGATCATTAGACTCGCGACCTGAGCTTTGCGACTTAGGGCATCGGCCACCACATTTGCTTTTCCCGGATGGTAGTTGATGGTACAGTCGTAATCCTCTAGAAATTCCATCCATCTTCGTTGCCTCATGTTCAATTCCTTCTGGGAGAAGAGGTACCTTAGGCTTTTGTGATCGGAGTAAACCTCGAAAGTTACTCCATATAAGTAGTGCCTCCACTTCTTCAGAGCAAAAACAACTGCAACTAGCTCCAGATCGTGGGTCGGGTAATTTTGCTCGTGGGGTTTTAACTTCCTCGAGGCAAAAGAGATCACATTTCGGTTTTGCATTAATACACAACCCAGGCCTTCTCGGGATGCATCCGTGTACACAGCATATCCGTCCACCCCGTTTGGTAAGACTAGAACTGGAGCCATGGTCAATCTTTTCTTTAATTCCTGAAAACTTGTCTCACTTCGGGCATTCCATAAGAACTGACCATGTTTCTTCGTCAAATCGGTTAGAGGACCGGCTAGTTTGGAGAAGTCCTTGATAAAATGCCGATAATATCCAGCCAGTCCTAGAAAACTGCGAACCTCTGTGGGATTTTCGGGCCTCTTCCAATTAGTCACAGCCTCTACTTTCGCCGGGTCAACGGAAATTCCCTCATGAGAAATTACGTGCCCCAGAAAAGCAATTTTCTCCAGCCAAAATTCGCACTTGCTGAACTTGGCATATAGTTGATGATCTCTCAGGGTTTGCAAGACAATCCTCAAGTGTTGCTCATGCTCTTCACGGGTCTTGGAATAGACCAGGATGTCATCGATGAAGACCACTACAAATCGATCTAGGTAGGGCTTGAAACCCTATGCATTAGCTCCATGAAGGCGGCAAGAGCATTGGTTAGTCCAAAGGGCATCACTGCGAACTCATAATGCCCATATCTCGAGTTTAAGGTGGTCTTCGGAATATCCTCCTTTCTGATTAATAACTGGTAGTACCCTTGGCGGAGGTCCAGTTTCGAGAAAACCACCGCTCCTTGCAACTGATCAAATAGCTCATCGATATGGGGCAGTGGATACTTATTTTTAATTGTAATATTATTCAGGCCCCGATAATCAATACACATCCTCAAACCACCATCTTTTTTCTTCACAAACAGTACAGGAGCTCCCCAAGGAGACCCACTCTCTTGAATGAATCCTCGCTCCAAAAGGTCCTGTAATTGCAACTTTAGCTCCTTGAGCTCTGCAGGGGCCATTCGGTAGGGTATTTTTGAGATGGGTGCGGATCCCGGTAGCAGGTCTATTTTGAATTCAATTTCTCTTTCTGGAGGTAAGGCTACTAATTCATCAGGAAACACGTCTGGAAATTCCTTCACTATGGCCACATCCTCCACTTTCAACTTATGCGTGGGGGTGTTAATCAAAAGGCCAAAAATCCTTGCGCCCCTCTACTTAGCAATTTCCTAGTCCGAATGCCCGAAATTAAAGCAGATGAGGCTAACCTACCCCTTATATCCAACCTTAAGGTCGCCTCACCAGGAATGCGAAATTCAACCACTTTTGTTTTACAGTCCAGTTGGGCATTATACTTGGCTAACCAGTCCATACCCAATATCACATCATACCCTTTAACAACCAAACTTATCAAGTCCCCTAACAATCTCTTCTCTCCTACCCACACTTCACAATCCCTATAAACCATACTAGTAACCAAACGTTGATTCCCTGCAGGTGTACTAACTTCTAGGTCGTAGGGTAAACTAGCAGGTTTTATATCGATGCCACACATGAACTCAGGATTAACAAAGGAATGGGTGGCACCAGAATCAATTAAAACTTTGGCAAAACCGTAGAAAATAGGGATCGTACCTTCTACGACCTCTGAGGAATCTGGGACCTGTCGAGGTTCTAAGGAATAGACTCGAGCTGGCACCTTAGGTTTCGCCTCATTCCCCTTATTCGGTCCCGTGTTGGTCTTTGACGTGGGTTGAGCTCCCCTTCCTTCTTGCTTTAAAAGTGGGCAGGTAGCAAGCTGGTGGTCTGCGCTTCCGCAACGCAGACATTTGCCTCCCTTCTTCCAGCAATTGTCTTCCGGGTGATTCGGCTTTCCGCAGTACCCGCAAGGTCCACGGGACGCCGAACCTGAGCCTTTCTGGAAATTTCCACCTTGGCCTCTCCCGGTCAGGCCGCTCCTAGACTGAGCCTCTCTGCCGGAACCTGACTGTCGCCCACCTCCAGCTCCACGTCCAAACTTGGAGGGAGTACCTTTGTCCCCTTGTCCGGAGCTACTTCCAGGGAAGCCTCGCTTCTTGGCCTGGAAGTTCCGAACTTGCAATCGAGCACTCTCTACCCTTTGGGCCTTTTCTACGACCTCGCTAAAAGCATTGATTTGAGCCACTGCGAGGTCCTTCTGAATTTTGACGTTCAAGCCCTGGATGAAACGCCTGATTCGCCGTTGCTCTGTCATGATCAGCTCAGGCGCAAATTTGGACAGGTGCAAATTCCGCCACCGATTGAGCCCCTTGCCGGAATCGAATAAACTCATCTTCCTTCCCCTCCTGAACTAGAGGAAGGAAGAATTTTGCGTTGAATTCCCTGATGAAATTCACCCAAGTCCTGGGCGTTTGTTCCCGTTCCCATTTTTGTCGTATCACGTTCCACCAGGAACGGGCCGCCCCTTCAAACTGAAAAACGGCAAAAGTCACCTGCCGTTCATCGGTGTAGTGCAGGGCAGCGAAAATATCAACCATCTTTTCGAGCCACCTTTCGGCGACATTCGGATCGGGTCCCCCAATGAACTTGGGTGGAGCGAACTTTTGAAATCGTTCGAGAGCTCTGTCTTCGCTCTCGACATGATTGCCAGGGTTTCCAGGGTTTCTAGGATTAGGGTTTGGATTCTGGCCTTGTTGCTGCACCACTTGTGCCAGCAGGTTGGTCGGTCATTTGCTGCATAGCGGCAGCTATCTGTACATTGGGGTCAACTCTCGATTCAGGATTGCGTCCAGAGGAGGTTTCCCCAGCACCCCGGTCTGGCGTAGCTTGCCTATTCCCACGCCCACACCCCCGTCCACTACGTGTGCCTTCCATAAGTTCTATTTAATCTAGACAAACGTACTAGAACAATAAAATGACAATGCATGTAAGTAAAACCCAAAAACTTTTAAAAACATATATATACATTCCAAACAAGGCAACAACATACATATAAACAACCAGTCAAGTCAAGTACAGTCAAGTCAAGTACAAACATAGACAATCCACGAGGGAAAAGCCTCATCAAAAGAAATATACACGTAGCTAATCCAACGTACAAAACGATTAGTTAAGGCTCTTTCCCTATCCCTATATACAGAACAAAACTATCCCAAAAGAAAACCTAGGAGTCGTAACCTAGTCCGACGACGAGCTAGTAGACCCACCCGACGGGGTAGATCCAACCCCAGCCTCGGGCCGCGCACAAGAGTCCTCGTCGCTCACGCCCTCGACCACGTCAGTACAGAGGTTCAGGATCGAGGCAGCTCGAACCTTCACCTTTCGGGCTCTCTTCATCTCACGCTCACGAGTGTCCCTAAGCTGGGTGCAGAGGTCATTCACCCTATCCTCCACCTCAAGCATATCATACTCTAAATCCTTGATTCACTTGGCTTGTTTCTCATTATCTGCCCTCAACTGCTTCACCTCAGTCTCAAGCCTAGCGTTATCTTTCGCCAACGCCTTCCGCTCCTTTGCCACGGCCAACACTAAGGTGTTAGGGTAGGCGTAGGCGTGGCGACACTCACACCGACGAAGGCGACTCGCCGGACTCCAACGCAAGACGGCCCCTATCGGCCGAATCTGGTACGGGATCACTGGGAGCGCTACACGGGGTCGTTCGCCTGCAGGGCCATCACTCGGTCCACTAGATCCGTCCATCCTACACCAAAAGTGTAAATAAGCATAAATAAGCTTAAAGGCCATAACAAAGAACCCTCAAATCAAGCAATTCTAATACACCCAGGCCAATTCAAACCTAGGCTCTGATACCACCTGTGACAGCCCCACCTTCCCCTAAGGCGAACCAAAGAGGTTAGCGGGCTGCCTGTCCAGCTCTCGCCAGGACTAACGGTGCAGTTTAGAGCGATCTATTTCGTTCCGGAACTTATAAACGCGCGTAAACAAGGCAAAAGGGTAAAATAACCCAAAATAAAAAAAAAATGAAATTCGGAGTCGGTCATGAATAGTAACTGACCCGTCAGAACGCAACCAAATATCGAACAAACATTCACATCTTGAACTTTAGCAAATACTATCCAAAGTGACATACAAAAGTTGTCAAAAGTGAATATATACACGGTTTGCCAAATTGAAAGTGAAAACGGCCCTAAAGATACATTTAGGGTTTCACTTCATATACCATACAAAAAAAATATACATCTAGTTCATTCGGCAACCATCTATCAAGATTCATTCCAAAAGAGTCATATTCCTGTAAGAAAAACAAAAGAAACGGTGTGAGCTAATTGCCCAGTGAGATACTATCACTTACGCAACCAAGTGCACATAAGCATCAAGCTTTCATTCAATATAGTAAAATAAGCAAAGGCACACGTCAAATATGGTGATAAAAGGATACAGATGGCTCTCAAGAGCCCTTTTCCTCGTTTGCCTTTCTTGATCGAACGTCATTGACTCTCCGTCAATGTTCAACAATAACCAACTGTAGACTCCACTTTACTTCCATTCCTTCCACCTAACATTCCCCAACCGGGCCCGAAATCCAAACACTTGCATTGTGGTATTACTCGAGTAAACCGGAATCGAGAGTCTATCATACTACAAGATTCCATATAACATTGCCCCAAGGCACATTAATTGGCACGACCAAGCCCTCGCCGGCTCGATTCAATCAAGTACCAATGGGGTTGAGCTCATTGATAACATTTGTAGTCGTTGGAGACTCGTCCAAACGACACCAAGTCATGTATTTCATTTCATATAACATTTCATATAACACTCCAATAACTTTTCAATAACATGCGAAACAATAAGTGAGAGTGATAAAGTACACTCTCACTTCAATCAATTAACATTCAACATCTCAAGTTCAAATATCAAAGCCATATAATAGCACACAAGTGAGTAGTACACTCACCAAGCTCGCAAATGTGGTTTCATGCACTTCCGTCAAAAGAATGTTGTGCACCACGGTCACGTCCTAAAACATGCAAACAAATACAATGAGACTCGATAACGAGTCATAAACCAGGGCCAAACATGACCCCAATAGGGTTCCATAAACATATACAAACATTAAAGGAAACCAGAAATTTCCGAAATGTAACTAGCTTTGGCCCTGAAAAAAAAAATAGTTTTTGTCCTCATTTTGCGGTAATGGCACCAATTTCACTACGATTATCGGATGAGGGTACAATACCCACCATTTCGAAGCTAAAAGACAGGGATACAACATCACAGAAGGTCACTCAACCCAGTTTTGAGTGCAAACAGGTCAAAAATGCAAGATACTACATCAAAAACGTAAAACAGATTCACCAAAATGCATTCTAGAGGAAACATCATAACTCAGGCTCTACAAGTCCAAATCCAGAAATTCCAAAGCCAGATGAAAGCTAAGAAACAGGGATAAATTTCATCAGAAGGCCTAAACAACCAATTCGGAAGCAATTCCAGCCAAAACAACCAATTACAGGCGCAATTCTTACATTCGGGTAAAACCAGAACAGCAATAGTAATTTCGACTTTTCTCATTCTACAGTACTCCGATTGACCTGAAATTTTGTAGACACCTCTAAAATGTCATTGCCTACAACTTTCATGTTTTAAGCTAAGGCCAATTCGGCCTCTAACTAGGAGGTAAAAATTCAGGCAGAATTGAAGGGTTTGAAACCCTAGTCTTCCAAATTTCCCTCCAAACCAAAAAGTGCTTGCAATTAACAATCATTTACACCTACTAGCCTCATTTTAGGCCATTGCCAATCATCATACAAGGCCACACCATCAAATTCATATATAAACAGAAAAATCACCAATAAATGGAAAACTTCACCACTTCATCCAAAATCAAGAAATAAACCACAAAATTCAACATTTTAACTACCACTAAGCACAAATTAAGCTTCATTAGGTGAAGGAGAAGGTTCATTCACTACTCACCCAGTAAAACAAGAGAGGGAGAGTTGCTTGTCACCTTAGCTTCCCCAAACACTTCACCAAACAACTCACTAACACCTAATGAAGAGGTTTTATGGAGTAGAAACAAGTTTAAGTGATTGTTTTGGAGGATTTGAGCTAGATGGAAGCCAAAACTTTGAAGAGTTTTCTTTCTTCCTTTGCTAGAGAAGGCCGGCCAAGATGGAGAAGAAAAGAGTGAATTTTTGGTAATTTTTGAGATATTTTAACCAAATGGTAAAAGGTCAAAAGGTGAATAGTGTTCTAACAAGTGCAACCAATCACAAAGTGACACTTGTCACTCCATTTAAAGCATCTCTATCCTTTTGTTCCCTCTCACATCAATCACATCTCAACCTCTACTTATCTCTTAACACCCGATAAATTTCACCCAGTATCCGGACTTAACCTAATTGGCCGAATTTTTCCGAACTTTTCGCACTAGCGGGTCTCACGTATGATATATATCCTTAATTTTTCAAAAACTATCCAATACTAGAAAAATCATCTAAAAACTATATTTACTCGTAAAATTCACCAAGAAAATTTTTCTAAGCCAGAAAATGCAGAAAACATGCCATTAAGGGGAAAAACCCTAGGAAAAATATTAGAAGGAATTTACGGGTTCTCACATAGCTCAATTCGGCAACCAACTATCAAATCCAGTCCAAAAGTATTTATTTTCCTGTAAGGGAAACAAAAGGAACAGAGTGAGCTTACGCCCAGTGGTATACTAGCACATAAGCAACCAAGTCATATAGGCATAAAGCGGTCAAAAGAAATAAACCAAGATCACACATTAACAAAATGGTAAAAGGATACGGACGGCTCTCAAGAGCCCCTTTCCTTGCTCGTATACTTGATCGAACTTCATTGACCCTCGGCCAATGTTTACAAAGTAACCAACCGTAGGCTCCACTTTACTTCCATTCCTTCCACCCAACATACCCCTACTAATGAATGTAAATTATTGTTATTTTCAATGTTTCCTTGATTGGTTCCTGCTTTCTACTTTGCATTGCATATTTGATTTATTTCTTGCACTAGGCACACCTAGGTTATGGAAGAACTAAGAGGTGGTCGAGGTCGTGGGCGAGAGACTAGACAGGCCCAACCTCAAAGAAAATTAATTTCCTAGAGCGCGTTTAGTAAAAATAGTGAATAGTACTTGGAGATTTTATCCGCGTAGTAGCACGATACGCTTGGAATATTGGGGGCTTGTACTATGGTCCTAAAATAGGTAATCTTATGAATAAATACTCAAGTGATAGTTAGTAGTGCAATCGTTATAGGAATTTTTCGAAAGTTCTGCGTTATAGCGGTAAAATTTGACGGTACGCGTTTTCACACGCGCGACTTCAATTGAAGGACTTTAGACCCTTATTTCGGGACAATTAAGAGTGAATAATATCTACAAGAATATATATGCCTTGGAGGTTTAGTGCACTAGTGAACCAAACGCGCGAGAAAAATCGAGTCCAAACGCACCCTAAATTGCACTATTTCAAGTTGACTTTGAGGTGCATTTTGCACCACACAAAGAATCTTCCTTTGGAAGCCAATTGCATCAGCACTCTCTCTCTCTTCACCTCACTTGGCTGAACAACAAGAAGGAGAAGAGCTCTCCATTGTCTTCATTTTTCATCTTCAATCCATGCACCAAAATCCACCCAAATCACACCAAACTTGGAGATCTCTTAGCAAACCACTTGGAGACTACATCTAGCTAAGGAGGAAGGGAACTCTCACGGTTTCTTGGAGCTTCAAGAGGGCCGAAAATTCTGACCTTGCAAACCAAAGGAGTAGGTAATGATCAACCCTTGGATTCTTATCTTTTGGAGATTATGTGACAAGATTAAGCTCATGCATGCACTTAGTTACTTGTTTATGGTGTAAAAATGTGATTGTGGGCTCTTGGAATTCCCACACTTGGGTTGTTGTTGCTGATGTGATGATTAATGGTGATTATATTGTTGGTTTAGTGATTATAATGATGCATTAGTGATGGGTAATTAGTGGAAACTTCTTTGGGTGTAAGAGGCTAAAACTTCCGATTTTGCCCCTGCTATGTTCGGCTATTTCCAGGCCAAATTTTAATGGTTTAATGGCTTAGATTGGATGTTTATAGGATGTATTAGATGTGTGAAAAATTTCATTGGAAAATATTGAGGTTTGATGGAGCAAATGAATTTTTTTTCGAAACCAGCAAATCTGGAAACTGATTCGCGTATGTCTCTGACCAGCAGTAGTATTTTGGCTATAACTCTGTCCTCGGATGTCGAAATCATGTGCCGTCGGTGGCGTTTGAAACTAGACATTCCTAGTTTTAATTTGGTATATAATGCACGTTCTGATTCTTTGTGACCAAGTCGAACCAAATGTTTTAAGTTCGCTGTCCTGTCACTCTGTTCATCTGGAATGAAGTGTTCAGGCAGCAACTTGATGCCCGAATTTGAACCAGGTGGGTGCCGAATTTGGGAATGATTTCTTCTGTGATATTTTAACTCTATGAATGTATTTTCCAACGGCATAAGCCACGCTCGATTTCGAGCTATATTGACTGAGTTGTGACTGAAACAAGCGGTCTGCTCTGTTTTGGAAAACCCTAATGTTGGACTGGTTTGGAACCAAATCTTGGAGTGAACTTGTTAGTTGATGTTTTTGATATTAAACACTTACCAAAGGTATCATGGGTATATCTTAGACCCTTATTTCACAAATGAACCATGGTTGGATAACTTTCTTGGTTAAACGATTGGAAATTTGGGAAATGAAAGTCAAAGGCAGAATGCCTTAGGAATTTTCTTGAACTTCGGTTGGCTCATTAACTACCTTGCCGAAGGTATTTTTCCCCGAAATTCGATAGAGAGATACTTTCCATATATTATTGAAATACTGCCAATTTTGGTGCCGATTCAAGTTCGTTTCGATACCCAATTGAATTACTAAAGTTAGAGGTTCAAATCTGGAAAATTCTCATCCAGTCTTGAATTTCCCCAACTTCGGGCTACCGTATCTCGGTACTCGAAACTCCGATTCTTGATCCGCTTGTTTTGTCATACACTTCACTTGCAACACTAATTGAGCTGAAAATTTCAGAGGCCGGTTTGCAACGTGCGAATCGTGCCGAATTTTCAAAGTTGGCCGAAATCCAACTCAATTCTGCCTTGTAAACTGAAGCTGCGTCTTCAAACCCATTTTTGATCACTTTCCACTTCGATTCATGGAAAAGTGTCTTCTAGGAACTTATAGTACTCTCTAAGAGGTTTCTAACGGTATAAAGTTTTCCAATTCTCGACTTATACCGAGCGAGTTATGATTTTTCAAAGATTCATCATAAAACTGGAAAATTTTCCAATTTCAAAGAAATAGAGTTTTTCAAAAACTCTTTATTCTTTTGATGTTCTTAAACGTTTTGTTTACGATTTTCATGATCAAAAACTCAAATAATATTGTACCTAATAAAAGGCAAGTCGAACCTCGATTTACGTGTAATTGAGGTTCCTTTTGCAAAATAATTCTTAGATTGTACTAGTGAACAATCTTTCTTGATAAGTGGGTTAATTGTGTAATTATCCACTATTAAATTGCCAGGCGCGCAAGGAGACCTTCAAGAGGATCTCACCGTGGACACTTGAACTTCCGGGAAATAATTCTTATTGAATTGCTCGGTGAGTGTCAAGTGTATGAATTTGATACTTGCTTATTGTGATACTTGTTGGGAGTTTTAAAAATAAGGGCGGGTGCGTACTTTATCGCACTCGTTCTAATTTCAAATGAATGAATGAATGAATGAAATGTATTGAATGAATGAATGAAATGCAATGTCATGTCATGAATGCTTGTGTCGTTGGAGTGAATCTCCTCGACTACCAAATGAATGGGGGACGCCCAAACTCATAGGCCGTCCTTAGACTCGAGCCAGCAATGGGCTTGGTCGGGGATTTGGACGAGCCATGAGATACACATAAGCTCGACCTAATAAGAGGTCTTGCTTGGCATACTCGTTGAGTATCGCCCAATTATGGTCATTGTGGGCCCTTGGGGTGTACGGTGGACGGAGGGAAGAAAGTGGTGATCTACGGAAATGGAAATACCGACCCGGTTGACAGGAGGGTCAATGCGGGAAAGTATACGAATGACATCGACAGATCGAGTGGAACTTAGCTCCTGAGAGCTACTATATCCTTGAATTGTTTCTGATTACTTTTCCTGTTTGATAGATTGATTATTGAAAAGACATGGCTTTATTTATTAAAGTTGGGATTGTTATTTGATTACGTGCTTGCATGTGTGTTCTTGGCCTCACGAGCGTTTAGCTCACCCTATAGTTTTGTTTTCCTTAACAGGACCGACTCTTGGAGAATTATGGAGAAACCATCCGTTGAAATTTTGTTAAGACTCCTGTTATATATTTTGACTAGGCCCTGGTTTGGGTTGTACTTTTGGAAATTGTAAACTTGAAAAGTTTGGGCCCTGATGTGTACTTTGAATTTAAGTCGTTTCATGATTACCCGATGTACTGGTTATACATTAAGTGACTTATTAAGCTTGAACGCTTCCGCATTATTGTATTCATGTTGCTCTCATCGAAGTGCTTAATTCGGTTTTAAATTGAATGGAATTGCTTGAGTCCTGGCGAGAGCTGGGCAGGCGTCCGCGGATACCCTTTGGTCCGCCTTAGGGAGATGTGGGGCGTCACAGTTGGTATCAGAGCCCTAGGTTTGAGGTCTATATGGGAGACATATTAGATACTCTACCTTTAAGACTCGATATGGGATAACTTAATCCTACCCTAAGTGATACTTGAGGCGAGCTAGCAACTAAGTTAGTCCTACCTCAAGTGACGAATGGGATGAACCAGCTATTAAGATAGACATGCATTGCAGGATATTGGAACTGAGTAGTGATTTAAGTTCTAACCTGAAAATATTATTATTGTTATTATTTTGCAGGGATGGCTGATGGAAACGGAGCCCCGGCAGCTAACGGGAATGGCCATGCGAATGGTCATTACGAGCCCCTTAGGACTATCTACTACCGATCTATAGCAGGAGGAGCTCGTGTACGCTACTCACCCTATGACAGATACCCTCGATGTTCGTGTAGGTTGACTTTCGCCTACCCGGACTATGTGGTACTTGCTTTGGACGACGAGCGTCGTCAGTTGGTGGATGCCAACCGTGATTTGCAGACTGAGGTAGATGAGCTTAGGCAGATGGTTGGCGCTCAGGGTGAGCGGATTGCTGAGCTTGAGGAGGTGCTAGAGGGTGAGGTAGCCACATCTGCAGTGGTTAATGAGGAGCTTCGGGATACTAGGGCTCGACTCATTAGGTTAGCACGAGATGTCCGTACTCGGGCTTTCGAGATGCTGGTTGATGCTACTAGTCTGGTTGAGGACGCTACTGCGGTGATTCCTGATGATGAGGAGGAGGATCCGGAGGAGGATCCCGAGGAGGAGGTTCCTCCTGATAGCCCTGCTATGGACTAGGATCTTGGTCGTTGACCCCTTTTGACTTTTGACTGGTACAGTTAGGACTAGTTAGGGTGACGCGAGTGCTGAGGCCATTGTATTTTGCATGCTTGTGTGGCCTACTTTTGGGCACTTGTTCTTACTTTAGTCTTCTGTGACTAGAAGTATACTTCTGAGCACCTGTGTGCTATATTTTGTGAATTGTCCCTAACTTGCTAATTGTACGAACTTGACATGCTTATGAATGTAAATTATTGTTAATTTCAATGCTTTCTTGGTTAGTTCTAAATTCGATATAATTCTTGTTTTCTGCTTAAATTAATTTATTTCTTGCACTAGGCACGTTTAGACTAATGGAAGGATTAAGGAGTGGTCGAGGCCGTGGACGAGCGTCTAGACAGGCCCAACCTCAGGGGGATGACCAGGGATCGGCAACTGGACCGACCCAGGGACAGGAAAACGTTGAGGGTAACCAAGTGGCTACTGCCATCAATAGGATGACTGATATCCTAGAACGTCTAGCGGAGAGACAGGGTCCTGGACCATTTAACCAACCTGGGGGCCAGGATAGGGGAGAGGATAGAGCCCTGGAAAGATTCCTAAAGTTTAACCCGCCTAAGTTTATGGGTGAACCTGACCCCGAAGTAGCGGAGAATTGGTTAGAAAGGATGACCAACATATTCGCCGCTCTAGACTATACTGAGGATAGGCGAGTGAACTTTGCTGCTTTTCAATTTGAGGGAGTAGCCCGTGCTTGGTGGGATTTGATAAAAGGAAAATGGGAAAGAGCTCGAACCCCTTGGACTTGGGAGAATTTCACCAGGGAGTTTAATGAAAAGTTTCTTCCGCCCTTGATCCAAGAGAAAAGGGAGGACGAATTTATTAAGTTGAAACAAGGAACCCTTACTGTAGCAGAGTATGAAGGGAAGTTCACTAAACTTTCCAAATACGCTCCTGAGTTAGTAGCCGATGAACGGAGAAGGATTAGAAGGTTCATACAGGGACTTAATGTGGAACTTCAGGAGGGCCTGGCTGCAGCCCAAATCTCTACTTTTACTGAGGCTTTAGAGAAAGCGCAAAGGGTTGAGAATGCAAGATCTCAAGTGAGGGATTTCCACAATAGAAAAAGAAATTTCCCTAGTCGCACTACTGGGCAGACCAGTAAGTTTGTACACCCTTCTAAAAAGGGAAGAGGAGAAGGAGGAACGAGAACTGCTGGAGCTTCTAGGGGAGCTCTATCTAGGGGAGGTCGTAGCGGGACGACTCAAGCTAGGGGAGCACCATCTGTTGGATCGACTGTGACCCCTCAAGTTACTTGTGGGTATTGTGGTAAATCCAACCACTCTGAGAATGACTGCTGGAGAAAGCTGGGAAAATGCTTGCTGTGTGGGAGCACTGAGCATCAAATCGCGAATTGTCCGAAATCGTTGAAGACAGGGGGAAGCCTGCAGAGGCCTGAAAAATCAACCTCTAAGCAGACCAGTGCCGGAGGGAGTCGACCGAAAGTACCGGCTAGGGTCTACGCATTGGACTATCCACAAGCTCCAGATGCGACCGAAGTGGTCGAAGGTACAATTCCAATCTTTCACCGCCTAGCTAGGGTTTTAATTGATCCGGGTGCAACGCACTCTTTTGTAAACCCTGATTTCATGAGTGGAATAGACTTGAAGCCAATTAAGTTACCATATGACTTGGAGGTTAAAACACCCACTGGGGACAAAAGTCTAATTGCTAATATGGTGTATAAGAATAGTGAAATTTGCGTGAGGGAAAGAAAATTGCTGGCCGATTTGATAGGCTTAGCGATTAAAGGATATGATGTGATCCTAGGGATGGATTGGTTAGCCCGTTATAATGCTCAGTTAAATTGTAGGACGAAAATTGTAGAATTGTGTATTCCAGGGGAGGCAACCCTGAAATTGGATGTGAGGGGTAAGTTAGCCTCGTCTGCACTTATTTCGGGAATTCGGGCTAGAAAGTTGTTAAGTAAAGGAGCTCAAGGGTATTTGGCTTTTCTTATTAATACCCCTAACGATAAGGTGAATCTGGGAGACACCCCGGTAGTAAAAGAATTTTCTGATGTTTTTCCTGAAGAATTGGAGTCTCTACCTCCGGAACGGGAAATAGCTTTTAAAATTGATTTAACTCCGGGAACAGCACCTATATCAAGGACACCATACAGGATGGCTCCAGCTGAGTTGAAGGAGTTGAAGTTACAATTACAGGATTTGTTGGAACGGGGTTTTATACGAGAGAGTGATTCTCCGTGGGGAGCCCCAGTTTTGTTTGTAAAGAAGAAAGATGGGAGTTTGAGGTTATGTATAGATTATCGAGGTTTAAATGATGTTACGGTTAAGAATAAATACCCACTACCCCACATCGATGAACTGTTTGATCAATTGCAAGGGGCGGTAGTGTTTTCAAAGTTGGATCTAAGGCAAGGTTACTATCAATTGAGGATTTTGGAGAAGGACATACCTAAGACTGCTTTTAACTCGAGGTATGGGCACTTCGAGTTTGCAGTAATGCCTTTTGGGTTAACCAATGCACCTGCCGCTTTCATGGATTTAATGCATAGGGTTTTTAAGCCTTACTTGGATCAATTTGTGGTGATCTTCATTGATGACATTTTGGTGTATTCTAAGAATGTGAAAGATCATGAGAAACATTTGAGAATGGTTTTACAAATCTTGAGGGAACATCAGTTATATGCTAAGTTTAGCAAGTGTGAATTTTGGCTAAAGGAAGTGACTTTCCTAGGGCATATAATTTCTAAGGATGGGATTAAAGTGGATCCAGCTAAAGTGGAAGCTGTTTCGAAATGGAAACGACCGGAAAACCAACGGAAGTTCGGAGTTTTATAGGATTGGCAGGGTATTACCGGAGATTCATCCAGGATTTTTCGAAAATCGCTGGACCTATGACTGAGTTGACCAAGAAAAATGGAAAGTTTATTTGGAGTTCTAAGTGTGAAGGAAGTTTTCAGGAGTTGAAAAGACGGTTGACTAGAGCGCCTGTTCTAGCTCTACCAAATGGACATGATAGTTTTGTGGTTTACACAGATGCATCTAAGGAAGGTTTGGGATGTGTTTTGATGCAAAATGATAAAGTGATAGCTTATGCCTCTAGAAAATTGAAGCCGCATGAAGGAAACTATCCGACCCATGATTTGGAGTTAGCGGCTGTGGTCTTTGCTTTGAAGAAATGGAGACACTATTTATACGGAGTGACATTTGAGGTTTTTACAGATCACAAAAGCCTTAAGTACTTATTTTCTCAGAAGGAGCTGAATTTAAGGCAACGTAGATGGATGGAATTTCTGGAAGATTATGACTGCACGATTAAGTACCATCCTGGGAAGGCCAATGTAGTGGCCGATGCTTTGAGCCGTCAGGTACAAATGGCTGGATTGATGGTTAAGGAATTTCGATTGTTGGAAGAAGTTAGCTATTGGAATCCCCGATTAGAACCAAGGAAAGTGATTTTGGGGAACATTGTGATAACCTCCACTTTATTGGAACGTAGTAAGGAATCTCAGGAAAAGGACCCTGAAATGCAAAAGTTGGTGGAGAAAGTCAAGATGGGAGACCAGACCGATTTCACTTTGGGATCAGATGGAATATTAAGATTTCGAAATCGGGTGGTTATGCCAAAGGACGAAGGGCTTAGAAAAGAAATTTTGGAAGAAGCCCACCGATCAAAGTTTACAGTACATCCAGGAGGGAATAAAATGTACCAAGACTTGAAGAGTCTATATTGGTGGAAAAATATGAAGAAGGAAATTGCCCAATTTGTTCAGACATGCTTGGTTTGTCAACAGGTTAAAGCCGAACATCAGAAACCATCTGGGCTTTTGCAACCTCTAGAAATACCTGAGTGGAAATGGGAAAATGTTACCATGGACTTTGTATCAGGTTTACCAAGGACACAGAGAGGCCATGATGCCATTTGGGTGATAGTGGATAGATTGACTAAATCGGCTCATTTTCTGCCGATTAATATGAAATATCCATTGGAGAAGTTGGCCAGATTGTACTTGGATGAGATCATCAGACTACATGGTATACCTGTGAGTATTGTGTCGGATAGGGATCCAAGATTTGTTTCGAGGTTTTGGCAAAAGATGCAAGAAGTGTTGGGGACTAAGTTGAACTTTAGTACCACCTATCATCCCCAGACTGATGGACAATCTGAAAGAACAATTCAAACTCTTGAGGACATGTTGAGGACTTGTGTACTGGACTTTGGAGAGAATTGGAGTAAGTTCTTGACTTTAGTGGAATTTGCCTATAACAATAGTTTCCACTCTTCTATTCAAATGGCTCCGTATGAGGCACTTTATGGTCGGAAGTGTAGATCCCCAATTTGTTGGGATGAAGTAGGTGAACGGAAAATTTTAGACGCGACTACTGTATCTTGGATTGAGGAGGCCAATGAAAAGGTGAAATTGGTACGGCAAAGAATTCAAACCGCTCAGAGTAGACAAAAAAGTTATGCCGACAATCGGAGGAAGGATTTGGAGTTCACTGTTGGAGATATGGTATTTCTCAAGATTACGCCATTAAAAGCAAGTTTGATGTCCGGAAAAGGGAAGAAACTACAACCAAGGTTTGTAGGGCCTTATAAGATTATTCAGCGAGTTGGGAATGTAGCCTATAAGCTGGAATTACCACCGAGTTTATCTCGTATCCATAACGTGTTTCATGTGTCCATGCTTAAGAAGTATCATCCAGACCCCTCTCATGTTGTACAACCGGAGAATATTGAGATCGATGAAACCCTAACCTATGAGGAGAGACCGGTAAAACTTCTGGATCGAAAGGTGAAGGAATTGAGGAACAAGCAGATACCACTAGTGAAAGTTTTATGGAAGAACCATGGAGTAGAAGAAGCAACATGGGAAGTTGAAGAGACAATCAGAGAGAAGTATCCAGACTTGTTCACCAACCAAGGTAAATTTCGAGGACGAAATTTTCTTAAGGGGGAGAGGATGTGAGGACTCGCAAAAACTATTATTTTATGCCTAATTTATGGCTTAATAAATTATTTAATTGGATTTTATTTCCAAGGAATATTTTCTAGTCTTATGAGACCTAAACGCATGATAATATAACTTCGTTATATTTTTAAAATGATTCGTTTCGAAAATTAATTTCCTAGAGCGCGTTTAGTAAAAATAGTGAATAGTACTTGGAGATTTTATCCGCGTAGTAGCACGATAAGCTTGGAATATTGGGGGCTTGTACTATGGTCCTAAAATAGGTAATCTTATGAATAAATACTCAAGTGATAGTTAGTAGTGCAATCGTTATAGGAATTTTTCGAAAGTTCTGCGTTATAGCGGTAAAATTTGACGGTACGCGTTTTCACACGCGCGACTTCAATTGAAGGACTTTAGACCCTTATTTCGGGACAATTAAGAGTGAATAATATCTACAAGAATATATATGCCTTGGAGGTTTAGTGCACTAGTGAACCAAACGCGCGAGAAAAATCGAGTCCAAACGCACCCTAAATTGCACTATTTCAAGTTGACTTTGAGGTGCATTTTGCACCACACAAAGAATCTTCCTTTGGAAGCCAATTGCATCAGTACTCTCTCTCTCTTCACCTCACTTGGCCGAACAACAAGAAGGAGAAGAGCTCTCCATTGTCTTCATTTTTCATCTTCAATCCATGCACCAAAATCCACCCAAATCACACCAAACTTGGAGATCTCTTAGCAAACCACTTGGAGACTACATCTAGCTAAGGAGGAAGGGAACTCTCACGGTTTCTTGGAGCTTCAAGAGGGCCGAAAATTCTGACCTTGCAAACCAAAGGAGTAGGTAATGATCAACCCTTGGATTCTTATCTTTTGGAGATTATGTGACAAGATTAAGCTCATGCATGCACTTAGTTACTTGTTTATGGTGTAAAAATGTGATTGTGGGCTCTTGGAATTCCCACACTTGGGTTGTTGTTGCTGATGTGATGATTAATGGTGATTATATTGTTGGTTTAGTGATTATAATGATGCATTAGTGATGGGTAATTAGTGGAAACTTCTTTGGGTGTAAGAGGCTAAAACTTCCGATTTTGCCCCTGCTATGTTCGGCTATTTCCAGGCCAAATTTTAATGGTTTAATGGCTTAGATTGGATGTTTATAGGATGTATTAGATGTGTGAAAAATTTCATTGGAAAATATTGAGGTTTGATGGAGCAAATGAATTTTTTTTCGAAACCAGCAAATCTGGAAACTGATTCGCGTATGTCTCTGACCAGCAGTAGTATTTTGGCTATAACTCTGTCCTCGGATGTCGAAATCATGTGCCGTCGGTGGCGTTTGAAACTAGACATTCCTAGCTTTAATTTGGTATATAATTCACGTTCTGATTCTTTGTGACCAAGTCGAACCAAATGTTTTAAGTTTGCTGTCCTGTCACTCTGTTCATCTGGAATGAAGTGTTCAGGCAGCAACTTGATGCCCGAATTTGAACCAGGTGGGTGCCGAATTTGGGAATGATTTCTTCTGTGATATTTTAACTCTATGAATGTATTTTCCAACGGCATAAGCCACGCTCGATTTCGAGCTATATTGACTGAGTTGTGACTGAAACAAGCGGTCTGCTCTGTTTTGGAAAACCCTAATGTTGGACTGGTTTGGAACCAAATCTTGGAGTGAACTTGTTAGTTGATGTTTTTGATATTAAACACTTACCAAAGGTATCATGGGTATATCTTAGACCCTTATTTCACAAATGAACCATGGTTGGATAACTTTCTTGGTTAAACGATTGGAAATTTGGGAAATGAAAGTCAAAGGCAGAATGCCTTAGGAATTTTCTTGAACTTCGGTTGGCTCATTAACTACCTTGCCGAAGGTATTTTTCACCGAAATTCGATAGAGAGATACTTTCCATATATTATTGAAATACTGCCAATTTTGGTGCCGATTCAAGTTCGTTTCGATACCCAATTGAATTACTAAAGTTAGAGGTTCAAATCTGGAAAATTCTCATCCAGTCTTGAATTTCCCCAACTTCGGGCTACCGTATCTCGGTACTCGAAACTCCGATTCTTGATCCGCTTGTTTTGTCATACACTTCACTTGCAACACTAATTGAGCTGAAAATTTCAGAGGCCGGTTTGCAACGTGCGAATCGTGCCGAATTTTCAAAGTTGGCCGAAATCCAACTCAATTCTGCCTTGTAAACTGAAGCTGCGTCTTCAAACCCATTTTTGATCACTTTCCACTTCGATTCATGGAAAAGTGTCTTCTAGGAACTTATAGTACTCTCTAAGAGGTTTCTAACGGTATAAATTTTTCCAATTCTCGACTTATACCGAGCGAGTTATGATTTTTCAAAGATTCATCATCAAACTGGAAAATTTTCCAATTTCAAAGAAATAGAGTTTTTCAAAAACTTTTTATTCTTTTGATGTTCTTAAACGTTTTGTTTACGATTTTCATGATCAAAAACTCAAATAATATTGTACCTAATAAAAGGCAAGTCGAACCTCGATTTACGTGTAATTGAGGTTCCTTTTGCAAAATAATTCTTAGATTGTACTAGTGAACAATCTTTCTTGATAAGTGGGTTAATTGTGTAATTATCCACTATTAAATTGCCAGGCGCGCAAGGAGACCTTCAAGAGGATCTCACCGTGGACACTTGAACTTCCGGGAAATAATTCTTATTGAATTGCTCGGTGAGTGTCAAGTGTATGAATTTGATACTTGCTTATTGTGATACTTGTTGGGAGTTTTAAAAATAAGGGCGGGTGCGTACTTTATCGCACTCGTTCTAATTTCAAATGAATGAATGAATGAATGAAATGTATTGAATGAATGAATGAAATGCAATGTCATGTCATGAATGCTTGTGTCGTTGGAGTGAATCTCCTCGACTACCAAATGAATGGGGGACGCCCAAACTCATAGGCCGTCCTTAGACTCGAGCCAGCAATGGGCTTGGTCGGGGATTTGGACGAGCCATGAGATACACATAAGCTCGACCTAATAAGAGGTCTTGCTTGGCATACTCGTTGAGTATCGCCCAATTATGGTCATTGTGGGCCCTTGGGGTGTACGGTGGACGGAGGGAAGAAAGTGGTGATCTACGGAAATGGAAATACCGACCCGGTTGACAGGAGGGTCAATGCGGGAAAGTATACGAATGACATCGACAGATCGAGTGGAACTTAGCTCCTGAGAGCTACTATATCCTTGAATTGTTTCTGATTACTTTTCCTGTTTGATAGATTGATTATTGAAAAGACATGGCTTTATTTATTAAAGTTGGGATTGTTATTTGATTACGTGCTTGCATGTGTGTTCTTGGCCTCACGAGCGTTTAGCTCACCCTATAGTTTTGTTTTCCTTAACAGGACCGACTCTTGGAGAATTATGGAGAAACCATCCGTTGAAATTTTGTTAAGACTCCTGTTATATATTTTGACTAGGCCCTGGTTTGGGTTGTACTTTTGGAAATTGTAAACTTGAAAAGTTTGGGCCCTGATGTGTACTTTGAATTTAAGTCGTTTCATGATTACCCGATGTACTGGTTATACATTAAGTGACTTATTAAGCTTGAACGCTTCCGCATTATTGTATTCTTGTTGCTCTCATCGAAGTGCTTAATTCGGTTTTAAATTGAATGGAATTGCTTGAGTCCTGGCGAGAGCTGGGCAGGCGTCCGCGGATACCCTTTGGTCCGCCTTAGGGAGATGTGGGGCGTCACACTCTGAGGATAGGCGAGTGAATTTTACTGCCTTTCAATTTAAGGGAGTAGCCCGTGCTTGGTGGGATCTGATAAAAGAAAAATGGGAAAAAACTCAAACCCCTTGGACTTGGGAGAATTTCACGAGGGAGTTTACTGAAAAATTTCTTCCACCCTTGATTCAAGAAAAGAGGGAGGATGAATTTATCAAGTTGAAACAAGGGACCCTTAGTGTAGCGGAGTATGAAGGAAAATTCACTAAACTTTCAAAGTACGCTCCCGAATTGGTGACCAATGAGCGGAAAAGGGTAAGGCGGTTTATACAGGGGTTGAATGTGAAAATTCCGAATGGCTTGACTGCTGCCCAAATCCCTTCATTTACTGAGGCTATAGAGAAAGCGAAAAGGGTTGAAAGTGCAAGAATGCAAGTGAGGGACTTCCATAATAGAAAAAGGAATTTTTTTGCCCGTAATTCTGGATAGACTAGTAAGAGTGCACAACCTTCCAAAATGGGAAGAGGAATGGGAGGAATAAGGACCACTGGAGCTTCTAGGAGAGCTTTATGCAGAAGAGGTCGCAGTGGACCGGCTCAGGCTAGAGGAATGCCTTCTATTGGTTCGGTCGTGACTCCTCAAGTCTCTTGTGGGTACTGTGGTAAATCTAACCACTCTGAGAGTGATTGTTAGAGGAAGTTAGGGAAATGTCTCTATTGCGGGAGTGCTGATCACCACCTCGCAAGTTGTCCAAAGGCACCAAAGTTGGGAAGTAATCCTCAGAAGCCAGAGAAGTCAACTTCTAAGCAGACTAGTGCTGGAGGGAGCCGACCAAAGATACCGGCTAGGGTTTATGCACTGGAGCACCAGCAAATACCTGATGCAACTGAAATGGTTAAAGGTACAATTCCAATCTTACATCGTTTAGCTAGAGTTTTAATTGATCCGAGTGCAACACATTCTATTGTAAACCCTAATTTTATGAGTGGGATAGATTTGAAGCCAATTAAGTTACTGTATGATTTGGAAGTTAAAACACCCACTAGAGATCAAAGTTTAATTGCTAACCTGGTGTATAGAGACTGTGAAGTCTGTGTTGAGGAGCGGAAATTATTGACCGACCTGATAAGTTTAGCAATTAAGGGATATGATGTGATTTTAGGAATGGATTGGCTAGCCCGTTATAATGCCCAGTTAAACTGCCGAACAAAGATTGTAGAATTGTGCATTCCAGGGGAGGCAACCCTGAAGTTGGATGTAAGGGGTAAATTGGCTTCGTCTGCACTTATCTCAGGGATTCGGGCTAGAAAATTATTAAGTAAAGGAGCTAAAGGATATTTGGCTTTTCTTATTAACACCCCTAGTGATAAGGTGAAATTGGAGGACGTGCCTGTAGTGAAAGACTTTCCAGATGTTTTTCCTGAAGAGTTAGAGTCTTTACCCTTGGAACGGGAAATAGATTGATGTAACTCCGGGAGTAGCACCTATCTCTAAGGCACCATATCGGATGGCACCGGCGGAATTGAAGGAGTTGAAATTGCAACTGCAGGACTTGTTGGATAGAGGTTTTATAAAAGAGAGTGATTATCCGTGGGGAGCCCCGGTTTTGTTTGTTAAGAAAAAGGATGGGATTTTAAAATTATGTAGAGACTATAGAGGCTTGAATGATGTCACAATTAAGAATAAGTACCCATTGCCCCACATTGATGAATTGTTTGACCAATTGCAAGGGGCGGTAGTGTTTTCGAAGTTGGATTTGAGACAGGGTTATTACCAATTGAGGATTTTAGAGAAAGACATACCCAAGACTGCTTTTAACTTGAGGTACGGGCACTTTGAATTTGCAGTGATGTCATTTGGGTTAACTAATGCTCCTGCAGCTTTCATGGATCTAATGCATAGGGTTTTTAAGGATTATCTAGACCAATTTGTGGTGGTCTTCACTGATGACATTTTAGTGTATTCTAAGAATGTGAAAGATCATGAGAAACATTTGAGAATTGTTTTACAAACCCTGAGGGAACACCAGTTATATACTAAGTTTAGCAAGTGTGAGTTTTGGTTAAAAGAAGTGACTTTCTTGGGACACATAATTTCTAAGGATGGGATTAAAGTAGATCCAGCTAAAGTTGAAGCTGTTTCGAAATGGAAACGGCCGGAAAACCCTACCGAGGTTCGGAGTTTTATTGGATTAGCAGGGTATTACCGGAGATTTATCCAAGATTTTTCTAGAATTGCTGGACCAATGACCAAGCTGACCAAGAAAAATGGGAAGTTTACATGGAGTCCTAAGTGTGAAGATAGTTTCCAGGAATTGAAAAGACAGTTGACAAGAGCGCTTGTGTTAGCTTTGCCAAATGGAAAGGATAGTTTTGTGGTTTATACAGATGCCTCTAAGGAAGGATTGGGATGTGTTTTGATGTAAAATGACAAAGTGATAGCATATGCCTCTAGGAAATTGAAACCGCATGAAGGGAATTACCCGACTCATGACTTGGAGTCAGTGGCTGTGGTCTTTGCTTTGAAGAAATAGAGACATTATCTATACGGAGTGACATTTGAGGTTTTTACATACCACAAAAGCCGTAAGTACTTATTTTCTCAAAAGGAGCTGAATTTGAGGCAACGTAGATGGATGGAATGTTTGGAAAACTATGACTGCACGATCAAGTACCATCCAGGAAAAGTCAATGTAGTGGCCGATGCTTTGAGTCGTCAAGTGCAAATGGCTGGATTGATGATCAAGGAATTGCAATTGTTGGAAGAAGTTAGTTATTGAAATCCTCGACTGGGACCAAGGAAAGTAATTTTGGAAAATATAGTAGTGAATTCCACCTTATTGGAACACATCAAGGAATCTCAAGGAAAGGACACTGAAGTGCAAAAATGGGTGGAAAAGGTTAAAAAAGGAGACAAGACGGATTTTAATTTGGGGACAAATGGAATATTGAGATTTTGGAATCGGATAGTAGTGCCAAAGGATGAAGGACTTAGGAAGAAAATTTTGGAAGAGGCTGTGATACCCCAACTTTTAGTATCATCTTTTGTTTAGTCTTAAAAAGGATATTACGGTTTCTTTAGTTTATTTTTATTTTAAAACATTATTTTGTTTTAAAGAAGAAACTAAAGTTATTTCTTTGGGTTTGATTTAAAACCTTGTTTTGTTTTAAAAGACTAGAAACCCTAAAAGTCTAATCGAAACCCTAGTTTCATTTGTGATTGACCATTTTCTCAAATTTCTCATATTTCAACCGAAACCCTAAATTCGATTTATGGAATTGTAAAACCCTCACATTTTTGTTAAAAATGCCCTTTTATTTGGAAATTATAAATTTATAATAGCCCTACCACCCAATCATTCTACAATAAGTGCAAATGAACCTAGAAAGTAGGGTTTCACTTTTCATTTTCAAGTTGGAGCAAGTTAGGGTTTTCACGTTTTTTCGTAGCATGATTATTCGGTACAGAGTGAGGATCAAAATTGGTAGGTAAGAGTGACTTTGGATGAGGAAATATTATATGATTAGAAGTGATAATAATAAGTTAGTGAATTAGAAGTTAAAACCTTAGTATACGCGATTTAAGAAAAATCCCCTCGAACCGACGGGTATCGATCGTTATCGATTGAGTGCACTACTTGACCACTATTTTATTACCTTAATTTCCTTATTATTAATTGAGAAAAATGAGCCCTAAATATCCTCTCATTCCAGCCGAAATTGTGGACCAAATTAAGAGAGAGAAAAGCAAATTTTGAGATTTCATCTTGAGGCGACAAGTGGCGAACATCCAACGGTTGTTTGACCAAACTAATTCCAACCTTCTTATCCTTTCTTGAGCTTCATTTCTTTCTCATTTTTACCTTTTCTGGTCATGAGTTTGAGGGAGAAAGAGTGAAGAGAGTTTCTAATTCCAACCTCAAATCAAGAGTTGTGAGTGAAACCAAGCAAAACTAAACCAATTAATCACTAGTTTGGAAGCTTGGGAAGCTAAGGGAAACAAAAATTTCAAGAGGAGGTGAAGTATTACTCTTGCAAGCCCTTTTGTTGAGGTATAAGGTCTGACCCATGGCTTTGGTTCTTTTATTTTTGTTTAAGATGTTATATAACTCATGTTTTGGTTAGATTAGTAGCTATACAAGTTGTTGTGTTGATTTTGGGATGATGTATGTAAGCTAGGGTTTGATTGATTTCCTTCTTATACTTGTTGTAAGAGTGGTATATGATATATATAGGATTGTATAAGAGGTTGTGGTAGTGATTGAATCAAGAAAATGAAGAGATTGCCCTTGAAATCCCAAAATTCCAGATTTCTGGAATTGTATGCTTCAGTTCTGTCCGGTTTCAGTGCCCTATGTTAGAGGCCGAATTAGGCTTGGCACAAAACATGAAAGTTGTAGAGAATGATATTTTATGGTTGTATACAAAATTTCATCCCCATCGGAGTAACATAGCCTGTGAAAATACCAAAATACCCTCACTGCCCTAGGATGCATCTAGTGATCCGTTTTAGACAGTTCATCCAATTGACCGTGTCTATTCACTATGATCCATGCTGATTTAGCCATTTTCCAAAATTTGAAAGTTTTAATACTTTGTCTTAGCTTTTCAACGCCTCTAATAACATCTTAAACGGACTTTGGTAGCTTGAGATATGGCCATGTGAAGGCAATACGATTAATTAGCCGATTAGTTGGAATTTGGTTCTGTGAATTGGGAATTTGACTGGGTTACACTAGAAATTAGACTAGGTGGTCTTCACCAAAGTTGTAGCTCTCTGCTTTAGCTCGGAATGGTATAAATTTTACCCCAATCTGATAAATGTAGCTTCAGTTGTGCTCGTTACGCTAAGAGATATCAAAGCTGCCATTCGCTTATTTGTCTTTGAACTTGATTTCCGATTACCATGTTAGTATTTGCATTGTAGTTGGGGTATTTTGAGCATAGTTGAAGGGCTATTGTGTTACCATTGCATATGTGTGACTTTGGGACTGATTTGAGGAAAATATTGAAGCCATAAATGGCTGAAAAATGGGTAAACACAAGGGGCATGCCGCCAAATTTTCACGAGAAAGATAAACTAGCCTTTGGAGTTCTAGTTCTATATTTTGCAAATGTGACTTGAATACACTAAAAACTGGGTTGAGGTGTCTTCATGAAAGTTGTAACCTTTTGTTTAAGTTTCGAGACACTACCTAGTACATTTTGATCCGATAACCACAACTCCAGTTATGAGCAAAATCGTGTAACTCGTTTTGTACCATTTTCATTTCCACGCACGCGCAAGTGCATTTCTCAATCGTTTTTCCCGTTTTGGACCGTTTAGGTCTACTTTTGTTATTTTTTTACCATTCCAGCCGTTTCGGCCAATTTTGACATTCTTTTGACCTTAATGTCATTTTTGACTGTTTTTTATTACTTTTGACCATTTTCGAGCATATTCGATCATTTAAGTTATAAACTGCTATTGTATGGCCGTTTCACTTATGTGTGTATATAATCTGTCAATACAGATTGTGAGGCTTTTGACAGTGACGGTCAAGCTCAGTGACTTGTATCGTTTTTCGTGTCAAACTTTATCAAGTGAGTAATTGGGTTGTTTATTGATGTGGAATTGTTGAAGTACCTTGTATATGTTAAATGGGTACTTAGGCGGGGTGTACTTTATCTCACTCGACCTAAGCCCATCCTTTGTTTTGATTTCCTATGTGAGAATACATGTCTTATGTTGAGTATCACCCTTTTGCTGTGTGCTGAGGAGGGTGATTACATGACTTGAGTATCACCCTTTTGCTGTGTGCTGATGGGGTGATTACATGACTTTAATTGAACCCCATTTGCTGTGTGCTATTTGGGGTAAGTACTTTGTTGAGAGATACCATCTATTGAGAGATCGGATATCTCAGGGTTTGGTTCCAGCCCCGTTCCAAGGGTTAGACGAACTATTCGAGTCAGCTGGGGCTTGGTCGAAGATAGTTCCATGCTAAACTTGGGATTTAGTTCCTTGTTAAAGCTTTGACAAAAGCTAAGTTATTTTATTTCGCTCGAACTGCTGTGTGCTGTTGACTGGCCAGCGGGGGTTGATAAGGTGAACGGGAAAGTTTAAATGGAGTCTACGGACCATGAGTACTTTGGTTGACGGAGTGTCAACAGGCGTTCAAGTTCGGGGAATTGAACTAGCTTTGGAGCCACCCGTGTCCTACCATTGTGATGTTACTTTTCGGTTATTGATGTGAATTATCCTGATTTACTTGTTTAATTATGTGAGTTTGCATTTTTCCCCCTGATTACTCACTAAGCGTATAACTTACCCCATTCTATTTGTTTTCCTTAGCAGGGGGCCGACACGGGGATCGCTCGGGAAGGTGTTTAGTGTTTTGATTATAGATGAGTTGAATTTGTACTTGTTATAAGTTGACTAGCCAGATGTATATAGTTGTTGTGGTGGTTGTAGTTATTAGCTTTTTTAGGGTTTATTTTCTGGTACTCATGGTATGTATGACTTGATGTTCTGGTTTATGCAACTTTTGAAGATGTAATAGAGTAAATAGAGCTTTCTTTTGGCATGAACTCTATTTTCTAGTTCTAGAGCATCGAGTCCCGGCGAGAGCTTGGCAGGCGAGCCGCCGAACCCTGGGGTACACCCTAGGGGGAGGTGGGGCCGTCACAAGTGGTATCAGAGCCTGTTTCGCGTGGTCTTTCCGCGGAGTGAGCTTGGGCCAAGTGGTGAATAAGTACGAAGGATTAAGTGCTCGTTGAGCTTAAGCTATGGAGTCATGAATTGTTATTAGGCCTTAAATCTTTCTCGTGACATGTGAGGTCAATAGATAGGTACGTCAGGGAGGAATTTCGATTGCAGATAGTTTACTCTTGGGACTGGCCAGCTCGAGATGTGAATTATCTTATTTTGAATTCTCGTGCCTGAGTACTCCAGAGTTGAGGTGCTACTAAGTACTTGAGACTTGCATTTTGGAAACATGAACAGGCTTTGTCTGGCTAGAGTGAGTACAAGAGATCAATGGGCACCTTGGGAAGTGGAGTAAGAAACCAGACGAGGGTGATTTTCACTGAGTGTGGGACGACAAGTCATGTTTTCTTTCATTTTACCCTTGCATTGTTCCTACATGTCATTTACTTGTGGTATGTTAATGCCAACATATATAGTACTTACTGCACTTGACTTTATCTAACTTGAAATGTCCCTTGGTGTATATGGTGCATTATATTGTGTATATTTTTGGCGTGACTTGTATATATATGTACACATTTTGATCTTTTGAATGTTTTATGCATTTTATCACTTTTCAACACTTTGATCTCGTACCCTATTTGGTTCCAATTATAGAAGTCATAAAACCATCAAATGGAGACTCGTGGTAGAGGACGAGGACGAAGACAAGGAACCGAAGGAGTAACCAATGAAAATGCGAATGCACAAGCCGAAACCCAGGTAGCTACAGCCATACAACGAATGGCTGATTTATTAGAACAAATGGTCAACCAACAGAGTCAATGTCAAGTACAGCATCCTGGAAATCATGAGGGAGAGGATCGTGCCTTAGAGCGGGTCCAGAAATTTCTACCGCCAAAATTCTTGGGTGGACCTAGCCCTGATATAGCGGAGAGTTGGTTGGAGCGAATGTTAGACATTTTTGCTACGTTAGGATACTCAGAGGAACGGCAGATAGCTTTTGCCATTTTTCAATTTGAGGGAGCGGCTCGTTCCTGGTGGAATGTGATTCGAGCCAAATGGGATAGAGACCAAACCCCATGGACATGGGTGAATTTCACTCGTGAGTTTAATGAGAAGTACTTACTGCCACTTGTTCAGGAAAGGAGAGAGGATGAGTTCATACGCCTACGTCAAGGGATTATGAGTGTGGCGGAGTACGAGACACAATTTACCAAACTTTCTCGTTTTGCTCCAAAATTAGTACTGACAGACCAAAGGAGAATTCGTCAGTTTGTTCAGGGTTTGAATGTGGAGATTCAGGAAGCACTGGCAGCTGCTCAATTGGAGACTTATAGTCAAGCGATTGAAAAGGCACAAAGAATTGAAAGTACTAAGAGTCAAGTAAAGGCCTTTCATGATAAGAAAAGAAGGCACCCAGATACAAGTAGTTATATTGAGGGACAGAGCTCGGGGAGCGAGCCACCACCTAAGAAGGGTCGAGGAATAGGTGGACCACGATCCACTGCGATGCCAAATCAAGGAAATATTGAGAAAAATTAGGTAGGGAGAGAAACCCAAAGGGGTACCTCACAAGGAGGTCCGACCTTAGGACCTAGAATGGCATGTGGATATTGTGGGAATGCTAATCACATAGAAGCTAATTGTTGGAAGAAAAGACAGGTACGGAAATGCTACCGATGTGGTAGTGATGAGCATCTGATTGCTCAGTGCCCTCACCTACCAAAAGAAAGAAATTTGCCAAGGGCAGAAAGGAACACGTCTAAGCCGACTAATGCCATGGGTAATCGACCGAAAGTGCCGACAAGGACCTATGCAGTAGGAAGCCAAGAGGTGACGGACCTGAAGAAGCACTGAGCTTCCCTGGACCGAGCTGACCTGATGAGCTCGGCGTGCTGATGAGAAAAGCACGTCCTAGCCCTGCAAAACAAACAAGAAGCGATCTCTAGGGTGACTAGCAGGGGGACCCTAAGGTGGTCCCCGGAGGTACTCCGACGGTCAAGTTAGTCTTTCGATGAGTAGATTTTACTGAGAGTAAAACTGTTGGGAGTGTTTAGCCAATAGTGAGCGTACCTTGTGTAGTTGGTGTGCATTACCATTTATACCTGCTCGAGAGTCCGACCTCCGTACGTTTCGGGGCTTACCCGGTATAGCCTCACCGAGGGAGATTCTCCCCGCCCTCTGCGGGATTGTTCCCTGGAGCCTTTCAGTGCCCTAGTGGCAGTGTGCCCCAGGACAGCTGTCAGGGGCCTGGGGTCCAAGCCCAACTTTGCCATTCCTGGGCTGCCACGTGTCCAGGCCCAGGACGGGGCCTCTGTACTAGCCCTCTAGATTAGGTAGGGCTTCTAGGCAGACCTAATCTATACCCCAGCCACGTAGGAGACCAGCGTCGCACACTGCTCTGACAGGGTCACCTCCGGTATAGTGCTATTACTGAAAAGCCGCGCTTATGTCCTTTCAGTTGTGGCGTCTCTTCGGTCTCCGTACTGCTTTTAAATGCGTTCACATGGGACGGTTCAAATTCAAGCAGCCGTTTCCCCCCATTTCATTCCCTATAAATAGGGGCTTCCGGATTTCCTTTAACTCTATTTGCCATTTTTCTTTCCTCGTGCATTTTCCATTTCCGGCAGCAAGACTTCCGGCTCTCAGTGCCCAGACTCCGACGATTTCTTCATTTTTCCCATTCTACTCACCAATAAGTCTTTTTCCTTCCTCCTTCACTCTCTTTTTCCTTTGCCACCTTCTGCTTTTTATGTCGGATCAGTCCGGCGTCACTTCCACTGCCTCTCGGATTCCTGCCCACCGTAAAGTCCTTAGGATTCTCATTTCTTCTTCATCTTCGTCTTCATCTTCATCTCCCCCTCCTCCTTTTTCTTCCTCTTCTGATTCTAATTCTAGCTTTCACATTCCTGATTTGCTTGAGCCCATAGTCATCATGAGCTCTCCATCTGCCCACTCTCCTTCTGCCCGAATCCTGGAGGAGATGGCCGAGCTCGATGCCCTCATCGAGCAGCAGGTCACTTCTGTTCCCTCCCTCAAGCCTCCACACGACTCTCCTGGTGGAGCCCAGGGAGGAGTTGGGGAGGACAGGGACTCCTCCGAGGGGACCCCTGCTTCCGAGCAGGGGGATGATGCTGGATTCGACTTCGGTCATCCTGACCAACTAGAGGTCACTCTCTCACCCGAGATAGTGGCCGAGCTGGCCGGGTCTTTTTCTACTCTTCCGGCCTTTGAACCGACAGGGCCAACCGATATTCCCCTGGCTTCGTGGCCATTTATAGGGAGCAGCTGGTCGCGGGGCTCTGGCTCCCCATTCCTCCAACCCTAGCCGAGATCCTGAGCTATTGGAGGCTCAGGATCACCCAGGTCCATCCCAACTCGATCAGGATCATCATTGGATTCCTGATCTATTGTCGGATCTGCTCCATCCCCTATTCTCTCTCTCTCTCTCTTCCGAGCCTCCTACACTCTCAAACTCTCTCTCCCTGGGTGGTACTACTTCTCCCACTGAACTATGAGCAAAGTTCGGGGGAGGGGAAGGGCACTCAGGATCTGCTCTTTGGGGTCCCCTCTTGCATAAAGAACTGGAAAGGGGACTTCTTCTTTGTTAAATCCACACATTTTCCTCCTAATGTGTGGAAGGTCGTGGAGGTTGATTCCGACCCATTTCCGGGGGACTTGGACTCCGAAGCCCTCAACTAGCTGGTGAGCTCCAGGGTGAAGCTCTATGCGGCTAGGTTCTCCACCGAGCAGATTTCTGCGGCTGGGCTGATGGGGACGATGTCCGGGTCCCTTAGAGAGGTGGTGCCCTCCCTGACGGACTACGACACTTGTAATGCCGACTCTGTCCCCCTGTTGTTTGTTGCTTCCTTCTTCCATTTACTAACCTGTATATACTAATATGGTGGTGTTTGCTGTAGTGAGGAGGCTTTCCAAGCTGCTGGGCATGCCTTCGGAGCCGATCACTCCCACTTCGCAACCGGAGGCCGCCAAGAAGGCCTCTCCGACTCCGGGGGCAGCTCGGGCCCCCAGAAGAAAGCATCGTCCCCCTCCAAGCAGGTCGCCAGCAAGAAGAAGGCGGTCGGGCAGAAGAGGGGCCGAGGGGACGAAGCCCCCCAGCCCGAGAAGAGGCTCGCGCCCACCCCAGCTCAGCCCCTCATGCGGGTCTGGTCCACTTAGGGGTTGGCTCTGCGGAGGAGCACGCGCGGGAGATTCCGCCCCCCAATCTGTGGCACTTCCGCCACGTCGCCCCCATGAAGCTTGGCCAGGCCCCCTCCATGCACGACCCCCGCTACTTCTGTCCATCCTGGGGGCTATCCATCAACGATCGAACCTAGTTCCTTGAGATGGCTCGCGAGCTAGTCACGGGCTCGGTCCTCCCACATGACAGGAGTTGGATGGAGCTGGCGAGCTCGTCCGAGCTCCAGGACTTGTACTTCACTGCCCAGGCTCAAGTAAGTTGTAACAGCCCCACTTTCCCCTAAGGCGAACCAAAGGGGTTAGCGGACTGCCTGCCCAACTCTCGCCAGGACTACGGATCAGATTAGAGCTATCTGCTTCATTCCGGACTTACAAACGAGCGTAAACAAGTCAAAATGGTAAAATGACCCAAAATAAAAAAAATGAAATCCGGAGTCGGCCATGAATAGTAACCGACCCGTCAGAACCCAACCGAAAAGCTAACACACATTCACATCTGAACTTTAGCGATTACAAATCAGAATGACATACAAAAGTTTTCAAAAGTTGATACATATACACGGTTTGCCAAATCAAAAGAGAAAACGCTCCAAAAGTACACTTAGGGTTTTAATACATGAGCCATACAAAAGATATGTTCCACTAGCTCAATTTGGCAGCCATTTGTCAAATCCAGACCAAAAGTGTTTATTTTCCTGTAAGGAAAACAAAAGGGACAGAAAGGGGTGAGCTTGCGCTCAATGAGGTACCAAACATATAGCAGAAAAATCATGGCATTTCACATTTTACAAATCAGATACACATGCCAGATGTAAAGCGAAGGAACCAATGATTCAAATCAGAAGGATACGGGTGGCTCTCAGGAGCCAAATTTCCAACGCAGTACTTGATCCAAATCGGTTGACTCTCCGTCAACGTATATAGAACCACAACGTCCGTAGACCCCTCTTAACACCGAATTCCATCCACCAAACACCCCTTTACCGAGCCCCCTCACCTCAAACGAACAAAATGGTAATACTATAGTAAACCCGGAATCAAGGGTCTCAATACCCAAAATCCCCGAACAGACTACCGTGGTTCGTTATCTAATCGTCCAGGCCCTTGCCGGCCCGACTCGAATAACTTAGCCATAGGACTGAGCTCATAGGTCATAGAAATCCGAACAGATGCAGACACAGATAACAGATTCAAATTTTGCATAGTAAATTGGCATATGAACAGACAAGAGAACGAGTGTGATAAAGTACACCCTCGTTTCAAACAAATAAACAGATTGCAGAGCAGAAATCAAGTTAAACAGCAATGGAGGGGAGTGGTACACTCACCGGCTCAACTTCAAAAGTTTTCACTTCAGATTGGCCTTAATCGCCTAATCGCCAAGAAATCCTAAAAATAATCAAAGTAAACCAATTGAAGGTTTCACATCCATAATCGAGTAAACACAATGCACATGAGACTCGACTACTAGTCGTATGCCTCTCCAAATAATTACTAATGCAAGGGTGGAAAACATGATTTTCTTTGAAACAAAAAGGGTAACATGAAGACTTAGGCGCAAACAACCCAAAAGCCTTTCATTTCCACCAAAAGGCAAATCCAACTTAAAGGAACCAAACGGCCTAGAAAATCGGGCAGCACCTCCCCTAAAATTCTTACTTTTCCAGCCATTAAGGCTTCATTATTTCCTCAAATCAGTCCCAACATTTCACACAAAAGTCATCTCATTTCCCAAAAGCCGCTCACTAGGCTCAAAGTAGTACAAGCACAAAAGTTAGCTAGGAAATGACCGGAATGAGAGCGAGCCCTAAACATGCAAACAAGTACATGGAGACTCGATAACGAGTCATAAAGCCATGCCAATCACAACCCCAATAAGGTTTCATATGCATATATAAGCATTGTAGCAAACCAGAAAATCAGGAAAAGTAGCCATCTTGGCCATAACAACAAAAACAGTTTTGCCTTCATTATGCGGTAATGGCACAAATTGCACTACGATTATCGGATGAGGGTGTAAGACCCACCGTTTCGAAGCTAAAAGACAGGGCTACAACAATGTAGAAGGCCACTCAGTCCAAATCCTAGCACAACTAGGTCAAAAATGCAGAATACCAAACCAGAATCGTAATTGCAGGTTTACAAATCACACTATGCTGTAATTAGTCCAACTCAGTCTATACAGGTCCAAATGCATTGATTCCAAAGGCATATGGTAGCTAAGACATCCAGCTACATTTCATCAGAAAACCTCAACAACCAAATCCAAAGCAATTCCTGTCAAAACAGACAATTACAAGCGCAGTTCGCACATTCTGATCAACCCAGAACAGCAACAGTAAAATCGACATATCTCACTCTACACTACTCCAACTGACCTGAAATTTTACAGGCACCTTAAACACATCAATACCTACAACTTTCATGTTTCTAGTCAAGGCCAATTCGGCCTCTAACTAGGTGCTAAAAATTCGGACAGATTGTGCAACCCAAAAACCCTAACTTGCTGAAATTTTTCCCAAACCAGAAATTGGTTGCAATTGTTCACTTTTCCCACCTCCTTAAGTCATTATATACCATTTCTAATCATCCTAGATAGCCACACAATCATGCTTATATTAAAACAGAAAAATCCCCAAAAATAATAAAACTTCATCATTTCAACCACAAATCAAGAATTAATCCATAAAATTGCCTCTTATGCCACTACTAAACATAAATTAAAGATCATTAGAGGGAGGAAAGGGGTTCATCCACCACTCACCTTAGTAAAACAAGAGGGAGAGCAACTTGTCACCTTAAGCTTCCAAACAACTTCACCAAACAACTCAATATCACTAAATGAAGAGGTTTTATGAAGTAGAATCAAAGTTGGATGGTTGAGTAAGTTGATTGAAGCAAGAGTGAACCCAAAATCTTGAAGAGTTTTCTTCCTTTTGTTGCTCAAGAGATTCGGCCAAGAGGTTAAAGACAAGAGTGAATTTTTGTTCAATTTTTGAGATATTTAATCAAATGGTCAAAAGGTCAAAAAAATGAATAGTAAGTCATAAGTTACCACCAACCTCATAGTGACACATGTCACCTCCTTTAATGCAATCCTATCCTTATTTTTCCCTCTCACATCCTCTACTTATCTCTTAACACCCGATAAATTTCCACCAGTATCCGGAATTTAACCTTATTGGCCGAATTTTTCCGAACTTTTCGCACTAGTGGGTCCCACGTCCATAATCTCTCCGTAATTTTTTAAAAACTACCCAATGCTAGGAAAATCATCTAAAAACTATAATTACTCATAAAATTCACCAGGAAAATTTACCAGGAGAAATTTCCTAAGCCAGAAAATGCAAAAATTATGCCTTTAAATGGGAAAACCCTAAGAAAATTATTAGGGATTTACGGGTTCTCACACTCTCTCCCCCTTAAAGAAATTTCGTCCTCGAAATTCCTTATCAGCGGAATCCATCAAATCTAAGGTACCCAACGGATCGTACCTTCTACGTCCTCAGACGAGTCAGGGACCTGATGATGCTCCAGGGAATATACTCGAGCCGGTACTTTCGCTCCAGTCCCTTCTCCTTTCGACTGTCCAGGGTTGGTCTTAGCTGGTTGCTGAGAGTTAGTCTTGGTTGGTGGCGGAGTCCCTCTCCCTTCGCGCAGTCGTGCTGGACAGTTAGCAATTCGATGTTCGGCGCTACCACAACGCAGGCATTTTCCTTCTTTCTTCCAACAATTTGCCTCCGTGTGATTTGACCCTCCGCAATATCCACAGGGACCTCGAGTAGCAGTGATCGATCCTCCCGGTGAGACACCACTGGCCACCCCCGGTTGTCGTACTCCCCCATTTCCTTTTCCACTCTTAGGGGGTGTGCTCTTATCTTCCTGTTCCGAGCTGCTCCCAGGAAAGCCCCTTTTCTTGGTTTGGAAGTTTCTAACTTGTAGCCTCGCATCTTCAACCCGTTGAGCTTTCTCCACAGCGTCACTAAAGGTACTAAGTTGAGCTACAGCCAAATCCTTTTGAATCTCAACATTTAGCCCCTGAATAAAACGCCTTATCCGTCTTTGTTAGGTTATGATCAGTTCAGGGGCAAACTTAGACAACCGAGTGAATTGACTCTCATACTCGGCTACGGTTTGTGTTCCCTAGCGAAGCCGAATAAATTCATCTTCCTTCTTTTCTTGGATGAGAGGAGGGAAAAACTTGGCATTAAATTCTCTCATAAAGTTCGCCCACGTCCTCGGGGTTTGTTCTCTTTCCCATTTCATTCGAATGACATTCCACCAGGAACGAGCGACTCCCTCTAGTTGAAAGACAGCAAATGTCACTTGTCTCTCCTCGGTATAGTGTAAGGCAGCGAAAATATCGATCATCTTCTCCAGCCACTTCTCAGCTACGTCAGGATCAGGGCCTCCAAGAAATTTGGGTGGGGAGAACTTCTGAAATCTCTCAAGGGCTCTATCCTCGCCCTCCATGTGATTACCAGGATTCCCAGGGTTAGGGTTAGGGTTTTGACCTTGTTGGTGCACCACTTGGGCTAGCAAAGCAGTCATTTGCTGCATGGCAGCAGCTATTTGGACATTGGGGTCAACCCTAAGTTCAGGGTTTGGTCCAGATGAGGTTTCCCCAGTACCCCTTTCAGGCGTAGGTTGCCTATTTCCACGCCCACGGCCCCGTCCACTCCGTGTACCTTCCATGAGTTTTACTTGGTCTAGGCAATAATACTAAACCAAAATAAGCACGATGCATGTAAGTAACACTCAAAACTTTTATGATAACACACATTTATACATTCCAAACAAGATCAAAACATATATATACAAGCCGGTCAAAATTAAGCCACACACATATATACAGCCAGTTAAGTCAAGTACAAACATAAACGATCCACCGAGGAATGGCCTTTCTAGTTCACCAAATCCTTTCTAACCTAGGCCCTCATATCTTTCGTACCCGGGCGCAAGAATCCCATCTAAGATAATTCACAACTCGAGCCGGCCGGTCCCAAGAGTAAATCATCCATATTAAAGATTCCTAGCCGACATACATATCTATTTTCCTCAAATTTCATGAAAACAATTTTACACTTATAACATGCCCGGTTCATAACTTACGCTCAAACGAGCACTTAGACATATTCACGAAATCAAGACCAAAACACCACTGGCCCAAGCTCACTCCGCGCAGAGACCACGCGAAGTGGCTCTGATACCACTTGTAACGGCCCCACCTCCCCCTAAGGCGAACCAGAGGGTTTGGCGGGTCGCCTGCCCTGCTCTCGCCAGGACTACGGATCAGATTAGAGCTATCTGCTTCATTCCGGACTTACAAACGAGCGTAAACAAGTCAAAATGGTAAAATGACCCAAAATAAAAAAAATGAAATCCGGAGTCGGCCATGAATAGTAACCGACCCGTCAGAACCCAACCGAAAAGCTAACACACATTCACATCTGAACTTTAGCGATTACAAATCAGAATGACATACAAAAGTTTTCAAAAGTTGATACATATACACGGTTTGCCGAATCAAAAGAGAAAACGCCCCAAAAGTACACTTAGGGTTTTAATACATGAGCCATACAAAAGATATGTTCCACTAGCTCAATTTGGCAGCCATTTGTCAAATCTAGACCAAAAGTGTTTATTTTCCTGTAAGGAAAACAAAAGGGACAGAAAGGGGTGAGCTTGCGCTCAATGAGGTACCAAACATATAGCAGAAAAATCATGGCATTTCACATTTTACAAATCAGATACACATGCCAGATGTAAAGCGAAGGAACCAATGATTCAAATCAGAAGGATACGAGTAGCTCTCAGGAGCCAAATTTCCAGCGCAGTACTTGATCCAAATCGGTTGACTCTCCGTCAACGTATATAGAACCACAACGTCCGTAGACCCCTCTTAACACCGAATTCCATCCACCAAACACCCCTTTACCGGGCCCGCTCACCTCAAACGAACAAAATGGTAATACTCGAGTATACCCGGAATCAAGGGTCTCAATACCCAAAATTCGCGAACAGACTACCGTGGTTCGTTATCTAATCGTCCAGGCCCTTGCCGGCCCGACTCGAATAACTTAGCCACAGGACTGAGCTCATAGGTCATAGAAATCCGAACAGATGCAGACACACATAACAGATTCAAATTTTGCATAGTAAATTGGCATATGAACAGACAAGAGAACGAGTGTGATAAAGTACACCCTCGTTTCAAACAAATAAACAGATTGCAGAGCAGAAATCAAGTTAAACAGCAATGGAGGGGAGTGGTACACTCACCGGCTCAACTTCAAAAGTTTTCACTTCAGATTGGCCTTAATCGCCAAGAAATCCTAAAAATAATCAAAGTAAACCAATTGAAGGTTTCACATCCATAATCGAGTAAACACAATGCACATGAGGCTCGACTACTAGTCGTATGCCTCGCCAAATAATTACTAATGCAAGGGTGAAAAACATGATTTTCTTTGAAACAAAAAGGGTAACATGAAGACTTAGGCGCAAACAACCCAAAAGCCTTTCATTTCCACCAAAAGGCAAATCCAACTTAAAGGAACCAAACGGCCTAGAAAATCGGGCAGCACCTCCCCTAAAATTCTTACTTTTCCAGCCATTAAGGCTTCATTATTTCCTCAAATCAGTCCCAACATTTCACACAAAAGTCATCTCATTTCCCAAAAGCCGCTCACTAGGCTCAAAGTAGTACAAGTACAAAAGTTAGCTAGGAAATGACCGGAATGAGAGCGAGCCCTAAACATGCAAACAAGTACATGGAGACTCGATAACGAGTCATAAAGCCATGCCAACCACAACCCCAATAAGGTTTCATATGCATATATAAGCATTGTAGCAAACCAAAAAATCAGGAAAAGTAGCCATCTTGGCCATAACAACAAAAACAGTTTTGCCTTCATTATGCGGTAATGGCACAAATTGCACTACGATTATCGGATGAGGGTGTAAGACCCACCGTTTCGAAGCTAAAAGACAGGGTTACAACAATGTAGAAGGCCACTCAGTCCAAATCCTAGCACAACTAGGTCAAAAATGCAGAATACCAAACCAGAACCGTAATTGCAGGTTTACAAATCACACTATGCTGTAATTAGTCCAACTCAGTCTATACAGGTCCAAATGCATTGATTCCAAAGGCATATGGTAGCTAAGACATCCAGATACATTTCATCAGAAGACCTCAACAACCAAATCCAAAGCAATTCCAATCAAAACAGACAATTACAAGCGCAGTTCGCACATTCTGATCAACCCAGAACAGCAACAGTAAAATCGACATATCTCACTCTACACTACTCCAACTGACCTGAAATTTTACAGGCACCTCAAACACATCAATACCTACAACTTTCATGTTTCTAGTCAAGGCCAATTCGGCCTCTAACTAGGTGCTAAAAATTCGGACAGATTGTGCAACCCAAAAACCCTAACTTGCTGAAATTTTTCCCAAACCAGAAATTGGTTGCAATTGTTCACTTTTCCCACCTCCTTAAGTCATTATATACCATTTCTAATCATCCTAGATAGCCACACAATCATGCTTATATTAAAACAGAAAAATCCCCAAAAATAATAAAACTTCATCATTTCAACCACAAATCAAGAATTAATCCATAAAATTGCCTCTTATGCCACTACTAAACATAAATTAAAGATCATTAGAGGGAGGAAAGGGGTTCATCCACCACTCACCTTAGTAAAACAAGAGGGAGAGCAACTTGTCACCTTAAGCTTCCAAACAACTTCACCAAACAACTCAATATCACTAAATGAAGAGGTTTTATGAAGTAGAATCAAAGTTGGATGGTTGAGTAAGTTGATTGAAGCAAGAGTGAACCCAAAATCTTGAAGAGTTTTCTTCCTTTTGTTGCTCAAGAGATTCGGCCAAGAGGTTAAAGACAAGAGTGAATTTTTGTTCAATTTTTGAGATATTTAATCAAATGGTCAAAAGGTCAAAAAAATGAATAGTAAGTCATAAGTTACCACCAACCTCATAGTGACACATGTCACCTCCTTTAATGCAATCCTATCCTTATTTTTCCCTCTCACATCCTCTACTTATCTCTTAACACCCGATAAATTTCCACCAGTATCCGGAATTTAACCTTATTGGCCGAATTTTTCCGAACTTTTCGCACTAGTGGGTCCCACGTCCATAATCTCTCCGTAATTTTTTAAAAACTACCCAATGCTAGGAAAATCATCTAAAAACTATAATTACTCATAAAATTCACCAGGAAAATTTACCAGGAGAAATTTCCTAAGCCAGAAAATGCAAAAATTATGCCTTTAAATGGGAAAACCCTAAGAAAATTATTAGGGATTTACGGGTTCTCACACTCTCTCCCCCTTAAAGAAATTTCGTCCTCGAAATTCCTTATCAGCGGAATCCATCAAATCTAAGGTACCCAACGGATCGTACCTTCTACGTCCTCAGACGAGTCAGGGACCTGATGATGCTCCAGGGAATATACTCGAGCCGGTACTTTCGCTCCAGTCCCTTCTCCTTTCGACTGTCCAGGGTTGGTCTTAGCTGGTTGCTGAGAGTTAGTCTTGGTTGGTGGCGGAGTCCCTCTCCCTTCGCGCAGTCGTGCTGGACAGTTAGCAATTCGATGTTCGGCGCTACCACAACGCAGGCATTTTCCTTCTTTCTTCCAACAATTTGCCTCCGTGTGATTTGACCCTCCGCAATATCCACAGGGACCTCGAGTAGCAGTGATCGATCCTTCCGGTGAGACACCACTGGCCACCCCCGGTTGTCGTACTCCCCCATTTCCTTTTCCACTCTTAGGGGGTGTGCTCTTATCTTCCTGTTCCGAGCTGCTCCCAGGAAAGCCCCTTTTCTTGGTTTGGAAGTTTCTAACTTGTAGCCTCGCATCTTCAACCCGTTGAGCTTTCTCCACAGCGTCACTAAAGGTACTAAGTTGAGCTACAGCCAAATCCTTTTGAATCTCAACATTTAGCCCCTGAATAAAACGCCTTATCCGTCTTTGTTAGGTTATGATCAGTTCAGGGGCAAACTTAGACAACCGAGTGAATTGACTCTCATACTCGGCTACGGTTTGTGTTCCCTAGCGAAGCCGAATAAATTCATCTTCCTTCTTTTCTTGGATGAGAGGAGGGAAAAACTTGGCATTAAATTCTCTCATAAAGTTCGCCCACGTCCTCGGGGTTTGTTCTCTTTCCCATTTCATTCGAATGACATTCCACCAGGAACGAGCGACTCCCTCTAGTTGAAAGACAGCAAATGTCACTTGTCTCTCCTCGGTATAGTGTAAGGCAGCGAAAATATCGATCATCTTCTCCAGCCACTTCTCAGCTACGTCAGGATCAGGGCCTCCAAGAAATTTGGGTGGGGAGAACTTCTGAAATCTCTCAAGGGCTCTATCCTCGCCCTCCATGTGATTACCAGGATTCCCAGGGTTAGGGTTAGGGTTTTGACCTTGTTGGTGCACCACTTGGGCTAGCAAAGCAGTCATTTGCTGCATGGCAGCAGCTATTTGGACATTGGGGTCAACCCTAAGTTCAGGGTTTGGTCCAGATGAGGTTTCCCCAGTACCCCTTTCAGGCGTAGGTTGCCTATTTCCACGCCCACGGCCCCGTCCACTCCGTGTACCTTCCATGAGTTTTACTTGGTCTAGGCAATAATACTAAACCAAAATAAGCACGATGCATGTAAGTAACACTCAAAACTTTTATGATAACACACATTTATACATTCCAAACAAGATCAAAACATATATATACAAGCCGGTCAAAATTAAGCCACACACATATATACAGCCAGTTAAGTCAAGTACAAACATAAACGATCCACCGAGGAATGGCCTTTCTAGTTCACCAAATCCTTTCTAACCTAGGCCCTCATATCTTTCGTACCCGGGCGCAAGAATCCCATCTAAGATAATTCACAACTCGAGCCGGCCGGTCCCAAGAGTAAATCATCCATATTAAAGATTCCTAGCCGACATACATATCTATTTTCCTCAAATTTCATGAAAACAATTTTACACTTATAACATGCCCGGTTCATAACTTACGCTCAAACGAGCACTTAGACATATTCACGAAATCAAGACCAAAACACCACTGGCCCAAGCTCACTCCGCGCAGAGACCACGCGAAGTGGCTCTGATACCACTTGTAACGGCCCCACCTCCCCCTAAGGCGAACCAGAGGGTTTGGCGGGTCGCCTGCCCTGCTCTCGCCAGGACTACGGATCAGATTAGAGCTATCTGCTTCATTCCGGACTTACAAACGAGCGTAAACAAGTCAAAATGGTAAAATGACCCAAAATAAAAAAAATGAAATCCGGAGTCGGCCATGAATAGTAACCGACCCGTCAGAACCCAACCGAAAAGCTAACACACATTCACATCTGAACTTTAGCGATTACAAATCAGAATGACATACAAAAGTTTTCAAAAGTTGATACATATACACGGTTTGCCGAATCAAAAGAGAAAACGCCCCAAAAGTACACTTAGGGTTTTAATACATGAGCCATACAAAAGATATGTTCCACTAGCTCAATTTGGCAGCCATTTGTCAAATCTAGACCAAAAGTGTTTATTTTCCTGTAAGGAAAACAAAAGGGACAGAAAGGGGTGAGCTTGCGCTCAATGAGGTACCAAACATATAGCAGAAAAATCATGGCATTTCACATTTTACAAATCAGATACACATGCCAGATGTAAAGCGAAGGAACCAATGATTCAAATCAGAAGGATACGAGTAGCTCTCAGGAGCCAAATTTCCAGCGCAGTACTTGATCCAAATCGGTTGACTCTCCGTCAACGTATATAGAACCACAACGTCCGTAGACCCCTCTTAACACCGAATTCCATCCACCAAACACCCCTTTACCGGGCCCGCTCACCTCAAACGAACAAAATGGTAATACTCGAGTATACCCGGAATCAAGGGTCTCAATACCCAAAATCCGCGAACAGACTACCGTGGTTCGTTATCTAATCGTCCAGGCCCTTGCCGGCCCGACTCGAATAACTTAGCCACAGGACTGAGCTCATAGGTCATAGAAATCCGAACAGATGCAGACACAGATAACAGATTCAAATTTTGCATAGTAAATTGGCATATGAACAGACAAGAGAACGAGTGTGATAAAGTACACCCTCGTTTCAAACAAATAAACAGATTGCAGAGCAGAAATCAAGTTAAACAGCAATGGAGGGGAGTGGTACACTCACCGGCTCAACTTCAAAAGTTTTCACTTCAGATTGGCCTTAATCGCCAAGAAATCCTAAAAATAATCAAAGTAAACCAATTGAAGGTTTCACATCCATAATCGAGTAAACACAATGCACATGAGGCTCGACTACTAGTCGTATGCCTCGCCAAATAATTACTAATGCAAGGGTGAAAAACATGATTTTCTTTGAAACAAAAAGGGTAACATGAAGACTTAGGCGCAAACAACCCAAAAGCCTTTCATTTCCACCAAAAGGCAAATCCAACTTAAAGGAACCAAACGGCCTAGAAAATCGGGCAGCACCTCCCCTAAAATTCTTACTTTTCCAGCCATTAAGGCTTCATTATTTCCTCAAATCAGTCCCAACATTTCACACAAAAGTCATCTCATTTCCCAAAAGCCGCTCACTAGGCTCAAAGTAGTACAAGTACAAAAGTTAGCTAGGAAATGACCGGAATGAGAGCGAGCCCTAAACATGCAAACAAGTACATGGAGACTCGATAACGAGTCATAAAGCCATGCCAACCACAACCCCAATAAGGTTTCATATGCATATATAAGCATTGTAGCAAACCAAAAAATCAGGAAAAGTAGCCATCTTGGCCATAACAACAAAAACAGTTTTGCCTTCATTATGCGGTAATGGCACAAATTGCACTACGATTATCGGATGAGGGTGTAAGACCCACCGTTTCGAAGCTAAAAGACAGGGTTACAACAATGTAGAAGGCCACTCAGTCCAAATCCTAGCACAACTAGGTCAAAAATGCAGAATACCAAACCAGAACCGTAATTGCAGGTTTACAAATCACACTATGCTGTAATTAGTCCAACTCAGTCTATACAGGTCCAAATGCATTGATTCCAAAGGCATATGGTAGCTAAGACATCCAGATACATTTCATCAGAAGACCTCAACAACCAAATCCAAAGCAATTCCAATCAAAACAGACAATTACAAGCGCAGTTCGCACATTCTGATCAACCCAGAACAGCAACAGTAAAATCGACATATCTCACTCTACACTACTCCAACTGACCTGAAATTTTACAGGCACCTCAAACACATCAATACCTACAACTTTCATGTTTCTAGTCAAGGCCAATTCGGCCTCTAACTAGGTGCTAAAAATTCGGACAGATTGTGCAACCCAAAAACCCTAACTTGCTGAAATTTTTCCCAAACCAGAAATTGGTTGCAATTGTTCACTTTTCCCACCTCCTTAAGTCATTATATACCATTTCTAATCATCCTAGATAGCCACACAATCATGCTTATATTAAAACAGAAAAATCCCCAAAAATAATAAAACTTCATCATTTCAACCACAAATCAAGAATTAATCCATAAAATTGCCTCTTATGCCACTACTAAACATAAATTAAAGATCATTAGAGGGAGGAAAGGGGTTCATCCACCACTCACCTTAGTAAAACAAGAGGGAGAGCAACTTGTCACCTTAAGCTTCCAAACAACTTCACCAAACAACTCAATATCACTAAATGAAGAGGTTTTATGGAGTAGAATCAAAGTTGGATGGTTGAGTAAGTTGATTGAAGCAAGAGTGAACCCAAAATCTTGAAGAGTTTTCTTCCTTTTGTTGCTCAAGAGATTCGGCCAAGAGGTTAAAGACAAGAGTGAATTTTTGTTCAATTTTTGAGATATTTAATCAAATGGTCAAAAGGTCAAAAAAATGAATAGTAAGTCATAAGTTACCACCAACCTCATAGTGACACATGTCACCTCCTTTAATGCAATCCTATCCTTATTTTTCCCTCTCACATCCTCTACTTATCTCTTAACACCCGATAAATTTCCACCAGTATCCGGAATTTAACCTTATTGGCCGAATTTTTCCGAACTTTTCGTACTAGTGGGTCCCACGTCCATAATCTCTCCGTAATTTTTTAAAAACTACCCAATGCTAGGAAAATCATCTAAAAACTATAATTACTCATAAAATTCACCAGGAAAATTTACCAGGAGAAATTTCCTAAGCCAGAAAATGCAAAAATTATGCCTTTAAATGGGAAAACCCTAAGAAAATTATTAGGGATTTACGGGTTCTCACATAAGTCCCTACCCTTAGGCCAGTTGTACCTCCGCTTTTCGGCTAACTCGCGTAGTGTGCTAACTTCTTTTTCCTTCTCCTCAGGCCAATGTCGCTGGAGCTGCCCTCGTGACACCCGCTTCTCAGAGCTGTCTCCCGACTTGGAAAAACTGCAGAAAAAGAATCAGGAGACTGAGCAAAGGCTTGCCCTGGCCCTTAAGGAGACGGACTCCCTTAAGGCCAAGTTGGGCAAGGCCGAGAAGGAGCTGGAGACGGCTCAGGTCAGGTACCCATAGATTGTCAATTATCTCGACCAAGCCCTTGCTGGCTCGATTTAATTAACTCCCCATGGGGTTGAGCTCAAGTTTAACAGGACGATCAAGTTTAGCAGGACTATCATTGGACACACTTCCAAATGATCTCATAACAAGTGCAAGTAACAAGCTCAAGTTCATAACAAGTACAAGTAATAGATTTCAGTTGGTACAACACAGGCAAGAGAACGAGTGTGATAAAGTACACTCTCGTCTCAATCAAACTAAACAGGATTCACAGTCATTCATGTCATAGATTTCAAGTACAGATAACTCAAATAGCAACAATGCAAGGGAGTGGTACACTCACCAGTTCAAATAAGGATAACTTGAAAAGTTTCATTCCCAAGTGTGGCTTTAATCGTCGGCACCTTCTAGAACAATCAAGGTAAACACTTAAGACTCGACTCCAAGACCTAGTATGGAATTCGCAAGTGAGACTCGGTTACGAGCCATATGCATAGTCAAAAGAATCATTAATGCAAAGCAAAGAGGTGACCTTGGAGTGAAAAAATAATAATTAGTCCTAAAGGCATGCACAACCTCAAAACTCTACCTACAATGATTGACCAACTCCAAATTTGAAGTAAAAAAAATGAAAGTAAGATCAATACTAGGAAAATAGGATTTTCCAGTTTCGCGCAACCCTATATGAAAAATCATATCTCAAGTTTTGTAAGTCCAAAATTAGTAAAAGTTATACCGTTGGAAAATACATTCAAAGGGTTATAACTTTCCAGAGAACACCCTCATAAGATTCTGAACGCAAGTCAGTCTAATTCAAGCCTCAAGTTGCTGCTTTATCCAGTGAAAGACAGAACAGGTACAATATTTCAGTCAACTTTGAAAAATCACCATAAATGGTACAGACATAAACAGGGTCTGAAATTTACACGGTTTATAGCCCTATGAATTCAGTTTAAAATTCAACAAACAGAACTCAATTCCAACATTCCTACATCAAGATATAGCAAATTTCCCGAAACTGTGCAGAAGCTCCGCCAAACTTTTGACAGCATTTCCCTTGTCTTTCTTTACTTTTCCAACCAAACCTCAACACCCAATCACAAACTATCAAACACCTTTAATTAGAGCCACAATACCCTTCAAAACAACCAAATGGTAGCTCAACAAAGAAACCCTAGAAAAGCCCCAATTATAATCCCTAAAACCAAAGACAGTTTTGACGTCATTTAGCGGAACGGACACAACTGGAGCTACACTAATGGGATTGGGGTGTAATTTACACCGTTTAGAAGCTAAGACAGATATATATAACTTTCATGAAGACCACTCAGTCCAGTTCTCACCCTAACTAGGTCAAATTTACCGAAACAACTCCAGATTTTCCAATTCGAAGTTTACTGTGGCAGTCTTGATTCATTCAGTCATATTTCAGCATATACAACTCCAATTCAAGTGATTCCAAAGCCATTATAAAGCTAAGACACAGGCCTAGAAATCTTAAGAAGACATCAACAACCAAATCAGTAGTATTCCTGGTCAAAACAACCAATTACAGAAGCTGATTAGCATGTTCGGATAGAAACATGGCAGCAGGGGTATTTCGGTCTTTTCATAGGTTACGTTGCTCCGATTGAGCTGATATTTTACAGGCTACTATAAAACATCATTCTCTACAATTTTCATGTTTTAGAAAAGAGTTGATTCAGCCTCTAACATGCTCAAATAAAACCAGACAGAACAGGGTCATTCAAAACCCTAACCTAGAATTCATGCATTCAAGTGCTAATCTTCCCCAAAACAACATCTAAAACAACTAAAAACCACTAATAAGCAATTAATTGAAGTAAAGAGGATGTTCTTGGCAAAATACCTTAAAACCCCAAGAAAGTTGGTAGCTTCGTGCTTCCCTTTCCAAAACAACTCCACCAATCCTTCTTAATCCTTTCTAGCAAGAAGTTTTATGGAGTAATTTGAAGATTAAACGGTTGAATTGAAAGATTGGGCAAGATTAGAGGTAAGAAAGTGGAGAGGTTTTTCTTCCTTTTTGCTTGAAGATAGCTGGCCAATAAGATGAAGAAAATGAGAAATTTTTGGTCAATTTTTGTTTTAATTGGTAAAGTAATGAATAGTGGTCAAAATTTAAGAATAAATCACAAGGTGACACTTGTCACCCTCATAAATGCTAAGCTATCCTTTTGTTTCCTCAACACTCATCCAAATGATATCCTCTAATTATCTCTTAGCACCTAGTAAATTAAACCCTGTATACAAAACTTAACCTAATTGGCCGAATATTACCGTACTTTCCGCACTAGCGGGTCCCACACCCAGTATACGCTCCAAAAATCTCATGAACTCAATTATACTAGAAAAATGTTTTAAAAACCCTATTTACTCATAAAACGAGTTAGAAAATTTTCTAATAAAGAAATTACAGAAAAATGTGCGATTAAATAAAACAAAACCCTAGAAAATACGAAAATTTATGGGTTCTCACAGAAGTTCTACGAACTAAACCTACCCGATTGACGGAGTGTCAACTCGTGGAGGTTTGTAATCGTGCAAGTGGAAATAGCTCTTGAGAGCTCCTATATCCTTGAATTGTTTCTGCTTACTTTTCTTGCTCGAATTGTTATTTATTGCAATATTATTGCTTTGCTTGTTAAATTAGGATTGTTACTTGAGCAACTTGCCTGCATGTGTGTTCTTGGCCTCAAGAGCGTTTTGCTCACCCTGTAGATTTGTTTTCCTTAACAGGGAAGGATCTGTAGTGAAACTTGGAGAAACCCATTTTGAATGTATTTTTGTATTTGGGTTTTTCAATGTACTGGATTAGACTCTTAATTATTGTATATTTTGGGATTTGATGTAACCTTTGAAAACTTGATGTAAGGATTGGATACTTGACATATTTTGGAACTCGTGATGTAAGTTTGAATGTTATTTGTGGGAGTGACCTCCCTTTCTTACTTATATCATCGTGATGGCTGGTATTTCACTAAGTTTGAATAGAAATTGTCTTGAATCCTGGCGAGAGTTGGGTAGGCGTCCCGCGGACACCCTTTGGTTCGCCTTAGGGAGAAGTGGAGGCATCTCAGTTGGTATCAGAGCTTAGGTTTCAGATCTCTGTAGTGTATCCTAAACTTGAAGTTTAGGATGTCAGACTGGGAAACTTGTTGGAAAGTTAAGTGACCGCTTGTGGGACTGATAATTAGAGCCTAGATTTGAATTAATGGACAATTCGGAGTCTCGGTCTTATAAGAGATATGTGGGATAGTATGAGATGATCAAATCTAGTTTATTTAGTATACTTGGACCCATTTAAACTTTTAATTTTAATTGTAACGGTGGTATTGAACCGTCTGGGGGACGCATTCCGGTGGCCATAGAACCTCAAGATTTGTTATCAAATCTGCCGTTGGCAATAACTCTTGTCCGGCAATGGCAACAGGGACGAGTTGTGGTGATGGAGTCGGCGGCAGTAGAACGAGAGCAGCAACAGCAACGGCAGTGCCACCAACGTAGCGATCTTTTCTTTTCACTTGAAACCGGCAGAAGTTTAGGTCTTGTGTGGATATCCTCTGATGCTGCGGTCGCTCTACGTTTTTCCTTTTTCTTTCCCCCAATAGACTTCCTCCTGCCCGAAGCTTCCTTCTTCTAGTTTTTCATTTTTTCCAGATTTCCCAGATCTTCAACCCAGCCCGCCGTTTCTCTTCCTTGGCTCTTTTCTTGCCTAGCCGAAACCTCCCTTTTGGTTCAGCCTCCCTTTCTTCTTACTTGCCCAAAGCCCGTAACTTTCCTAGGTTTCCTGGCTCTTTCCGTAATCTTTCTTGCCCTTTAAACAGCCGAAACCATTTCTTGCTTTTCTCACCTTTTTCTCCCATCGAAGCTGCCTTTCTTTTTCTTCTTTCAAGCTCGTCAACCCCAGCTCTTGCTTTCCCTCTCGTTCTACTTCTTTCTTTCCAGCCACTGCTCTCTCATCTTTTTATCAACCCTCACCAGATTCCCTTCTCTCTCAAGCCGTCTCCCTTCTTCACTCTCCCTCGGCTCTCAACTCTCTCCCCAAACCCTTTTCTTTTTCCTCTGTTTTTTTCTATTCAGCCCGCCGTCAACTCCAGCCTCTCTTTTCTTCACCCTCTGTTTTTCCTTTCTCGCTCAGTCGTTCCTCTCTTTAGCCGCCCCAGCCATCATCAGACTTCACTCTCCCCCTCTCAAACTATCCCTTCACCCCTTTTCAGCCGTTACCGAAAAGTCCTGCTTTTTTTTCCCTTCACGAAGCTCCTTTTTCCCTCTACCCGTCCAAACCCTTACTCTTCGCTCACTCCCAAAATCCCCTGCCGTTACTCTCCTCCCAAAAAAACCCCCCTCACGCTGTTCCTTTCTTTTCCTTTTTATATCATCATGAATCTCTCTTAACCCTCATCTGGATGGTCACAAACCACCCCAGCTCAATGCCTCATCCTTGACCATCCGATGGCCGTCTTGCATGAAACAGCCTTTTTTTCTTTTTTTTTTCTTTTCTTCCTTTTCATTTAATTAATAATAAACAAAATATAAAGAAAAATAACAACTTAAGTAAAATCGAATAAAATGAGCGAAACTAGGAATCAAAAGATAAAAAAAAAAGAAAAGCTAATTTTTCTCCTTTTTTTGTGTGTGTTGATTTTCCTTTTTTTTTAATTAAATAACAATGAACTTGAATCTAAAATAACTAAAGCATATTTTAGTGAATGATTTTCTTTTCCGATAAATTCTATGCTAAACTGACTTAAAAATAAAAATAAAAGACTAAAAGTAAATAAAAACCAACACAAAAAATAAAAATAATAGTAAACAAAAAATACACTAAAAATTTGGTGTTTACAGTTTGCCCCTCTTTGTCTGAGTTTTGGAAAAAACTTGAGACAAAGAAGTAGACACCAAATACTCACCTGTGTTATTCGGCTGCAAACTACTCGAGCGACTAAGGACTAACCCCTTTAACAAAATTTTAAAATGGGACTGACCCAAACAAGAAATTTAAAACGGGACTGACCCGAATCAAAAATTTAAAATGGGATTGACCCAAACGAGAAATTTAAAATCGGGACTGACCCGAACAAGTAAATTTAAAAAGGGACTGACCCCAACAAGAAATTTTAAAATGGGACTGACCCGAACAAGAATTAAATCATAGGACTGACCCGAATAAACTTTAAATCATGGGACTGACTCGAACAAAATTTTAAATCATAGGACTGACCCGAACAGAATTTAAATCATGGGACTGACCCGAACAGAATTTTAAATCATGGGACTAACCCGAACAAAATTTTAAATCATGGGACTGACCCGAACAAAATTTAAATCATGGGACTGACCCGAACAAAATTTAAAATCATAGGACTGACCCGAACAAATTTTAAATCATGGGACTGACCCGAGACAGGAAATTTAAAATCGGGACTGACCCGAGACAGGAAATTTAAACGGCTGGTGGTGATGTAAATGAAATGCTCACTAATGGAACTGACTCATGGCTAGTGCAAGTGTAAAATGAAATGCTCACTAGTGGGACTGATCCAACGGCTAGTGGCAGTGCAAAATAAAATGCTCACTAGTGGGACTGACCCAACAGCTAGTGGCAGTGTAAATGAAACGCTCACTAGTGGGACTGACCAATGGCTAGTGGCGATGCAAATAAAGTGCTCACTAGTGGGACTGACCCACTGCTAGTGGCGATGCAAAATAAAGTGCTCACTAGTGGGACTGACCCACGGCTAGTGGTTATGCAAATGAAATGCTCACTAGTGGGACTGACCCACGGCTAGTGGCAGTGCAAATGAAATGCTCACAAGTGGGACTGACCTACGGTTAGTGGCGATGCAAAATGAAATGCTCACTAGTGGGACTGACCCAACGACTAGTGGCGATGCAAATAAAATGCTCACTAGTGGGACTGACCCACGGCTAGTGGTAATGCAAATGAAATGGTCACTAGTGGGATTGACCCACGGCTAGTGGCGATGCAAAATGAAATGCTCACTAGTGAGACTGATCCAACGGTTAGTGGCAGTGTAAACGAAACGCTCACTAGTGGGACTGATCCAACGGCTAGTGGCGGTGCAAAATAAAATGCTGGTATGTATGAAAAAACTGCATAAGACTTGCTTGAAAAATTATCCAAAGATTTGCCCCAGTGTGATGAATTGGTCAGTGGGATTAAACCCGAGCCTGCATTGAGAATCGGTCAGTGGGATTAAACCCGAGCCTGCCTTGATGATTGATCAGTGGGATAACACCCGAGCCTGCCGTGAGAACTGGTCAAAAAATTAAGTGTGATTGTCAAAAAAAAAGGGGGATAGAAGGGTGCGCGGCGTATGCTGAGACATTGCCAATAAGAATTTAATTTGATTTTTCAAGAAACAAGAAATTGAATTTGATTTTTTCCTGATTTTTCTGATTTTTTGATTTTTGATTTTTGATTTCTTTTTTTATTTTTTTTATCTTTTCGAGAGAATCTTTTCAACAAAAATTTGCTCCGATGTAGGGCCTTTTCCTTCTTTCTTCTTGTTTCTTTTTTTTCCAGTATTAGCCTTCCACATCACTGGATGCTTTTTCATTATGTTCAGCCGTAAATACCTGCACAGGGGGATCACCAAAATACAATATGCACTTAAATTTCTTATTTTGAAAATTAATGCAACTACTACTCATGAAAAGAGCAGCGTGATTGATTCGAAATTCTCAAATGTATTACAAAAATTCTGCCCCAGTGTGGGCTTATTTTGTGAAATCTCACAATAAAAATTTGCCCTAGTGTGGGCTCATTTTGCAAAATCTCTCAAATGAAAATTTGCCCCAGTGTGGGACCATTTAATTGCAAAAATTTGTTTAGATGACTCTCCATTTATTTGAACAAAGTAAGAAACTATGCTTCCTAACAGAAAATTTCATGATGAATTTCTTAAAATAATACCAAATTACAAGTGATTCCTTCCTCACTTTAGCATTGATGCTTAGGGTAATGGGTTACCATTTCTTGTTAGCTCATCTTTCAGGACCAATCAAGTGGGTATTATTTCTGATTTTGAGGTGACTAAGGAAAATGGGATGTTAGGATCTGTCTTATTCTTGTGCCCAATGATATGTAATCCATTCAATATCACATCTTAGTGAAAGCAAATAGTTTGTCACCCCTATTTCTTAAGAAAATTAGTCACATATAAACTTTTTAGTCTTGTAACGCGTGGGCAGAAATGATAGCTAAAACATGTGGAAACAGGTTATAGTCTTAAGATCACAAATAATTGATGGATTCCTCAGAAGTATAATCCTTACTTCGAGTTGTTATGAGGGATAAGTCAACGATGGACTTTATGAGCTTGTAATGTAGCTTGAAAACAATAGTTAAAGAGATAAGATTTTTAAGGACATTGCACTGAAAATCGCATTTTCCAAAAATTGCCCCAATTTGGACTCCAAGATCCTGAACTTTGTTTGACTTTTATCACCACTCAACAGGCACTTCACCATCGAATCTTTTGTATTTGCATTTATTTTGCTCGCTTTTTCCCTCTCTCTTCTTCTTTTCTCTCTTTTTTTTTAACGGCATCCTTGCGGGTTTTCACATGATGAGCACTGTCAAATTCACAGCTAATCAATTCAGAAGTACATCTAAAAAATTTCTTGGCATCAGTATATGAGCATCACTTGCCTGTTAAAAAATTTCTTGACAGAGATATTGCAAAGAACAGAAGTCAGGACTTTCGGTTTTTGTAATGGGGTCTCGTGGGGTGCTTAGAAAAGTTAAGCCTTGAAAGCGGATTTTCAAAAGTGGTTTAAATTCTCTGAAATCGCATTATTGTATCAACCCTCTTTTAGGGTTAAATCAGAATTTGCCCCAGTTTATTCTCAATTGAGGCACTTTTCTCTTTCATTTGCTTCTTTTCTTTTTTTTTTTCTTCTTCGGCCTTCTGCCCTTCCTTTGAAATTTTCAAAACTTGCCCCAGTTTATGCTTAACCGAGGTTCTCTTTTCTTTCATTTCCTTTCTTTTGGCCTTGGGCCATTCCTTTGATCTTTTCAAAATTTGCCCCAGTTTATACTCAACCGAGGTTCTCTTTTCTTCTCTTTTTCTTGCTTTTGTTGATTTATCACTTTTCACCTCTTGAGACTTTTCTTTCCTTCTCAACTCAAACTTGCCCCAGTGTGGGGTTTGCGATTCTCAGGGGTTGTCAAACGAAATAATTTATTATGAAGGCTTAAAAGGGATAACTAGGAATAGAATGTTTGACTGAAAAAAAAGAGGGCCTGACTTTTCGTTCCGTTCCTTATATTAACTCTGAAAGGAAACTTTCGTTAATGCGAAATTTCTTGCATGTATCTGAATTAATTAACTGAGGATGACCCTTGTTCATCCATATCTGTGAAACATAAGTGATCCGCCGGACAAAACTCTTCCTTTTTCTTTTCTCTTTCTCTCTCTTTTGTTCAAAATTGAAGCCCAGATATTAATGGTAGAATCAAATTTTCCAATTTGTGATTCCCTCTTTTCTTTTAATTTTAGCATTTTTTCCTTTTGGAAAATTCTCCGATCTCCTTCCCCAATGTGGGGTGCGATCGTAAGTGCTTTTGAAAAGAACCACCCATTTTAGCTCAAATAAGGATGCAAGGGATAAATAGTGTTTAGGTTGTAGAAACGATGGCCAAAGTATCATTCTTACACCTCATGACAACCAAAGTAACGAGATGGTCATTGAAAATCTATTTCCTTTTTTATATCTAAGAATTTTCCAATGTAGGGTAGTGATCATTAAGGCTCTTATTTGAAACGAAATTATTCTTTCAAAGGCTCAAATGGGAGAGCAAATGATAAAATCTATATAGGTAGAGAAACGAACGCTCGAAGTATCATTCCAAATTTTCAAAACAAACAAGAATAATGCACATTTTTGCTTTCACTTAGATGTGAATTGAATATAATTAGACACAGTGAACATTTTTTAAGCAAAGATTGCCTCAATTTGCAATTTATCAATCAATGTGACTGATTTTGTTTTAGGGTTAAGTGAAGGAGAAAAAGTATCTCATTGGGTCTTTTGAGTGAATGTTCACCTTTTTTACTCCGAGCACTCTTATTGTATAGCCCGGATCACCAATCTAGTGTACGTAAAGATTTTAGAAAGCATACACTTGTGAATTTTCAGGCTGGAGGTTGAAGAAATCTCAATTTGGCTTTATTTTCTTAAAATTCATCATGAAATCTCCAATGAGCAAAAATAAAGAATGAAATGTACATGATTATATACAAAACAATAATTGCCTAAATAAAGAACTTTGTTGCTGAAAAAAAAGTTTAAAACAAAATTTCTTGCAATTATAATACAAGTGAGAAGAGAAAAACTTCTAAAGAGCTCCACATATACACATTTTTTTGCCTCCTTTTCTTTTGGGACAAAATGTATTAACAAATCAAATATACAGAATTTTTCTTTGAAAAACAATTATGAAATCTCTTAGAGGCTTTAGCCTAACGCTTCCAGATAGATCCTTCATGTTTTCATTGCAAGGCCTGCCCAAGAATCAAGTAATACTTGTAATTTTCAAATTTTATCAGACGTAGAAAAATATTTTCACCTTATTAAAGCATTTTTATGAATGCAAGGGAGGGGGAAAAACAAAAGAAAAAAACACCCTGAGTTAGTAAGCAAGACTATAAAATCGATATGCATGTCCTATGAGGGAGCCCTTTTTATGCCAAGGGTAGGCCTAGCATGAAAATGCAATCCTCTAGGGTAAGCACCATACAATATCTAATGAATCCGATCAACAAATTGAGTGAAAAATGATTTGAAAAATTTGGTCAATTGGAGTGAGAAGAGATATTTGTCCTAAAAACGAGGACAAAGTCCGAATGGATTGCTTACTTTGATCAACACATAAAATGATGTGTAAAAGAGATTGCAATGTCTCGATTAATTTATTCAGTGAACCTTAGACTTAAACCCTAAAAGGGAAAAAAGCGGGTCAAATGGATTGGATAAAATTGATGATTTATTCAAAAACGACCGAATTGCCCTAAAAATAGGTAAGCTGGTCAAATGAATTGAATGAAATTTGATTTATTCAAAATTGATCGCATCACCCTAAAAAGGGTAGATTGCTCAAATGGATTGAATGAAACTTGATTTATTCAAAATCAGTTCGATTGCCCTAAAAATGGGTGAATTGGCCAAATGAATGAAATGGAGTTAATGATTTATTCAAAATGATTAGATTGTCCTAAATTTGAATGAATTGACAAAATGGATTGGATGAAATTGATGAATAAAATGGTCCAATGGATTGAATGAAATTGATGGTTTATTCAAAAATTGAGCGAATTGTCTACCCATTGGTAGTTTCAAGAAAATCATTGCGATGCATTAGTCTATGAGCCTCCTAAAATCAAAATTTGGCCTCAATGCATTTATCGTCTTAACAATGAGGAATTATTTGTGAATTTCTTCAAGTCAATGTCCTTTAAGCAAGGGATTTTTACCAACTATGTTGAAAATGGCCAAAAGATGATTGTTAGATGCTCATATTCTAATGTGCAAAAAATTGCTTTGCAATCTTCGAAAAGATCGGATCCTACCTTACCTCGTGCACTACCCCTTCGGACAGTACAAAAAATATAAATGTGCAAGTCTCATTGGAATATATATCCGAGACATAGGGCGGTTTATTCCTAGCACGGGATCCCCTAAATGGCATTCCCTCTAAGGTGGATGCATGATGCCAGTTTATTAAAGCAATAAAATATCCAATTTAAATGAAAACTTGACCTAAGGAACCCTTTATATGCCAAGGTAGGCCTAAAATGATATACCATTATTAATTTATGAATGAAATATACCAGAATTTCTAAATGTACAATAGCCTATCTATAAGGGTAGGTCCAAAAAGAGGATCATGCTAGACCTCTTATTTCCTAACGTTCGTGAATGCAAAAGACAAGAGACAAGGAAAGTTAGTTCAATAAATAACACATAACACGTTGTGGCAATCAAAATAATAAAATATAGAAAGTAAAATAAGAAAAAAGAGTTGGAATCCTTCCCCTCGTGAATAGTATCCCTAATAGGGTAAGGTCGACTCTACCCTAAGGCAATTCGAGTATGGATGTGACGCCCCGAAAAAAAATGAATTTGAGAACCCGGAAATTTTCTAATTTTCTAGGGTTTATTTTTTTTAACGCCTGCCTTTTCTACATTTTCTTGATTAGGAAAATTCCCCAGATAAAGTTTATGAGCAAAAATAGTTTTAAAATGATTTTTCTAGTATCGGTTAGTTTTTGAGAAATTAAGAGCGTATTTTGAACGTGGGACCCGCAAGTGCGGTAAATGCATTATATTTTTGACAACTTGTTGGAATTTTGTATTAAGTGATATTATTTTAAAAGGTGTTAAGATATTTGTATAGGAGAGACAAAAAGATAAGTTTTAAACCAAAAGGTGACAAGTGTCACCATCCTATTTACCCTTGGACTTTTGACCAAGATATTTATACCTTCTTAAAGCTAATTTTGATCAAAATATCTCTTCATTTTAGCTCCTCTTGGCTGACTCTCTCTCTACAAGAAAAGAAAAGAAAGCTCTCAACTTGTTTCTTCAATTTCTTACTTAGATCTTGCAAACCAACCGATTAAACCTTGAATTTGTCCACAAAAGTGACTTGCTAAGGGAGTTTGAAGGTCTTGGTGGAGTTGTTTTGGAAGAAAAACCATTAAGCTCCTATCTTTCTTGTGGTTTTAAGGTATTTTGCCAAGAACATCCTCTTTACTTCAATTAATTGCTTATTCATGGTTTTTAGTTGTTTTAGATGTGGTTTTGTGGAAGATTTGGTGATTTCTATGGTGGTTTCAGAAATTTCCAGATTTCTGGAATTTCATGTTTCACTTCTGTCCGGTTTTATTGCACTATGTTAGAGGTCGAATTGGCCTTAGTACAAAACATGAAAGTTGTAGAGAATGGTGTTTTATAGGTGCCTATAAAATTTCAGCTCAATCGGAGCAACGTAGCCTGTGAAAAGACCGAAATACCCCTGCTGCCCTATTTCTGTCCGAACCTGGAAATCAGCTTTGGTAATTGGTTAGTTTGACTGGGAATACTACTGATTTGGTTGTTGATGTCTTCTTAAGAATTCTATCCCTGTATCTTAGCTTTCAAATGGCTTTGGAATTACCTGAATTGGAGTTGTGTGTGCTGAGATATGAGTGAATAAAGCAGGACTGCTAGTTGATTTCTGCAGTGAATTTCGAACTGGAAAATCTGGAGTTGTTTTGGACATTTTGACCTAGTTAGGGTGAGAAATGGACTGTGTATTCTTCATGAAAGTTGTAGGGAATGATATGTTAGAGGTTCCTGCAAAGTTTCAGGTCAATCGGAGTAGCGTAGCTTGAGAAAAGACGGAATTACCCTTGCTGCCCTGGTTTTACCCGAATTTGGGAATTGCTTCTGTAATTGGTTGTTTTGGTCAGGAATGCTTCCGAATTGGTTGTTGAGGTCTTCTGATGAAATGTAGCCCTGTTTCTTAGGTTTCATCTGGTTTTGGAATTTCTGGATTTGGACTTGGAGAGCCTGAGTTATGATGTTTCCGCTAGAATTCGTTTTGGTGAATCTGTTTTACGTTTTTGGTGCAGTATCTTGCCTTTTTGACCTTGTTACACTCGAAACTGGGTTGAGTGACCTTCTGTAATATTGAAGCCCTATCTCTTAGCTTCGAAACGGTGTATCTTGCACCTTCATCCGACAATCGTAGTGCCTTTGGTGCCATTACCGCAACAGGATGTCAAAGGCTATTTTTCTGGTTTTAAGCTTAACCTTCATTTCCGAACTTTTCCTTAGTTTGACTTGTAGTAGTACTACTTGGAGCTTGCTGAATGACTATTGGATGAACTTGTTGTTGGGTGTGTACCTTTGGGACTGGCTGAGGAAATAATGAAGCCATGATGGCTGGAAAAGTTAGCAAATTCAGGGGAAGTGCTGTCCGAACTTTGAAGGGACTTGTTTGCATTGAGTTTGTGATCTAAGACTTGGGTTTGAGCAAGGCAATGATACATGATGGATGATTTCTGAGCCATTGAGGTGAGTGACCTCAAACTATTTCTGAAGTTCTTTATGAACCGTTTCCTGCATTATTTACTTTTAAACTGTTTCCAAAAGTTACTTTTGAACTGTTTTCTTGCATATCATGCGTACTTGCATATGAGTGTCCCTTGGTTGCTGTAATTCTTGACTTATTGGCTTGTCATTATTAGTTGAAAATGTGTTAAGTACTTTAGATGATTGTTAAAACGAGTTTTCTAGGCGAGTGTGTACTTTATCGCACTCGACCTAAATAAATATGAATTTTCAATGATTAATGATTAAATGCTAGTTGCGCATGATGTAAGCCTTTTGGCTGAACTGGCCACTGCCCTTCGTTACCGATCGACTCGAGCCAGAAGCGGACTCGGTCGGGCGATATGGTGACCCTGGGTGAATTTGGTATACTCGAGTATTACCTTGTAGTCCGGCTACGTCCGGATGGGTGGAGTCCGGCCAACGTCGGATGGGTGGAGTCCGGTCAACGTCCGGAAAAGGGGATGAACGAATAAAAAGATGAACGAGGGTTTATTTATAAAAATGAAATTTTCAAATAATTGGAGGAATAAGGGGAAATGTCAGGGGAACGAACAAATGAATAGCTCCATGTGAGCGGTATCCTTTTAATGAATATGTTACTATCGCTTTCCATTGTAATTGTTTCTTGAATTATTGATTATTGATGGTTAATGTGTTGGCTTTGTTATGAAATTTCATGTTCGGAACCTTATTGAGATTTTAGCTCATTGAGCTTTGTGGAATTACCATGTGGTGTCATTTTCTGCTTTTGTTTTACTCTCACTGTGCAAATGTTGACCTGTAACAAAATTACATTTTTACCCCCGGTTACTTATTGAACTTCTAAAACATTACAATGATTTCACTGGCTCACGAGAGCAAAAATACGTACATCTGATTTCTGAACCATGACATCAATGAAATGAATTTTTGTGAAAACTATTTGTTACTGATTTTACTGGTTACTCACTGGGCTTTTAGCTCACCCCAAAAATGTTTTATTTCCCCCCCCACAGGGCTCAAGGCGAAGGAAGGGCTTGTTGTGCTTATTCACGTGACTGGATGGCTTATATCGTGTACAGTTTAAGTTTGGATCTATTTTATGTACGAGTTGGTCTTGTATAAATATTTGAATTTGATATGGATGTAAGTATACATTCCACGATTGGAATCAGTTTCCGCTGCATTTGTGACATGTAATTATTGGAGACTTGGATGTATGTTTGTGGACCATGTGATGTATATTTGAGATTTATATTGTAATTCATTTGAGGATTGTAGTGATCGACTGAGTCCCGGCGAGAGCTGGGCAGGCGGCCCGCCGAACCCTCTGGCTCGCCTTAGGGGGAGGTGGGGCCGTCACAATGGATGCATGAGGTTTAGCTCATTAATGCATTTAGACTCGATAAGGCTTCGGCTCCCAAGCCTTCAGACCTAAAGGCGAAGGGTCATCACTCCCAGGGCCTTCGGTCGGTGGCTCGAGTGATCCCTTAGGCATCGCTATGGGCGCAGTGTACACCATCCACCTACCTAAGGAAATCGATCCTAATCCTACAGGGAGATGTGGGATAGCGCCCACGATAAAAAGAAAAAAAATAGGGTAAATAAAACTATACATGCATGTATGAAGTGCTTTTCTTTGGAGGGGAGGGATTTGAGACCCAACGCGAGGCTCTAGGGTAATATTCCCCCACCCAAAAGCAATGCAAAGCGCTGGATCACATAAATCAACCATCCATCCATCAAATCAATCATGTGCAAATAGGCGAGGGAGTGAGTTGATACTCGCGAAATGCAAAAATCCTGAAAAAGAAAAAATGTGACCCTAAACATCCAAATGCAATACATGAAAAGGTTAAAAGAAGAAAAAGATTGACTAAATCAAATTTGCTCGGACTCTCCAAGTCCCCAGTGGAGTCGCCAACGGTCGCACCCCATTTTTTATAAAGAAAAATAAATGACGAGTTTAGAAAAATGGTTTTGATTCAATTTTTTATTGGAAAATGAATTTTGATTTAAAAAGAAAATGAAGAACATGGGTCTAAATGGGACGATTTTGGACCCAAAAATAATAGTTTAAAAAGGGTTTTTGAATAAAAAATCGGAGTCGCCACTTGGTATTGAGTTGAGGTGTACCAATCACCTAAAAATGAATTTTTAAAGAAAAAGTAGAAAAACCCTTTTCAAACGACTCCAAGTCTACCAAAATCAGAGAAAAAGATTCGGGAGTCACATTTGAAAAAAGGGAAGGCAAGGATAAAATCCAAGGCACCCTTTCAACCTAGCCAAGGCTAGTTGCGCGATTTAGTCAAAGATTTTCTTATTTTAATGTAAAGATTTATCACATTTGGATGTACTATATGAATGCAAACCCTAGACCTAAGAGGGTATCAGAGGGGTCGGAATTTCTCTTCAAAGCTTAATTAGTACCAATCACATTAATTGTAACGCCCAATAGGGACTCTTTGAAGAGGTCACGAATAATGCAAAAATATGAGCCTCTAAGAAAAGAAAAGGAAAAAAATAAAAATATACAAAGATACATGACCTACAGGAATTGTGATATCCCAACTTTTAGGATCATCTTTTGTTTAGTCTCAAAGAGGATATTACGGTTTCTTTAGTTTATTTTTATTTTAAACCATTATTTTGTTTTAAAGAAGAAACTAAAGTTATTTCTTTGGGTTTGATTTAAAACCTTGTTTTATTTTAAAAGACTAGAAACCCTAAAAGTCTAATCAAAACCCTAGCTTCACTTGTGACTGACTGTTTTCTCAAATTTCTCATATTTTAACCGAAACCCTAAATTCAATTTATGGAATTGTGAAACCCTCACGTTTTTCTTAAAAATGCCCTTTTATTTGGAAATTATTAATTTATAATAGCCTTACTACTCAATCACACCACAATAAGTGCAAATAAACCTAGAAAGTAGGGTTTCATTTTTCGTTTTCAAGTTGGAGCGAGTTAGGGTTTTCACGTGTATCCGTAGTGTAATTATCCGGTACGGAGCGAGGATCAAATTTAGTGCTTAAGAGTGACTTTTAGGTGAGAAATAATATGTGATTAGAAGCAATGATATAAAGTTAGTGAGTAGGAAGTAAAAACCCTAATAAGTGTGATTTAAGGAAAAACGGTGCGAACCGACGTGTACCGTGCACTACCGATTGAACGCACCACTTGACCACCACTTTCTTACCACATGAGCTCATTAATATTTGAGCAAAATATCCCCCTCATTGCCAGCTAGCCTTGACCGAAAATGTGGACCAAATGCAAGGAAAGAGAAAAAGAAAAATGAGTGGTGGTGGTGAAGCCACTTGTTGGCCACTTAAGGACAATTGACCAAATGATTTATCTTACCTTCTTATCCTCCATTTTACATCTTTCTTCTCCATATTTCTGCTGGTTGACCGAGACAAGAGAGGGAAAGAGAGAGCAAGAAAACCACCTTCCTTCATCTTGAGTTTGAGCTGCCAAGTGAGAAAGAAAGAAAACTAAACCGATTAAAGGCACCCTTGAGTGTTGATTTAGTGAGGTGTTGGTGAAATTTTGAAGGAGAAACCTAGGGTTGTTCTTGGAAGACACTTAAGCAAGGTAAGGATGATGATTTCCCCATTTCTTACACTTGATCTTGTTTAAATTAGCTTAGCATCTCAAAATTGTGGTGAATGATGGTTGTTATCATGCTTTGGGTGATTTTCCTTTTATTTACATGAATTAGGGTTTAATGGATGGCTGCCTATACTTGAGGTATGGTTAATATATGTTGTAGCTAAGATTATATAGGGGGGTTTTGGTAGCAAGTGAAGCAAGAAATGAAGAAAGTTATCGTTGAAATAAAAAATTTCAGATTTCTGGAAAAATTTCACCCTGTTCTGTCCGGTTCTAGTTCGTGTGGTTAGAGGCCTAATTAGGCTTGGTATAAAACATAAAAGTTGTATAGAATGGTATTTTATAGTTGCCTACAAAATTTCATCTCAATCGGAGTAATGTATCCTATGAAAAGACCAAAATACCCTCACTGCCCTAGGTTAAATTCCAGTGTTCCGTGTAGACAGTTCAGTCTATTTGGCTGTGTTTATTCACTATAATCCGTGCGGATTTAGTCATTTTCCAGAACATGAAAGTTTTAGTATTTTGTCTTAAATTTTCAACGCCACCAAGAACACCTTAAACGGACCTTGGTAGACTGAGATATGGCCATTTGAATATAGTACGGTTAAATAGCCGATTAGTTGGAATTAGGTTATGTGAATTGGGAATTTGACTAGGTTACACTTGAAATTAGACTAAGTTCTCTTCATGGAAACTATAGGCCTTCCTCTTAGATTCAAAATGGTATAAGTTTCACCTCAATCCGATAAGCGTAGCCTTAGATGTGCCCGTTCCGTAAAAACCCGTCAATCAAACCATTTAGGTTAAAAATGAAACCTAAATGAATGTGCAGTTGCCTGAGGGGTTCAAAACCCCTAAATTTAACAAGTATGATGGAACAGGCAATCCCAAAACACACCTCCGACTGTTTGCTAACAAGTTGGGAAAACCCGTAGACGACGAGAATTTGCCTTTAAGGTTATTCCCTGAAAGTGTGGAGGGCGACGCACTTGACTGGTATTCAACTTTGAAGTCTGAGGAGATAAAGACCTGGTTAGACCTGGCCAATGCGTTTATAAGGCAATACGAGTACAATTGTGAGCTAGCACCGACACGGACCACACTAGAGGGAACAAAGAGGAAGCCATCTGAAGATCATAAAACCTATGCTAAAAGATGGAGAAAAATAGCTGCAAAGGTTGAGCCTCCGATGACCGAAGATGAAATTGTTCGCACTTTCATAAAGGCGCATGATCCTCCACACTTTGAAGAAATCTTCCGCATGACTGGATGCTCATTTGCTGCTATTGTCAATAAGCTTGAAGAATATGATGATTTTGTGAAGGCTGGAAAGATTGTCAATGTGTCTGCCTTGAAAACTCAAGTGGAAGCTTTGCAAGGCCAAAGTAATAATGGAAAGAAGCAACAACTCCAAAAGAAAGAGGGGGAAATCGCTGTTGTCTGGGATCGAAACCCTGTCCCAAGACCCAGACTTCGACAATACCCCACCTACTCAAACCCTTACCCGTACTATTCAAACCCTCATCCTGTTTATCACACCAATATCGACCATCCCCGACCTCGCCCAAATCACATCAACTCGCCTATAGCTCCTTTCCAAATATCTCAACCTAACCTCCCACAAGTTCGACCCCGACTTCCCTACAATCAACAATTTCTTCCACTAAATAGACCCACCTATAATTACCCTCAACCCATTGAACCCCAAAATCAAAATCGTTATCACTCTTTTACTAATCTTGGCAGGCCTCTGGACCAATTGTATGAACAATTAAAAGCCGCTGGTAAAATCGACGTAATTCCCCCTCCAGCTTACCCTCATGGCGTTCCTGCCGAATACAATCCACAGTCCACTTGTGCCTATCATTCGGGAGCACCTGGCCACCCAACCACTAACTGCAGAGCACTTAAGAACAAAGTCCAAGATATGATCAAGGCAGGGGAAATAGTGCTAAGGGAAAGGGTGAACAAGGTCCGAGTATAAGTACAAACCCCTTTCCCAAGCACAAAGACACCTTCGAGGCATCTACCTCTAATGACGAAATTTGAAAGTCCTGAAGGAGTTTTGCACAATTTGGATGCCCGAGTATTTTCCCCTCTTGAAGGGAATTTCGGTAAATCTAGGGGTTGTCATTTACTAAGATTCATGAAAACTGTTTTTTGCATATGTGAATAGCTTAATGAAAGCATCTTTTGCAATTGAGTTTTGACTTATTTCCGCTTTAATTTGGAGTTTCATGAAAGGCACAATTTGTTTTATTATTTTTTATTATTGTCCTGATTTTTTTTTAAGATGGCCAAAGATGAGATTATTTGACCCTTTGAATATCACTGTTTTGGAATCCGATGAAGCCGCACATTGAAAATCCCTTCATTGAAAACCCCTTCATTGAGAAATCTCTTCATTAAGAAAATCTCTTCACTTAAGAATCCTTTCATTGAGAAAGCCTTCATTGAGAAAATCCCTTCCCTGCCAAGTTCGAAGCTGATTGGTTAAAGCAGCGTCACCGACGATTGATTCTGATTGATGAAAAGCAGCTGAATGCCATGTGCCATGGCCAATGTTACCACAACGCATGGCCTATGTCTGCCACCGATCCTTGGAGAAGGGGACAAAGAGCTAAAGCGGTGATGGCCTGGTTCATAACAAAAGGCCTATGTTCATTGGCCTGTTTTTGCCAATGAAAGGTGAAGCCAAAGGCAAATTTGCTTCAAATTGGCAAGACTCATTGGGCGTACAAAAAGTGTTGCCGGGTAGATCATTTGTTCTAGCATAGATGGATGGACAAATATTCCCTCAACCTATCAACTCAGACATGTGCAAGAAGTTTTATCTTTTGATTATGCAAATTTCTTTGGAAATTATGCAAGGGGCGAGACAAAAGACAGGCCATCTTCCTTTCCGATCAAAACATTTCATCCTTAGTCATCCCTTTTGAGCTATCAGAACAATAAATTTCGTTTGGCAGCCCCTGAGAATTGCAAACCCCACACTGGGGCAAATTTATTTTGAGAAGAGGTGATCAAAAGGAAAAGAGGGAAAGAAAAAGAAGAAAACCCCACACTGGGGAAAATTTAGTTTTCTAAAGAAAAAACGCAAAAGCGAAGAAATGCAAAGAAAATGCAAAAAGAGAAGAATTCAATCAAACTGGGGCAAATTCTCCTCAGTTTCGTTCAAAAATTGGAGATGATCTCAAAATGATGCAATCTCAGGTTATTTCACACATCTCATCAAAAATTTGCTTTCAAGCCTCAACCTTTCTTGAAAACACCCCACTTGACCTCATTACAAAAACCCAAAGTCCTGGCTTTCGTCACTTGCTGTATTTCTATTAAGAAATTCGTTAATCAACTGGCACGTGATGTCCATAATGCCTTCACCTAAGCTTATAAGGGAAGCGCATTTTACTGATGCCAGCAATCTTCAACTCACATTCTTGAGTCGATCATGGCCGAGTTTTTCCATCGTTCTTTAAGTGAAAACCAGAAAGGGAACCTTTAAAAAAAAAAAAGGAAAACAAAAAAAAGGGCAACCTTGGTGAAAATCCGGAAGGGCGCTAAGGTAGGTTTTACAGTAAGCAAGCACGAGGAGGAATAGCGGGCGACTTGGCTCATTTGGATTTCTCTTCGTTTTGAGATACTTCCGTCAATATTGAATTCCAGAACAAAGATATCCGGAGATTCGAATATGACGTCCGTTGGCCAAAAAATTGTATTACTTTGTAAAAATATTCTTTTGAAAATACCTTTTTTTCTATGGAGCTCAGTTTTCCTCGATTGCTTGTATTCATGACATTTTGTAGATTTAAGCACAGTTGTTTGTGTGTGCATTCTTTTACCTATTCATTTCTGCATGACATGTGAAATTACTTTTAATCATCGAATCTTGGTGAGTAACAACCCCATGGTTTATACAAAGCATCCTTGGGTTCAGTCATCTTGCGGAAATGGTTGAGATTCAGCAAAGCCGGCTACGCAACTTTCACAACATGGCAAAGTGCATACAGGGTCAGCATGAAAAATGCCACAGCAAGAAGATTGACGAAAGTCGCGCAAAAACTCATGTTTACACGATTTCCGAAGGCAAGCGGATACAATGATGGTGGCAATTTCTTTTTCTCTTTTTCAGGAAAATTTCAAATGAAAATAACAACACAACGCACTGGGGCAAATCTTTGGATAAATTTCAAATAAGTCTTATACAGCTTCTTCATACCAACATTTCTTTTATTCTGCCGCTAGCCGTTGGGTCAGTCCCACTAGTGCGCATTTCTTTTATTTCGCCACTAGCCGTTGCGTCAGTCCCACTAGTGCGCATTTCTTTTATTCTGCCGCTAGCCGTTGGGTCAGTCCCACTAGTGAGCATTTCTTTTATTCTGCCGCTAGCCGTTGGGTCAGTCCCACTAGTGAGCATTTCTTTTATTTTGCCACTAGCCGTTGGATCAATCCCACTAGTGCGCATTTCTTTTATTTCGCCACTAGCCGTTGGGTCAGTCCCACTAGTGCGCATTTCTTTTATTCTGCCGCTAGCCGTTGGATCAGTCCCACTAGTGCGCATTTCTTTTATTCTGCCGCTAGCCACTAGCTGTTGGGTCAGTCCCACTAGTGTGCATTTCTTTTATTCTGCCGCTAGCCATTAGCCGTTGGGTCAGTCCCACTAATGCGCATTTCTTTTATTCTGCCGCTAGCCGTTGGGACAGTCCCACTAGTGAGCATTTCTTTTATTCTGCCGCTAGCCGTTGGGTCAGTCCCACTAGTGAGCATTTCTTTTATTTTGCCACTAGCCGTTGGGTCAATCCCACTAGTGCGCATTTCTTTTATTCTGCCACTAGCCGTTGAGTCAGTCCCACTAGTGCGTATTTCTTTTACTTCGTCACTAGCCGTTGGGTCAGTCCCACTAGTGAGCATTTCTTTTGCATCGCCACTAGCCGTTCGGTCAGTCCCACTAGTGCGCATTTCTTTTACTTCGCCACTAGCCGTTGGGTCAGTCCCACTAGTGAGCATTTCTTTTGCATCGCCACTAGCCGTTGGGTCAGTCCCACTAGTGCGCATTTCTTTTACTTCGCCACTAGCCGTGGGTCAATCCCACTAGTGTGCTTTTCATTTTCATTTTCACTAAACATGGGTCAGTCCCATTAGCATGCATTTTATTTGTCTTTGCCACTAAACATGGGTCAGTCCCACTAGTGTGCATACCACGCGTTTTAAATTCCTGTTCGGGTCAGTCCCGTTTTAAATTCCTGCTCGGGTCAGTCCCGAATTTAAATTTCATGTTGGGGTCAATCCCCTCGGGTCAGTCCCGAATTTAAATTTCTTGTTCGGGTCAGTCCCGTTTTAAATTCATGTTCGGGTCAGTCCTGTTTTAAATTTCTGTTCGGGTCAGTCCCGTTTTAAATTTCTGTTCGGGTCAGTCCCGTTTTAAATTTCTGCTCGGGTCAGTCCCGTTTTAAATTTCTGTTCGGGGCAGTCCCGTTTTAAATTTCTTGTTCGGGTCAATCCCGTTTTAAATTCCTGTTCGGGTCAATCCCGTTTCTTTTTTTTAAATTCCTGTTCATTGGAATCATTTTGCGGCCAAACAACACAGGTAAGTATTTGGTGTCTACTTCTTTGTCTCAAATTTTTTCAAAACTCAGACAAAGAGGGGCAAACTGTAGACACCAAATTTTTATCTATTCTGTATTTTATTTTATTTTATTTATTTATTTTTGTCCTAATTTTATTTCTTTGTTATTCGTATCTGATTCCATGATTTTAGGTTTAGACTTTTGGTACGCCTCAGATTATTATGGTCTATTATTTTTTATTTTTTTTTATTTTAGTTTTATTTTGTATTTGTTTTTACCCTTTTAACTATTTATTTTATTGCAAGATTGTTTTTAGCATAAAATTTGTGAAAAGAGAAAAATTTTCCTTAAAATATGTTTTATTTTCCTTTTCACTATTTAATCAAAAAAAAGGAAAAAAGAAAATCATTAATCAAACATCATTTGTTGTTAGGAATTTTATTTTTATCTTTTATTCCGAGTTTTTTATTATTATTATCTGATTTTTATTTAAAATATTATTTTTGTTTTTATTGAATCATCAATCAAAAAAAAAAATGCGCGCAGGAAAATTGCATACGGCAGATGTGCCACCCATCGGATGGCCCTAGGATGCCTAGCAAAAACCTCCACTCTCATCCTCACCTTTCCGGTGAGGGTTTGAGAGTATGTGTTGAGTATAAATAGAACAAAAAACGCAGCTTTGAGGGGAGTTTTTTGACGGCTAGGGAAAGCAAAGAAAACAGTGGCGGAAGAAACTAAGAAAGTGAGCGGAGAGTTTAGGAAAGGGAGAGAGGGAGGTGACGGCTAAGAATATCTGGTGACATCAGAAGAAATCGAGAGAGGGACGGCTGAAAAAGAACAGCTACGGGAGGAGAGTAGGATAGCAAGGGAAGGTCGGATCAGAGGGCAAGAAACAAAGGGCGAAGAGATAAAGGGTCTGAGAGAGTTCTGAGAGAGTAGCGGCGGGGCCAAGGGTTGAAGAAGAAAAGAGTAAAAAGGGGGAAGACGGGATCTAGTGCTGTTTCCTTGGCGAGCCAAGAATCTATTGAAGTTGCTGACCCTCGTGAGAAGTTGTCATACCATCTTCAGTCGCGCATCTCCATCGAAAGGGAAGAGAGAAAAGTCCAGAAATCTCTCTGCTGAAATTTGGGCCAAGCGAAAAGGGGCACCTGGTTTCACTCCAGAAATCCACGCAGCTTACATCGATTCCTCAAGTTTCTTTGTCTCGGTAAGGAACTATTTTTTCAGATTTTGTTCTAAGCCCATGACTGAAAGCTATTTACTTTTTGCTATTCATGAATCTGGGGAAGTTTAAGCCAGGAATCTGACGTTTTCTGGTATTGTTCGTTTGGGTTCTTAAAAGGGAAAGAGCAGTGCATATTTTGACTAGATTTAGATTCCGTCAGTCGCATATTGATGTTGCCTTTCGTTGCTTTCATTCCTTTTCCTCCCGTCCGTGGGTTTGTTCGAAAAGCTGTGTCCTTCAAATGAAGATTATGGAACTTTGTTAATGTTTTGGTGGTGTTTGCTAAGAGTTTTAAGAAGGATCTTGACTTAACTTGTTGGCTGTCTTGTTTTACGGTGCAAAGGGCGTGTGAAAGTCTTGCATGAATTTTGCTGGTCGAAAGTTTCGTGGGATTACAAAAACTGTTGAATGAAAATTGCAGCAAGAAACGTATGAATGATTTTGAGCCTGCTAGTTTTCTTATCTCCCTTTAATTTGCATGTCTAAGTCAATGTTTTATGATGGTTTTTGGAATCTAATGTAAGCTCCCTGAACAGCTAATGAAGTTGTAAAATCATAGAGAAACGAGATATTTTTGCTGCACTCTTGCTTTACTGTTATGAAGTCTTTGCTACATTCTGTTTTGTCGTTATTCCTAGCAGCTATCATCCCAGATTGCTGTCTTAATCCTGCAATAAGAGTGTAGTCTTTGGTTAGGAGTGATGTCTTGTGGTTGTTGATGTTTGCGGGTGATGAACTCGTTTGCAACGTTGCATAATGTAGAAGAAAGGAAATCAGAAACGAGAGAAATGGAAATGTTTTTTTATGCATGCATGCAAGTGTTATCAAAATTGCACTTTGGCCCCCAAGTCTTCCTTGGTTTCACTATGGCCCAATCATGTCCTAATTTCTTGCAATTAAGTCCTAGAAATATTGCAATTTGAACCATTACTTGACCCTTTCTTTACTTTTGGCCCTTTGAAGTCCCTAAAATGTTTAATTGGGTTTGAGTGCTTGATTAATGTTTGTAATTGAGTCCTTGGTGGGTCCCTTTCTTGGAAACTATGCATTATTGGATTTCATTTAAGTTGCAATTAGGAGGAATTTGGTGATTTTGTTTTATTTTACTATTAAATTGGTGCATTAATCCCTTGCTTTGATGGTTTTAGCCCAAGTTATCTCTTTCTTTGATGGTTTTGGCCCAAGTTATCTCTTTCTTTGGAGACTCTAGCCCAAGTTAAGTCTTGTTCACTTTACAAACATCACAAACGGGGAAGTATAACTTCTTTTATCCTTTTTGGTCTCTCTTCTATGTGATCCAACGTGCTAAGTGAGAATTGCATGTCTATTTTGCTTTCCTTAATTCCTTTCATTTATTTCATTTACTTTTGCTTTTATTAAGTCATTTTTTTTATGGGGTATGTGTACACCTCTTGGCTTGTAATAGATAGGGCTTGGAGAGCATTTGATGAAGACCCATTGAAGACGTGTGCCTAGCTAGCAAATGTAATAGGTTCATTAGCTTGGTTACTTGCTTTTGTTGCTATGTGTTAATTTGCTTTATTAGGCTCTTGCATTTAGTCGAGCATGCTAAGTGTTATGTGCTACGTGTTTATAGGTGACTTGCATGTCTACTGGCTTTCTATAATCGTAGATGAATATGATGGATAAATGCGTCACCGTGGCTAGTCCAACGCTGGCCATGGTCTTTCCCATCGAGCTCCCACTAGTCCAACGCTAGTAGGAATTCATAGAAAGGGCTAGTCCAATGCTAGACCCAATGGCCGTCCCCTCTCGTTAGTACATACTTGCATGTTTCACTACATTTCATGCATTTTCCTTAGTTTTTCTAGCATTTGGCATGCCCCTCCAACCCTTTTCCCCTTTATTTTAGGTTTTGCATCTTCATGCTAGTTATAGGATACATTTGCTTGAGAGTCCCCTTTCGGTAAGGGAAACGAGCGAGTGTGGCTGCAAAATAGCCTTAGCACGCTAGTTCTTCCTTCTAATCAAAGGGAAAATTAAAATCACAAAGTTAGGGGTCATTCCTGTACCCAACTTGATGCATTCCTCTAGGTTCATGCATCTTCATTTTACCATATCACTTTTCTCATTTTTTACACTTTCTCACTATTTATATTCTTTCTCACTCCACATGCCATGTTCACATATTTCTCTTGTTTCCCGATCACTTATTTTTCTACCTCACGAATTGCACCCAATTGCACTTATATATTTACTACTATTATACTATATTTTCATCCACTTGCACACATACACCATTATTTTCTCAATTTGCACACATGCACTTTTCTTACATTTGCACACATGCACTTTTCTTACATTTGCACACATGCACGTTTCTTACATTTTCACACTCGCACTCATATTTGAGTCTTCATTTGCATTACCCGTGACCTCTATGAGGACTTTCCTTATTGGCCACCACAACTCATGTGGTTGGGACCAAAAAGCCTCATAAGAGACATTTTAGGTTTAGGATAGCATTTTTTTTAGCATCCATTAGTCACATCCAACATGCAACACATATTTTGGGTAGAAGAAATTAGGAAAAGAGGGGCTAAGTCACGCAACTAGCTTTGGCTAGGGTAAGGGAGTGCCTTAGGCTTTGCCTTTGCCTTCTCCCTTATCAAATGTGACCCCCGATCCCTTTTTTTGGTTACGTAGACCTAAAATTCTTTAAAAAGGGTTTGCTTACTTTTCTTTCCAAAAACAAAAATCATTTTTTGGGTGACTTGGTACACCCTAACTCTATACCAAGTGGCGACTCATTTTCTATCTAAAACCCTTTGTTTGGCCAAATCGTCGCATTTCACAATCCCACGGCCTTTTATTTTCATTTTCACACACGTTCACATACATATCCTACACACTACTTTCACACCATTTCAAAAAGTGGGGCGCGACAGCACCTGTTCTAGCAGAAATGGATGAACAAACATTTTTCTCAACCGATCAAGTCGAATATGTATAAGAAATTATTCATCTGATAAATAGAAATTTCCTTTTAGGGTGAATGCGAAGAATGGAATGAAAGTCAGGCCTTCTTCCCTTCCAATTAGACATTCTATCCCTAGTTGTCCCTTTTGAACATTCAAAATAAATTATATTCGTTTGACAATCCTTGAGGATCGCAAACCCCACACTGAGGCAAGTTTGAGTTGAAAAAGGAAAAAGAAAAAAAAAGAGACCTCAATAGGTGAAAAGTGATAGAGAAAAAAAAAGAAAAAAAAACTAAAGAAAAGAACCTCGGTTGAGAATAAATTGGGGTAATTTTAGTTTAATCCTAAATAGGGTTAATATGAAGATGCGATTTCAGGTGATTTAAACACTTATAAAATCTGCTTTCAAGTCTTAACTTTTTTTTTAGCATCTAAGCTGACCACATTACGAAAAATCGAAAGTCCTGGCTTCTGTTCTTTGCATCATCTCTTTTAGGAGATTTTCTAATCAAATGGCAAATGATATCAATACACATTCACCAATTTTGCAAGGGAAGGATTGTTGAACTGATGCTATCAATTTTTAAAACATATTTCTGAATTGATAAAGGCTATCGGTAGGATTTGTTCATCAGGTGAAAACCCAAAAGGGCACATTTGAAAAGAAAAAGAAAAAAATGAAAGAAAAGAAGAATAAAAATAAAAGGAAAACAAAAAATGAAAGATGAAAATAAAATAAAAGGAAAATAAAAAGGTGGGGATAGTCTTAGCGAAAACCCAAAAGGGCGCTAAGGTACGGTTTTATGAGGAAAAGTGAGTTTGGATTTGAAAGGTTGGTGATTCAGTTCATTTGGATTCCTCCTCACATTGTGATTTTTCTGTCGACATTGAATTCCGGAGGAACGATATCCAAAGGGTCAAACGTGGCATTTTGTTCGAGAATCAAAGTGTTTTAGTTCTTCAAACATAAACTTTTGAGTGTACAGGTTCATTTCTCTAAAATCAATTTTCTATCAATAAAGGTAAATCGTTGATTTCATTTTACTTGGATTTTCATCATTTTGTGCAAATAAAATATTTTTATTGTATTTCATGGTCTCATTTATCCCTTTGGATTTATCAAATGGCAATCTCTCTGATTTATTGAAAGTCCCTGGATATCAAATGTCATACTTCATTAGCGTTGGAAGTCAACAAAACTTGATACAGCTCATAGAGCAAAATTGGGTTTTTGCAGCATCACGGTGAAAACACCAAAATACTCATATTTACACGTTTCTTGAATGTTTGACGGGTCGAATGGTGGTGGTATTATTTATTCTTTCTCTTATAGGTCCATACGTGTTTCAAATAATAAAATTGGGACAAATTTTTTATATAATTGTGGAATGTTGCCCAAGAATTAAATATTCATAGTTCAGATCGACAAAGAGGTGTGAATCAAAGTCTTATGGAGGAGCAATAATACTATAATGCAAAACGAATGATCAGTTGCACAATAATTGGTCAAAATTGGGGCAAATTTTTTCAAAAGATTCTCTAGATCAAAAAATCAAATTTAATTTCTTGTTGGTGAAGTCTCAGCGTCCGCCGCGAACCCTTCTCCCCCCCTTCTTGACAAATCAAATTTAACTTCTTATTGGTGAGTCTCAGCGTCCACCGCGTGCCCTTTTAGCCCCTTCTTGACAAATCAAAATTTAATTTCTTGTTGGTGAGTCTCAGCGTCCGCCGCGCACCGTTTTACCCCTTTTTTGATAATTTAATTTTATGTTGGTGAGTCTCAAAATCCACCGCGCACCCTTCTATCCCCCTTCTTGACAAATCAAATTTAATTTCATGTTGGTGAGTCTTAGCGTCCGCCGCGCACTCTCTACCCCTTTTTGGTAAATTTAATTTCATGTTGGTGAGTCTCAACGTCCATCGCATGCCCTTCTACCCCCTTTCTTGGTAATTTAATTTCCTGTTAGTGAGTCTCAGCGTCCACCGCGCACCTTTCTATCCTATTTCTTGGAGCGCAACAGCGTCTCTCCACGTATCTATGTCAATTTACTTTACTTAACCAATGGCTTGGCGGGTTCGGGTATTATCTTACTAACCAATGGAATGACAAGATCGGGCATTATTCCATTGACCAATGTTATGGCAGGCTCGGGTATTATCCCACTGACCAATAGAAAGGATAGGATCAGGTATCATCTCACTGAACAATGGAATGGTAGGATCGGGTATTATCCCACTGACCAATGGTGTGGCAAGATCGGGTATTATCCCACTGATTGTTTTTATCTGGTTGGGGTTAGATTTTATCCCGCCAACCTCGGTAGACTTGGGTTATATCCCAGTGACCGTTTTTATCTTGTTATGCTTGGATTTTACGCTGCCAACCTTAGTAGGTTTGGGATTTATCCCACTGATCTATATATGTGTGCTTGTTTCAGCTCACGATAGAATAAACATAGGTAAGTATTTGGTGTCTACATTTTTGTCTCGAGTCTCTTTGAAACTCAAGTAAAGAGGAGCAAGTTATAGACACAAAAAATTTTAATTTTAATTTTTTGGCTTTATTTTTATTATTTATTCTTGTTCTTATTTTATCTTATGTTGTCTTTACAAAATGATAGTTGGTATTTATTTTTTGCTTATTTTTATAAATTAGGTTCATCATTTTTATTTTTAAGTTATTTTTGCATTAAATTTTGAAAAAAGAAAAAATTCTCACAAAAAATTCATAAATTTGTTTTAGATTCAATTTCTTTAAAATAAATGAAAATTTGCATTTAAGAATTAACATTTTTGTTTACCTAAATTGATTTTGAAAAAAAAATATAAATAAAAATAAGAAGATAGGTGGAGGGCATGCATGTTAGGGGAGCATTAAACAAGTGTGTTAGAGAAGCATTAGGCAAGTGTGTTAGGGGATCATTAGACAAGTGTTTTGAGTTTTAGCACAACACATGTAAAGAGGGGTAGGTGGCAAGACAAGTGTTGAGTTTAGGAAAAATCTGAAAAAAAAACAAGAAAAGAAAAAGGAAAGAGCTTGGCGGTGGAGAAAAAAGGAATGAAACCAAGCAAAAAAAAAAAGCTATGGGGGACAAGGAACAAAAGAAAAATTGGAAGGAAAATAGAGAGCTTCAAGGGGGGCTGGCTGAGGAAGAAAAAATAGAAAAGAGAGCTAGGGAAGACCAGAAAAAGAAAAACCAACAAAGAGGGGGGAAAAGAGGGTTTTGGGGTTGAGAAAGGAGGAACAAGAAAGAAAACCAAAGGGAAAAGCTGCGGGAAAGGGTTTCGGGAAAGTGAAGAAAGAAAGAGGAAGAAACAGAAAAAGCAAACAAAAGAAAAAAGGCAAACAAGGGAAGCTACGGGAACAAGGGAAGAGGAAATAGCAAGAAAGAAAGGGAGTGGGAGACTGCAGAATGGATAGAGAGGAACGAGAGAGAAATGGAAAAAGGAAAAGAGAGGGAAGAAGAAAGGAGGGTTTCGTGGGAGAAAAAGAAACAAGAAATGAGGAAAAAGGAGAGGAAAAGAGGAAAAAAAAAGACTAACTTTTTGCCAGGCTGACTTTTTGCCACATTGAGCAGCGATTTTCTCAGCTTAATTGACCTTTTCTTGGATATGTTAAGTGATCTGGAACATCTGTGGAGTGAGGGAAGCAATTTTTATTCAGATCTTGTGGAGAAAAAACGTCAGGAAAGCCTCCAAGTTTGCCTTCCAAAGTAGTGGATCGGTGTTGTTGGTGCATCTGCAAATTTTTGAAAAATTCCGTTGAAACAACTTCTGCTCGTGCTCTTTGGCCTCAACCTCGTCCAAGAATCATCATCACGTAATCATAACTCCATTTCTTGTTCATTCTAACTCTTGAATGAAGTGGAATCCACAAAATCTGTGTCTTTGGGTTGTTGTTTCTTGGACTGACTTTGCATCACAATGGTGATCATGGCTTGGCTTTTGATGAATTTGGTTCCATCATTGTTTTGTGGCAAAATAGGAGGATAGGATGTTCAAATAAATCTGATTGGGGTCTTTCTTTTATCTTGGTCACACATGTTTGTTTTTTGCTCCTTTCTCTCATTGCCTTGTTCTCTCCTGTCTTGCATGTTCATCATCAGAAACTTTGTTTACCAAAATTGGGTAGCTTAATCAATGCTTTGTTATGTTGGAAGGTTGGGAATGATTTTAACTTGATCTACTAAAAAAGGTGCTATGATTTGCTCTCTTTTGTTGTGCAATAGGCATGAACGTTAAGTTCCCTGAGTTGCAGAAGCACTTCGGCTGAGGAAGAAGAAAGCTTTCGTAGCTTTTGCATGAAATTATCTGATAAATTTCATTTTTGCCCCCGAACATTTGCTCAATTCTGCTATGGCCAGAAATTTGGGAAAATATAATCAATTTTGCCCCTTCAAAATCTAAATTGTTGTTGGCAAGCTTTAATATGATTTTTGGGCAGATTATGTGTGAATTTTAGGATGAAATTTGGGATCTAATAATTTTTGATAAATTTATAGTTTTGATTTGGATTTTAGTGAAATTTTGGGTAATTTTGTTGTTTATTTACAGCAAATGGGTTTTCATTTATTTGTTGTGAAATTTAGCATTTGGTTTTGGTAGGCTTTGTGAGAACCCGTAATTTTCTTAATTGCTAGGTTTTATTTTCTTTTAATTGCACGCTTTTCCATATTTTATTTATACTAAAAATTTTAAAAATAATTTTTATGAGTAAATATAGTTTTTAAATTATTTTTCTAGTATCGGTTAGTCTTTGAGGAATTAAGAGGGTATACCGGACGTGGGACCCGCTAGTGCGGAAAGTTCGGTAAATTTCGGTCGATTAGGTTAAGTTTAGTATTCAGGGATTAATTTACTAGGTGTTAAGAGATGATTAGAGGTTACTCAAATGGATGAGAGTTGGAGAGACAAAAGGATAAGTGTAACTCAAAAAGGTGACATGTGTCACTTTATGATTCAACCTTGGATTTGACCACTATTCACCAACTTTACTAAATACTAAAATTAACCCAAAACATCATCTTCATTTGCTCATCTTGGCCGGCCATTGACGAGAGAAAAGAGAGAGAGAGCTTCTTCAATTTTCCTTCATTTCTAGCTTGAATCTTGCAAACCTACCAGTTAAATTCCAAATTTCTCCACAAAAGTGAGTTGCTAAGCTAGTTTAAGGTGTTGAGTAGAGCCAGTTGTGAAGAACAAGCTCTAGTTGTCTTGTTTCTTGGAGTTGCAAAGGTGAGGTGTTAAATATCTTCCCTCTCATGTTAATAATGATCAATTAAGGATTTCTAGTGGTAGAGCATGTCATTTTGTGGATTATTTTGTGACTTATGGTTGAGTTGTTCAAATTTTCCTAATTGTTGAGGAAGTTTCTGTTTTATATAGTATCTTGTGGTTGGCTATGGATTGGTAGTCTTAAATGAGATAATTTGGAGCCTCTATGTGGTTATTGTGGTTTCTTGCGGAAATTTCCAGATTTTGAGGGATTTTCCAGCTTTAGGGTTCCAAACAGGCCTGTTCTGTCCGGATTTATTTGGGCATGTTAGAGACCAAATCAGCCTTTACCCAAAACATGAAAGTTGTTGGTAATTGAGTTATCTAGCTACCTGTAAATTTCAGCCCAATCGGAGCAACGTAGCCTATGAAAAGACTGAAATACCCCTGCTGCCCTGTTTCTGTCCGAAACTGATAATCAGCTTCTGTAATTGATTAGTTTCACCAGGAATATTACCGAATTGGTTGTTGATGCCTTCTTAAGAATTAAAGCTTTGTATCTTAGCTTTCAAATGGCTTTGGAATTACCTGAATCGGAGTTGTATGTGCTGAGATATGCTTGAATGAATCAGGACTGCTAGTGGAATTTCACAGGGAGCTTCGAACTGGAAAATCTGGGGTTGTTTTGGTACCTTTGACCTAGTTAGGGTGAGAACTAGACTAAGTAGTCTTCATCAAAGTTATAGCCCTCTGTCTTAGCTTCGAAACGGTATAACTTGCACTTCAATCGAATAAGTGTAGCTTCGGTTATGTCCGATATGCTAAGTAGCAGTGAATCTGCCTTTTGGTTTCTTAGCTTAAAGTTCATTTCCGGTCATTTTCCTAGCTAAATCTTGTACTTGAATGACTTTGAGCCTATTGAACGGCTGTTGTGATGAATTTATATTGTGTATGACTTTGGGATTGGTTGAGAAAAATAATGATGCCATAAATGGCTGGAAAATAGGTAAATACAGAGGGCATGCTGCCCAAAATTTTAGGGCTACGCGATTCTTTCAAGTTGAGTTGATCTTGGTAAAAATGACGGGTTTTAGGAGTTGTTTGTAACCTTAGGACCAACTGTTATCCTTTTACTCAAAAGTCATATTTTATTCTTTTGTACTAGTACTTAACTTGGAAAGGCGTACGACATGTAGTCGAGCCTCATTTATGCATTCCATTTACTGGATTTATGACTGTGGGAACCATAATTATTTACCTTGGTTATTCTAGGGTTTCTTGGTAATTAGAGCCCTACTTTGGTTGAAACTTTTGACGTATCCTTGCTTTAACCGGTGAGTGTACCACTCCCCTCATTTGTTGCTTAACTTGATTTCTGCACTTGCAATATGTGATCTGAATGATTGTACTATCTGTTTATTCTGTTTGAGACGAGGGTGTACTTTATCACACTCGTTCTCTTGTCTGTCTGTATATCTACTGTCTGTCTATATGCCTCCTTACTGTGTATAATCTGTTATCTGTATCTGAGTCTGTTCGGACGTCATTTGGAGGTTGGTATCCAACGACCTTTCTGTGACCTTTGAGCTCAACACCTGTGGCTAGTTACTCGAGTCGGGGCGGCAAAGGCTTGGTCGATTAGATAACAAATCACGGTAGTCTGTTCTGGGAATCTTTGAGTATTGAGACTCTTGATTCCGGTATACTCGAGTATTACCACTTCTATTTCTGTTGAGGTGTTCGGGCCCGGTAGGGGTATGTTTGGTGGACGGAATTTGGTGTAAAGTGGGGTCTACGGACATGTCGGTTCTAAATACGTTGACGGAGAGTCAACGGGTTCGGATCAAGTACTGCAAATGGGAATCTGGCTCCTGAGAGTCGCCTGTATCCTTCCTATTGAAATCATTGTGTCTAACTGTTTTACTTTATATCTGGCATGTGTACCTGATTTGTTAAACGTGAGATGTTATGATTTTACTACTATATGTCTGGTACCTCATTGGGCATAAACTCACCCCCTTCCCGTTATTTTGTTTTCCTTACAGGGTTCCATGTTTTGAAACCAAGATTTTTGGAAGAAAATAGCTGAGCTAGTTGTAGGACTTCTCTTGTTTATGCTCCTCTGTAACTGAAACCCTAATTGTATTTTGTGTAGCGTGAATACTTTGGCTTCTATTTTGGTTCATTTGTTCAAGACTCCGATGTAAATATATGTATAAGTGTTTAATCAACGTCCCGTACTTCCGTATGGTTTGGAAAGCTCTGTTTTAAATTTTGGTGGTCTCCAGTTGTTCGTTTTCATTGGGTTCTCGCGCGTACTATAGGGTTTGTGAGGTTCGACTTCGTAGTCCTGGCGAGAGCTGGCCAGGCGGTCCGCTTAACCCTTTGGTTCGTCTTAGGGGGAGGTGGGGCTGTCACAGGTGGTATCAGAGCCAGGTTCACGTGGTCTCTGCGCGGAGTGAGCTTGGGCAAAGTGGTGTTATGGTCCTGCTTTCGTGAATGTGTCTAAGTGCTTGTTTGAGTATAAGTTATGAACCGTGCATGTCATAAGTGTAAAGATCTTTATCATGGGACTTGAGGAAATTAGGTATGTATGTCGGGTAGGAATCTTTCATATATGGATGATTTACTCTTGGGACCGGCCGACTCGAGTTATGAATTATCTTATTTGGGATTCTTGTGCCCGTCTACTAAATCAATGAGAGCCTAGGTTAGAAAGGACTTGGGCGAACTAGAAATTTGATTCTATGGAACTTCATGTGGTTTGTTCGGGTGTTCGTAAGTATGATTAACTTGGATTAAGATATAAATTGTGGCATTCTCGTAGATTAGGGATGGAGACCTAGAAGGGAATAACTTTTCGTCAGTTGCTTTTGTGCTTTTAATCTAGTTCGTTTATAGTACTTTTGGATGACCTCGCTACCTTCATGGACCTCTTTTGGTTGTATCTAATTGACTGCTACTGTGTGACTGGTTCGGTACAGTTGTGTGTATATATGCTTTTGATCTGTGTGTACCTCTTGTTATTTGCTTATGCTTATAATTATCTTTAATATTATCTTTGCACCTCGACCTTAGATTGACTTAGATCAATGGAGGGCACTCGTAGTGGACGAGACCGTGGGCGTGGAATTAGGCAACCCACGTCTGAAAGAGGCACTGGGGAAACCTCGTCTGGACCAAACCCTGAACCTAAGGTTGACCCCAACGTCCAAATAGCTGCTGCCATGCAACAAATGACTGATTTGCTAGCCCAAGTGATGCACCAACAAGGTCACAACCCTAACCCCAACCCTGGGAACCCTGGTAATCACGTGGAGAGCGAGGACCGGGCCCTCGAGAGGTTCCAGAAGTTTGCCCCACCAAAGTTTATTGGGGGACCCGATCCAGATGTAACCGAAAGGTGGTTAGAGAAAATTGTGGATATCTTTGCTGCCCTGCACTACACGGAGGAACGGCAAGTGACTTTTGCTGTTTTCCAACTAGAAGGAGCGGCCCATTCCTAGTGGAACGTAATACGACAAAAGTGGGACCGAGAGCAAACACCCAGGACTTGGGTGAAATTTATGCGGGAGTTCAACGATAAATTCTTCCCTTCTCTAGTTCAGGAACAAAAAGAGGATGAATTTATCCGGTTTCGTCAAGGGACCCAGACGGTGGCCGAGTACGAGAGCCAATTCACCTGGCTATCCAAATTCGCTCCCGAACTCATTGTGACCAAGCAACGAAGAATACGGTGATTCGTCCAGGGTCTGAACGTGAAGATCCAGAAAGATCTAGTCGTAGCCCAAATTAAAGCCTTCAGCAATGCCGTAGAGAAGGCGTAACGAGTAGAGAATGCTAGGCTGCAGGTGAAAAACTTCCAAGCCAAGAAAAGGGGCTTTGCTGGAGTAGCTCCAAGTAAGCGGGTACAAGTACACCCCCTAAGATTAGAAAAGGAAACAAGGGAGCACGACAACCGGTGTCGCGTCATGTCTCTCAGGGGGGGACCGGTTTCTGCTACTCGTGGTCCCTGTGGATATTGCGGAGGGCCAAATCATACGGAGGCAAATTGTTGGAAGAAAGAGGGGAAATGTCTGCGCTGCGGAAGTGCCAATCATCAGATTGCTGAATGCCCAGTTCGACGACGAAAAGGAAAAGGGACCCCGCAACCCACTAAGACTAACCCTGGACAGTCGGAAAAGGAAGGGGCTGGATTGAAGGTACCGGCTCGAGTATATTCTTTAGAACACCATCAGGTCCCTGACTCGTCTGAGGACGTAGAAGGTACGATCCGTTGGGTACCTTAGATTTTGAAAGATTCCGTTGATAAGAAAATTTCGGGGACGAAATTTCTTTAAGGGGGAGAGAATTTGAGAACCCGTAATTTTCTTAATTGCTAGATTTTATTTTCTTTTAATTGCACACTTTTCCACATTTTATTTATACGAAAAATTTTAAAAATAATTTTTATGAATAAATATAGTTTTTAAATTATTTTTCTAGTATCGGTTAGTCTTTGAGGAATTAAGAGGGTATACCGGACGTGGGACCCGCTAGTGCGGAAAGTTCGGTAAAATTCGGCCAATTGGGTTAAGTTTAGTATTCAGGGATTAATTTACTAGGTGTTAAGAGATGATTAGAGGTTATCCAAATGGATGAGAGTTGGAGAGACAAAAGGATAAGTGTAACTCAAAAAGGTGACATGTGTCACTTTATGATTCAACCTTGGATTTGACCACTATTCACCAACTTTACTAAATACTAAAATTAACCCAAAACATCATCTTCATTTGCTCCGGCCATTGAGGAGAGAAAAGAGAGAGAGAGCTTCTTCAATTTTCCTTCATTTCTAGCTTGAATCTTGCAAACCTACCAGTTAAATTCCAAATTTCTTCACAAAAGTGAGTTGCTAAGCTAGTTTAAGGTGTTGAGTGGAGCCATTTGTCAAGAACAAGATCTAGTTGTCTTGTTTCTTGGATTTGCAAAGGTGAGGTGTTAAATATCTTCCCTCTTATGTTAATAATGATCAATTAAGGATTTCTAGTGGTAGAGCATGTCATTTTGTGGATTATTTTGTGACTTATGGTTGAGTTGTTCAAATTTTCCTAATTATTGAGGAAGTTTCTGTTTTATATAGTATCTTGTGGTTGGCTATGGATTGGTAGTCTTAAATGAGATAATTTGGAGCCTCTATGTGGTTACTGTGGTTTCTTGTGGAAATTTCCAGATTTTGAGGGATTTTCCAGCTTTAGGGTTCCAAACAGGCCTGTTCTGTCCGGATTTATTTGGGCATGTTAGAGACCAAATCAGCCTTTGCCCAAAACATGAAAGTTGTTGGTAATTGAGTTATCTAGCTACCTGTAAATTTCAGCCCAATCGGAGCAACATAGCCTATGAAAAGACTGAAATACCCCTGCTGCCCTGTTTCGGTCCGAAACTGATAATCAGCTTCTGTAATTGATTAGTTTCACCAGGAATATTACCGAATTGGTTGTTGATATCTTCTTAAGAATTAAATCTTTGTATCTTATCTTTCAAATGGCTTTGGAATTACCTGAATCGGAGCTGTATGTGCTGATATATGCTTGAATGAATCAGGACTGCTAGTGGAATTTCACAGGGAGCTTCGAACTGGAAAATCTGGGGCTGTTTTGGTACCTTTGACCTAGTTAGGGTGAGAACTAGACTAAGTAGTCTTCATCAAAGTTATAGCCCTCTGTCTTAGCTTCGAAACGGTATCATACGAAACCCTAGAAGAACTCCGAACCCTAAGGGGACTCCTACTCTCATAAGGAAACTACTACCCGTCAAGCCTATAAATATGGCACGACGCGACAATTCAAGGTACACCATCTACAGTGCTCTCTACTGTTGTCCTACTCTTAAGCTCCACTAACTTGATCGTTGGAGCTATTCCGGGGACTCTAGTCCCGCCTTCGTTCTTTCTTCGCAGGATATTCTGTTCAATTTTCCCCTCTCAGCTCGGCTGCACTCACCCCAGCTCGGTTAGTAGCAGCTCAGCTCGGACTGCGTTCTTGGCTGTCGGATCAATTGACGTCGTCTGTGGAAAACACGTAGTTCTTCTCTTGCGAATCATGCCAAGAACTAGGTCTCAGAGGAACGCTGACGGATCCAAGAAGGATGAGAGAAGCGGCCCCCAAGACACCACTCGGGGTCCGACTCCTGGAGACGAGGGGGCGGATCTCGCCCGAACAATTGGTTCAGACGGTGGCAGAAAACCTACCTACCTTCGAGGCAATCATGAATTACCTCAAGGTGCAGACGGGAGGTCATCCCGACCAGGGGCCTAACCTTTCCAATGTTCCTGGAGGGAAAGGCACGTCAATGGTTCCAGGGGCTTCCCCCCAGGTCTATCCGGTCCTTCGCCCAGCTCGCACGACTGTTCTCAGCACAGTTCGTTTCGTCGCGAGCCTTCTCCAAATGCACTGCTCACCTGATGACCATCCAGCAGAAGCTTGAGGAGTCCTTGCACGAGTACACGGTGCATTTCAATAACGAGTCCCTCCAAGTCCGTGATCGGGATGACAAGGTGGTCATGGCCGCCTTCATTAACGGGCTGCGTAAACAGAAGCTCTACACCGATCTCGTGGAGAGACCTCCCAAGTCAGTTCGGGAGATGTTGGACTGAGCTCACGAGAAGGCCAACGCTGAGGAGGCCAATCGCCTAAAGAGCGCGCAGGAGAATTGAGGGATGATAGTCGCAGAGGAACCACTGATCAGGTAGACGCGCGGCCCGGCCAGGGGTGGAAGAATGCCTACGACCGCCTGCCTAGGAGTCGGTCCCTGGGAGGAGACAAGTCATGGACTGCCCTCACCGCACCTCGAGCTCGGGTCCTTGCTGTGATGGAATAAGAAGGGCTCTCCCGACCTCCCCGACCCTTGGCCGGGGATAAGAGCAGGCGGGACCAGGGTTTGTACTGTGCGTACCACCGAGATGTAGGACACGATACGGAGAATTGTCGTCTCCTCAAGAAAGACATCGAAAAGCTGATCAGACGGGGCCACCTCGGATAGTTCATACGCGATGAACGAACTGACCAACGGCAAGGGAGGCCCAAAGCAGAGCACCTGAGTTACTCCTGTGACCGACCTCAAGGGCCCCGTGGCCGAACTCCCGAGCGGGGGGCTCAGAATCTGGTCGGGGTGATCAATACTATTGCAGGAGAACCGGTTGGAGGGGATAGCCATACAGCTCGGCGTCACAACCGCCCTCCTCCCAATAGGGAGAGTTCTAGGAAACGATTAAAAGTGTATGAAGAAATCATTTATGGGACTGAAGATGCAGTCCCTCTGGCCTCTAATAACCACAAAGCCATCGTGGTAGAGGTCATCACCTGCAACTAGAAGGTGAAGAAGGTATATATCGACAATGGCAGTGCCATCGATGTGCTGTACTACAAGACCTTTAAAGAGCTGCTGCTGGAGGACAGACAGCTCATCCCGGTCCGAACTCGATTGATCGGTTTTGCTGGTCCTCCGGTGAGGCCGGAAGGAATGATAACTCTCATGGTCACGGTGGGGGTGTCACCAAAATGCCGAACTGTGCCAGTGAATTTCGCGGTAGTAAGAGAGCCCTCATCATACAATATGATTCTAGGGTGGCCCACCCTGAACGCCCTCTTGACCGTCTGCTCCACCTTGCACCTCAGCATGCAGTTCCCTACCCCTGCTGGGGTAGCTGAAGTGCTCGGAGATCCAGAGGTGGCTAGGGCCTGTTACATTGCAACTCTCAAGGGTAAGGAGAAATTGATAGCTCAAACAGCTCGTTTGGAGCCCTGGGAGCCCATAGAGAAAGGAGAGAGACTGGAGACGGATGAAGGGCTGGCCGAGCTGCCGGTCTGCCAGGAGCGACCTGAACACATGGTCAAAGTCGGCACCTGCCTAAGCGAGCTGACCCGAAACAAGTTAGAATCCCTTTTAGAGGAATACGAGGAGATCTTTGCTTGGAGTACTGATGACATGCCAGGGATCCGCACCTAGCTAGCGGTTCACAAGCTGCACATGGACCCCAACGCCCGACCTGTGAAACAGAAAAAGAGGAGATTTGCGCCAAAACGAAACGAGGTCGTCAAAAGTGAGGTAGGCAAGCTGTTGGAGGCCAAGATCGTGAAAGAGGTCCTTTACCCAACCTGGCTGGCTAACCCAGTGTTGGTCAAGAAGGGAGAACGAGCTTGGAGGATGTGCGTAGATTTTGCTGACCTGAGCAACGTCTGTCCAAAGGAGTACTACCCCCTTCCACGAATAGACCAACTCGTGGATTCCACCTCCGGATACGATATTTTTTGCTTTTTGGATGCTTTCAAAGGGTATCACCAAATAGCCCTAGATGAAGAGGATCAGGAGAAGACCTTCTTTATCACCGAGAACGGCACTTATTGCTACGTCACCATGCCATTTGGGCCGAAGAATGCATGCACGACCTACCAGAGGCTGGTCAATAGAATATTTAAGGACCAGATCGATCGAAATATGGAGGTCTACATGGATGACATGCTGGTAAAGAGCCGGAATCAGGAGCAGTTCATTGTTGATCTCAGGGAAATCTTCGATGTCCTTCGGAACTCACGGATACGGCTAAACCCCAAGAAATGCACCTTTGGGGTCAGGTTGGGAAAATTTCTAAGCTACATGATTTCCAAAGAAGGAGTAAGAGCTAACCCGGACAAAATCAAGGCCATCATGGACATAGCTCCGCCCAAAAATATTAAGGAGGTACAGTGCTTAGCTGGAAGGATGGCAGCTCTGAACAGGTTCTTGTCCAAATCAGCAGTTCGGGGCTGCCCTTTCTTCAAGGCCTTGAGAGGAGGTCTGCAATTCAAGTGGAGCTCGGAGTGCCAGAAAGCGTTCAACAAGCTAAAGGCCCACCTTGCTCAGTTGCCAGCCTTAACATCTCCTGAACAGGGTGAAACCCTGTTCATCTACCTAGCTGTGGGGGAGGAAGCTGTTAGCACTGTGCTGGTACGAGAGGAAGACAAGGTCCAGAAGCCCGTATACTACGTTAGTCGCGCCTTATAGGGGGCCGAAGCGAGGCATTCGGCGGTAGAACGATATGTCCTGACATTAGTTCATGTAACTCGGAAGCTTAGGTTGTATTTCCAAGCTCACCCCATAGTAGTGGTGACGGACCAGCCCCTGAAGTAGATCCTCTCTAAGCCTGATATCTCAGGGCGAATGGTGAAGTGAGCTGTAGAGCTGTCGGAGTATGATCTTGGATACCAGCCAAGGACGACCATCAAAGCCCAAGCCCTGGTAGACTTTATAGCAGAAGGCGTTTCTTTTGGATCATCCGAAACTAAGGTCGACCAGACCAGAAAAGCAAGAAAGGCCGGGGAGGCCAAAGAAACTGCTAAGGATGCATGCACCAGACAAGCAGCCGAAACCCCACAAGCCCCAGAACCTTCCAAGGCCACACTGTGGCGACCTCACTTCCCCCTAAGGCGAACCAAAGGGTTGGCGGGCCGTCTGCCCAGCTCTCGCCAGGACTCACGCAAGCATTCTAACCCAAATCCTTTCGAAGAATATCCTAATCTATTACAAAACAATTTTTCCCGAATAAGATCTTCCTTAAAGCCACATTAACTTCAGAGATAGCAGTGATAAAAATAACCAGTCGAGGGCCTTAAACGTCCTACGTGCTACGTACCAAAGTATAAAGTCGTACCAAACCAGGTAGATAAATACATAAATCCATAATACAAACTTACAAGCCAAGTAATCGAATTAGGGTTTACACATTTTCCAGCTTCAAGTGGCAATCCAAAGGAAAATACTTTATCCCAGATAACACATTACAGCCCACAGAATAAGTCATAGTATTCAAATACAATCCAAAAAGAAAAACATAAGTGTCCAGCTTTCAGTTTCCAGAACCTGTTAAGGAAAACAATAAACGTGGGGTGAGCTAAAGCTCAGTGGTGCCCCAAAACATGCAATCACATAATACCAAACAGCGATTAATAACTTGGCAAATTTAAACAGTTAGGAAAGCGTATAACAGCACAAGGTAGGATACATGGGCTCTCAGGAGCCATTTTTCTTCGCTTGATCACCATTTATCGTAGTTGACCCTCCGTCAACTCTCACTACTTATAATCCATGTAGAGCGTCTTATTTTGATACCTAACCCGTCACCATTCATACCCCTGTCCCGGGCCCGCTCACCGACTAAGGACGCAGTATACTCGAGATATACCCGTAGTTGATTGGTCGAGGGATTCACCCAACGACGTTATTGTAGTTAGATTCACGCGTCGAGAGATTCACCCAACGACGTAACTACATTTAGATTCATGGTAGTTGGATTCACGCGTCGAGAGATTCACCCAACGACGTAACTACATTTAGATTCATGGATTCACGAGAAAATGATTCACGCAAGTCACCACTCGAACGGCTAGTGCGATAAAGTACACACTGCTCACTTCGATGGATCAAAAACTAGTTTTGCACGTGTCACATTTCAAGTCAAGAAAGCACCTTAATCAAGTAGGAATAGAACAAGCAGGGACACTCACCAAAAGTGGAGTTCAGATATCAAGTTGGAAATCGAATTCCGCGTCCTCGAAATATCCTAAAAACCAAAATTTGAAACTATGAGTTTCTACTCAGTTTTTAAGCTTATAGACATTGAAGTATATCTAATATACTATTAATTTACTTTCCCTTAGAAAAATCAAGAATCTTTTTAGATTGAAACTTGACAAAAGTAGAAGAGATGGTTCTTATAGTTTTCCTTGAGTTACTTCTCTTAAAAAAAGGTAACTAGTATTATTTTCTTGAAATAATTCGACAAACCTCTTAATATCAATGTTAGAAAGTTACTTTGAACATTTCTTTAAAGTTACGGCCTTTGCAAAAATTATCCCTAAAAACTATTTTTCCTAAAATAGGGTTTCTTGCCGAGCAAGTTTCCCAGGCTTTTCACTAAAATTAGTAAAACTCGTATTTTGGAACTTTTCCTATAGTTAACTAGCTAAGAACAATACTTAATGAAAAGAAAAGGAATAAGACTTAGGGTTTTCAAAAGCTATAGGATTTATTTACTATAACTATCAAGGCTAGTTTGAGCTAAAGGAAATTATCGGTTTGGAAAGTTTTAGGCGAAACACTAGATATTGAGTTTTATAATCTAATACTAGCTGGAAAATATTTTTTGATTAATTTGATCACAGTTACTCGAGTTCGCAAGGTCGATACAATTTCCACAGCTCCGATCCCGTTTCGAAATCATATTATGGATCAAAATATGACAAAAATCACATAGCAAATTACTAGGGTTTTGTCAATCATTTGCCCTAGATTTCAACAAATGCATTTCTGATAAAAATAAAATGAATGACCAAGGCTTCATCAATCATTAGTACTTGGTTTCAGCAAGCTCATCATGAACAAATAAAAATAAAAGTAAGGCCTCCAAGACATTCCAACAATTAAATTCCATCATCCAGTAATACTTATAAAATCATTCCAATGGCCAAGGGCTTCATCAATCATTAGCCCTTGACAACATCAATCACTTCCAACCACAATTTAGTCAAGAATTTAAACCACAAGTAAGCTACAAGTTCAATCCAAATCAAAATTTAGTTTCACGAAGAAAACAGGACATTCATACCAAAACAGTCTACTTCAAGGATTCCCAGACAGCAGTACACATGGAGGAAAAATACGAAATTTCTACAGGACAAAGGCCTATGATTCTAGTTTCAAATTCCACTGACGGCGCCTTAAACGGATTTTCCTACACCAAGATATAAACATTTTATTGAGACTGGTCAGGGACATCCGAAAATCTGAAATTTCAATTTTTCACTTGTTTTTAAACCCCCAATTTTTCACAAGTAAACATGTTTTTAAACCCCCAACTCCCTCATGCACTTACTTAGCTAGAAAATAAACATTTTTAGTTCAGAAATCGAGTTCAAACAACAACCATTAACATCAAAATTTTCTAAAAATTTTCCTGCTTGGCTCAGATGAACATGCATGGGGTAGATTACACTTTGATTTTATTTTTCTGGTTTAAACTAACTAATTAGCTGCATGCAGAGCCTAATTAACTTGTAATTAACTATCTAATTATGGTTATAAGCTTAAACAACAAAATTGAACCAACACAGGCTGCAATAATCAAGCTAAGCTCTCGGCAGCTCCAAAACATGCACATAACCGAACTTAATTTCTTAAAGCTCTCATCCGGCTGCTTATCACCCACATGCAAGTTCTTAGATGACTTAAACTTCTTGTTTTTGATTAGTTAAACAATTAATCAAACTCAGATTGTCGCAGGAAGTCAGAAATAAGACTACAATTTCAAGCTAGCTCCTCGGCAGAAATTTTTTTAAACCAAAACAGAATTTTTTTTTTCTCTGCTTTAACACATCATCCGAATGCACAATTCAACATGCATGGTCTTAATCTTCAAGTTTTCACTCAGCTAAAGACGCTTAGGTGTTCAGATTGCCACAGAAAAACACAAATGGAGCTGCATTATCACCTCAAATTCTCGGCAGCAACATTTTATCAAAACAAAAATTTTTCTTGTGGTTTGATTTCAGCATCCGACTGCATAATCCTTACATGCAAGCTCTGATGTAGCTTGCTCAACTCACAATCAACTTAATTAGTCCAGAAATTACCTTAGATAGCAGCTAATCTCTCACACGAAAATTTCCAGAAATTTCTTCCTTGCTCTCGGCTTCAAGTGCAGTCGATGGTTCCTGGCTCCTAAGTTGCGGCTGGGATTGGTTGTAGCTGGTGGATTTGAGTTCGGTTGGTTGGAGTTGGTGGAGATGAAGATGCAGAATGGTGAAGCTTCCTGAAAATCTTCTCCCTGGTTTCACTCCAGCTCACGGCAGAACCAAAAAAAAATTCCTGGCAGCTCACGTTTCCCCCTCCCAAGCTCACGGATGCAGCTCACCAGGTTGTTCTCTCTCTCGGATGCTCTCGGTCTAAGGCAGAGGAAGAGGTGAGGTGCGGTTGTGGAGAGAAATTGCAATGGTTTCGGTGGAGTTGTGCAGAGAAGGAAATGAGGTTTGGTGAAGGGTGGTGTCTCGGTATCATGAAAGGAAGTGGTTTGCGGTTTGCTTGTGCAGAGAAGAAATTGGAATTGCGGTTTTAGAATGTGATATAGAGAGGATGGTATTGTGGTGCCGCAGTTTAAGGAAAGGATTGCGTATAAGAATTGGTTGCGTACAGAAATGGGTAATAGCTGCGGCGATTAGACTTGTGCTCAGAAGTTTCGTTTGGTTTGCATGGAAATGTAAGGGCGTTTTGGTCTTTTCACTTTGCTCCCTAACTTCAACTTAATTTCTCAATTCCAACTTAATTCTAAAAATTATTCCCAAGCGTGATACAAACGCCTAATTATATCCTAATATACGTAAACCATTTTTATCGAATTTTCACGCCTTAAGCATGTTTAATATATTAGAATCATATTTATCTAAAATTCATTGGTTTTTATCTTAACGCGGAAATTCCTATTAACATTTAACATTAGCAACTAATTGAAATTAATCATAGGAATTAAATAATTTATTTTGAGATCGTAAGTCTATTGACTCAAGTATCGTTACTTTAGCATAAAGGAATTAAGTATTCTATCCTTTGTATGTTAAGGCGACAAATTAATCTAACCCTAAAGATATTAATTTAATCAAATAAAACCAAGAAATTTCATAACTTAGGAAAATTATATTATTTTTTCGTAAACCTATTATTACGTACTTAATTACGAACAATTAAAGTAATACTAAAAATTATCAAAGAATAAAAGAAATGCAAATATGCACTAGTTTATATATCCATTTTTCAAGGTTCTCACACACACAGACCCAAGAAACAGTCGAGGTCTTGCGGGCTGAAGGCACTGCCGAGGTCACCCAGGCCAATAAGATAGCAGAGGTCGAACAGGCCGGAGAAGCAGCTGAGGCCGGACAGGCCAGAGAAGCTGTCGAGGTTGGACAGGCCAGAGAAACAGCTGAGGCCGAGCAAACCCAAGAAGCTGCCAAGGTCAGACAGGCTAGAGAGGTAGCTAAGGTCGGATAGGGCGGAGAGGCTGCCGTGGTCACGCATTCTGGGGGAACAGTCAAGGCCGAACTGGCCAGAGAGGCTGCCTGGACCAGAAAAGCTACAAAGGCTGCAGGACGAACAAATCCGGTCTGGACGCTGTACGTAGATAGCGCATCAAGTAAGGAAGGATGTGGAGCAGGTCTCCTCCTGTAAGGATCGAGGACAACCTAAGAGGGGGGTGAATTAGGTTTTTTAAAACCAGCTAAGACATAGGTCACTCTTTTTCAAACCTACCCTTCTTTTCTCGAAGACCACTCAATGGATCAGATTACAAGAAAGCGCAGGTGTTTGAGAGATGAAGAGATGAACAATTTATATATTAAAGCTGTAAACGAAAGTAGAGAGACAAACCAGGCTTCAAACTCAACTTGAGTTTGAACAACACTTTATATAACAAGCTACTTCAAGTTGAACAATCTTACAACCAATTTCTTGTGTACAAGGAAAGGATCACTTCTTTCTTGCCCCAAACCACACTTGGTCAAGCAAGGAAGTTTTACAAACACTCGGATAACCCTCACAATACTACACTATTGAAGAAGCTGTGTCACACTTGAAAAACTACAAGAAAATTACACAAGCTGAGAATACAAATGTTCCTTTTTGGAGTATTCTAACACTTGAATCACTCACGATTTGATGTAGACTTGATGTGCAAAGTTAATCTGAGGTGGTTGACTTTGTTCCTTTTATAGGAGACCAAGAAATTCTTCAATTAATGCTGTCAACGGATAGAAGGCATCTGAAGAGTCAACTAGCCATTGGTGCTGTCGGACGTCCGATAGTCAGTTTTTATGCTTCCGAGCGAGGTCAGTGAGTTCGAGAAATTTTCTTGAACCTCTTAGGACGTCTGATCCCCTCTCACCATGCGTCCGAGGGTAAGATGCAGACTTGGAGGTTCCTCTTCAATTCCTTCGGACAGCCGATGCGTCCAATGTGTTGCGTCCGAAGTGCAGCAACGCATGTCGGACGTCCGATGCTCAGGTATTGAGCGTCCGATCGTGATCAGTAATCGTAGAAGCCCTGGCTTGCCTTCTTCGGACGTTCGAGTCTGAGTTCTTCACACGTCCGAAGTTACTCAATGGATGTCGGACGTCCGATACTCTCTTTTTGTGCGTCCGACATTTTTCTCAGCACTTTTCACCCTTTTGATCTTCTTTTTGCTCTAAGTTCTCAGACCTGTTTAGTGCCATTTCTGAAAAGAGTCTCTACAAAAAGTATTAGTAACATCCATTTATTTTGTAATCATCAAAAGATATGAATTGGGATAAACAATCTCCCCCTATTTGATGATGACAAAACACTTGGATAGAGCAAAAAGAAAAATAGACATACAAGCTGGGATTACAACTCCCCCTAGCGAAGTGCATGAGTATACGAACAGAAACGCAACTTCCCCTAAAACTGACTCCCCCTAACTAGTTTCTTTACACCATCAGTGCTAATCCAATTCTCCCCCTTTTTGTCATCACAAAAACAGGTATGCCATGTCTGATCAATTTTGATACCAGCAACATCAGATAACATTAGCACGATCCATCAGAAACATTAGCAACAAAAATTTGACAACAAAGATTTGCAGATAACAAACACATCCATTCATAACAAACACATCCATTTTGATACGTTCCTCGATCAACTTGTTTCGAGACACGTAGCACGTTTGCCCAAGGATCTAGCGAGGATGTCCAACGCTTGGAATTGCGGGATCTAGAACCAAACGGACGACACGATTGGATTCAAGACGATAGTACGATGACTCCAATGAAGGTGACTACTCCACTGGATAGGTCGGTAGAACAATCTAGGACGAGAAGCAAAATTGCTCAAAACCCTTGCCAAAGCAAGTAAAAGGCTCGAACACTCTTCTTAGAAGAAGGAATGAAAATAAGACAATTTTATTGATAAAAGTTCTGACCCTTAAACGTTACAAAGCAAGCCTATTTATAGGCTAAAGTGACTAAAACCCTAAAGGCTAGGAAAAGGAAAAAGTCGGCCCATGCTCTTGGAACAAGATGGGCCGGCCCATGCTCTTACTTAATCATTAACTAATTGCTAACTAATTGATGGGGCCCAAGGCCTTATTCTCTTAGTGGCCCGCTTGACTCTTCGTGGGCTTGGATCATGGTGTAAATGACTCGATTGTCTCTCTCTAAACCCTCAATATCTTTGTGAACTCCATATCAATGGAGAGCTTGGAGGGATTCTTTGAAGAGTTTGGCCCGTGCACGTGTGATTGGGCCCAATGGAACTCGGACTGGGTCATTACATAGGCTGAGATCCGTGCACACATCACATTCACAGCAGATAACATCAGAAACACTTAGTCATAGCATCCATAAACAGTAGAAAACATCCAGTTGTACAGACCAGAAGTACAGCTCTTAGTACATAGCATATGAAAAGTTTTGCAGTGCAAAATATGAACTATAGTCCTAAAATAAAGTGCAGTGACCTAGCAGTGCCTAGATAGTGATTTCAGATGATCCAGGCCTCCTCCTGGCCAGACGAAACTATTCAGGGTCCACTTCTTCCTCAGTTTCTTCATCGTCTTCTTCATATGCCTCCTCAATTGCTGGAGCCTTGCCTTTATCCTTGGGCTGAGAGCTGGAAGCTGGTGTGGCCTCAGTACCAGTAGTTGGCCCTGTGGGCTCAGGTCTTGGCTCTTTCTGATGAGCATTTTCATTGTTTTCAGGTATTGGAGGCACAAGAAGGTTCCTTTTTTCAATGAAAGAAGATTGTTGGGCAGGGATCATGGTCATCATGAGACCATCTTCAATAAGCATAACATGCTGTTTGAGGTCTTTAAGCAAGGAGATGACCTCAGAATTGGAAGAGAAGGACTTGCTGGCAGACTTTCTAGGATGAATGGTGAAAGGAGAGACATAGTCTGACTGATCACGAGGAGTCCTAGGAGTGACAGGGGTTTCATGAAAGTTTTTCCTTCTAGACTCAGTCACAGTCTCCTTATAGCACCAATGGCCATCAAAAAATCTTAAGTTCTTCCTTTCAAAATAAGTTTTTGAAAAAACTGTTGAAGCACTGTCTTTGGGTGATTTTCCAGAAAAAGGTATTTCAAAATAGGCAAAGATAAGGGTCAGAAATTTGTCATAAGAGAGCTTCCTACGACTGTCGGGGCTAATTTTGAGCAGAAACTTGCACATCACAAATCCAAAGTCAATGCAGATTTTTTCAACAAAACAGTAGAAAAGGTAGAGTTTCATTTTGTTTGCATCTGTTTTGTGGCCATCAGTTGGCACCAACAGATTTGAAATGATGGTGAAGATGATCAGATTTTGAGGACTGAGATCATCTAATCTTGCCTCAGCAGGAGTATTGAATTTGGTTTGAAAATAGGTCATGAGTTTTGCATTGTAAAAATGATGGTAGGCAGAAGGAAATTCCTCATATGAAAAGAAATTTATAATTTTTTCTTTGTAATCATCTTCAATTTTTGTTTTCAAAATGGAATTTACAATGTCAGATATTAATGTGATGTTCATAGAGTTGACCCTAGAGATGAGTTCTGTGTGTGAGTTACCCTTTCTAAGATTAGCAAAGAATTGATAAAGCATGTCAGGGTAAAAGATATTAGGAATGGTCAGAAGATGAACCCATTTTTGGAATTCAAACAGCTTAATAACAGGTTCAAGATCAAACTTACGAAATTCGTAGGGAAGGATGAGCCTTTGGGTGATGAACCCTTTTTGAGAGATCAACTCAAATCTGTCTCTGGCTCCATCATCAATGAATTTTGGGAGAGGAGTGGGTTCTGTTATGGGCTGAGATACTTGATCCTTCCCAGAACGTTTCCCTTTCGAGGTTTGTGTGGCAGATGCCACAACATTTTGAGCCTCAGTTCTTGTCCTTGGAGACTTCCTGGTGGAGGTTCAGGTGTTTGCTGATTCTCAACAATGTTTCCTTCATTCTGCTGATCAACAGAGGGATCAGCAGATTGTTTTTTATTGGATTGGGGAGTGCTCTTCCTTTTTACAGTTCTCTTTCTTTTACCAGATGACCTTGTTACTGTTTCATCACCCTGGGTAGCCCGCTCTAGTTCCTCATTTCCACCAACTATGTTTCCTTCAGAGTTCTGCTCTTCCATCTGCTCATCAGATGGTTCAGCAGTTGGAGAAACCAATTTTCTTTGGGCAGTTTGCTTCATTTTACCACCACGGGTCACAATCTTCTTTTTGGGTGCTTGGGTAGATGGTTCCACAATTTCAATATCCTCATCTCTAAGCCTAAAAGACCGTCCGGCACTAGTAGACCCTCCTCTGATTCTAACCATAATGCAATGTGGATGTGTTTTTGATGCAGAACGTGGTGTATAGACGAAGAATGCAGTATGAGCAAATGAGAATGCACTGTAATGTCGCAAGGAGAGAGTTATGAGAAGTTAGGGTTTTGCATGTGAATTGGGAACTATGGGGTAGTTGGGGGTTAGGAGTGATTTTTATGAGTGGTTAACGGGCAATAGAGGTGTAATGGCGTTGGTTGAGTCAATTTCTTGAAACTTGATTTGAGGAGAGAGGAATTTGAATTTTAAATATGAGAGGAAACTGAAAGGTTGCGTCCGAGATCGTGGAGGAAAATGAACTGAGGAAGATGGGTAACTGCTATATAAGGCTCAATTTTTAAGTGTCGGACGTCCGAACAAAGTGAAACGTCCGATACAACCGTCCGAACCAGTGCTTTTCTGAAACGGGACGAAGAACACTGTTGGACGTCCGTTCCAATTCATCGAACGTCCGATAAAGATTGACTAGAAACGAAATTTAGAATATTTTTCTGAAACGCCCAATTTTGTTCTCAAGAACACAAATTGATCCAGTGGAAGAGCTTTTGTGAGGATATCAGCGATTTGCTCTTTAGAACAAACAAACTGAACACAGATTACCCCCTTAGAGACAAGATCGTGAATGAAATGATGCTTTATATCAATATGCTTAGTCCTAGAGTGTTGAATGGGATTTTTTGTCAGGTTAATTGCACTAGTGTTATCACAGTACATAGGTACACATTCATATACTAAACCAAAATCATTCAATGTGTTTTTCATCCATAACAATTGAGCACAACAAGCACCAGCAGCAACATATTCAGCTTCAGTAGTGGACATTGAGATAGCATTTTGTTTTTTACTAAACCAAGATACTAAACAATTTCCAAGAAAGTTGCATATACTAGTAGTACTTTTTCTATCTATTTTACAACCACCGAAGTCAGCATCAGAGAATCCATATAAAGGAAGTTCATGACATTTGGATACCACAAGCCAAAGTTTAAGCTTTCTTTAAGATATCTAAGAATTCTTTTTACCGCATGCAAGTGTGATTCCTTTGGACAGGATTGAAATCGAGCACATAAGCATACAGCAAACATGATGTCAGGCCTACTGGCAGTTAAATAGAGTAAACTTCCAATCATACCTCTATAATTCTTTTCCTCAACTTTTGTACCTTATTCATCTTTGTCAAGTTTGGTAGATGTGCACATAGGTGTTCCAACAGGTTTTGAGTTCTCCATTCCGAATCTTTTCAGCAGCTCCTTGGTGTATTTTGTTTGATTTATAAACGTTCCATCTCGGGTTTGAACCACTTGGAGTCCAAGGAAGAAGTTCAATTCTCCCATCATGCTCATTTCAATTTCTTTTTGCATGATGTTGGAAAAGTCTTTGCACAAGCTCTCATTAGTAGCACCAAATATGATATCATCCACATATATTTACACAATTAAAAGATCTTGTGAGCTTTGTTTTGTGAAAAGTGTAGTATCTACAATGTCCCTTTTAAAATCATTTTCAATCAAAAATCCACTCAAATGTTCATACCATGCTCTAAGAGCTTGTTTTAATCCGTATAAAGTTTTTGAGAGTTTAAAAGCATGATTTGGATAAGATTCATTTTCAAAACCAGGAGGTTGGTCAACATAGACTTCTTGATCTATAAAGTCATTTAAGAAGGAACTTTTAACATCCATTTGAAATAATTTAAAATTCTTGAAACATGCAAATGCTAGAAACATTCTAATGGACTCCAGCCTAGCTACAGGTGCAAAGGATTCATCAAAGTCTATTCCCTCTTCTTGAGTGTATCCCTTAGCCACCAGTCTGGCCTTATTTCTAACAACCTCCCCTTTATCATTCATTTTGTTTCTAAAAACCCACTTTGTGCCAATGATAGGATGGTCTTGTGGTCTAGCAACCAGGGTCCAAACCTTGTTTCTTTCAAATTGGATTAACTCTTCTTCCATCGCCAAAATCCAGTGCTCATCATTCAATGCATCAATAACATTTTTAGGTTCAAAGTGTGATACTAAAGCAAGATTATCTACTAGGTGTCTAGAGGAACGAGTTCTGACCTTTTCAGATGGATCACCAAATATAAGCTCCCTGGGATGGTTCTGGACAAATTTCCAGGTTCTTGGAAGATTATTAGGAGTGGTGGTGTCTCTGTCATTCACTTCTCCAGCTGGACTGTCTTGAGTATCAGCATCCTTTAAATCAGTTTCTGGTGAAGCAGAGACATGATCATTGATTGCTAACTTCTTTAATTCTTCTTGAACACCTATATCATCATCTTCATTACAACTCATGGAAATGTCACCATTAGATTCATCAAAAGTAATGTGTATCGCATCCTCTATAACCAGTGTTCTATGATTATAAACTCTGAAGCCTCTTTTATTTTCACAATATCCCAATAAAATTCCCTTATCAGATTTCTTGTCAAATTTTCCAAGATGTTCCTTGATGTTCAAAATGAAACATTTACAATCGAAGACTTTAAAGTAACCAACAACAGGCTTTTTGTCAAACATGAGCTCATAGGAAGTTTTGTTCAAAATTGGTTTTAAGAGAACTCTGTTCATGGTATAACAGACTGTGTTTATGGCTTCAGCCCAAAAATACTTTGGTGAATTGCATTCACTAAGCATGGTTCTAGCAGCCTCTTGGAGAGTTCTACTTTTTCTTTCCACAACTCCATTTTGTTGGGGGACTCTAGCAATAGAGAATTCATGTATAATGCCATTGTTAACACAAAAGTCTGGAAAGCCACAAAAACGAAATTCAGTGCCATTATCACTTCTAATTTTGATAATTTTCAATCCAATCAAATTCTGAACTTTAGCAAACAGTGATACGAAGTTCTTGAAAGCATCATCTTTATGTGCAAGAAACATCATCCATGTATATCTGGAATACTCATCAACAACAACAAAACAAAATCTCTTACCACCAAGGCTTGTAGTTTGTGTAGGACCAAACAGATCAAGGTGTAAAAGTTCTAGTGGCTTTGAAGTAGAAACACATTTCTTGGGTTTAAAAGATACATTGACTTGTTTTCCAAATTGACAAGCATCACATATCCGGTCCTTTTCAAATCTGATTTTTGGGAGACCTCTAACAAGATCCTTTTTAGAAATTTCTTTTATCAAATCCATATTGAAGTGACAAAGCCTTCTATGCCATAACCATGGGTCCTCATTTGCTACTTTGAGACATTTGAGATAGGAGGAATCAATTTTTTCAAGAACAACTACATAGATATCATTAACTCTTTTTCCTTTGAAAACAATGTTGAACTTTGAGTCAAATATGAGACATTTAAGCTTCTTGAACAATACAAACAGATTCCTATCACACAATTGGCTAACACTTAACAAATTGTAGCTCAGATTGTCAACAAGAAGAACATCGTGGATAAAGGTTTGACCATTCTTACCAACATCACCAATACCAACAGTTTTGGCTTTGTTATCATCTCCAAACGTTACCTTTTCACTTGCTTTTGGCTTGAATTTAATGAATTGTGATGCATTACCAGTCATATGTCTTGAACATCCACTATCAATGAACCATTTTGATTCTTTAGTAATGTTATCCAGGTTCACCTACACACAAACCTACAAGATAATACTTGGTACCCTTTACATGTTGGGTCCTTGAGAGTTAGCATCATGTCTAATCATCCACATGCATCTCATGCCATTTTTCATGTTTTTCTTAATATAACAATTGCTATTCATGTGACCAAATTGACAACAGAAGTTGCATACTGACATTGGATCAATCAAATGAACAGGTTTAATGAATCTGACTTGCCTTCTCCTATGGATAGCAAAATCATTTGCGTTTTGATTCAGTCTTATTTGATAAGCGTTAAGATGAGGTTTAGTGTCATTCTTTTGAAGACGGTTCTGTTTCATATGATGTAACAATTGACATAAATCATCCATCCTTTTTCTTAGACTATATTGTTCACTTCTGAGTATGTCACAGAAATTTTTCTTGTTGTTAAGTTCAGCAATCACATCAGTTTAAGTCCTTTTCAGGTTTTCATTTTCATGCTTAAGACACTTGTTTTGTTGAAAAAGATTTGCATTGTCTTGAATCAGAAAATTAATTTTCTGTTTTAGTTCTTTGTTTCTGATATAAGATTCTTTTAAATTGTTGTGCATCTTTTCCAAAAATGAATTGACATCATCATCAGATTCATTGTCACTGTCAGTTTGGGAAGTACAAGTAGTTACCTCATCATCACCAATGGCCATGAAAGCCACTTGAGCAGATTCCTCTTCTTCCTCAACTTCACCCTCTGAGTTGCAATCATTCCAGGTGATCTGGAAATTGTTGAACTTTGATTTTCGTTCAACCTTGTTCTCCTTATTTTTCTTCATTGGACACTCATTTGCATAGTGTCCTGGTTGACCACATTCGAAACACTTATCAGTCTGCTTCTTGTTGAACTCCAGTTTCCCTTTGTTTCTGAAGTCATTAGACTGATTTGGGAAGGAATTGCTGGATCCACCTTTCCTGAATCTTCTCTTGTTGAGTATTCTTTTGAAACCTCGTGTGATGAGTGCAATATCACTGTCATCACCTTTCAAATCATTTTCATCCTGTGAGGTTGTTTCATCTTCATCTTGTGATGCTTTCAGAGCAATACTCTTTCTTACCTTGGTGTCTTTTTCATCCTGCATCTTAGATTTAAGTTTCAGTTCGCAAGAAGTTAGAGAGTTAATCAGAGATTCAATGGGTAAAGTATTCAGATCCTTGGCTTCCTCAATGGCAGTCACTTTGCTTTCCCAGTCCTTTGATAGAGCATTCAGGATTTTCTGTTCTTTTCACCTAGAGAGTACTCCTTCTCAAGAACCTCTAAATCCTTGATCAGATCATTAAATCTGTAATACATTTTGTCAATGTTTTCATGAGGCTCCATCTTAAAAGATTCATACTTAGTGACCCGAATGGATTTCTTTTGCTCTCTGACATTCTCGCTTCCCTCATGGATCTCTCTAAGTTTATCCCAATTTGCTTTTACAGATCTGCAGCCTTTGACTCTAATGGACTCATTTGAGTCTAATGCACTGTATGGAACATTCATAGTTTTGGCATTTAGAGTGAGATGAGTTCTATCTTCAGCAGTCAACTCACTTCTTGTTTTTTGTCTCAACCTATGAGTAGTTTCATCAACAATAGTAGCGTCATATGGACCTTCACTAACAATAAACTACAACTCAATATCAATGGATTGTAAGAATATAATCATCCTCTCCTTCCAGTTCACATAGTTTGATCCATTGAACATTGGAGGTCTAGTGACAGATTGTCCCTCAAAGAACATGGCATTGTTGGTTGTCATATTTACTCCCAAGCCGAATCTCTAGGAGACCAAGATCTGAAACCAATTGTAAGGATCGAGAACAACCTAAGAGGGGGGGAATTAGGTTTTCTAAAACCAGCTAAGATATAGGTCACTCTTTTTCAAGCCTACCATTCTTTTCTCGAAGACCACTCAATGGATCAGATTACAAGAAAGCGTAGGTGTTCGAGAGATCAAGAGATGAATAATTTATATATTAAAGCTGTAAACGAAAGTAGAGAGACAAACCAGGCTTCAAACTCAACTTGAGTTTGAACAACACTTTATATAACAAGCTACTTCAAGTTGAACAATCTTGCAACCAATTTCTTGTGTACAAGGGAAGGATCACTTCTTTCTTGCCCCAAACCACACTTGGTCAAGCAAGGAAGTTTTACAAACACTCGGATAACCCTCACAATGTTACACTATTGAAGAAGTTATGTGACACTTGAAAAGTTACAAGAAAATTGCACAAGCTGAGAATACAAATGTTCCTTTTTGAAGTATTCTAACACTTGAATCACTCACGATTTGATGTAGACTTGATGTGCAAAGTTAATCTGAGGTGGTTGACTTTGTTCCTTTTATAGGAGACCAAGAAATTCTTCAATTAATGCTGTCAACGGATAGAAGGCATCTGAAGAGTCAACTAGCCATTGGTGCTGTCGGACGTCCGATAGTCAGTTTTTATGCGTCCGAGAGAGGTCAGTGAGTTCGAAAAATTTTCTTGAACCTCTTAGGACGTCCGATCTGTGACGCCCCACATCTCCCTAAGGCGGACCAAAGGGTATCCGCGGATGCCTGCCCAGCTCACGCCAGGACTCAAGCAAATCCATTCAATTTAAAATCGAACTAAAAACTTCGATGAGAGCACATGAATACAATAATGCGGAAGCATTCAAGCTTAATAAGTCACTTAATGTATAACCAGTACATCGGGTAATTGCGAGGCCCCAGTTCGTTCTACGTTGATATATTCATTAATTGGGCGGTAACGTTTGGTTTTGGGAGTATTTCGAAAACCCTAAGTAGGGATTAAGATTTAAACCCTAAGTTCCGGTTAAGATTGAAAACCCGTTTTCCTACATTTTCTTTATTAGAAAATTCCCCAGATAATTTTTATTGAGTAACTAGAGTTTTTAGATGATTTTTCTAGTATTAGTTAGTTTTTGAGAAATTAAGAACGTATATCGGACGTGGGACCCACTAGTGTGAAAAGTTCGGAAAAATTCGGCCGATTAGGTTAAGTTTCGGATACTGTGTAAAATTTACCGGGTGTTAAGAGATAAGTAGAGGTTGCAATTTGGATTGATATGAGAGAGAAAAGTTAGGTAGATATTTAATAAAAGGTGACAAGTGTCACCATAAGATTTAATCTTACCATAAGACCACTATTCACCTTTTTCTATTTTGACCAAATAAATCACCAAAAATAACCAAAAATTCCTCATTCTTTTCTCCCTCTTGGCCGACTCTCTCTCCAAGCAAAAGAAGAAAAAACCTCTCTCAATTCCTTGCTCTAATCTTGCCCAAATCAACAACTTAACCGTTTAATCTTGAACTTACTCCATAAAACCTCTCCTATTAGTGTTAGTAAGTTGTTTAGTGAAGCTTTTTGGAAGAGCTAAGGTGACCAACATCTTCCTCTCTCTTGTTTCTTGGTAAGTGAGGCTTGAAACACCCTACTACACCTAATGATGCTTATGTTATGCTTATTGGTGATTCAAGTGCTGAAATTTCTGGTTTTTATCTTGGTTTGGAGTGATTTGGTGAAGTTTTCTATTTTATGATGATTTTTCTGGTTTAATTGGATTATGATGGTGTGGTTGTTTATGATGATTGGAAATGGTATATAATGATTCTAGAGGGTGGAAAAAGTGGAAGATTTCAAGTAATTTCTGTTTTGGAAGAAATCTGGAAAAATTAGGGTTCTTGGTTCTTCATTCTGTCCGAAAATTTTGGTCATAGATAGAGGCCGAATTGGCCTTGGCTTGAAACATGAAAGTTGTAGGTAATGACATTTTATAGGTGCCTGTAAAATTTCAGGTCAATCGGAGTAGCGTAGAGTGAGAAAAGGTGAATTTACCCTTGCTGTTCTGGTTTTGGCCGAATGTAAGAACTGCGATTGTAATTGGTTGTTTTGGTTGGGATTGCTTCTGAATTGGTTGTTATGGTCTTCTGATGAAATGTATCCTATTATATGATGTTGTTCTTTTCTGCTTTTGCTTTACTCTTATTGTGTAATTGTTGCTACATGAATTTACGCTTTCGCCCCTGTTTACTTACTAAGCATATAGCTTACCCCATTCCTTTTGTTTTCCTTAGCAGGGGCCGACGCGGGGACTTTTGGCTCGTATACTAGTATAGTTAGTTTGGCTTGTAATAGTTGAACAGTTAGGATGTTTGTTTTTGTTTTGGTGGTTTGACTCGATACTTTTGGAGAATGTAATTATAACTCTTTTGGGATTGTATATATTGTATTTAGAGCTCTTTCGAACTTTAAGTTTTGAGTCCTGGCGCGAGCTAGGCAGGCGGCCCGCCGATACCCTTGGGTTCGCCCTTGGGAGAAGTGGGGTCGTCACAGTTGGTATCAGAGCCTAGGCTTCAGATCTCTGTAGTGTATCCTAGGCTGAAAGTTTAGGATGCCTGACTGTGGGATTTGATTTTATTTGAAAGTTAAGCAATTGAGGGATAAAACCTATAGTTGCTTCGCGTGGTCTCTGCGCGGGGTGAGTCTGGATGAAGTGGTGAATAAGTATGAAGGACTAGATGCTCGGTCAAGCATAAGTTATGGATCATAAATGTTATAGGCCTTAAATCTTTCTCATGGTATCTGAGGACCATAGGTAGGTTCGTCAGGTAGGAATTTCGATTGTAGATAGTTTACTCTTGGGACTGCAGCTTGAGATGTGAATTATCTTATTTCGGGATTCTTGTGCCTGAGTACTCCAGAGTTGAGGCGCTGCTAAGTACTTGAGATTTGCATTTTGGGGAACATGAACAAGCTTTGTCTGGCTAGAGTGAGTACAAGAGATCAACGGGCACTTTGGGAAGTGGAGTAAGAAACCGGACGAGGGTGGTTTTCACTGAGTGTGGGACGACAAGTCGCGTTTCTTTCATTTGCCCTTGTATTGTCCCTACATGTCATTTACTTGTGGTATGTTAATACCTGCATCTATAGTACTTGCTGCACTTGACTTTGTCTAACTTGAAATGTCTCTTGGTGTATATGGTGCATTATATTGCGTACATTTTGGCGTGACTTGTATATATATGTATACCTTTTGATCTTTTGATTATTTCGAGTTTTTCAACCCTTAACTCGTCGATTGCAATTTCGAGGACGAAATTGTCCTAAGTGGGGGAGATTGTGAGGCCCCAGTTCGTTCTACGTTGATATATTCATTAATTGGGCGGTAACGTTTGGTTTTGGGAGTATTTCGAAAACCCTAAGTAGGGATTAAGATTTAAACCCTAAGTTCCGGTTAAGATTGAAAACCCGTTTTCCTACATTTTCTTTATTAGAAAATTCCCCAGATAATTTTTATTGAGTAACTAGAGTTTTTAGATGATTTTTCTAGTATTAGTTAGTTTTTGAGAAATTAAGAACGTATATCGGACGTGGGACCCACTAGTGTGAAAAGTTCGGAAAAATTCGGCCGATTAGGTTAAGTTTCGGATACTGTGTAAAATTTACCGGGTGTTAAGAGATAAGTAGAGGTTGCAATTTGGATTGATATGAGAGAGAAAAGTTAGGTAGATATTTAATAAAAGGTGACAAGTGTCACCATAAGATTTAATCTTACCATAAGACCACTATTCACCTTTTTCTATTTTGACCAAATAAATCACCAAAAATAACCAAAAATTCCTCATTCTTTTCTCCCTCTTGGCCGACTCTCTCTCCAAGCAAAAGAAGAAAAAACCTCTCTCAATTCCTTGCTCTAATCTTGCCCAAATCAACAACTTAACCGTTTAATCTTGAACTTACTCCATAAAACCTCTCCTATTAGTGTTTGTAAGTTGTTTAGTGAAGCTTTTTGGAAGAGCTAAGGTGACCAACATCTTCCTCTCTCTTGTTTCTTGGTAAGTGAGGCTTGAAACACCCTACTACACCTAATGATGCTTATGTTATGCTTATTGGTGATTCAAGTGCTGAAATTTCTGGTTTTTATCTTGGTTTGGAGTGATTTGGTGAAGTTTTCTATTTTATGATGATTTTTCCGGTTTAATTGGATTATGATGGTGTGGTTGTTTATGATGATTGGAAATGGTATATAATGATTCTAGAGGGTGGAAAAAGTGGAAGATTTCAAGTAATTTCTGTTTTGGAAGAAATCTGGAAAAATTAGGGTTCTTGGTTCTTCATTCTGTCCGAAAATTTTGGTCATAGATAGAGGCCGAATTGGCCTTGGCTTAAAACATGAAAGTTGTAGGTAATGAAGGTGCTATGGAGAAACCACGGAGTTGAGGAAGCCACCTGGGAGATGGAAGAGGAAATACGAAAGAAATACCCAAACCTTTTCGGGAATTAAGGTGAGAAATTTCGAGGACGAAATTCTTTTAAGGAGGAGAGAGTGTGAGAACCCGTAAAACCCTAATTATTTTCCTAGGATTTATTACCCCTTAATTGCATATATTTTTGCATTTTCGGGCTTAGAAATATTTTCTGGTAGATTTTATGCGTAATTATAGTTTTAAGATGATTTTCCTAGTATTGGAGAGTTTTTAGAAAATTAAGAGTAAATAGTGGACGTGGGACCCACTAGTGCGAAAAGTTCGGAAAAATTCGGCCAATAAGGTTAAGTTTCGGATACTGTGTAAAATTTATCGGGTGTTAAGAGATAAGTAGAATGTGTGAAGTGATTGATGTGAGAGGGAAAAAGAAAGATAAGAATGCATTAATGAGTGTGACAAGTGTCACAATATGATTGGTTGGACTTTATGGTTTACTATTCACCTTTTTGACTTTTGACCAAAATTAGTTAATATCTCCAAAAATTCACAAAATTCACCATTTTCTTACCTTGTGTTGGCCGGCCCTCTCTCTTGCAAGAAGGAAGAAAGTTCATCAAATTTCAAGCTTCCATCTCACTCAATCTTCCACAAACAAGAGCTTAGACTAGATTTCACTCCATAAAAACCTTTCTTCTAGTGCTAATAAGTGTATTAGTGAAGTTGATTTGAAGAGCTAAGGTGTCCACAATCCCTATCTCTCTTGATTTCTTGGTAAGTGATGCTTGAACACCCTACTACATCTAATGATGCTTATGTTTGGCTTAGAAGTGGCTAAAGTGATGGATTATATGATTTATTTCTTGGTTTGGCTTGATTTGGTGAAGTTTTTAATTTTATGATGAATTTTCTGGTTTAATATGAAATGGATGTTGTAGCCATCTTGGATGATTGGAAATGGACTATAATCACTCTAGTAGGTGTGAATTGTGGATAAATGCAACCAATTTTGGATTTGAAGTGAATTGTGAAAAGTTAGGGTTCATAATCCCCTAATTCTATCCGGTTTTGGATCATAGGGTTAGAGGCCGAATTGGACTTTGCTCAAAACATGAAAGTTGTAGGTATTGATGTGTTTGAGGTGCCTGCAAAATTTCAGGTCATTTGGATTAGTGTAGAGTGAGTTATGTCGGAATTACTGTAGCTGTTCTGCTTTGGTCAGAATGCGAAAACGGCGTTGGTATTTGGCTATTTTGACTGGAATTGGTTTGGATTTTGAAGTTGGTGTCTTCTGATGAAATGTAGCAGGATGTCTTATCTAACATATGCCATTGGAATTTCGGCATTTGGACTTGTATAGACTGAGTTATAGTAATTACAGTTTTGTGTGATTTACAAACCTGTTTTGGGAATTCTGGTATAGTATTTTGCATATTTGACCTAGTTGTGTTAGGAACTGGATTGAGTGACCTTCTACATTGTTGTAGCTCTGTTTCTTGGCTTCGAAATGGTGGGTCTTACACCCCCATCCGATAATTGTAGTGAGAGTTGTGCCATTACCGTATTATGAGGTCAAATCCGGTTTTCTTATCAAGGCTTAAGTTAAAGCCCTCTCTTAATTTTTGGTTTGCTATCATGCTTGTATATGTTTATAAAACCCTATTGGGGTTGTGAATTGGTGTTGTTTATGGCTCGGTATGGAGTCTTATTATATGTGTTACATGTTCTAGGGCGTGACGGTAGCTCACGACGTCTTGGTGATCGTGGTGCATGAAACACCATTTACTTGGTTGGTGAGTATACTACTCACTTATTTGTTACAATGTGACTTCGTGCTATGTAAATTGTTGCCTTGAAGGCTTATTTGGTTATTGGAAATGATTGAGGTGGGGTGTACTTGACCGCCCTCACCCCTTGTAATTTCCTTTATAGCTATTTACCGTTTTACTGAAATACTGCATTTGTTATATGAGATACTGAATTCCATGTATGGAAACTGAATTGGTGTCATTTGGGACGATTGTCCAACGGCTTTACTGTATCACTGAGCTCAACCCCGTTTGGTAGTCAATTGGATCGAGCCGGCGAGGGCTTGGTTGTGAAAATTGTCATGCCACGGGGACTGTACTGAGGAACCTTGTAGTAATGAGACTCTCGGTTCCGGTATACTCGAGTATTACCAAAAGCTACTGAAATGGAGTGCGGGCCCGGTTGGGGTATGTTGGGTGGAAGGATTGGAAGTAAAGGATGGTCTACGGTTTGGTACTTTTAACATTGACGGAGAGTCAATGAGGTTGGATCAAGATTTCGAGCGTGGAAATGGGCTCTTGAGAGCCGACCGTATCCTTTTACCGTTTTGCTTCATTGCTCATTTGTGTACTTTAAGTGATTGGTTATGCTATATGCTATTGGTTGCTAATGTAGTAGTATACCACTGGGCTTTAGCTCATTCCGTGTCATTTGTTTTCCTTACAGGAAAATGAAATTTTGGAAAAGATTGTGATAGTTGGATGACAAGTTGAGCTCTTGTACATGTATTTTTGAATAGCTCCTTGAGGGTGAAAACCCTAAGTGTTTCGATTCCACCAATGTTTGGTGTGTAATTGGCTAGTGATATATGTATGAACTAGATGGATATTTTGGTAGGCCGTTTGGCTTGTAAATGTTGATTTCCAATGTAGGTATATGTTTGGCTGTGGTTTGGATAAATTTCGGCTTCGATTTTCATTTTTTTTTATTTTACAATTTTGACTTGGTTGCGCGCAATGGTATGTTCCGGAACGTAATAGATTGACGTAAACTGTACCGTTAGTCCTGGCGAGAGTTGGGCAGGCAGTCCGCTAACCCCTTTGGTTCACCTTAGGGGAAGGTGGGGCTGTCACATACTCTGCCTTGCTATTGTCGACAAAGGGAGAGAGTGAGGGAGAGCCGCACTCTGCAAACGGAGAGAGAGAGAGAGAGAGAGGCCGAGCTGCACTCTGCAGCCGAGAGGAAGAAAAGAAACCGCGGGTTGAATGTTTCTGGTCTGTCCGTGAGCTGGAGTAAAGGCAGGGAGAAACCGTGAGCAAGTTCCACACATTCTGCACCTCCATTTGCACCCAACTTCATGACTGCAACACCACCAGCTCCACCGACAACCACAACCACTGTCGCGTGTGTGAAGCCGAGAGAAAATTTCCAGCTCCCTTGTCACGCGAGTGAGTTATCGGTGAGGTAATTTCTGGACTAAAGCTAACTGATCAAGGGTAGATTAAGCTACCTAGGGCCCTGCATGTGAAACTTAGGCGATGAATGATGAATCTAGGAAAAGACAAATCTGATGTGCGCTGAATCTGGATTTCCGAGAATCGATTAAGAAATGTTGGATTAAATCTGCTTTCCTGTGATAATCTGGAATTGTAATTATGATTAGTTAACTAAAGCTTGGATGATTAATATGGTTAGGACCTTACATGTGGGTTTCAAGCATTCGGACAAGTGATTTAGAAGAAGAAATTCTGATGCGCATGAGAAATCAGAACTTCCGGGAATTAATTTGATAATGCAGCTTTAATGTTGTTGTCCTGAAATAATTTGAGCATGCAGTGGTGTTTAACTAACTGGAACTTGGATGATTATTATGATTAGGGCCTTGCATGATAATTTTATGTAGTTGAATGATGAATTAAGGAGCTTAGGAAATTCTGTTTCGATGGAAAATTTCTGCCGAGAGTTGTCTTGAATAATGTAGCTTCATTTGGTTTAATCTTGTTGCTTTAAGCTTATAACCATAACTAATTAGATAATAACAAGATAATTGAGCCTTGCATGTAGTTAATTAATGGGTTTAAACCAGAAAAATAAAATGAGATAGAAATCTGCTACATGCATGATCATCCGTGGCTTGTTGGAAGATTTCTGGAAATCTTGGATGATTTTCGTTGTTAATTGAATTTAATTCCAGAGCTAGAAATGTTAACAAACTAGTTAAGTGATGGCATGTTGAATTTGAGACCTTAATACTCTGTTTTAGCCAAGGATAAAGTTGTAATAAGAACACACAATTGCTGGAAAACTTTTGTGAACTACCGTGAGTTTGAACCTGGAAACTTTGAGGTTTATGATTGTTGTTTGAATTTAATTGTGATCTGGAAATGGTAATTGGTTGGACAAGTTGATGCACGACAAATTTGAGAACCTAAAACCATGTTTTAGCTAAGAAAAAGTTGGATTTATAAACCTCTAAATGCTGGAAAAGTCTTGATAGCCGAGAGGCTTGAGCAGGGATTTCCTCAGTTTGTTTTGGAAATTTTAATTGGATTCTAGATTTTATTTTATTTTTCCTTGGAGCTTAATGTTTGGCAGTGCCGGATTATGTTGTTTAAAAGCTGTGAGAGCGTTTAGCTATGAAACATTTGTTATATTGGAAGATTTGGACCAAAAATGTCGAAATGTAAATGCTGGAAATGTTATTACTAACCGAGAGACTTGGATTGGAAATGTTAACTTGAGTTTTGAAATTTTTGGAGTATAATGGTTTCGAAATGCATGAAAAATGTGTATTTTAAGATATATAAGTTGTTTAACTATGAAACAGTGGATATTTTGGAAGTTTGAATCGAAATGATGAAGTGTAAACCTGGAAAATTTTCCAGCCTTAGTCAAGTCTGATAAAGAATTTCTTATTGATTTCCTTATAGATTTTGGGGCTGTGAAAAATTATATTATTGTTGAATTCACTTTATAATACCTTGAAATGGTCATGTATTTGAATTTTGGGATGACAAGGTGAGAGTATGGTTGGAATTTCCTGGCTGTGGAACAATTACTTGAGTATGAAGCTGTTGAAAATTTGGTCCTTGACTTTAAATACCTGTTAGTAAATTTAAACATTTGAAATGTTAGCCTTGTTGCTATAAGAATTACTTGTTGGGTGCTAAGGGCTAATGATTGACGAAGCCCTTGACCATTTGAATGATTTTTATATAAATGTTAAAGTGAGGAAATTAAATTGATGGAATTGCTTGAAGACCTTACGTTATTTTAATTAAGTGAGATGTTATTTGAGATTTGCCAAAAACCAAGTGCTAATGATTGATGAAGCCTTGGTCGTTTAATTTAGTCTTAATCTGAAATGAATCTGCTGAAACCTAGGGCTAATGATTGATGAAGCCCTAGTGAGACTTCTATTTGAAATATGAGTTTGATATATTGACGAATCTGAAAATATTACATGTGTGTGTGAATCGGAATGGTAAGGAATCCGTTTTGGTCTGGTAAACTTGAGAAAATTTTAAGCAAGCCATTTAAATATATCCTCGCTCTAGTATGGTACGATAAAACTTAGCACAGTGTGTTAAAGTTAGAAATTACATGTAGGGATTTTCTAAACCTTGTCAACTCGATATTTCTTCTTTAAGCTTAAACTAGCCTTATTACTTTTACAAAATGATTTCACTAGTTCCTAAGACCTAAGTCTTGATTTATTTCATTTCCTTTAAATAGGCCCTGGCTAGTTGTTTAGAGGAACATTTCCAAAAATACAAGATTTTAGTGACATTAACTAAAACCAGCAGAAACTTACTCGGCAAGAAAACTTACTTTAAATAAAATAATACTAGCCGCACTCTTATAAAGAAAAGTATTTAAAGGAAAGCCATGTAAAACATTTCCTACTTTTACTAACCCTTAATCCTTAGCGGATTGTCGAATTATTTCGAGAGAATAAACCATTTATAAACTAGAGAATCTTTTATACTTATAAACCTAGAACTTGAATAGAAATTGAAAATGTTATATTTGTACTTTAAAGGTCAAACTTGATTTTAATAATTTACGCAGAAAACTTGTTTGGCAAGAAACCTTATTCAAAGCAAATTGGTTCTGGTTTGCACCTCTAGAAAGAAAGAAATCCTATGAAGTATTTCATCACTTTCACTAGTTTAACTCTAGGGAAATTGTTAATTTATTTAGAGTACATAAACTAGTTATATACCAGATAACTTTGTATTTGTAAACCAAGAACCGTACAACAACACTTATAGTTTTAAATTCTGGATTTCTAAGGTATAGCGAGGACTTGGAATTTTGAATCCCAGCTTGAACTCTGAACTTCACTTTTGGTGAGTGTCCCTGCTTGTTTTATGTTTATGTGGTTAAGCGCTTTATCAACTCGTTATGTGATAATTGTCAAAATGAAATAAATGGTTTTTGATCCATCGAAGTGAGCAGTGTGTACTTTATCGCACTAGCCGTTCGAGTGGTGACGTGTATGAAACGTTTTCTAATGAATCCGTGAATCTAAATGTAGTTGCGTCGTTGGGTGAATCCCTCGACTCATGAATCCAACTACCAAACAAATGAATCCGTAAATATAAATGTAGTTGCGTCATTGGGTGAATCCCTCGACTCGTGAATCCAACTACCAAACATATGATTCTGTGAATCTAAATGTAGTTGCGTCGTTGGGTGAATCTCTCGACTCGTGAATCCAACTACCATAACGTCGTTGGGTGAATCTCTCGACTAATTTAATACGGGTATATCTCGAGTATACTGCGTCGGTAGATGAAGTTCGGGCCCGAAGCAGATGTATGAACGGTGACGGGTTAGGATTAAAATAAGTGGATCTACATGGACTATAAGTAGTGAAAGTTGACGGAGGGCCAACTACGAGGGTATCTGATCAAGCGAGGAGATTGGCTCCCGAGACCCCCTGTATCCTACCTTGTGCTGTTATACGCTTTCCTAATTGATTAAATTTGTTTAAATTGTTATCCGTTGTTTGATTTATGTGATTGCATGTTTTGGGGCACCACTGAGCTTTAGCTCACCCCACGTTTTATTGTTTTCCTTAACAGGTTCTGGAAACTGAAAGCTGGACACTTACTTATGTTTTTCTTTTTGGATTGTATTTGAATACTATGACTTATTCTGTGGGCTGTAATGTGTTATCTGGGATAATGTATTTTCCTTTGTGGATTGCCACTTGAAGCTGGAAAATGTGAAAACCCTAATTCGATTACTTGGCTTGTAAGTTTGTAATAGGGATTTACGTATTTATCTATTCGGATTGGTACGACTTTATATTTTGGTACGTAGCACGTGGGACGTTTAAGAGCCTCGACTAGTTATTTTTATCACTGCTATCTCTGAAGTTAATGTGGTTTTAAGGAAGATCTTATTCGGGAAAAAAAATTGTTTTGTAATAGATTAAGTTATCCTTTGAAAGGATTTGGGTTAGAATGCTTGCGTGAGTCCTGGCGAGAGGTGGGCAGACGGCCCGCCAACCCTTTGGTTCGCCTTAGGGGGAAGTGGGGTAGCCACAGATTCCAGCAACCTTGTGCGGCCAAATTTAAGGATCATTTCAAACAAGAACCAGCTGCAAGCTTATCCTTAAGAAGGCACACTAAATATACCAGGGAGAGGGAGATCAGCCAAACGTGGGGAGAGGCTTGCAAATTCAGTTTTACTTTCGATAGTAACTCTCCACCAGTTTCTGAGTTTTCTGCAGAAGCTTATTTATCTAGCATGTTGTTTGAGCCTGATTTATGTGGCTTCAGCCCAAGAACACATGACCTCAACATTAATCACCCAATTTTTCTTTCAAACACAAGATTAAGTGTTCCAGTAGGCGATGGAACTCACTCGGTGGACTGTCGCGAGGAAACAGCAAAAACAGGAGCAATGAAATGCAGATTTTCTTATTTCAGGCAAGACTTTCGGATATCATCCCATGTTAAAGCAATTCATTGGATAGATCAAAACAATAAAGGTGACCCAAGCACACACAAAGCAGCAGAAAACTAAAAGGAAAGCAACAAGGGACACAAGCCATTTTATGCACCAGGAAAACCTTACAAGATTCTGATTTTTATATCCGCGGCCTATCGAATCAACAAACAACTTGGAGCAAACTCTTCACCGATCATTAACCATCAGATTTTATATCCTCAAGACAAGATTAAACAACAGATTTTTCGACAACACTCAAGCCATTCGACTGCCACAGGAATCAGAACAGCAAAGTATGTCCATAAACAAAACACAGCAAGATCTTTGGCATACTTAGATAAGGTCTAAGCTCACACTAGAAACAGAAGGCCAAAGAGGTTACCTTTGTTCTGGCCGCCACTTCCTTTCTCTCCTTGCCGACGTTTTCTGCCAAGTTTTCCAGGTTCCCTCTTCCTTGTTCAGCTGCAAAATTTTCTCTCGGTCGAAGGATTCTCAGCTCCTACCTCTCTCGCTGTTTTTCTTTCGTTTCTGTAGCTTTCTTCTTACCAAAGCTCTCTCTTTTCTCTCCTTTTTTAGTCGCCCTTTGCCTGCCCCCCGAAACTCTAGAGCTCTCTCGTGATTTCCTTACCTAAAACAGCCACCATCCACAGCCCCCTGGTTTTCTTTTCTTAGCCGCCGTCACCAATTCTCCCCTTGCGGCTGCTAGCTTCTCTTTCTTTTTATACCAGACCTCTAACCCTAAACACCCAGCTATCCTCTCCAAAAATTGCAGCCAAGGCCTGCCCGAGCCCAATAATAATTCAAACAAACTTAAACTTAAATAAAATGTACAAAATTAATAACCAAAAGATAAAACAAAAAGCTAAGATTTTCCTCTTTTCTTTTTCTTTTTTTTTTAAATAATGAAACTAAATCCAAAACAACTAAAACATATTTTTTGAACACTTTTCTTTTTCCTTTGAGAAATTCTACGCTAAAATGGATAAAATAACTAAAACTAAAAGTAAATAAAACTAATTGTGACAAATAAAAATAGAACAAATAAAAAACGAATAGTAAATAAATAAATAATAAAACATCAAAAATTTGGTGTCTACAGATCTCAAAATAAATTATTTAATTCCTATGATTAATTTCAATTAGTTGCTAATGTTAAATGTTAATAGGAATTTCCGCGTTAAGATAAAAACCAATGAATTTTAGATAAATATGATTCTAATATATTAAACATGCTTAAGGCGTGAAAATTCGATACAAATGGTTTAGGTATATTAGGATATAATTAGGCGTTTGTATCACGCTTGGGAATAATTTTTAGAATTAAGTTGGAATTGAGAAATTAAGTTGAAGTTAGGGAGCAAAGTGAAAAGACCAAAACGCCCTTACATTTCCATGCAAACCAAACGAAACTTCTGACCACAAGTCTAATCGCCGCAGCTATTACCCATTTCTGTACGCAACCAATTCTTATACGCAATCCTTTCCTTAAACCGCGGCACCACAATACCATCCTCTCTATATCACAATCTAAAACCGCAATTCCAATTTCTTCTCTGCACAAGCAAACCGCAAACCACTTCCTTTCATGATACCGAGACACCACCCTTCACCAAACCTCATTTCCTTCTCTGCACAACTCCACCGAAACCACTGCAATTTCTCTCCACAACCGCACCTCACCTCTTCCTCTGCCTTAGACCGAGAGCATCCGAGAGAGAGAACAACCTGGTGAGCTGCATCCGTGAGCTTGGGAGGGGGAAACGTGAGCTGCCAGGAATTTTTTTTTGGTTCTGCCGTGAGCTGGAGTGAAACCAGGGAGAAGATTTTCAGGAAGCTTCACCATTCTGCATCTTCATCTCCACCAACTCCAACCAACCGAACTCAAATCCACCAGCTACAACCAATCCCAGCCGCAACTTAGGAGCCAGGAACCACCGACTGCACTTGAAGCCGAGAGCAAGGAAGAAATTTCTGGAAATTTTCGTGTGAGAGATTAGCTGCTATCTAAGGTAATTTCTGGACTAATTAAGTTGATTGTGAGTTGAGCAAGCTACATCAGAGCTTGCATGTATGGATTATGCAGTCGAATGCTGAAATCAAACCACAAGAAAAATTTCTGTTTTGATAAAATGTTGCTGCCGAGAATTTGAGGTGATAATGCAGCTCCATTTGTGTTTTTCTGTGGCAATCTGAACACCTAAGCGTCTTTGGCTGAGTGAAAACTTGAAGATTAAGACCATGCATGTTGAATTGTGCATTCGGATGATGTGTTAAAGCAGAGAAAAAAAAAATTCTGTTTTCGTTTAAAAAATTTCTGCTGAGGAGCTGGCTTGAAATTGTAGTCTTATTTCTAACTTCCTGCGACAATCTGAGTTTGATTAATTGTTTAACTAATCAAAAACAAGAAGTTTAAGTCATCTAAGAACTTGTATGTGGGTGATAAGCAGCCGGATGAGAGCTTTAAGAAATTAAGTTCGGTTATGTGCATGTTTTGGAGCTGCCGAGAGCTTAGCTTGATTATTGCAGCCTGTGTTGGTTCAATTTTGTTGTTTAAGCTTATAACCATAATTAGATAGTTAATTACAAGTTAATTAGGCTCTGCATGCAGCTAATTAGTTAGTTTAAACCAGAAAAATAAAATCAAAGTGTAATCTACCCCATGCATGTTCATCCGAGCCAAGCAGGAAAATTTTTAGAAAATTTTGATGTTAATGGTTGTTGTTTGAACTCGATTTCTGAACTAAAAATGTTTATTTTCTAGCTAAGTAAGTGCATGAGGGAGTTGGGGGTTTAAAAACATGTTTTAACCCAGAAAATAAAATGAAAACAGGACGTCTCTTCATGCATGTCATCCGTGGCTGATGGGCGAAATTTCTGGATTTTTCTAGATGATTTTAGTTGCTGAATGAATCTGGTTTTGAAGTGGGAATTTTTAATAGCTAGATAAGTGTTTAAATGCTGAATTTGAGTACCTAACACCCTGTTTAAACCAAGGGAAAAATTTGATCTAAAGTATATTAGTTGCTGAAATTATTAACTTGATTCTAAAGTATATGTGATAGTAAAAGGTTGAGTTGGGATCTTAACTTGATTTTAAATTTTTCCCTGAATCTTGATGGATGGAAATGTCTGGAATTTGTTGTTTTGGAGTTCTATAAGAAATGTATGGATGGTTTGAATAAAAACATTTGGGTGTTAAAAGAGAAAAAGGAGTTTTCACAAGTGAAAAATTGAAATTTCAGATTTTCGGATGTCCCTGACCAGTCTCAATAAAATATTTATATCTTGGTGTAGGAAAATCCGTTTAAGGTGCCATCAATGGCATTTGAAACTAGAATCATAGGCCTTTGTCCTGTAGAAATTTCGTATTTTTCCTCCATGTGTACTGCTGTCTGGGAATCCTTGAAGTAGACTGTTTTGGTATGAATGTCCTGTTTTCTTCGTGAAACTAAATTTTGATTTGGATTGAACTTGTAGCTTACTTGTGGTTTAAATTCTTGACTAAATTGTGGTTGGAAGTGATTGATGTTGTCAAGGGTTAATGATTGATGAAGCCCTTGGCCATTAGAATGATTTTATAAGTATTACTGGATGATGGAATTTAATTGCTGGAATGTCTTGGAGGCCTTACTTTTATTTTTATTTGTTCATGATGAGCTTGCTGAAACCAAGTGCTAATGATTGATGAAGCCTTGGTCATTCATTTTATTTTTATCAGAAATGCATTTGTTGAAATCTAGGGCTAATGATTGACGAAGCCCTAGTAATTTGCTATGTGATTTTTGCCATATTTTGATCCATAATATGATTTCGAAACGGGATCGGAGTTGTGGAAATTGTATCGACCTTGCGAACTCGAGTAACTGTGATCAAATTAATCAAAAAATATTTTCCAGCTAGTATTAGATTATAAAACTCAATATCTAGTGTTTCGCCTAAAACTTTCCAAACCGATAATTTCCTTTAGCTCAAACTAGCCTTGATAGCTATAGTAAATAAATCCTATAGCTTTTGAAAACCCTAAGTCTTATTCCTTTTCTTTTCATTAAATATTGTTCTTAGCTAGTTAACTATAGGAAAAGTTCCAAAATACGAGTTTTACTAATTTTAGTGAAAAGCCTGGGAAACTTGCTCGGCAAGAAACTCTATTTTAGGAAAAATAGTTTTTAGGGATAATTTTTGCAAAGGCCGTAACTTTAAAGAAATGTTCAAAGTAACTTTCTAACATTGATATTAAGAGGTTTGTCGAATTATTTCAAGAAAAAATACTAGTTACCCTTTTATAAGAGAAGTAACTCAAGGAAAACTATAAGAACCATCTCTTCTACTTTTGTCAAGTTTCAATCTAAAAAGATTCTTGATTTTTCTAAGGGAAAGTAAATTAATAGTATATTAGATATACTTCAATGTCTATAAGCTTAAAAACTGAGTAGAAACTCATAGTTTCAAATTTTGGTTTTTAGGATATTTCGAGGACGCGGAATTCGATTTCCAACTTGATATCTGAACTCCACTTTTGGTGAGTGTCCATGCTTGTTCTATTCCTACTTGATTAAGGTGCTTTCTTGACTTGAAATGTGACACGTGCAAAACTAGTTTTTGATCCATCGAAGTGAGCAGTGTGTACTTTATCGCACTAGCCGTTCGAGTGGTGACTTGCGTGAATCATTTTCTCGTGAATCCATGAATCTAAATGTAGTTACGTCATTGGGTGAATCCCTCGACGCGTGAATCCAACTACCATGAATCTAAATGTAGTTACGTCGTTGGGCGAATCCCTCGACGCGTGAATCTAACTACAATAACGTCGTTGGGTGAATCCCTCGACCAATCAACTACGGGTATATCTCGAGTATACTGCGTCCTTAGTCGGTGAGCGGGCCCGGGACAGGGGTATGAATGGTGACGGGTTAGGTATCAAAATAAGACGCTCTACATGGATTATAAGTAGTGAGAGTTGACGGAGGGTCAACTACGATAAATGGTGATCAAGCGACGAAAAATGGCTCCTGAGAGCTCATGTATCCTACCTTGTGCTGTTATACGTTTTCCTAACTGTTTAAATTTGCCAAGTTATTAATCGCTGTTTGGTATTATGTGATTGCATGTTTTGGGGCACCACTGAGCTTTAGCTCACCCCACGTTTATTGTTTTCCTTAACAGGTTCTAGAAACTGAAAGCTGGACACTTACTTATGTTTTTCTTTTTGGATTGTATTTGAATACTATGACTTATTCTGTGGGCTGTAATGTGTTATCTGGGATAATGTATTTTCCTTTGGATTGCCACTTGAAGCTGGAAAATGTGTAAACCCTAATTCGATTACTTGGCTTGTAAGTTTGTATTATGGATTTATGTATTTATCTACCTGGTTTGGTACGACTTTATACTTTGGTACGTAGCACGTAGGACGTTTAAGGGCCTCGACTGGTTATTTTTATCACTACTATCTCTGAAGTTAATGTGGCTTTAAGGAAGATCTTATTCGGGAAAAATTGTTTTGTAATAGATTAGGATATTCTTCGAAAGGATTTGGGTTAGAATGCTTGCGTGAGTCCTGGCGAGAGATGGGCAGACGGCCCGCCAACCCTTTGGTTCGCCTTAGGGGGAAGTGGGGTCGCCACAGGTGGTATCAGAGTCTAGGTTAGAAAAGTTATTTGAAAGACATATTAGGTGTGCTAGAAACCCTAATCCTCTCTAGGATTAAGAATTGAGACCATTAGAAATACCTTAAGTAATATACGATCCGGTTAGCTATTTAAGTTCTAACCTTTAAGTGTTGATTATTTTGCAGGTATGGAGAATGGTAATGGACATGCTAATGGTAGTAGCGAGGCTAATGGACACGTAGAGCCGCTAAGATCCATTTCCTATAGACCTCGAGGAGGAGGAGACCGAGTTCGATACTCCCCAGCTGATAGGCACCCTAGGTGCCAGTGTAGGGCCACGTACGCGTATCCCAACGCGTTGGTGTTATCTCTTGATGATGAGTGCCGCCACTTGTGGGACGCTAACCACACCTTGACCCAGGATGTGGAGGAGCTGAGTATCATGGTGGATACCCAGTTCGACCGCATAGCCGATTTGGAGATTAGGCTAACTGCTGAGCATAACATGCTAGAGGTTGCTAGTTTGGAGATAGAGCGACGGAGGTCTAGAGTGACCCGACTAGTTGAGGGGATCAGAGATAGGAGTGCTGGCATCAGGGCTGATGCTTCTATGCTTATGGATGAGGCCACTAGTTACCTTCAGGATAATGAACAGGCAGGCGCCGAGGAGGATCCGGAGGAGGATCCGGTTGAGGACATTGCTCCTGATAGCCCTGCTGAGGGTTAGATTGGGATTGACTTGATAGTATTAGATAGGTAGGATCAGAACAGGGACATTAGTCAAGTCATCAAATTTTGTCTAGGTGAATGACTTGCTTCCGAGGCACCATATCCCTACTTTTTGTTTAAGGGATTATCTGTATGTATTTTTGCTAACTTATGTGCTGTGAGAACTCGTAAAAACCCTAATCATTTTCCTAGGGTTTTAGTTCCCTTAATTGCATGTTTTCTGCATTTTCTGGCTTAGAAATATTTTCTTGGTAGATTTTATGAGCGATTATAGTTTTTAGATAATTTTTTCTAATATTGGAGAGTTTTTAGAAAATTAAGAATATATAACGGACGTGGGACCCACTAGTGCGAAAAGTTCGGAAAAATTCGGCCAATAAGGTTAAGTTTCGGATACTGTGTAAAATTTATCGGGTGTTAAGAGATAAGTAGAGAATGTGAAGTGATTGATGTGAGAGGAAACAAAAGGATAGGAATGCATTTATGGAAGTGACAAGGGTCACTCTTCCATTAGTTGTCTTTGCAGACAACTATTCACCCTTTTTGACTTTTTGACTAATTGGGTTAAATATCTAAAAAAAAAATTTACCAAAAATCACCATTTTCTTCTCCTTGATGGCCGGCCCTTCCTTGAGCAAAGAAGAAAGAGATTCTTCATCATTTTAGCTTCCATTTGGCTCAATCTTCCAAAAACAATTGCTTGAACTAGATTCTACTCCATAAAATCATTCCATTTGGTGCTAGTGAGTGGGTTAGTGAAGTTTTTTTTGAAGAGCTAAGGTGTCCAACATCTCTATCTCTCTTGTTTACTTGGTAAGTGATGCTTAAACTTCCTCCTACACCTAATGATGCTTAAGTTATGATTAGTAGTGGCTAAAGTGATGGATTATGTGATTTATTTCTTGATTTGAAGTGATTTGGTGAAGTTTTTATTTTTTTGAGGAATTTTCTGGTTTAATAAGAATGTGATGTTGTGGTCATCTATGATGGTTGTTAATGAGGGGTAATGACTCATGTGGGTGTGAATTGGTGATAATAGCAACTAATTGTGGGTTTGGATTGAGTTGTGAAAAGTTAGGGTTTGATAACCCTTAATTCTGTCCGGTTTTGGATCATAGGGTTAGAGGCCGAATTGGACTTTGCTCAAAACATGAAAGTTGTAGGTATTGATGAGTTTGAAGTGCCTGCAAAATTTCAGGTCATTTGGATTAGTGTAGAGTGAGATATGTCGATTTTACTGTTGCTGTTCTGGGTTGGTCAGAATGCGAAAACTGCACTTGTAATTGGCCATTTTGACTGGAACTGGTTTGGATTTTGTTGTTGGTGTCTTCTGATGAAATATATCTGGATGTCTTAGCTATCATATACCTTTGGAATCAATGCATTTGGACTTGTGTAGACTGAAATAGACTAATTACAGCGTAGTGCGATTTGGGAACCTGCAATTGCGGTTCTAGTTTGGTAATCTGTATTTTTGACCTAGTTGTGCTAGGATTTGGACTGATTGGCCTTCTACATTGTTGTAGCCCTGTCTTTTAGCTTCGAGATGGTGGGTATTACACCCTCATCCGATAAGCGTAGCGCATTTTATGCCATTACCGCAAAAGTATGACGAAAACTGTTTTTTTTTGTTAAGGCCTAAGCTAATGCCATTTCTTAATTTCTGGTTACCTATGATGCCTATTTATGCATATGAAACCCTATTAGGGTTATAATTGGTATGGCTATATGACTCGTTATCGAGTCTCATTGCATTTGTTTGCATGTTCTAGGAAGTGACGTTGGTGCACGACGTTCGTTTAACGGCGGTGCATGAAGTATCACTTACGTGATTGGTGAGTATACTACTCACTTAAATGTTCTAATGTGGCTTTGCTATATGTGGTTGTGTTGCCTTGAAGGCTTATTTGGATATTGTAATTGATTAAGGTGAGGGTGTACTTGACCGCCCTCACCCCTTTTGATAGTATCACTGTTTGTCTACTGTTTCACTGTCTTACTGAACTTGATATATGAGTTACTGTATTCCATTTCATGGAAACTGATTTGGTGTTGTTTGGACGAATGTCCAACGACCTTACTGTATCACTGAGCTCAACTCCGTTAGGTAGTCAATTGGATCGAGCCGGCGAGGGCTTGGTCATGATAATTGACTTGCCACGGGGACTGTACTGGGGAACCCGGTAGTAATGAGACTCTTGGTTCCGGTATACTCGAGTATTACCAAAAACTACTGAAATGGAGTGCGGGCCCGGTTGGGGTATGTTGGGTGGAAGGTATGGAAGTAAAGCGATGTCTACGGTCGGTTACTCTTAAACATTGACGGAGGGTCAATGAGTGTGGATCAAGAATGTAAGCGTGGAAATAGGCTCTTGAGAGCCTTCCGTATCCTTTTACCGATTGGTTTTACTTCTTGTTGGTATATTTGATGTAAACGATTATGCTTATGTGATCTTAGTTGCTATTGTGGTAGTAACTCACTGAGCTTTAGCTCACTCCGTTCCATTTGTTTTCCTTACAGGAAATGATCACTTTTGGAAAAGATTGTGTTAGATGGTTGCCAATTGAGCTCTTGTATATGTATTTTTGAATAGCTCCATGATTGAAACCCTAATGTGTATTGGGTTCACTTTCTTTTGGATTGGCAAACCTAAAATGTATCTTCATGATAAATAGCTTTGGCATGGCTATTTGACTGTAAATGTTGGATTTCAATGTATATATATGTTTGGTCGATGTTTGGCTGGATTTCGGATTGATACGCATTTCAAACGAAAAAGAAAAAAATTTTGACGGGAATGAATAGGACCGAATCCGGCCAGGAATCCGGCCAGAAACTGGCCGGATTGCCGGCCGGATTGGAGGACGTTTTTGAAAAAAATTGAACTGCTCTCTGGCCAGTATCCGGCCAGGAATTCGGCCGGATATCCGGCCAGATTCCGGCCGGATTCTGACGTGTCATGCACTATTCATCTCCGGCTTCAAATTTTCATTTTTTTTATTATGTGATTTTGACTTGTTTGCGCGCAATGGTATGTTCCGGAACGTATTAGATCGACGTAACTGATTCGTTAGTCCTAGCGAGAGCTGGGCAGGCAGTCCGCTAACCCCTTTGGTTCGCCTTAGGGGAAGGTGGGGCTGTCACAGGTGGTATCAGAGCCTAGGTTTGAATTAGCCTGGGTATTATAGGAATGCTTGATCTGAGGGTTTATTGTTTATGGTTGTTAAGCTTATTGATGCTTATTTGCACTTTTGGTGTAGGATGGACAGTTCCAGTGGACCTAGTGATGGCCCTGCGGCCAAGCGACCCCGTGTAGCGCTCCCGATGATTAAGTACCAGATCCGGCCAAAGGGGGCGTTATTCGTTGGAGCCCGTCTAACCGTCTCCGGCGGTGCGCGTGTAAAGAGAAGTATGCTTACCCGAATGCCCTCGTTTTGGCAGTTGTGAAGGAAAGAAAGGAGCTGGCAAAAGCTAATGCCAAGCTTGAGGTTGAGGTGAATCAGTTAAAGGCGGCCAACGAGGGGCAAGCCAAAAGGATAGAGGATCTGAAGTACGATGTACTAGAGGCGGAGGATAGAGTCGAGGACCTCTGTGCCCAGCTGAGGGAGGCGCGTGAGCGCGAGTCTAAGAGGGCTCGGAAGGTGAGGACTCGAGCTGCTGCAATCCTAAACCTCTGTGCTGAGGTGGTGGAAGGAGTGAGTGATAAGGACTCCTGTGCGGGGTCTGAGGCTAGGGATGGATCCACTCCGTCGAGTGGGTCTCATAGCTCATCTTCGGGCTAGGTTATGACTCCTAGAGTTGTGTAGATAGTTTTGGTCTTGTGTATAGGGCGGATAGGGAGTAGGGCCTTGGCTAATCTTTTGTACGGTTAGATTAGCTACGTGTATATTTCTTTTGATGAGGCCATTCCCTTGGGGATTGTCCATGCTTGTACTTGACTTGCCTGTACATGACTTGACTGATTGTATATATGTGTGTGGCTTGATCTTGTTTGGCTTGTATATGTCTATGTTTGTGTTCCTGTTTGGAATGTACAAATATGTGTTATTGTGAAAGTTTAAGTGTTACTTACATGCCTTGTTATTACTTTGGTTTAGTATTCTTGTCTAGACCAAGTAGAACTATGGAAGGAACACGGAGTGGAAGGGGACGTGGGCGCGGAACTAGACAACCCACACCGGTTAGGAGTACTAGGGAAACCTCTACGGGACCCAATGTTGAACCACAAGTAGAGATCAATGTGCAAGAACCACAAGTAGACCCAACTGTGCAAATAGCTGCTGCTATGCAGCAAATGACAAACCTACTAGCCCAAGTAGTGCAACAACAGGGCCAGAACCCAAACCGTAATCCTGGAAACCCCGGAAACCCTGGTAACCATATCGAGAGCGATGATAGAGCTCTCGAACGCTTCCAAAAGTTCGCCCCGCCGAGGTTTGTTGGGGAACCCGACCCGGACGTTGCCGAACGATGGCTCGAGAAAATGGTTGATATTTTTGCGGCTTTGCACTACACCGATGAACGGCAGTTGGCTTTTGCCGTTTTCCAGTTCGAAGGGGCGGCCCGTTCCTGGTGGAACATAATCCAACAGAAATGGGAAAGGGAGCAGACACCCAGGACTTGGGTGAACTTCATCCGAGAATTTAATGCAAAGTTTTTCCCTCCTCTAGTCCAGGAGAGGAAGGAGGACGAGTTTATTCGGCTCCGCCAAGGGACTCAAACGGTGGCGGAATATGAGAGTCAGTTCACCCGCCTGTCCAAATTCGCGCCTGAGTTAATCATGACTGAACAACGACGGGTCTGAATGTTGAGATTCAAAAAGACCTCGCCGTGGCTCAAATCACTGCGTTTAGCGAGGTTGTGGAAAATGCCTAGCGAGCTGAAAGTGCACGGTTGCAAGTCCGGAACTTCCAGGCTAAAAAGCGTGGCTTTCCTGGGAGTAGCTCTGGACAGGGTGACAAGAGTACTCCCTCTAAATTTGGACGAGGAATGGGTGGTGGTCGACATTCTGGGTTTGGCAGAGGGACTCCATTCAGGGGTGGTCAAGCTGGGCGAGGACAAAGGGGAACTTCTCAGAGTGGCTCAGCTTCAGCACCTCGCGGTCCCTGTGGGCATTGTGGGAAAGCAAACCACACCGAGGATAACTGCTGGAGGAAACAGGGTAAATGTCTGCGATGTGGAAGCGTGGACCACCAATTGGCTACTTGCCCGGTCCTGAAACAAGATGGGAAGGGAAGCCAACCACCGCCGAGGACCAATATTGGACCAGCCAAGGGAGATGGGTCCAAACCGAAAGTGCCAGCTAGGGTGTACTCCTTAGAGCCCCATCAGATCCCAGACTCTTCCGAAGTCGTGGAAGGTACGATCCCTATTTTCCACCGCTTTGCCAAAGTTTTAATTGATCCTGGTGCCACTCATTCGTTTGTTAACCCTGATTTCATGTGTGGCATCGATATAAAACCTGCTAGTTTACCATATGACCTAGAGGTTAGTACACCTACGGGAAATCAACGTTTGGTGACTAGTATGGTTTATAAGGATTGTGACGTATGGGTAGGGGAAAGGAGATTTATAGGAGACCTGATTAGCTTGTCCATTAAGGGGTACGATGTGATTCTGGGTATGGACTGGCTAGCCAAATATAACGCCCAACTGGATTGTAAAACAAAAGTGGTAGAATTTCGCATTCCTGGTGAGGCAACCTTAAGGTTGGATATAAGGGGTAGGTTAGCCTCATCTGCGTTAATTTCGGGCGTCCGAGCTAGGAAACTGATAAGTAGAGGGGCGCAAGGATTTTTGGCCTTTTTGATTAACACTCCTACGGATAAATTAAAGGTGGAAGACGTGGCCGTAGTGAGGGAATTTCCGGACGTGTTCCCTGATGAGTTGGTAGCTTTACCGCCGGAAAGGGAGATAGAATTCCGAATAGACCTCTTACCTGGAACCTCACCTATCTCAAAAACTCCTTACCGAATGGCGCCTGCAGAACTTAAGGAGCTTAAGTTGCAATTACAAGATCTTTTGGAGCGGGGATTCATTCACGAGAGTGGGTCTCCTTGGGGGGCTCCTGTCCTATTTGTGAAGAAAAAGGACGGAACCTTGAGGATGTGTATTGACTATCGGGGTCTGAACAATGTTACAATCAAGAACAAATATCCACTGTCCCACATCGACGAGTTGTTCGACTAGCTGCAAGGAGCAGTGGTCTTCTCCAAGTTGGACCTCCGACAAGGATACTATCAGTTGTTGATTAGGAAGAAGGACATTCCGAAAACTGCCTTCAACTCGAGATACAGGCATTACGAGTTTGCCGTTATGCCCTTTGGACTGACCAATGCTCCCGCCGCCTTCGTGGACCTAATGCATTGGGTTTTTAAACCCTATCTAGACCGATTTGTTGTTGTGTTTATCGATGACATTTTGGTCTACTCTAAGACACGCGAGGAGCATGAGGAGCATTTGAGAGTGGTATTGCAGACATTGAGGGAACATCAGCTGTATGCCAAGTTTAGTAAATGCGAGTTCTGGTTGGAGAAAGTAGCATTCCTAGGGCACGTGATCTCCCACGAAGGTATTTCGGTGGACCCGGCGAAGGTAGAGGCCGTGACAAATTGGAAGAGGCCAGAAAATCCCACGGAAATTCGCAGCTTTCTAGGGTTAGCTGGGTACTACCGAAGGTTTATTAAAGATTTTTCCAAACTAGCAGGACCTCTAACTGACCTAACGAAGAAGCATGGTCGGTTTGTCTGGGACGGCCGTTGCGAGACAAGTTTCCAGGAATTAAAGAAAAGATTAACCATGGCTCCAGTACTAGTCTTGCCAAACGGAGTGGATGGGTTTGCGGTGTATGCAGACGCGTCGCGAGAAGGCCTGGGGTGCGTTTTGATGCAGAACCGGAATGTGATTTCTTTCGCCTCTAGGAAATTGAAGCTTCAGGAGTAGAACTATCTGACTCACGATCTGGAGCTAGCTGCAGTCGTCTTTGCTCTGAAAAAGTGGAGGCATTACCTATATGGGGTGACCTTTGAAGTGTGCTCGGATCACAAAAGTCTTAGGTACCTCTTCTCCCAGAAGGAATTGAACATGAGACAACGGCGATGGATGGAATTTCTGGAGGACTACGACTGTACAATCAACTACCATCCGGGAAAGGCGAATGTAGTAGCTGATGCTTTGAGTCGTAAAGTGCAAGTAGCGGGGTTAATGATTAAGGAGTGGGATTTATTAGAATCCGTGTGCGAGTGGAGACCCTGTCTTGGGAGCCATAAGGTGATATTTGGCAATGTTAGGCTAACCTCTACTCTACTGGAACGTATTAAAGAGGTGCAAGGCGAAGATTTGATGGTACGGAAATGGGAAGAGAAAGTGAAAAAGGGAGAAACTACGGACTTCAATTTTAGTTCTGAGGGCATTTTGAAGTATCGAAACCGAATAGTGGTACCCAAGGATGAGTCGTTGAAAGCAGAGATTCTGGAGGAAACTCATCGGTCCAAGTATACAATCCATCCGGGTAGCAGCAAAATGTATCAAGACCTGAAAGGAACCTATTGGTGGGACAATATGAAGAAGGAAATCGCTCAGTATGTGCAGAAATGTCTCATTTGCCAACAGGTGAAAGCAGAGCATCACAAACCATCGGGTCTGTTGCAACCCTTGGAGATACCCGAATGGAAGTGGGAAAACATCACAATGGACTTCGTTTCAGGTTTACCGAGGACGCAAAGAGGACATGATGCCGTTTGGGTAATCGTTGATCGATTAACCAAATCGGCCCATTTCTTGCCGGTGAACATGAAGTATTCAATGGATAAGTTGGCCCGACTGTACATGGACGAGATAGTAAGACTACACGGTGTTCCTGTGAGCATCGTCTCCGACCAGGACCCACGGTTTGTATCTCGGTTTTGGCAGAAGTTTCAAGAAACCCTGGGGACTAAACTCAATTTGAGCAAGACCTATCATCCTTAGACGGATGGCCAGTCAGAACGGACAATTCAAACTCTCGAGGACATGTTACGAACGTGCATTCTGGATTTTGGTGGCAACTGGGGTCAACACATGACCTTGGTAGAGTTTGCGTACAACAACAGCTTCCATTCGTCGATTCAAATGGCTCCGTACGAAGCTCTCTACGGACGCAAGTGCCGGTCACCGATTTACTGGGACGAAGTTGGCGAAAAGAAAGCGCTGGACCCGGCAACTATTCCATGGATGGAAGAGGCTCAAGAGAAGGTCAAATTGATACGGCAACGAATCCAAACAGCTCAAAGTCGACAAAAGAGCTACGCGGATAATCTAAGAAAAGACTTGGAGTTTGAAGTTGGAGATCATGTGTTTCTCAAAATCACACCTTTACGAAGTATCACAGCGGGCAAAGGAAAGAAGCTTCAACCGCGGTACGTCGGACCCTACAAGATTCTTCAGAGGGTTGGAGCGGTCGCGTATCGATTGGAACTACCGTCCAGTCTCTCTCGAATCCACGATGTGTTTCACGTCTCGATGCTAAAGAAGTACCATCCTGACCCATCCCATGTATTGCAACCGGAGGATATCGAAGTAGATGAATCACTGGCCTATGAAGAGAAACCGGTCCAGGTACTTGATCGGAAGGTCAAAGAGCTTCGCAACAAGAAGATTCCATTAGTAAAGGTGCTGTGGAGAAACCACGGAGTTGAGGAAGCTACTTGGGAAGTGGAAGAGGAAATGCAGAAAAAGTACCCAAAACTTTTCGGGAATTAAGGTGAGAAATTTCGAGGACGAAATTCTTTTAAGGGGGAGAGAGTGTGAGAACCCGTAAAAACCCTAATCATTTTCCTAGGGTTTTAGTTCCCTTAATTGCATGTTTTCTGCATTTTCTGGCTTAGAAATATTTTCTTGGTAGATTTTATGAGCGATTATAGTTTTTAGATAATTTTTTCTAATATTGGAGAGTTTTTAGAAAATTAAGAATATATAACGGACGTGGGACCCACTAGTGCGAAAAGTTCGGAAAAATTCGGCCAATAAGGTTAAGTTTCGGATACTGTGTAAAATTTATCGGGTGTTAAGAGATAAGTAGAGGATGTGAAGTGATTGATGTGAGAGGAAACAAAAGGATAGGAATGCATTTATGGAAGTGACAAGTGTCACTCTTCCATTAGTTGTCTTTGCAGACAACTATTCACCCTTTTTGACTTTTTGACTAATTGGGTTAAATATCTAAAAAAAAATTTACCAAAAATCACCATTTTCTTCTCCTTGATGGCCGGCACTTCCTTGAGCAAAGAAGAAAGAGATTCTTCATCATTTTAGCTTCCATTTGGCTCAATCTTCCAAAAACAATTGCTTGAACTAGATTCTACTCCATAAAATCATTCCAGTTGGTGCTAGTGAGTGGGTTAGTGAAGTTTTTTTTGAAGAGCTAAGGTGTCCAACATCTCTATCTCTCTTGTTTACTTGGTAAGTGATGCTTAAACTTCCTCCTACACCTAATGATGCTTAAGTTATGATTAGTAGTGGCTAAAGTGATGGATTATGTGATTTATTTCTTGATTTGAAGTGATTTGGTGAAGTTTTTATTTTTTTGAGGAATTTTCTGGTTTAATAAGAATGTGATGTTGTGGTCATCTATGATGGTTGTTAATGAGGGGTAATGACTCATGTGGGTGTGAATTGGTGATAATAGCAACTAATTGTGGGTTTGGATTGAGTTGTGAAAAGTTAGGGTTTGATAACCCTTAATTCTGTCCGGTTTTGGATCATAGGGTTAGAGGCCGAATTGGACTTTGCTCAAAACATGAAAGTTGTAGGTATTGATGAGTTTGAAGTGCCTGCAAAATTTCAGGTCATTTGGATTAGTGTAGAGTGAGATATGTCGATTTTACTGTTGCTGTTCTGGGTTGGTCAGAATGCGAAAACTGCACTTGTAATTGGCCATTTTGACTGGAACTGGTTTGGATTTTGTTGTTGGTGTCTTCTGATGAAATATATCTGGATGTCTTAGCTATCATATACCTTTGGAATCAATGCATTTGGACTTGTGTAGACTGAAATAGACTAATTACAGCGTAGTGCGATTTGGGAACCTGCAATTGCGGTTCTAGTTTGGTAATCTGTATTTTTGACCTAGTTGTGCTATGATTTGGACTGATTGGCCTTCTACATTGTTGTAGCCCTGTCTTTTAGCTTCGAGATGGTGGGTATTACACCCTCATCCGATAAGCGTAGCGCATTTTATGCCATTACCGCAAAAGTATGACGAAAACTGTTTTTTTTTGTTAAGGCCTAAGCTAATGCCATTTCTTAATTTCTGGTTACCTATGATGCCTATTTATGCATATGAAACCCTATTAGGGTTATAATTGGTATGGCTATATGACTCGTTATCGAGTCTCATTGCATTTGTTTGCATGTTCTAGGAAGTGACGTTGGTGCACGACGTTCGTTTAACGGCGGTGCATGAAGTATCACTTACGTGATTGGTGAGTATACTACTCACTTAAATGTTCTAATGTGGCTTTGCTATATGTGGTTGTGTTGCCTTGAAGGCTTATTTGGATATTGTAATTGATTAAGGTGAGGGTGTACTTGACCGCCCTCACCCCTTTTGATAGTATCACTGTTTGTCTACTGTTTCACTGTCTTACTGAACTTGATATATGAGTTACTGTATTCCATTTCATGGAAACTGATTTGGTGTTGTTTGGACGAATGTCCAACGACCTTACTGTATCACTGAGCTCAACTCCGTTAGGTAGTCAATTGGATCGAGCCGGCGAGGGCTTGGTCATGATAATTGACTTGCCACGGGGACTGTACTGGGGAACCCGGTAGTAATGAGACTCTTGGTTCCGGTATACTCGAGTATTACCAAAAACTACTGAAATGGAGTGCGGGCCCGGTTGGGGTATGTTGGGTGGAAGGTATGGAAGTAAAGCGATGTCTACGGTCGGTTACTCTTAAACATTGACGGAGGGTCAATGAGTGTGGATCAAGAATGTAAGCGTGGAAATAGGCTCTTGAGAGCCTTCCGTATCCTTTTACCGATTGGTTTTACTTCTTGTTGGTATATTTGATGTAAACGATTATGCTTATGTGATCTTAGTTGCTATTGTGGTAGTAACTCACTGAGCTTTAGCTCACTCCGTTCCATTTGTTTTCCTTACAGGAAATGATCACTTTTGGAAAAGATTGTGTTAGATGGTTGCCAATTGAGCTCTTGTATATGTATTTTTGAATAGCTCCTTGATTGAAACCCTAATGTGTATTGGGTTCACTTTCTTTTGGATTGGCAAACCTAAAATGTATCTTCATGATAAATAGCTTTGGCATGGCTATTTGACTGTAAATGTTGGATTTCAATGTATATATATGTTTGGTCGATGTTTGGCTGGATTTCGGATTGATACGCATTTCAAACGAAAAAGAAAAAAATTTTGACGGGAATGAATAGGACCGAATCCGGCCAGGAATCCGGCCAGAAACTGGCCGGATTGCCGGCCGGATTGGAGGACGTTTTTGAAAAAAATTGAACTGCTCTCTGGCCAGTATCCGGCCAGGAATTCGGCCGGATATCCGGCCAGATTCCGGCCGGATTCTGACGTGTCATGCACTATTCATCTCCGGCTTCAAATTTTCATTTTTTTTATTATGTGATTTTGACTTGTTTGCGCGCAATGGTATGTTCCGGAACGTATTAGATCGACGTAACTGATTCGTTAGTCCTAGCGAGAGCTGGGCAGGCAGTCCGCTAACCCCTTTGGTTCGCCTTAGGGGAAGGAGGGGCTGTCACAGGTGGTATCAGAGCCTAGGTTTGAATTAGCCTGGGTATTATAGGAATGCTTGATCTGAGGGTTTATTGTTTATGGTTGTTAAGCTTATTGATGCTTATTTGCACTTTTGGTGTAGGCATAATTAGGTCATGGATCGCCAAATGGTAGGAAGGAGCCGTGGGAGACCCACTAGACAACACCCGGAAGCGGGTGGTGATGGGGAACCCGAGGTCAATCAAGACCAAGGGCAAGAGGGAGTGGCCGGAGATCGAGTGGCTACCGCAATTAACCGTATCACTGATGTCTTGGAGCGCTTGACTGAACATCAAGCCTCTAGGCCAGTGCACCGCCAAGGAGGCCCAGTCGATTCCGAGGATCGGGCACTGGAGAGGTTTCTGAAGTTTGGACCTCCTAAGTTCTACGGAGAACCCGAACCTGAGATAGCTGAGGAATGGTGGGAGAGAATCTCCGACATCTTCGCAGCTTTAAACTACGCGGAAGAGCGGCAGGTGACTTTTGCTACATTCCAGTTTGAGGGAGCTGCTCGCTCCTGGTGGAATCTGATTAGGACTAACTGGGACAGGAATCATACTCCAAGGACTTAGGCAAACTTCACAAGGGAGTTCAATGCCAAATTTCTTCCACCTCTCATCCAAGAAAAGAGGGAGGACGACTTCATAAAATGTAAGCAAGGGGCGATGAGTGTCGCCGAATATGAAGTCCAGTTCACAAAGCTATCCCGTTTTGCTCCTGAATTGATAACCACGGAGCAAAGGCGAGTTAGAAGGTTTGTGCAGGGTCTGAATGTAGAAATACAGGAAGGGTTAGCTGCCGTGAGGATAGATACCTTTGCAGATGCCGTCGAGAAAGCCCAGAGAGTTGAAGTAGCAAGGGCTCAAGTGAAATCTTTTCAGGCCAAGAAAAGATTTGCTCCTAGCAGTAGTCGGGAGCCGACGTATGGAAATGCTCCACCTGCCAAAGTGGGCCGAGGAACCATTGGAGTGAATAGTCCTGGAGCACCACGAGGCGCCCAAGCAAGAGGAAATGGGGCCAGGAATGTAGGGGGACGAAATAATGGAACCAGAGTGGGACCAATTGGAAGGGGACAACCTAGGAATACCTCGCAAGGAGGCCGAGCAATAGTTCCCCAAGTGAATTGTGCATATTGTAAGAAACCTGGTCATGCTATGGATGGCTGCTGGAAGAAGCAAGGGAGGTGCTTGAAATGCGGAAGTAGCGAGCACCAAATTGCTGGATGTCCAAAAATGCAGGAAGGGGGTAATCCAAATGCTAGACCAAACACTTCTGGAGGGAGCCGGCCAACAGTTCCTGCCAGGGTGTATGCTATAGATGACCAACCTGTACCTGATTCCTCGGAGGTCGTGGAAGGTACTCTCCCCATTTTTCATCGATTAGCTAAAGTGTTAATTGACCCTGGTGCAACTCATTCATTCGTAAACCCATCATTTATGTCTGGAATAGACGTGAGACCTGTTAAATTACCCTTCGATCTTGAAGTTAGGACACCAATGGGTGATAAGAGGATAATCGCTAGCTTAGCCTTTAAGAATTGTGAATTCTGGATTGGAGAGCGTAAAATGCTAGTGGATCTAATCAGTCTGGACATAAAAGGGTACGATGTGATCATAGGAATGGATTTCCTAGGCCAATATCATGCTAAGCTGGATTGCCGAGCAAAAGTGGTAGAATTCTGTATACCTGGAGAAGCAACTCTGAGGTTAGATGTTAAGGGTAGGTTAGCATCATCTGCTATGATCTCAGGGATACGGGCAAGGAAAATGTTGTCAAAATGAGCTCAAGGTTTCTTAGCTTTCATGATTAATGCTCCCAGTGATCAAGTGAAGTTGGAAGATGTACCAGTGGTACAAGAATTTCCGGATGTTTTTCCGGAAGAGCTTAAGACTCTACCGCCGGAAAGAGAAGTGGAATTTAAGATTGACTTGGTGCCGGGAACAGCTCCGATTTCTAAAACTCCGTACCGGATGGCTCCTGCTGAGCTGAAGGAGTTGAAAATTCAGTTGCAAGACCTCTTGGAGAAAGGTTTTGTCAAGGAGAGTGATTCACCGTGGGGAGCACCCGTTCTATTTGTTAAGAAAAAGGATAGAAGCTTGAGGTTATGTATCGATTACCGAGGGTTAAATGAGGTTACAATTAAGAATAAATACCCTCTACCATTGATAGATAGCTTGTTCGACCAATTGCAAGGGTCAGTAGTTTTCTCTAAGCTGGATTTGAGGCAAGGGTATTATCAGTTAAAGATTAAGAAGGAGGATATACCCAAGACTGCTTTTAGTACGAGATATGGACATTTTGAGTTCGCAGTCATGCCTTTTGGTTTAACTAATGCACCAGCGGCATTCATGGATTTAATGCAGAGAGTCTTTAAGAAGTATCTGGATCAGTTTGTAGTGGTTTTCATCGATGATATCTTGATATACTCAAAGACTCGAGAGGAACATGTTAAGCACTTGGAGATAGTCTTGCAAATATTAAGGGAGCAGAAGCTGTATGCCAAATTCAGCAAGTGTGAGTTTTGGCTGGATGAAATATCTTTTCTGGGGCATAAAGTTTCCAAGGAGGGAATTGCCGTCGATCCGGCAAAAGTTGAGGCCGTTATGAATTGGCAACAGCCAGAAAGCCCCACTGAAGTTAGAAGTTTCTTGGGATTAGCAGGGTACTATAGGCGATTTATCAAGGATTTTTCGAAGATTGCTGGACCCATGACTGAGCTAACCAAGAAAGGGAATAGGTTCACTTGGACTCCGAAGTGTGAGTCAAGTTTTCAGGAATTAAAGAAGCGTTTAACATCCGCTCCTGTTTTGGTGTTACCTGATGGAGGTGAAGGTTATGCCGTGTACTCCGATGCTTCGGGAGAAGGTCTAGGATGTGTTTTAATGCAAAATGGTAAAGTGATTGCCTACGCTTCCAGGAGACTGAAGCCTCACGAACAAAACTACCCAACTCATGACCTAGAGTTAGCAGCAGTGATTTTCGCCTTAAAAAAATGGAGACACTACTTGTATGGCGTGACTTTTGAGGTTTATACGGACCATAAGAGTCTTAAGTATTTGTTCTCCCAGAAGGAATTAAATTTGAGACAAAGGCGATGGGTAGAATTTCTGGAAGATTATGACTGTTCAATTAACTACCACCCAGGAAAAGCTAATGTGGTAGCTGACGCTCTAAGTAGAAAGGCCCAAGTAGCAGGGTTAATGATTAAAGAGTGGGACATGCTGGAGGAAATAAGTGGTTGGAACCCTCGCTTGGAGAAATTGAAGATATTACTTGGGAACTTATCGTTAAAATCGCCATTACTAGAGCGTATTAAGGAGGCCCAGAAAACGGACCCTATGATTCAAAAGAATTTGGAGAAAATGCAAAAAGGAGAAACCCTAGATTTTAAATTAGGGTCTGAAGGTGTATTGAGGTTCCGAGGTCGAATTGTGATTCCGGCAAATGAAGAGATAAGAAAAGAAATTTTGGAAGAATCACATCGATCGAAGTATACCATACATCCAGGTATGACCAAGATGTATCATGATGTGAAGGGATTGTATTGGTGGGAAGGTTTGAAAAAGGAAGTGGCAGAGTTTGTTCAGAGGTGCTTGATCTGTCAACAAGTAAAAGCTGAGCATCAGAAGCCCTCTGGTTTATTGCAACCGTTAGAAATCCCTGAATGGAAATGGGAACATATCACAATGGATTTTGTAACGGGACTGCCTAGAAGCCAAAAAGGATTTGATGCAATTTGGGTAATAGTTGATCAACTCACTAAGTCTGCACATTTCCTACCCATAAGCATGAACTTTTCGTTGGAAAAATTGGTCAAGTTGTACACAGAAGAGATCCTAAGATTACATGGTATTCCTGTAAGCATTGTGTCTGACCGAGACCCAAGGTTTGTCTCACATTTTTGGCAGAAATTTCAGGAGTCTTTGGGGACCAAGTTGAAATTTAGTACTGCGTACCATCCCCAAACCGACGGGCAGTCGGAAAGAACAATTCAAACTTTGGAGGATCTGCTGAGGTCGTGTATATTGGATTTTGGAGGTAAATGGAGTAATTATATGACCCTAGTAGAATTTGCATATAACAACAGTTATCAAGCCTCGATTCAAATGGCACCTTATGAAGCTTTGTATGGGAGAAGGTGTCGATCTCCGATTCATTGGGATGAAATAGGAGAAAAGAAGATTGTAGATCCAACAGCGATACCTTGGATAGAAGAGGCCCAGGAGAAAGTGAAACTAATTAGGGAAAGGCTTCAAACCGCTCAGAGTAGACAAAAGAGCTACGCTGACACAAGGAGGAAAGATTTGGAATTCGAAGTAGGAGACAAAGTCTTCCTAAAAATTAAACCCTTGAAGGGCGGAGTAGTGCCTAAGAAAGGTAAGAAGCTAAAGCCAAGGTATATCGGACCCTTCGAAATTTTGAAGCGAGTTGGGAATGTAGCATATCAGCTGAAATTACCCGCAAGCATGGCTAAGGTTCACGATGTATTTCACGTTTCCATGCTTAAGAAATATTATCCCGACCCAAGTCATGTGCTGCCCCTGGAAGGAATTGAAGTGGATGAGACGTTAACGTATGAAGAAGGACCAGTCAAGATTTTGGAAAGAGAAGTAAAGGAACTGAGAAATAAGAAAATTCCTCTGGTGAAGATTTTATGGAGAAATCATGGACTTGAGGAAGCAACTTGGGAATTAGAAGAAGAAATGCAGAAAAAGTACCCTGATTTATTTCCTTAGAAAGTGTGAATTTTGAGGACAAAATTCTTGTAAGGAGGGGAGGATGTGAGAACCCTGAAAAATGGATATATAAACTAGTGCGTATTTCATTTGCATTTCTTTTATTCTTTGATAATTTTTAGTATTACTTTTAAATGTTCGCAATTAAGTACGTAATAATAGGTTTACGAAAAAATAATATAATTTTCCTAAGTTATGAAATTTCTTGGTTTTATTTGATTAAATTAATATCTTTAGGGTTAGATTAATTTGTCGCCTTAACATACAAAGGATAGAATACTTAATTCCTTTATGCTAAAGTAATGATACTTGAGTCAATAGACTTACGATCTCAAAATAAATTATTTAATTCCTATGATTAATTTCAATTAGTTGCTAATGTTAAATGTTAATAGGAATTTCCACGTTAAGATAAAAACCAATGAATTTTAGATAAATATGATTCTAATATATTAAACATGCTTAAGGCGTGAAAATTCAATCAAATGGTTTAGGTATATTAGAATATAATTAGGCGTTTGTATCACGCTTGGGAATAATTTTTAGAATTAAGTTGGAATTGAGAAATTAAGTTGAAGTTAGGGAGCAAAGTGAAAAGACCAAAACGCCCTTACATTTCCATGCAAACCAAACGAAACTTCTGACCACAAGTCTAATCGCCGCAGCTATTACCCATTTCTGTACGCAACCAAACCAATTCTTATACGCAATCCTTTCCTTAAACCGCGGCACCACAATACCATCCTCTCTATATCACAATCTAAAACCGCAATTAAAATTTCTTCTCTGCACAAGCAAACCGCAAACCACTTCCTTTCATGATACCGAGACACCACCCTTCACCAAACCTCATTTCCTTCTCTGCACAACTCCACCGAAACCACTGCAATTTCTCTCCACAACCGCACCTCACCTCTTCCTCTGCCTTAGACCGAGAGCATCCGAGAGAGAGAACAACCTGGTGAGCTGCATCCGTGAGCTTGGGAGGGGGAAACGTGAGCTGCCAGGAATTTTTTTTTGGTTCTGCCGTGAGCTGGAGTTAAACCAGGGAGAAGATTTTCAGGAAGCTTCACCATTCTGCATCTTCATCTCCACCAACTCCAACCAACCGAACTCAAATCCACCAGCTACAACCAATCCCAGCCGCAACTTAGGAGCCAGGAACCACCGACTGCACTTGAAGCCGAGAGCAAGGAAGAAATTTCTGGAAATTTTCGTGTGAGAGATTAGCTGCTATCTAAGGTAATTTCTGGACTAATTAAGTTGATTGTGAGTTGAGCAAGCTACATCAGAGCTTGCATGTATGGATTATGCAGTCGGATGCTGAAATCAAACCACAAGAAAAATTTCTGTTTTGATAAAATGTTGCTGCCGAGAATTTGAGGTGATAATGCAGCTCCATTTGTGTTTTTCTGTGGCAATCTGAACACCTAAGCGTCTTTGGCTGAGTGAAAACTTGAAGATTAAGACCATGCATGTTGAATTGTGCATTCGGATGATGTGTTAAAGCAGAGAAAAAAAAATTCTGTTTTGGTTTAAAAAATTTCTGCCGAGGAGCTGGCTTGAAATTGTAGTCTTATTTCTGACTTCCTGCGACAATCTGAGTTTGATTAATTGTTTAACTAATCAAAAACAAGAAGTTTAAGTCATCTAAGAACTTGCATGTGGGTTATAAGCAGCCGAATGAGAGCTTTAAGAAATTAAGTTCGGTTATGTGCATGTTTTGGAGCTGCCGAGAGCTTAGCTTGATTATTGCAGCCTGTGTTGGTTCAATTTTGTTGTTTAAGCTTATAACCATAATTAGATAGTTAATTACAAGTTAATTAGGCTCTGCATGCAGCTAATTAGTTAGTTTAAACCAGAAAAATAAAATCAAAGTGTAATCTACCCCATGCATGTTCATCCGAGCCAAGCAGGAAAATTTTTAGAAAATTTTGATGTTAATGGTTGTTGTTTGAACTCGATTTCTGAACTAAAATTGTTTATTTTCTAGCTAAGTAAGTGATGAGGGAGTTGGGGGTTTAAAAACATGTTTTAACCCAGAAAATAAAATGAAAACAGGACGTCTCTTCATGCATGTCATCCGTGGCTGATGGGCGAAATTTCTGGATTTTTCTAGATGATTTTAGTTGCTGAATGAATCTGGTTTTGAAGTGGAAATTTTTAATAGCTAGCTAAGTGTTTAAATGCTGAATTTGAGTGCCTAACACCCTGTTTAAACCAAGGGAAAAATTTGATCTAAAGTATATTAGTTGCTGAAATTATTATGTGATAGTAAAAGGTTGAGTTGGGATCTTAACATGATTTTAAATTTTTCCCTGAATCTTGATGGATGGAAATGTCTGGAATTTGTTGTTTTGGAGTTCTATAAGAAATGTATGGATGGTTTGAATAAAAACATTTGGGTGTTAAAAGAGAAAAAGGAGTTTTCACAAGTGAAAAATTGAAATTTCAGATTTTCCGATGTCCCTGACCAGTCTCAATAAAATATTTATATCTTGGTGTAGGAAAATCCGTTTAAGGCGCCGTCAGTGGCATTTGAAACTAGAATCATAGGCCTTTTGTCCTGTAGAAATTTCGTATTTTTCCTCCATGTGTACTGCTGTCTGGGAATCCTTGAAGTAGACTGTTTTGGTATGAATGTCCTGTTTTCTTCGTGAAACTAAATTTTGATTTGGATTGAACTTGTAGCTTACTTGTGGTTTAAATTCTTGACTAAATTGTGGTTGGAAGTGATTGATGTTGTCAAGGGCTAATGATTGATGAAGCCCTTGGCCATTGGAATGATTTTATAAGTATTACTGGATGATGGAATTTAATTGCAGGAATGTCTTGGAGGCCTTACTTTTATTTTTATTTGTTCATGATGAGCTTGCTGAAACCAAGTGCTAATGATTGATAAAGCCTTGGTCATTCATTTTATTTTTATCAGAAATGCATTTGTTGAAATCTAGGGCTAATGATTGACGAAGCCCTAGTAATTTGCTATGTGATTTTTGCCATATTTTGATCCATAATATGATTTCGAAACGGGATCGGAGCTGTGGAAATTGTATCGACCTTGCGAACGCGAGTAACTGTGATCAAATTAATCAAAAAATATTTTCCAGCTAGTATTAGATTATAAAACTCAATATCTAGTGTTTCGCCTAAAACTTTCCAAACCGATAATTTCCTTTAGCTCAAACTAGCCTTGATAGCTATAGTAAATAAATCCTATAGCTTTTGAAAACCCTAAGTCTTATTCCTTTTCTTTTCATTAAGTATTGTTCTTAGCTAGTTAACTATAGGAAAAGTTCCAAAATACGAGTTTTACTAATTTTAGTGAAAAGCCTGGGAAACTTGCTCGGCAAGAAACCCTATTTTAGGAAAAATAGTTTTTAGGGATAATTTTTGCAAAGGCCGTAACTTTAAAGAAATGTTCAAAGTAACTTTCTAACATTGATATTAAGAGGTTTGTTGAATTATTTCAAGAAAATAATACTAGTTACCCTTTTATAAGAGAAGTAACTCAAGGAAAACTATAAGAACCATCTCTTCTACTTTTGTCAAGTTTCAATCTAAAAAGATTCTTGATTTTTCTAAGGGAAAGTAAATTAATAGTATATTAGATATACTTCAATGTCTATAAGCTTAAAAACTGAGTAGAAACTCATAGTTTCAAATTTTGGTTTTTAGGATATTTCGAGGACGCGGAATTCGATTTCCAACTTGATATCTGAACTCCACTTTTGGTGAGTGTCCCTGCTTGTTCTATTCCTACTTGATTAAGGTGCTTTCTTGACTTGAAATGTGACACGTGCAAAACTAGTTTTTGATCCATCGAAGTGAGCAGTGTGTACTTTATCGCACAAGCCGTTCGAGTGGTGACTTGCGTGAATCATTTTCTCGTGAATCCATGAATCTAAATGTAGTTACGTCGTTGGGTGAATCCCTCGACGCGTGAATCCAACTACCATGAATCTAAATGTAGTTACGTCATTGGGTGAATCCCCTCGACGCGTGAATCTAACTACAATAACGTCGTTGGGTGAATCCCTCGACCAATCAACTACGGGTATATCTCGAGTATACTGCGTCCTTAGTCGGTGAGCGGGCCCGGGACAGGGGTATGAATGGTGATGGGTTAGGTATCAAAATAAGACGCTCTGCATGGATTATAAGTAGTGAGAGTTGACGGAGGGTCAACTACGATAAATGGTGATCAAGCGAGGAAAAATGGCTCCTGAGAGCCCATGTATCCTACCTTGTGCTGTTATACGCTTTCCTAACTGTTTAAATTTGCCAAGTTATTAATCGCTGTTTGGTATTATGTGATTGCATGTTTTGGGGCACCACTGAGCTTTAACTCACCCCACGTTTATTGTTTTCCTTAACAGGTTCTGGAAACTGAAAGCTGGACACTTACTTAGGTTTTTCTTTTTGGATTGTATCTGAATACTATGACTTATTCTGTGGGCTGTAATGTGTTATCTGGGATAATGTATTTTCCTTTGGATTGCCACTTGAAGCTAGAAAATGTGTAAACCCTAATTCGATTACTTGGCTTGTACGTTTGTATTATGGATTTATGTATTTATCTACCTGGTTTGGTACGACTTTATACTTTGGTACGTAGCACGTAGGACGTTTAAGGGCCTCGACTGGTTATTTTTATCACTGCTATCTCTGAAGTTAATGTGGCTTTAAGGAAGATCTTATTCGGGAAAAATTGTTTTGTAATAGATTAGGATATTCTTCGAAAGGATTTGGGTTAAAATGCTTGCGTGAGTCCTGGCGAGAGCTGGGCAGACGGCCCGCCAACCCTTTCGTTCGCCTTAGGGGGAAGTGGGGTCGCCACAATGATTCCTCTCCATAGCACCGTAGGGAAGAAGCGTGCATAAGAATGGCTAAGTACAAGGGTCAGGTCGCGCGGTACTACAACGCTAGGGTCAGGCACCTCTCCTTCAAACCAGGGGACCTGGTATTGCGCAGAAACTCCGTGAGCCGAGCTAGGGGCACGGGCAAGTTAGACCCAAATTGGGAGGGTCGCAAATGGTGAAAGAAGCTGATCGCGCGGGGTACTGTAAGCTAACTCATCTCAATGGGGACGAAGTCCCGCGCACCTGGCACAATTCGAATTTAAGGCTCTTTCGTTACAGCTCGGCCCGAGCTGAAGAAGAGTAAGCTAGGAGGCCTTTTTACGTCATATTTAGGTAACTGTTGAAGAGGTCAGCTCGGCAATTTGATTAGCTCGATACTTGGGCTCATGAAAATGTATTCAAGATTCTATGAAGAAATAAAGAATTTTTTGCTAAGTATTGAACGGGAAAACTGTCTATTCAATTGAAAAAGATATACAAGAGGGGGGCCATACAAAAACGAGCTGGCCAGTTCGGTTCCTACCTTGCTCTAGTTCCTATCTATACCTACGCTGCGCACCTCCTAATTTTCCCCCTGCTGTTCCTGCTCGGGCTCGAGGGAGGTCGCAGGCAGGGAGGGGTCTGCCACCAGCGCGGCTAGGTCACGTCCGTGCATGTGTAGCCTTCCACAAGCCTGTCAATTTGGTGAACTGCTTGGGGGTTGTAGTCAGGCCATTTACTCAGGTCGAACCCCGGCAAATCCAGGGATTGCACGTCATGCATGGCCTGGGTGTACCCCACCTGCAGGATTGGTCCGTTGAGGATGGCCAGGCCCTTCATGAAATTCTCAGACTTCTTGAAGTCCCTGACGCCCAGCAGGCGACCTTTCTCATGAGCAGCTTCAATCTGACCAGGCAGCTCAGCGGATTTCTTCTGCTCAGCTTCCAGCTGCAAGGTCAGCTCAGCAGCTTTCTTCCTCTCCTACTCGCAAGTGGCCTGGGACTCGGCGAGCTATTTCTTCACTGACTCCAACTCGGCTTCAGTATCCTCGAGTTGGCTCGACAGCCTATCCTTGGCAGCATCGGCCTGGGAGAGATTCTTCCCCATGTTCTCGTACCGTTGCACCAGCTCAGCCCTTGCAACGTTGAGCTGCAGATCGAACGCAAAATAAGAAACCAACGAGTTAAAGAAATTTCACTGAGGCACAACTAGTTGAGGAGTTACCTGAGCTACGCTAGGTAATAGTGCTCCAGCAGATCAGAGTTGGAAGCGAGTTAGACGAAGTGGTGATCACGTGGGAGCACCATGCCCCTGACAAGTTCTCGAGCTGCTTCCGAGAACTGAGTTCAGTCGTTCACCGACAACCCCCACTTTGGGTAGAAGTGCTGGGGGTGCAGGTAGGTGCTCAGCTTAGATGGAGGCTTCAGGGGTATCACGTTCCTCCTCCGCCACATAGCTGGTGGCGACTCGAATGAGGCCTGCTGCTCGGCGGTGTTTACCCCGTAATAAGTGACGGGGGCTGTTGAGGGCCCTTCCAGGGGTTGAGGAGAAGTCGCCTCAGTCTGAGCCTTCTTGGCCACCATCTTTTTTCTTTCTTTTCTTCTTAGGCTCCTCCCCAAGCGATGACTGGGCTACAGACTGGGAAGGGGGCACTGGTGGCGGAAGTGGGGCTGTGCTGCCAGGAGCAGTGGAGGGTGCAGGAGCAGGCGTGCTCGAGCTGCTAGTTCCCCCAATATTCAGCAGCTGAGAGAATCTCTTCACTGTTGACAAAGAAAAAGGTCAGTTCGAACAACATAGAAGAACTTGTAAAAGAAGTGAGATCAAGAATTTACAAGCTGTTAGCTCCTCGGGGGTTAGAGGCCGGAGATCGGGTGCAGGGTCGTTCACCTCTGCCCGGATTAGCCCCGCCGACCAGAGCTGTGCATTATTGAATTCCTTCACCTTCAGCCGAGCTGGAGAACTGACCAGGCGGTCTAGCTCAACCGCGGGCAGGGGCGAAGGAATGGGGTTAGACACCTGGGTCTCCTCCCTCCAAGTCAAGGGGGGAACCCTGTTCAACCGCGGGCAGGGGCGAAGGAATGGGGTTAGACACCTGGGTCTCCTCCCTCCAAGTCAAGGGGGGGAACCCTGTGTTCTTCACAAAAATAGAACTGGGCTTTCCAGCCCTTAATAGAGGAGGGCATATGTGAGAACAACTCACGGGTGGGAAGCTCCCCTCCGCTCCTGTGAGCGAAGTAGAACCAACCGTGGACTGGGCCGCTCACTTTCATTTGAAAGAATGACCTGAACAGATTCAAAGAATAAGGGATCTCAAGGATGTGGCACAAAATAAAGAAATCGAGGATTGACCGAATGGCATTAGGGATAAGCTGGGTAATCCGAATTCCCCGGAAGGTCAGGATTTGATAAAGAAACTGAGGGATGGGAAGACGGAGACCAACCACAAGCTGATCTCTAAAAATGGTCACGAACTCAGAAGGAGATCGACAAGTATACTCCCTGGCCGGGCAGCCCTAGCCTCGAACTTGGAAGGAATGTCACACCTCCCTACTAGTTCATCTACATCCCCTGGTCCAGAAGGGAAGGGATGATTTCAACTTCCCCGAAGTCGATATCTGGCCCTCTAGAGGGTCTGCCCTGGCGCGAGCTGGAATTGCCTCCAGAGGAATCTCTGGGGCAGCAGCTCCAGCATCAGGCTGGGCAGGTTGACCAGGCTGGTCCATGTCTAAGGCTAGAGAATGTGCTGGGGAAGGAAGGTACTCAGACCCGGATGAGCTAGAGGAAGAAGAAATTATCTCTATTGGGACAGGTCGGGCTATTTTAAATCTAGGTGCCGAGCTAGTGAGGTTCAGAGTGTGTGGAAGAGGAAGACATAAAAGGGAAAGAAGACTTACTAGCGGATAAGGGAGAAGAGCTGGTAGCTGCTCAGAAGGAGATGCTACTCTCGAACGAACTCACTAAGCGCGGAGCGAGCTAATGGAGATTTGGAAGGAGGAAAAATGAGGAAGAAAACTTGAAAGTGACGTTTGATGGGGTCTATTTATAGGCCACCTAGGCGGGAAGACGAAGAGTCCCGAATTGGAATTTCAAATTTATTGCTAAAAAACTGTCACCTGGGGAGACGGTTGAGCTGACAATCGCCATTGTGAGAGGACATGACCCTTGAAGCGACAGTTATGACAGTAGACGTGGCAGTTACTCGAACAAGGGGCACAGCCATGGGGTTGTGGGCCCCATGCCGAGCCGACCCGATGCCTCGTAATTCGGTCCAGACTCACGAGACCTCTCGGTGACTCTAGACTCAAAGGGGGACAAGTGTAGTGGGGCCAATACACATATGACACATGTCAGCTCGACCCTGGCACAAGCGAGGTCGGCAATAGAGGTTTTCCAAGCTCGGACGCCTCAGCTCGGGGAAGAGGGAGGTCGGCTCGGCCGTGGCTGCCGCCTCTCCTTACAGTGGGCCTAGTGGGCCGCTGCCTCCGAATTTCTAGGGGTTGTCATACGAAACCCTAGAAGAACTCCGAACCTTAAGGGGACTCCTACTCCCATATGGAAACTACTACCCGTCAAGCCTATAAATATGGCACTACGCGACAATTCAAGGTACGCCATCTACAGTGCTCTCTACTGTTGTCTTACTCTTAAGTTCCACTAACTTGATTGTCGGAGCTATTCCGGGGACTCTAGTCCCGCCTTCATTCTTTCTTCGCAGGATATTCTGTTCAGTTTTTCCCTCTCAGCTTGGCTGCACTCATCCTAGCTTGATTTGTAGCAGCTCAGCTCAGACTGCGTTCTTGGCCGTCGCATCAGGGCGCTTTTTGTTCAATATGAAATTTACCCTTTTTTCTAAGTGATCACACAATAAATCAATCAATGAATGAACAATATCATTTGAGAGAAGTAGAAGAGATAAGCAATTTAAGGATCACAACATAACAATAAGTAAATGAGAAGAAAGGAATTACAAACCAATTGACTGCCAATCTCCCATTGAACTTGAAGATCAATTCAAACAAGTTTTTTCAAATTGATGAAAAACAACCAATCTTGTATACAAAGGAAGGCTCACTTCCTTCTTGCCCCAAGCTCCACTCGGTCAAACTAGGAAGGTTTACTATCCTTCAGGACTACCCTCACAGAGCTATGCTATTGAAGTATTCACTCACAAATGAAAATTTTACAATGAACTTCACACCACCAAGACTACAAATCTTCCTTGGAGAGAGTTTTCTCACTAAAACTATTCTATATCTTTTGTATCTTTAATGTGCAAAAGTTGTTTGAAATTCCTGACCATGTTCTATTTATATGAGACCAAGAAAGTGCTTCATTAATGCTTCCAATGGATAGAAGGCAGCTGAAGAGTCAACTAACCGTTGGGAGTATCGGACGTCCGGTACAACTGATGCTTGCGTCCGACAGCAGACAGGTTGGGAGTATCGGACGTCCGGTACAGTTGATGCTTGCGTCTGACAGCAGACAGTGAGTTTGAGAAATCATTTTAATTCTTTCAAACATCCGGTGATAGAGTTTTTCATGCGTCCGAAGTGCTGCATTGTTTATCGGATGTCTAATGTTGTCTTCGCTAGCGTCCAACAGCTTTCAACTTCCTTTATCTCTTTTAAATGCTCTTGTTCTTTGAATTAGATTTGCTTCATAGCTGAAAGTATTTCTTGAAAAGTTATTAGTATCATCTAATTATTTTGTAAACATCAAAAGTTATGGACCAAGGTCAACATCATCTACCTTTTCACTTTTTATATTCATCGTCACTAATTTCATTTATTCTATAATTCTAATTTTTTGTATATTTTCATAACTTATTTTTCATTTTTCATAAATTCTATGCACTTGTAATTGTATTAATTAATTTGTTTTTAATGTTTTAAGTCCTAAGTATTTCGTTGTGGAGTAACTTATCATCGTTATTTAAAAAAAATGATAGGTTTCCAGAAATAGAGAAAATAAAAATAAATCTTTTAAATATTTAGTATTTTAATGTCTGTTTATTTTATTTTATATTCATGATTTTTTAGAAATGTAATATTAAATAATATTATTGATTTCAAAAAATGTTGTATTTTTCGATTTACCAGTTTATATCTCTTTCTTTTCCTTGGAAGAAGGATATGCTAATTTGATCCTATATTATAGGTTAATCGATCATTGATTAGTAGGTCGAATTGAGTCAGGATATGCAATATAATTTGGTTGAACTAGAACATCTAGTTATGGTTTGTAAAATTGCAAATGGATTGATTACTTGATCCATAAACACCTTAATTTGTATAATTAAGATCATTTTCAAAAAAAGGATTAAATATAATAATATGGGAAAAGTATAGAAACATTACCAATTTGATCTGCTATAATTATGTTAACAAGCATAACGTCTTGCATAGCAGGAACAAATTCTTCAGATGAATTTGCACGTTTTTCATAAAAAATTAACATGAAATCATGAAAAATATTTATAAATATAGAAATAAGAGGTATCACTACATTAATAGAATTGAAAATGCAAAGTTAATGATTAATTATGCATTAAAAATAAGCGAGACAGTTAGAACTTACCATCATCATGGCCATTAGATGGTGACATTGGTGCGAGGGGAACTTCAATAATTGTTGAGTCATTATGTACTCCATCTAACATTATATCATATAAATAGTTAATTTAGCAATATAGTGTAGAAAAAAAATATAATTGCAAGATGAGTTTGATGATATGAGAAGGTTTATATTTAACATTATCATGCAGAATCACTAGTGATGTTGATGGTTGTTGAATTTGAGGAGAGGCAGAGTATTCATATCTTTGATGTAGAAATGCATTAAATTATATATTAAATTAAGAATCAATAATTTTTGTATTTTTTAAAATGTAGTGATGTAATATGTTCTATGAGGATTGTAAATCAAAGAAATACAAGTCGTATCTCTTGTTATATCCGTGTTTTCGTTGTTTTGTTGTCTTGGGTTTGTGTTTTCCGCTGCATTATTCAAAAAAATATATATACTATAATCTGTCCGCCATTTGTGTTCCTTGTTGCACCAAGTTTCTGGCCGTATTTGTGTTCAAATCTGGCCACAATTCTGTCCACATGTTGCATCATTGAATTCTGTCCATTCTTGTGTCCAATCATTGTTGTGAAATCTGACTATAGTGTGTTGACGTTTGGCTTAAAATTCTGTCCGTAGTGCACCTTGTGTTGTCGTGCAAATCTGTCCGCAACTTGTGTCTTGTTGTTAGGTCGTTAGTTGTTCACCAATTCTGTCCACACTCGTGTGTGCCACGTGTCTTCAAATCTGCCATGGTTTGTGCGCACTTGTGGCGTACAGAATTCTGTTTTGAGTCTACAAAGTTGCCTTGTCGGTTAATCATTGTTTGAGTAGCAAGAAGTTAGCTTTGGCGGCGGCTAGGGTTTTCTTGTCTTGCTAGGGTTTCGTGAGTTGCAATCTGTCCAAGTTAATTTTTGAGTCATCCAAGTTGTTTGCTTGTTTTCCAAATCTGATTTGTGGACAAACTAGTTGGTATTTGTGATTCTTGAAGAGAGCCTACAAGAATCTAGGGTTTCTTGAATTTCTTGATCACAATCTTGAAGTTCTTGAAACTTGCTTGGTAGTTTTGAGGGATCTTGGGGTGTGATTGTGTTTTTTGGTGCATAGTAAAGACCGAACCAAACCTGGAAATTTAACCCCTTCGGCCAAGTGCTTGTGTTGCTGCCCTTTAAGTAAAAAAAAAAGGCAACGACAAGAAAGAAAGAGAGAAGAGTTGGGTTGGCAAGGAAATTAAACAAGGAGGAAAGTGCGATATTCTTATTGCTAAAACAGCCGCATTACATCTTGTTTCCAAGCCAAAACAGAAAAAAAAAAATAAAACAAAGAAAGGATTCAAAAGTTTTGATCCACCACTTCTTGGAGTTCTTGAATATATTGTTTCTTGGGGGCACGATCAATACATTTCGAGACACGTAGCACGTTTGCCCAAAGATCTAGCGAGATTGTCCAACGTTTGGATTGCGGAGCCCTAAACCAAGATGGACGACATAACTTGATTGAAGGTGATAGAACGACGACTCCAATCGAGGTGAATACTCTAGTGGATAGGTCGGTAGAACAATCAAGGACAATCGTGAGATTGCTCAAGAACCCTTGCCAAGGCAAGTAAAGGTGTAACTCTTGAAATTGTAAGAGAAACAATGCAAATTCTATTATCAAAGTTCGTAACCCTTAATCTGACAACTTGAGCCTTTTTATAGGCTAAGGAACTAATGAAACCCTAGGCTAGGGAAGGGGACAAGGGTTCGGCCAAGCTAGGGCTAGATGGGCCACCCCTTTCAATTGAAAAATCAAGTATTACCACGAAGTCTGGTGGAGAACTGGCTAGTGAATTCAATGCAATGATATCAATGAATGAATGACAAGATCGCTGAAGGAGTTTTCACTTGCAAATGTTTTCTAATGTCGGAGGGATAAGAAAAATGGTTGACAAATGAATGACTTGAATGAATGGTTCCAAGTGAGCACGTATCCTTCCAATGATTGAATGATTGTTTCTTGAATGATTATTTATTACTGTGAGAAGTGTTAAATGTGATATTTCCGTGTTTTGCCTACTTGCTTGCTTGTTTTGGAACCTCACTGGGCTTTTAGCTCATTCCTAGTTTTTATTTTCCTTACAGGAATGGAGATCTGAAGCAATTAAGTATGAACTAGAGTGTATAACCCTCTTGTACTCATACATTTGGCTTTTGGGGTTGTAAATAAGTTTACATGTTGGTTGAATTGTAGAACTTAAATGTTATTTTGGAGGCTTGAATGATTAATCTTGAGAGTTGAGTGAGTGAGTAAGTCCTGGTGAAAGTTAGGCAGGCGGTCCACCAAACCCTTAGGTATGCCCTAGGGGGAAAGTGGGGTCGTCACAACCATACCCTTCCCTCCTGTGAGTGGGTTATGTCGCGCCCCATTTTTTGATGAAATAAATAAATGTGTTTAAAAATGTATTTTTTTTATTCAATTTGTGATTGGAAAATGAATTGTGATTTAAAAGCAAAATAGGTCTAAATGGGGGTTTGAGAATGCGACGATTTGACCCAAAATTATAGTTTAAAAAGGGTTTTTAAAATAATTTATTGGAGTCGCCACTTGGTAATGAGTTAAGGTATACCAAGTCACCTAAAAAATGAGTTTTTTTAAGGAAAAATAGGAAAAAGTAGTAAGAAACCCCTTTTAAATGACTCCTAGTCCACGTAAACCAACGACAAAGGTTCGGGAGTCACATTTGACGAAGGGGAAGGCAAGGATAAAAATCCAAGGCACCCCTTCGACCTAGCCAAGGCTAGTTGCGTGATTTAATCAAAGTTTTTCTTGTTTTAACCAAAGAATTTATTACATTTGGATGCACTACATGAATGCAAAAAGAAAGAAAAAATGCAAACCTAAATTCTAAAATGTCTCTTGTAAGGTTTTTGGTCCCAACCACATGAATTGTGGCGGCCAATAAAGGAAAACCTTATAGAGGTCGATTAATGCAAATGATGGCTAAAGTGCAAGTGTGCAAGTGTGACGGCCCCACCTCCCCCTAAGGCGAACCAGAGGGTTCGGCGGGCCGCCTGCCCAGCTCTCGCCGGGACTCAGTCGATCACTACAATCCTCAAATGAATTACAATATAAATCTCAAATATACATCACATGGTCCACAAACATACATCCAAGTCTCCAATAATTACATGTCACAAATGCAGCGGAAACTGATTCCAATCGTGGAATGTATACTTACATCCATATCAATTTCAAATATTTATACAAGACCAACTCGTACATAAAATAGATCCAAACTTAAACTGTACACGATATAAGCCATCCAGTCACGTGAATAAGCACAACAAGCCCTTCCTTCGCCTTGAGCCCTGTGGGGGGGGAAATAAAACATTTTTGGGGTGAGCTAAAAGCCCAGTGAGTAACCAGTAAAATCAGTAATCAAATAGTTTTCACAAAAATTCATTTCATTGATGTCATGGTTCAGAAATCAGATGTACGTATTTTTGCTCTCGTGAGCCAGTGAAATCATTGTAATGTTTTAGAAGTTCAATAAGTAACCGGGGGTAAAAATGTAATTTTGTTACAGGTCAACATTTGCACAGTGAGAGTAAAACGAAAGCAGAAAATGACACCACATGGTAATTCCACAAAGCTCAATGAGCTAAAATCTCAATAAGGTTCCAAACATGAAATTTCATAACAAAGCCAACACATTAACCATCAATAATCAATAATTCAAGAAACATTTACAATGGAAAGCGATAGTAACATATTCATTAAAAGGATACCGCTCACATGGAGCTATTCATTTGTTCGTTCCCCTGACATTTCCCCTTATTCCTCCAATTATTTGAAAATTTCATTTTTATAAATAAACCCTCGTTCATCTTTTTATTCGTTCATCCCCTTTTCCGGACGTTGACCGGACTCCACCCATCCGACGTTGGCCGGACTCCACCCATCCGGACGTAGCCGGACTACAAGGTAATACTCGAGTATACCAAATTCACCCAGGGTCACCATATCGCCCGACCGAGTCCGCTTCTGGCTCGAGTCGATCGGTAACGAAGGGCAGTGGCCAGTTCAGCCAAAAGGCTTACATCATGCGCAACTAGCATTTAATCATTAATCATTGAAAATTCATATTTATTTAGGTCGAGTGCGATAAAGTACACACTCGCCTAGAAAACTCGTTTTAACAATCATCGAAAGTACTTAACACATTTTCAATTAATAATGACAAGCCAATAAGTCAAGAATTACAGCAACCAAGGGACACTCATATGCAAGTACGCATGATATGCAAGAAAACAGTTCAAAAGTAACTTTTGGAAATAGTTTAAAAGTAAATAATGCAGGAAACGGTTCATAAAGAACTTCAGAAATAGTTTGAGGTCACTCACCTCAATGGCTCAGAAATCATCCATCATGTATCATTGCCTTGCTCAAACCCAAGTCTTAGATCACAAACTCAATGCAAACAAATCCTTTAAAAGTTCGGACAGCACTTCCCCTACATTTGCTAACTTTTCCAGCCATCATGGCTTCATTATTTCCTCAGCCAGTCCCAAAGGTACACACACAACAACAAGTTCATCCATAGCCATTCAGCAAGCTCCAAGTAATACTAGTGCAAGTCAAGCTAGGGGGAAAAAAATCCGGAAATGAAACTTAAGCTCAAAACCAGAAAAACAGTTTTGACGTCATTTTGCGGTAATGGTACCAAAGGCGTTATGATTGTCGGAAGAAGGTCCAAGACCCACCGTTTCGAAGATAAGAGATAGGTCTACAACAATGTAGAAGGCCACTCAGTCCAAATCCTAGCACAACTAGGTCAAATGTGCCAAATACTCAACCGGAAACACCAAAAACAGGTTTACAAATCACATAATTCTGTAATTACTATAACTCAGTCTATACAGGTCCAAATGCCGAAATTCCAAAGGCATATGGTAGCTAAGACATCCAGCTACATTTCATCAGAAGACACCAACACCTAAATCCAAAGCAATTCCAGTCAAAATGGCCAATTACAAGTGCAGTTTTCGCATTCTGATCAACCCAGAATAGCAACAGTAAAATCGGCATATCTCACTCTACACTAATCCAAATGACCTGAAATTTTACAGGCACTTCAAACTCATCAATACCTACAACTTTTATGTTTTGAGTAAAGTCCAATTCGGCCTCTAACATGGTGCAATAAATTCGGGCAGAATGAAGAACTACAAAACCTAATTTTCTGAAATTTCTTCCAAAACAGAAATTGATTGCACTTAATCACTTTTTCCACCTCCTAGAGTCATTAAACATCATTTCCAATCATCATACATGACCACCCAATCATATCCCTATGAAAACAGAAAAATCCCCAAAAATAATAAAACTTCACCAATTCAACCAAACTCAAGAAATAATCCATGAAATTGCATCTTATAACACCACTAATCATGAATTGAACATCATTAGAGGAAGGAGAGGTGTTCATCCACCACTTACCTTAGCAAAACAAGAGGGAGAGCTACTTGTCACCTTAAGCTTCCAAACAACTTCACCAAACAACTCACTATCACTAAAAGAAGAGGTTTTATGGAGTAGAAACTAGATCAAGCAAGTGTTTTGGAGGATTTGAGCTAGATAATTGCCAAACTTTGAAGAGGTTTTTTCTTCCTTCTTTGCTAGAGAGAGAATCAGCCAAGAGGTTGAAGACAAGAATGAATTTTGTGTGATTTTTAATATATTTAAGCAATTGGTCAAAAAGTCAAGAAAATGAATAGTAAGTCATAAGCTATTTCCAATACAATGGTGACACTTGTCACCTCCATAAATGCAATCTTATCTTTTCTTTTTCCTCTCACATCAATCAAATCTCACTCTCTACTTATCTCTTAACACCCGATAAATTTTACACAGTATCCGAAACTTAACCTTATTGGCCGAATTTTTCCGAACTTTTCGCACTAGTGGGTCCCACATCCATTATACACTCTTAATTTTCCAAAAACTCTCCAAGGCTAGAAAAACATCAAAAACTATAATTACTCCTAAAAATTCCTCATGAAAATTTTCTAAGCCAGAAAACGCAGAAAACATGCTATTAAAGGAAATAAAACCCTCGGAAAGGATTAGGGTTTTTACGGGTTCTCACACTCATACTTTTCGGGGCGTCACAGCAAGTGTATAAAAAGGTGCACGTATGAAATTGTATGAAAAGTCCAAGTGTTTGTGTGCAAGTGTATGGAAAGGTGCATGTGTGAATTTGTATGAAAAATCCAAGTGTTTGTGTGAAAGTGTATGAAATATAGTGATAAGTGCATATAGGTGTAATTAAGTGCAATTTTGTGAAGTAGAAATCAAAATGAACAATAAGGAAAGGAAAAGTGATGAGGAAATGTGAATTGAAAAATGAGTAAGTGATAAATGAGAATGAATGAACCTAAAGGAATGCATCAGGTCGGGTGTGGGAATGACTCCTAACTTTTTCGACTTCGATTTTCCCTTTGATTAGAAAGCAAAACTAGCGTGCTAAGGCTATCGAGTAGCCACACTCGCTCGTTTCCCTTATCAAAAGGGGACTCTTCAGGCAAACGTACCCTAACTAGCATGAGATGTAAGACCTAAAGTGAGGGGAAAGGGGAATCGAGGAGCATGCAAAATGATAAAACTAAAAAGAATGCATGACATGTAATGAACATGCAAACATGTACTAACGAGGGGAAATCCCTAAGGGTCTAGCATTGGACTAGCCCATTCTATGAATTCCGACTAGCATTGGACTAGTGGAAACGTACATTCATCCATTCCATTCATCTACACTACGGAAAGCTAGTAGACATGCCAAACACTCATAAACACGTAGCACGTAGCACTTAACATGCTTGACTAGATGCAAAACCTAATAAAGCAAGTAACACGTAACACATAGGCATGCAACCAAGCTAATGAACTTATTACATTCACTAACTAAAACAAAAGGGGAAGGGGAAAATGGACCAAATTGCTCGCCAAAGCCCTATCTATTACAAGCCAAGAGGTGTACACATACCCCATTAAAAGAATAACTTAATGAAAATGAAAGTAAATGACATAAATGAAAGGAATTAAGGAAAGGCTAGGAAAGCAAAGTAGGCATGCAATTCTCACTTAGCACGTTGGATCACATAGGAGAGACACAAAAAGGGATAAAAGAAATTATACCGCCCCCTTTAAATGATGTCCAAATGAAAGAAAAATGGCTTCAAAACAATAAAAATGTCACGGTACCTCAAATAGTAAAGTATAACAAAGTCACCAAATCTCTCCTAATTGCAATTTAAATGAAATCAAACAATACATAGTTTCCAATAAAGGAATCCACCAAGGACCCAAATGCAAGCATTAATCAACCATTCAAAGCCAATGGAAACATTTTAGAAACTTTGAAAGTCTAAGAGCAAGAAAAAGGTCAAAGCCAATTTATTTCAGAAAATTAAAGAAAATAGGCAAACACAAGCTCATTTGAACACAAAGTTCTTAAACTCTTGCATTAAGTACCACCTAAACACATGAAAGCAAACAAGCAATCGAATTGCAAAGTTGAGGCTACCAAGGATTCAATTGCGAACACTAACCAAGCACTCAAACCTAATCAAACACTTTTAGGAACTTCAAGGGTCCAGGGGCAAAGAAAAGGGCAAGTAATAGTTCAAATGCAAATATCTTAGGACCTAATTGCAAGAATATGGAATGTAATTGGGCCATAATGCATTGCTGCAAAAATCACAGGGACCCAATTGATTAGTTTTCTCAATTTTGTGGGTCGTAATAGCATAAGGTGAAACTTGAGGGGGTTAAGAGGCAATTTTGAAGAATTATTTCATGCATGCTACGTAGAAAACTGAAATCTTCTTTACTTCTGCAAATTTCTGCCGCAAGCTTGGACAGCTTCAAACCATGCGTATTTCATACCAGAAAAAAAGCACAAAACTCATTTGTTTGCCAACCCAAACTCACACAGCTTTAAACTAGACAGCAACCACATCATTATCATCATCCAAACAGGCAGAAAACTTAAAAGATCTCATGCAAAAATTCTGGGCAAGTATGCAATCATTCGAAGAACAAAACTGCTGCAACTTTTCTTAGCTTCACCTTCTAAGACCGGATTCATATTCAAACATATGCCTTAACCGAAGTTTTCTTGATCTAATATCCAAACTTTGAACTAAACAAACAAGACATGAATTTGATATCCCAACAAGCAAAAACATGGGAAGGAACTCAAACATGGAAAGATTTGATGCAAAATTCTGGAAAAACACTCATGTAAAAATTTGGCAACCTGAAATTTATTTTCCAGCAAGCATTTGATCCTAATCCAAATATTTCAGCCCCTAAACATACACACCCAACACCCCTTAATACTGAACACTTCAAATGAAACCAGAGTTATTGACCATAATCATCAAACTCAGCAGATTACAACTCACGGCCAAACAAAGAAAACCAAACTGCAACTGAAGCGAATAAAGTTTCCAAAGCCGCAGGTCTGAACCAGCAAACTAGGAATTCATGCAAAGAAACATAGAAAATGGGTAGGTTTAGCTGAAATACTCCCATGAGATGCAGCAAAGCAACACAATCTAAATGCCCTGAACACTTGTCAAAACCTGAACTCTAGCCCTCCAAGATATCAGACCCAAAACAGAAAAAAAAAAACTCCAGCAGCTCAAGAGAAAAAGGAAGCTGTTCGCACAGCTGCAACATGGTCAAGGGTAACCCTCGGCTACTCTAAGCTTCAATGTAATGAACTAAAAGGGACTTAATATAACTCCCAACTCACTCCAGCACAAAGACTTGGGACGAAGGGGCAAGGGAGGATTAAATACAGCAGTGAAATGCAGCAGGGAAAAATGGAACGGAATCATCCAATCCCAACTGAAGTTCGGCAGTATAAAGGCGTATGAGCATCTGCCCACTTTAAACTTAAAATTTCAAGAAAATAGCCTAAGACCCAAATCATATGAACAAACAAGATACTAAGAATGACACTTACAACTCACGAACCACACTCATTCAGTTTCAAAGGATAAAGAAAGCACGAAAGCTAGCAGCTTTTTGGTTCCCAAGCTTGCAACAAAGAAGATTCTAACACTGATAGCAAACAAGTTCATGGCATCCTCAGTCAAGCAATAAACAAGAGCAAGAACGACAATCAGGTCACAAATTCGACGACTAAAGAAAGAGAAGGATGATTTACAGTCATCGTTCTCAAGCATCGACAACACTTAGGAAAGGAAGAAATTTTTGTCAAACTAAGATTGAAAAGGATCCATGACTACCTGAAAGCACCTGGGCTGTTAAACGAAACAGTAGAGGCTCCTGGAAATCGCGGCAATTGAAATCCATGAACTGGGTTGCAAGAGACCCCAACACTGATGCAAGCGATGCCAACCGAAGATCCTTCCTTTTCCTTTTCTGATTTCCAGCCGTCACTGCATCTCTCTCTCTGGTTTCTTTTCCAGCCGCTGTTTCCTTCTTCCTTTCCTTTCTTCCGTTAACCCTCCCCCTCTCTCTTTGGTTTTTGTTTCTAAACCTCCACAGCCGCCAACTCTACTCAGCTCTCTCCTCGGTTATTTTCACTCTTTCTTCACAAAGCTCTCGGTTTTTTTCTCTGCCGTCGCCTCTCTTGTTTCTCAGTTTTTTCTTATCCGTTCACTCCCTCCCCAAAACCTCTCTTGCGGCTGCTGTCTTCCTTCCCTTTTATATCACCTCACTAATCCATAAACCCTCTCCCGAATGGTGAGGATGAAGGGCTTACCCTTGCCTTCACATCCAGCCTTCCAAAGGGCATCCGTGGCTGTCCTTTGCATGCTGCAAAAAATTGCAGCGTGCATGCCGCAACATTTTTTTTTTTTTAACTTTCAACTTAATAATTACAGAATTGATAAAATAATAATAATAACAAATTGACAAAAACCAGGTAATAATAATAATAATAATAATGAAAATAATTTAAAAACTAAACAACTAGAAACAACAAAAATGGCCATTTTTCCATCTTTTTCTTACATTTTTCTTTTTCATTGTTTTTTCTCATTTTTCACTTTTTCTCTTTCTTCTAAATGAATCAAACAACAATAAAAGATAAATTAAGTAGAAATGACTAAAATAAAGCTAAATAAAACAAAATTGCTATTTTTCCTTTTTCCTTTTTTTTTCTTTCCAAGAAATTCTATGCTAAACTTAAAAATAAACTATAAACTAAAAACTAAAAACTGAATAAAACTAACACGACTAATAAAAAACTAAAAATAAACAGTAAATGAAATTACACCAAAAATTTGGTGTCTACAGGTTAAGCACAACTCAATTTTGCATTTTGTTTTTGCAAGCGTTTATCTTACCTGAATGGAAGTTTCGTTTTAATTCATTTTGTTTTTGCAAGACTTTATCTTACGTGAATGGATAGAGTTTTGACTTTTTCTTAACAACCTAGTTTTGTTTTAATTCATTTTGTTTTTTCAAGAGTTTCTCTTACCTGAATGGAAGTTTCGTGTTAATTTATCTTGTTTTTGTAAGAGTTTATCTTACCTGAATCGATAGAGTTGTGACTCTTTCCAAAGATAAAATTTTATCTTCAACAAAATTTTCCTAAATGTTCTTCATTCAAAGGATTAAATTTTATCTACAACAAATGTTAATAAAAAAAATCAGACCGACGACTAGCAAAAATCATAATTGCAATTGCAGTTTTCTAAAGCAATGATCTTTTTGGTTACCAAAATCTTATTTTTCTCTTTCTAACGTTTCTTTCCTGTGACCTATAAACAGCAAGCTTCCCTGCTTCACCAGTTACACATATACTGTGACAGCCCCACCTTACCCTAAGGCGAACCAAAGGGTTCAGCGGACCGTCTGCCCAACTCTCGCTAGAACTCAGTCATACCTCAATCAAAATCGGAATAAAATCACAAGAATTTCTGTAACAAAATCCAAAACTTAAAACGAAACTTATTTACATTTCTGTCTCAAAAGGGAGTTCAACCATTGAATATACAAAGGTTCTCAATTCCTCATACATCCAGCCCATGCCAAGCGCTAGGGCGAGAACCATTACAAAAGAAATGAAAGAACTAGACCAAGCTAGTCTGTACCGAGCTCTCGTCCTTGCCCGCCTTCCTCTGTTAAGGAAAACAAAACTAAAGGATAATAACACATTCATTAAAAGGATACGGGCTCACAGGGAGCCATGCTTTCGTTCGTTCATTCGTTCTCCTGACATTTCCCCTTATTCCTCCAATCGTTTGAAAATGCATTTTTTGTAAATAAAACCCTCGTTAATTCGTTCGTTTCATTGTATTCACCCCCTCCTGGACATTGGCCAGGCTCCACCAATCTACAAGGTAATACTCGAGTATACCAACGTTCACACCCAGGGTCACCATATCACCCAACCGAGTCCGCTTCTGGCTCGAGTCGATCGGTAAAGAAGGGTAGGGCCCAGTTCAGCCAAACGGCTTACATTCATGCGCAACTAGCATTTAATCATTGAAAATTTCACATTTATTTAGGTCGAGTGCGATAAAGTACACACTCGCCTAGAAAACTCATTTGAACAATCATTGAAAGCACTTAATACATTATCAATCAATAATAACAAGCCAATAAGCAAAGGAAATATAACAAACAAGGAACACTCACCTATATACGCAAAACAACGTGCAAAATATCCTTCCGGATATTATCTTTAGACACCAAGAAAACCAAAGATTAAACAAGAAAGAATATTACAGCTCATCTAACACAAACAATTAGGTGAAATCAAAGAACTCGACAATTGATGAGTAGAACGTATAAAAGACTTTAAAGTGAAACGAGGACATTTGGACCCGTGAACAAAAATAACTAGGGTTTCATAGTCGAAACGTAAAACCCAACTCAAAAGGGTTATAAGATTTTCCAATGGAAACACTTGAACCAAAGACAAGTCGGAATCCAACTAGATAGGCTAAGAAATATTGATTTTGGGATCGTTTATATGGTTCAAAATCATCTCATATTCAAGTAGATATTATAGACTAAATGTCTTAATGAAATTCATGTAAAAGGGAGGACAAAATACCCAAGAAAACCCTAAACCGCTCCTTTTTATTTGGTAAGCGTAGGCAAACATTTGGAGTTTCCAATTGAAGAAGGATCATGTTTTAAGATGGAAAACGGTCATAGTATTTGCCAAACGAAAATATACAAATTCAAATAGAAACTTAGCCCTCGAGCGAAAATTTGGGCAGCACGCCTTTGTATTTACCTATTTTTCCAGCTGTGAGAACCCGTAAAAACCCTAATTTTTTTTCCGAGGGTTTTATTTCCTTTAATTGCATGTTTTTTGCATTTTCTGGCTTAGGAATATTTCTTGGTGGATTTTATGAGTAATTATAGTTTTTAGATGATTTTTCTAGTATTGGAGAGTTTTTGAAAAATTAAGAATATATAATGGACGTGGGACCCACTAGTGCGAAAAGTTCGGAAAAATTCGGCCAATAAGGTTAAGTTTCGGATACTGTGTAAAATTTATCGGGTGTTAAGAGATAAGTAGAGTGTGTGAAATGATTGATGTGAGAGAGAAAAGAAAGGATAGGAATGCATTAATGGTAGTGCCAAGTGTCACCATGACATTGGTTGGACTTTATGATTTACTATTCACTATTTTGACCTTTTGACTAATTGAGTAAATATCTCAAAAAATTGCTCAAAAATTCACCACTGTCTTCGACCTCTTGGCCGGCCCTCTCACTAAGAAAAGGAAAGAAAACTTCTTCAATTGTCAAGCTTCCATTTAGCTCAATCTTCCAAATCAAGTACATAAATTAGTTTTTACTCCATAAGTTCCTTCCATTAGGTGCTAGTAAGTTGATTGGTGAAGCTTTTTGGAGAACTTAAGGTGTCCAACATCTTCCTCTCTCTTGTTTACTTGGTAAGTGGTGATTGACTACCCTCCTATACCTTATGAAGCTTAAGTTATGCTTATTAGTGATTAGAGTGCTGAAATTTCTGGTTTTTATCTTGGTTTGAAGTGATTTGGTGAAGTTTTTATTTTATTGATGATTTTTCTGGTTTAATTGGATTATGATGGTGTGGTTGTTTATGATGATTGGAAATGGCCTAGAATGACTCTAGTAGGTGTGAATTAGTGATAATTGCAACCAATTTTGGGTTTGGATTGAAAAATGAAAAGTTAGGGTTCATAAACCCCTAATTCTGTCCGGTTTTGGATCATAGGGATAGAGACCGAATTGGACTTTGCTAAAAACATGAAATTTGTAGGTATTGATGAGTTGGAAGTGCCTGCAAAATTTCAGATCATTTGGATTAGTGTAGAGTGAGATATGTCGATTTTACTGTTGCTGTTCTGGGTTGATCAGAATGCGCAAACTGCACTTGTAATTGGCCATTTTGACTGGAATTGGTTTGGATTTTGTTGTTGGTGTCTTCTGATGAAATGTAGCCGGATATCTTAGCTATCATATTCCTTTGGAATCAATGCATTTGGACTTGTGTAGACTGAAATAGACTAATTACAGCATAGTGCGATTTGGGAACCTGCAATTACGGTTCTGGTTTGGTATTCTGCATTTCTGACCTAGTTGTGCTGAGATTTGGAATGAGTGGCCTTCTACATTGTTGTAGCCCTGTCTTTTAGCTTTGAGATGGTGGGTCTTACACCCTAATCCGATAAGCGTAGCGCATTTTGTGCCATTACCGCATTAGGAGGTCAAAACTGTTTTTGTTGTTGGAACAAATGAGTTACATTTCCTGATTTTCTGGTTTGCTATAATGCTTGAATATGTTTGCAAAACCCTATTGGGGTTGTGATTGGCATTGCTTTATGACTCGTTATCGAGTCTCATTGTACTTGCTTACGTGTTCTAGGGCGTGACGGTGATTCACGACATTCTCCTGACGGAAGTGCATGAAATAGCACTTAATTGATTGGTGAGTATACTACTCACTTAATTGTTACAATGTGGCTTTGTTATATGTGTATTTGATGCCTTGAAGGCTTACTTGGCTATTGGAATTGATAGAGGTGAGGGTGTACTTAACCGCCCTCACCCCTTGTGATCTCATTCATGACTGTTTACCGTTTACTGAAATTACTGCAATGGATATATGAGACATTGAATTCCTTCCATGAAAAACTGATTTGGTGTCGTTTGGACGAATATCCAACGGCCTTACTGTATTACTGAGCTCAACCTCGTTGGTGGTCAATTGAATCGAGCCGGCGAGGGCTTGGTCGTGAAAATTGACTTGCCACGGGGACTGTACTGGGGAACCTTGTAGTAATGAGACTCTTGGTTCCGGTATACTCGAGTATTACCAAAAGCTACTGAATTGGAGTGCGGGCCCGATTGGGGTATGTTTGGTGGAAGGAATGGAGTGAAGTGAGGTCTACGGTCGGGTATTCTTAAACATTGACGGAGGGTCAATGAGGTTGGATCAAGATTGCAAGCGTGGAAATGGGCTCTTGAGAGCCGTCCGTATCCTTTCACTGATTTGATTTACTTCTTATTTGCATACTTGAACTGAACGGTTACACTTATGTGATTTTAGATGCTTATGTGGTAGTAACTCACTGAGCTTTAGCTCACTCCATTCCATTTGTTTTCCTTACAGGAAAATGACTATTTTGGGAAAGGTTGTGCTAGTTGGTTGCCAAGTTGAGCATGTAAATGTGTTTTTGAATAGCTCCTTGAGAGTGAAAACCCTAAGTGTTTTGTTTCCCACCAATGGTTGGTTTGTAATTGACTATTTGCACATGTATGGACTAGTTGGATATTTTGGTATGCCGTTTGGCTTGTAAACGTTGTATTTCAATGTACATATGTTTGGTTGATATTTGGTTGAATTTCGGATCAACTCGTATTTCAAACGGCAAAAGAAAATTTTGGCTACTCTCGGCCTAGTATCCGGATTCTGACGTGGCCGGTACTGTTCATCATCGGCTTCGATTTTCGTTTTCATTTTTTTTTATTTGTGATTTTGGCTTGTTTACGCGCGTGAGTATGTTCCGGGACGTATTAGATCGACGTGAACTGATCCGTAGTCCTGGCGAGAGCTGGGCAGGCAGTCCGCTAACCCCTTTGGTTCGCCTTAGGGGAAAGTGGGGCTGTTACAAGTGGTATCAGAGCCACTTCGCGTGGTCTCTGCGCGAAGTGAGACTGGGCCAAGTGGTGTTGTGGTCCTAATTTCATGAATATGTCTAAGTGATCGTTTGAGCGCAAGTTATGAACCGGGCATGTGATAAGTGTACGAATCATTATCATAGGACTGGAGGAAGCTAGGTATGTATGTCGGGTAGGAATCTTTAATAAGGATGGTTTACTCTTGGGACCGGCCGGCTCGAGATGTGAATTATCTTAGACGAGATTCTTGCGCCCGGATACGAAAGATATGAGGGCCTAGGTTAGAAAGGATTTGGTGAACTAGAAAGGCGATTCTATGGAACTTCGTGTGGTTTGTTCGGGTGTGGTTAAGCGTGATCGACCTTAATTAAGATATAAATATTTGGACGAAGCCCTAGAAGGGAAAAAGCTTTTCGTGAGTTCTTTTGCACTTGTGACCTAGGTGTCTATAGTACTTTTGGAGGACCCCTTTTGTTTCATGGAATGTGTGACAGCCCCACCTTCCCCTAAGGCGAACCAAAGGGGTTAGCGGACTGCCTGCCCAGCTCTCGCCAGGACTAACGGTACAGTTTACGTCGTTCTATTACGTTCCGAAACATACCAAAGCGCGCAAACAAGTCAAAATCACTAAATAAAAAAAAACGAAAATCGAAGCCGGAATGAATCGTGCAGGACACGTCAGAATCCGGCCGGAATCTGGCCGGATACAAGGCCGAGAGCAATCCAAAATTTTTCCAAAATCCTTCCTAATCCGGTCGGTAATCCGGCCAGTTTCTAGCCGGATTCGGTCCTGTTCGTTCCCGCCAAATTTTTTTCCTTCTCCGTTTGAAATGCGTCTAGATCCGAAATCCATCCAATCATCAACCAAACATATATATACATTGAAATTCAACTTTTACAACCATAGTGGCATGCCAAAAACCATTTATCATGAATATACATACTCGGTTTGCCAATCAAAGAAAATGAACCCAATACACAATAGGGTTTCATTCAACAAGCTAAACAAAAGCCATTTACACTAGCTCAACTTGGCAATCGACTATCCAAATCAGTCCCAAAAGTAATTATATCCCTGTAAGGAAAACAAATGGAACGGGATGAGCTAAAGCCCAGTGAGTTACTACCACATAAGCAGTAAAGATCACATAAGCATAATCTTTCATTTCAAGTACACACTTAAGAAGTAAACAAGTCGGTAAAAGGATACGGATGGCTCTCAAGAGCCCGTTTCCACGCTTACATTCTTGACCCAATCTCATTGACCCTCCGTCAATGTTTAAGAATACCCGACCGTAGATCTCACTTCACTCCATTCCTTCCACCCAACATACCCCAATCGGGCCCGCACTCCAATTCAATAGCTTTTGGTAATACTCGAGTATACCGGAACCAAGAGTCTCATTACTACAAGGTTCCTCAGTACAGTCCCCGTGGTATGTCACTTATCACGACCAAGCCCTTGCCGGCTCGATCCAAATGACCACCAAACGGGGTTGAGCTCAGTAATACAGTGAGGTCGTTGGACATCGTCCAAACAACACCAAATCAGTTTTCCAAGATTGCAATTCAATAACTCATATAGCCAGTGCAGTATTTCAGTATAACAGTAAGCAGTCATGAATGAAATCACAAGGGGTGAGGGCGGTCAAGTACACCCTCACCTCAATCACTTCCAATAACCAATTAAGCCTTCAAGGCATCAAATACACATAGAGCAAAGCCATATTATAACAAGTAAGTGAGTAGTATACTCACCAAGTGAGAAAGTGGTGTTTCATACACCGAGGTCACCAAGACGTCGTGAGCTACCGTCACGCCCTAGAATCACGCAACAAATGCAATGAGACTCGATAACGAGTCGTATAGCAATGCTGAACACAACCCCAATAGGGTTTCATATGCATGTACAAGCATAATAGCAAACCAGAAATTAAGAAAGGGCTTGAACTTAAGCCTTCATAGGAAAACCGGTTTTGACGTCATAATGCGGTAATGGTACAACTCTCACTACAACTATCGATTGGGGGTGTAAGACCCACCGTTTCGAAGCTATGGAACAGGGTTACAATAATGTAGAAGACCACGCAATCCAGTTCCTAACACAACTTAGTCAAAAGTGCCAAATACTAAACCAGAATCACCAAAACAGGTTTGCAAAACACAGAAAACTGTAATTGGTATATCTCAGTCCATACAAGTCCAAATGCCGAAATTCCAAAGGCATATGTTAGCTAAGACATTCAGCTACATTTCATCAGAAGACACCAACTTCAAAATCCAAACCAATTCCAGTCAAAAGGGCCAATTACTAACGCAGTTTTCGCATTCTGATCAAAACAGAACAGCTACAGTAAAAACGGCATAACTCACTCTACACTCATCCAAATGACCTGATATTTTACAGGCACCTCAAATACATCAATACCTACAACTTTAATGTTTTGAGGAAAGTCTAATTCGGCCTCTAACCCAGTGATCTAAAACCGGACAGAATTGGGATTTTATGAACCCTAACTTTCCATTTTTCACACCAAATCCAAAATTGATTGCATTTAACCACAATTCACACTCACTAGAGTCATTTCCAACCATTACAATTCATCATACAAGGCCCCAACATCAAGATCATATTAAACCCGAAAAATTCCCAATAAAATAAAAACTTCACCAAAACAAGCCAAATCAAGAGATAAATCACATTTTCAAACACTCAAGCCACTTCTAAGCATCATATAACCATTATTAGAGGTAGTAGGGTGTTCAAGCAACACTTACCAAGAAATCAAGAGAGAGAGGGATTGTGGACACCTTTGCTCTTCAAACAAACTTCACTACAACCCTTACTAGCACTAGAAGGTAAGGTTTTATGGAGTGAAATCTAACTAAACACTTGATTTGGTGGATTTTGGACCAATTGGAAGCTTGAAGTTGACGAAGTTTCTTCTTTCTTCTTGCTAGAAGGGCCGGCCAACACAAGGTAAGAAAATGGTGTTTTTTTGTGAATTTTTTGGAATATTTACTTAAGTGGTCAAAAGTGAAAAAAAATTGTCAAAAGGTGAATAGTGTTTCTTAAGTCACAACCAACCATATTGTGACACTTGTCACAATCATTAATGCATTCTTATCTTTCTTTTTCCCTCTCACATCAATCACTTCACACATTCCACTTATCTCTTAACACCCGATAAATTTTACACAGTATCCGAAACTTAACCTTATTGGCCGAATTTTTCCGAACTTTTCGCACTAGTGGGTCCCACGTCCGATATACGTTCTTAATTTCTCAAAATCCATTCGATACTAGAAAAATCATCTAAAAACTATAATTGCTCATAAAATCCACCAGGTAAATATTTCTAAGCCAGAAAATGCAAAAATTATGCAATTAAGGGAACTAAAACCCTAGGAAAATATTAGGGTTTTTACGGGTTCTCACACTCTCTCCCCCTTAAAAGAATTTCGTCCTCGAAATTCCTTATCATTGATTACTCCGGGATTAAATTGAGCACTATACTTAGCCAATAGACCGGTATCCCTTCACTGGTCAGGTTTAGTAAATTATTACCTTCCACGTCCTCTAAGGGGTCAAAGACTTGATGTTGTTCTAAGGAGTACACCCGAGAAGACACGTTCGATCCATCCTTGTCCCCCTTCGACTGGTCAGGGTGGGTCGTGGTTGGTGGCAGAGTCCCTTGCCTCTCGCGCAGGCGAGCTGGACAGTTAGCAATTTGATGTTCGGCACTCCCACAGAGCAAGCATTTTCCTCCTTTCCTCCAGCAATTGTCCTCCGAGTGGTTTAATTTTCCGCAATACCCGCAGGGTCCGCGTGCTGCAGAAGCTGAGCCTCCTCTTGACGGCCTCTCTGGTGACATTTCCGGCATCCTCACTCCTCCCGTTCCCCGCCCAAATTTGGGAGGGATACTTTCATCCTCCAGTCCCGAATTGTTTCCAGGAAATCCTCTCTTTTTTGCCTGAAAGTTTTTCACCTGGAGCCTAGCATTCTCTACCCGTTGTGCCTTTTCCACTGCTTCACTGAAGGCGTTAATTTGGGCTGCCGCGAGGTCCTTCTGGATTTCTACGTTCAGGCCCTGGACAAATCGCCGTATTCTTCGTTGCTCGGTCAAGATCAACTCAGGCGCAAACTTGGATAAACGGGTAAATTGACTCTCATATTCCGCCACAGTTTGAGCCCCTTGGCGGAGCCTAATGAACTCGTCCTCCTTCCTCTCCTGGACTAGAGGAGGGAAAAATTTTGCATTAAATTCTCGGATGAAGTTCACTCAAGTCCTCGGCGTCTGCTCCCGTTCCCATTTCTGCCTAATTACATTCCACCAGGAACGGGCCGCTCCCTCAAGTTGAAACACGGCGAAAGTCACCTGCCGTTCATCGGGGTAGTGTAGGGCTGCAAATATGTCAACCATCTTTTCAAGCCATCTCTCAGCAACGTCCGGGTCAGGTTCCCCAACAAACTTCGGCGGGGCAAACTTTTGGAAACGTTCGAGAGCTCTATCTTCGCTCTCGACATGGTTACCAGGGTTTCCAGGGTTAGGGTTTGGGTTTTGGCCCTGTTGTTGCACTACTTGTGCGAGTAAGTTTGTCATTTGCTGCATAGCAGCAGCTATCTGAAAATTGGGGTCTATTTGAGGTGCAGGATCGGTTCCAGTAGAGGTTTCCCCCGTTCCCCTAACCGGTGTAGGTTGTCTAGTTCTGCGTCCACGGCCTCGACCACTCCGAGTGCCTTCCATCAATCTAAGTCAATCTGGGTCACCAAATAAATATACTGTTAAAGGGCACCTAACCCTCCTTTCCGTAGTACCAGACAGGAACAATGAAACAAGAATAAACAACTCAAACATTTACTGTGAAGAGCATTTAAACACATAACACGTATACATAGATCACATAACCAGGTTAAGCAATCATACGGAACAGTCAGTCAAGTACATATGAAGTCATTGCATGAAACAATAGGGTCTTCCAAAAGTACTATAGACACCTAGGTCACAAGTACAAAAGGACTCACGAAAAGCTTTTCCCCTTCTAGGGCTTCGTCCAAATATTTATATCTTAATCAAGGTCGATCACGCTTAACCACCCGAACAAACCACACGAAGTTCCATAGAATCGCCTTTCTAGTTCACCAAATCCTTTCTAACCTAGGCCTTCATATCTTTCGTATCCGGGCGCGAGAATCTCGTCTAAGATAATTCACATCTCGAGCCGGCCGGTCCCAAGAGTAAACCATCCTTATTAAAGATTCCTACCCGACATACACACCTAACTTCCTCGAGTCCCATGATAATGATTCGTACACTTATTACATGCCCGGTTCATAACTTATGCTCAAACGAGCACTTAGACATATTCACGAATTTAGGACCACAACACCACTTGGCCCAGTCTCACTCCGCGCAGAGACCACGCGACGTGGCTCTGATACCACTTGTGACAGCCCCACCTTCCCCTAAGGCGAACTAAAGGGGTTAGCGGACTGCCTGCCCAGCTCTCGCCAGGACTAACGGTACAGTTTACGTCGTTCTATTACGTTCCGAAACATACCAAAGCGCGCAAACAAGTCAAAATCACTAAATAAAAAAAACGAAAATCGAAGCCGGAATGAATAGTGCAGGACACGTCAGAATCCGGCCGGAATCTGGCCGGATATCCGGCCAGATTCTCGGCCGGATACAAGGCCGAGAGCAATCCAAAATTTTTCCAAAATCCTTCCTAATCCGGCCGGCAATCCGGCCAGTTTCTGGCCGGATTCCTGGCCGGATTCGGTCCTGTTCATTCCCGCCAAATTTTTTTCCTTCTCCGTTTGAAATGCGTCTAGATCCGAAATCCATCCAATCATCAACCAAACATATATATACATTGAAATTCAACTTTTACAACCATAGTGGCATGCCAAAAACCATTTATCATGAATATACATACTCGGTTTGCCAATCAAAGAAAATGAACCCAATACACAATAGGGTTTCATTCAACAAGCTAAACAAAAGCCATTTACACTAGCTCAACTTGGCAATCGACTATCCAAATCAGTCCCAAAAGTAATTATATCCCTGTAAGGAAAACAAATGGAACGGGATGAGCTAAAGCCCAGTGAGTTACTACCACATAAGCAGTAAAGATCACATAAGCATAATCTTTCATTTCAAGTACACACTTAAGAAGTAAACAAGTCGGTAAAAGGATACGGATGGCTCTCAAGAGCCCGTTTCCACGCTTACATTCTTGACCCAATCTCATTGACCCTCCGTCAATGTTTAAGAATACCCGACCGTAGATCTCACTTCACTCCATTCCTTCCACCCAACATACCCCAATCGGGCCCGCACTCCAATTCAATAGCTTTTGGTAATACTCGAGTATACCGGAACCAAGAGTCTCATTACTACAAGGTTCCTCAGTACAGTCCCCGTGGTATGTCACTTATCACGACCAAGCCCTTGCCGGCTCGATCCAAATGACCACCAAACGGGGTTGAGCTCAGTAATACAGTGAGGTCGTTGGACATCGTCCAAACAACACCAAATCAGTTTTCCAAGATTGCAATTCAATAACTCATATAGCCAGTGCAGTATTTCAGTATAACAGTAAGCAGTCATGAATGAAATCACAAGGGGTGAGGGCGGTCAAGTACACCCTCACCTCAATCACTTCCAATAACCAATTAAGCCTTCAAGGCATCAAATACAAATAGAGCAAAGCCATATTATAACAAGTAAGTGAGTAGTATACTCACCAAGTGAGAAAGTGGTGTTTCATACACCGAGGTCACCAAGACGTCGTGAGCTACCGTCACGCCCTAGAATCACGCAACAAATGCAATGAGACTCGATAACGAGTCGTATAGCAATGCTGAACACAACCCCAATAGGGTTTCATATGCATGTACAAGCATAATAGCAAACCAGAAATTAAGAAAGGGCTTGAACTTAAGCCTTCATAGGAAAATCGGTTTTGACGTCATAATGCGGTAATGGTACAACTCTCACTACAATTATCGGTTGGGGGTGTAAGACCCACCGTTTCGAAGCTATGGAACAGGGCTACAATAATGTAGAAGACCACTCAATCCAGTTCCTAACACAACTTAGTCAAAAGTGCCAAATACTAAACCAGAATCACCAAAACAGGTTTGCAAAACACAGAAAACTGTAATCGGTATTTCTCAGTCCATACAAGTCCAAATACCGAAATTCCAAAGGCATATGTTAACTACGACATTCAGCTACATTTCATCAGAAGACACCAACTTCAAAATCCAAACCAATTCCAGTCAAAAGGGCCAATTACTAACGCAGTTTTCGCATTCTGATCAAAACAGAACAGCTACAGTAAAAACGACATAACTCACTCTACACTCATCTAAATGACCTGAAATTTTACAGGCACCTCAAACACATCAATACCTACAACTTTCATGTTTTGATCAAAGTCTAATTCGGCCTCTAACCCTGTGATCTAAAACCGGACAGAATTGGGATTTTATGAACCCTAACTTTCCATTTTTCACACCAAATCCAAAATTGATTGCATTTAACCACAATTCACACTCACTAGAGTCATTTCCAACCATTACAATTCATCATACAAGCCCCCAACATCAAGATCATATTAACCCAGAAAAATTCCCAATAAAATAAAAACTTCACCAAAACAAGCCAAATCAAGAGATAAATCACATTTTCAAACACTCAAGCCACTACTAAGCATCATATAACCATTATTAGAGGTAGTAGGGTGTTCAAGCAACACTTACCAAGAAATCAAGAGAGAGAGGGATTGTGGACACCTTTGCTCTTCAAACAAACTTCACTACAACCCTTACTAGCACTAGAAGGTAAGGTTTTATGGAGTGAAATCTAACTAAACACTTGATTTGGTGGATTTTGGACCAATTGGAAGCTTGAAGTTGATGAAGTTTCTTCTTTCTTCTTGCTAGAAGGGCCGGCCAACACAAGGTAAGAAAATGGTGTTTTTTTGTGAATTTTTGGAATATTTACTTAAGTGGTCAAAAGTCAAAAAAAAATTGTCAAAAGGTGAATAGTGTTTCTTAAGTCACAACCAACCATATTGTGACACTTGTCACAATCATTAATGCATTCTTATCTTTCTTTTTCCCTCTCACATCAATCACTTCACACATTCCACTTATCTCTTAACACCCGATAAATTTTACACAGTATCCGAAACTTAACCTTATTGGCCGAATTTTTCCGAACTTTTCGCACTAGTGGGTCCCACGTCCGATATACGTTCTTAATTTCTAAAAACCCATTCGATACTAGAAAAATCATCTAAAAACTATAATTGCTCATAAAATCCACCAGGTAAATATTTCTAAGCCAGAAAATGCAAAAAATATGCAATTAAGGGAACTAAAACCCTAGGAAAATATTAGGGTTTTTACGGGTTCTCACAGAATGACTTCGTATGTACTTGACTGCCTGTTCCGTATAATTGCTTAACCTGGTTATGTGATCTATGTATACGTGTTATGTGTTTAAATGCTCTTCGCGGTAATTGTTTGAGTTACTTATTCTTGTTTTATTGTTCCTGTCTGGTGCTACGGAAGGAAGGGTTAGGTGCCCTTTAACAGTGTATTTATTTGATGACCTAGATTGACTTAGATTGATGGAAGGCACCCGAAGTGGTCGAGGCCGTGGACGCAGGGGTAGGCAACCCACACCGGTTAGGGGTACGGGGGAAACCTCTACTGGACCCAATCTGGAACCGCAAGTAAACCCTAATGTGCAAATAGCTGCTGCTATGCAGCAAATGACAAACCTGCTAGCACAAGTAGTGCAGCAACAAGCCCAGAACCCAAACCTTAACCCTGGAAACCTCGGAAACCCTGGCCATCATATCGAGAGCGAAGATAGAGCTCTCGAACGTTTTCAAAAGTTCGCTCCGCCAAAGTTTGTTGGGAGACCCGACCCGGACGTTGCCGAGAGGTGGCTTGAAAAGATGGTTGACATATTTGCAGTCCTATACTACTCTGACGAACGGCAAGTGACTTTTGCCGTGTTCCAGCTTGAGGGGGCAGCCCGTTCCTGGTGGAACGTAATTCGGCAGAAGTGGGAACGAGAACAGACACCTAGGACTTGGGTGAACTTCATCAGAGAGTTCAATGCGAAGTTTTTCCCTCCTCTAGTTCAGGAGAGGAAGGAAGACGAGTTCATTCGACTCCGCCAAGGAGCTGAAACTGTGGCGGAATATGAGAGCCAATTCACCCGCCTATCTAAATTCGCGCCCGAACTCATCATGACCGAGCAACGAAGAATACGGCGATTTGTCCAGGGGCTGAACGTAGAAATCCAGAAGGACCTCGCGGCAGCCCAAATTAACGCCTTCAGCGAAGCAGTGGAGAAGGCACAACGAGTAAAGAATGCTAGGCTCCAGGTGAAAACCTTTCAGGCAAAAAAGAGAGGATTTTCTGGAAGTAGTTCGGGGCAGGAGGATGGAAGTACCCCTCCCAAGTTTGGACGAGGAACGGGAGGAGTAAGGATGTCGGGAGTGTCACAAGAGAGCCCGTCAAGAGGTGGCTCGGTTTCTGTAGCACGCGGACCCTGCGGGTATTGCGGAAAATTAAACCACTCGGAGGACAATTGCTGGAGGAAAGGAGGAAAATGCTTGCTCTGTGGGAGTGCCGAACATCAAATTGCTAACTGTCCAGCTCGCCTGCGCGAGCGGCAAGGGACTCTGCCACCAACTACGACCAACCCTGCCCAGCCGAAGGGGGACAAGGATGGATCGAAAGTGTCCTCTCGGGTGTACTCCTTAGAACAACATCAAGTCTTTGACCCCTTAGAGGACGTGGAAGGTAATAATTTACTGAACCTGGCCAGTGAAGGGGTACCGATCTGTTAGCTAAGTATAGTGCTCAATTTAATCCCGGAGTAATCAATGATAAGGAATTTCGAGGACGAAATTCTTTTAAGGGGGAGAGAGTGTGAGAACCCGTAAAAACCCTAATTTTTTTTCCGAGGGTTTTATTTCCTTTAATTGCATGTTTTCTGCATTTTCTGGCTTAGGAATATTTCTTGGTGGATTTTATGAGTAATTAGAGTTTTTAGATGATTTTTCTAGTATTGGAGAGTTTTTGAAAAATTAAGAATATATAATGGACGTGGGACCCACTAGTGCGAAAAGTTCGGAAAAATTCGGCCAATAAGGTTAAGTTTCGGATAGTGTGTAAAATTTATCGGGTGTTAAGAGATAAGTAGAGTGTGTGAAATGATTGATGTGGGAGAGAAAAGAAAGGATAGGAATGCATTAATGGTAGTGCCAAGTGTCACCATGACATTGGTTGGACTTTATGATTTACTATTCACTATTTTGACCTTTTGACTAATTGAGTAAATATCTCAAAAAATTGCTCAAAAATTCACCATTGTCTTCAACCTCTTGGCCGGCCCTCTCACTAAGAAAAGGAAAGAAAACTTCTTCAATTGTCAAGCTTCCATTTAGCTCAATCTTCCAAATCAAGTACATAAATTAGTTTTTACTCCATAAGTTCCTTCCATTAGGTGCTAGTAAGTTGATTGGTGAAGCTTTTTGGAGAACTTAAGGTGTCCAACATCTTCCTCTCTCTTGTTTACTTGGTAAGTGGTGATTGACTACCCTCCTATACCTTATGAAGCTTAAGTTATGCTTATTAGTGATTAGAGTGCTGAAATTTCTGGTTTTTATCTTGGTTTGAAGTGATTTGGTGAAGTTTTTATTTTATTGATGATTTTTCTGGTTTAATTGGATTATGATGGTGTGGTTGTTTATGATGATTGGCAATGGCCTAGAATGACTCTAGTAGGTGTGAATTAGTGATAATTGCAACCAATTTTGGGTTTGGATTGAAAAATGAAAAGTTAGGGTTCATAAACCCCTAATTCTGTCCGGTTTTGGATCATAGGGTTAGAGACCGAATTGGACTTTGCTAAAATTGAGTTGATGAGTTGGTATCATAGGGTTGTTTCATGAAAAGTAGGTATTGATGAGTTGGAAGTGCCTGCAAAATTTCAGATCATTTGGATTAGTGTAGAGTGAGATATGTCGATTTTACTGTTGCTGTTCTGGGTTGATCAGAATGCGCAAACTGCACTTGTAATTGGCCATTTTGACTGGAATTGGTTTGGATTTTGTTGTTGGTGTCTTCTGATGAAATGTAGCCGGATATCTTAGCTATCATATTCCTTTGGAATCAATGCATTTGGACTTGTGTAGACTGAAATAGACTAATTACAGCATAGTGCGATTTGGGAACCTGCAATTACGGTTCTGGTTTGGTATTCTGCATTTCTGACCTAGTTGTGCTGAGATTTGGAATGAGTGGCCTTCTACATTGTTGTAGCCCTGTCTTTTAGCTTTGAGATGGTGGGTCTTACACCCTAATCCGATAAGCGTAGCGCATTTTGTGCCATTACCGCATTAGGAGGTCAAAACTGTTTTTGTTGTTGGAACAAATGAGTTACATTTCCTGATTTTCTGGTTTGCTATAATGCTTGAATATGTTTGCAAAACCCTATTGGGGTTGTGATTGGCATTGCTTTATGACTCGTTATCGAGTCTCATTGTACTTGCTTACGTGTTCTAGGGCGTGACGGTGATTCACGACATTCTCCTGACGGAAGTGCATGAAATAGCACTTAATTGATTGGTGAGTATACTACTCATGTTGACCTTGGTCGATCAATCCTTGGTTTTGATGATTAACAAACCAAAATGTAGATTTGGGCTAATGTTTTTATGTGAGTGATTTGTTGGAATAGATTCTTGTGGCATAAAAGAAGAAGCAACAACAGGGCACTCATGTCGGACGCTATCGGACGTCCGAAAGGATGAAGAACATCAAGAAGGAAACTCTGTCGGACGCTCGTGAGGAAGCATCGGACGTCCGGAAGGATCGGACGCACGCCTCGGACGCACATCGATCGCATCGGACGTCCGAGAAATTTCGCAAAGATTTGATGACTCTCTGACGACGTTCGGACGCAGGGTTCGGACGTCCGACAGGTGGTTTGGACGCAGGGTTCGGACGTCCGACAGGTGGTTTGGACGCAGGGTTCGGACGTTCGACAGGTGGTTCGGACGTCCGACAGGCCAACGGCTAGTTTTGACAGCATTTAATATTTGACCGTTGGAGAGCCTTTTGGAGCCATTTCTCACCTTCTATAAAAACCCCAAAGCACAAGAAGACAAGTGACTTTTGCCAACACAAAATACAAGCTTACAAGTGAGATTTTTGAGTAGAAAGATTCTTTGTTGGTTGTATAAGGGGTTGGGAAAGTTGGGTTGTGAGGTTGCTGAAGTGAAGGTTACTCTCCAGGAGGAGCAAAACCTTGGTGAAGGTGAACCTATCACTTGAAGTGGTAAAACCTTGGTGAAGGTTGCCTCATTTGTATAAAATAGTTCTTAATTGGGTGAGTGATCTTTCAAGTGTAGGTTGTTGAGGGTTAACTAGAATAGTTGTAAAACTCCTTGGCTCAACCAAAGTGTGTTTGGGGTGAGGAAGGAGTGAGCATTCACTTGTACATCTTGGTTAGCATCACCATCAATTGAAGAGGCTATTGGATTGATATTTGGTTTGCATTTCTTATCTTTTCTCTTTAATTAAGTTTTCTTTATTGTGCTTAAATTTGATATATCTTTGTGCATCATTGTGAATTTGTTTGTACTCATTGGGTTGCACCAGGCCTTACAATTGGTATCAGAGCTTGGTCTCTTTTGATCAAGCTTAACCGCTTAGAGTAAAGATCATGGCAACCATAAAAGTTTCTTTTTTAGAAGGGCAATCTATTGATAGACCACCTATGTTTAATGGTTCTCATTTTAGCATGTGGAAACAAAGAATGATGATTTTCTTACAATCCGTTTATATTGAATTATGGTATGTGGTAGAAGATGGTCCTTATGAAGCTAGAATAGTTGACTCCACCACCAATTTGAATAGATTAAAGACTAGACAAGAATTGAATGAAAAAGACAAGAGATACCTTTCTTTGAATGCCAAGGCCATGTGTATATTGTACAATGCATTAGACAGATTTGACGGGTTTTGCGTAACGGACACATCCGAAGCTACGCTCATCGGATTGGGATGTAATTTATACCATTTCGAAACTAAGACAGGGGGATACAATTTTGATGAAGACCACTTAGTCCAAATTCCAGTGTAACCTAGTCAAATTCCCAATTCCCAGAACCAAGTTCCAACTAATCGGCTAATTAACCATACTACCTTTAAATGGCCATATCGCAGGCTACCAAAGTCCGTTTAAGGCGTTCTTGGAGGCATTGAAAAGCTAAGACAAAGGCCTACAACTTTTATGAAGACCAATCAGTCCAGTTTGTGGCGACCCCACTTCCCCCTAAGGCGAACCAAAGGGTTGGCGGGCCGTCTGCCCAGCTCTCGCCAGGACTCACGCAAGCATTCTAACCCAAAACCTTTTGAAGAATAACCTAATCTATTACAAAACAATTCCTCCGAAGTAGGCCGTCACTAAAACCACATTAACTTCAGAGATAGCAGTAATTTAGAATAGCCAAACGACGGCTCCTAAACATTTCACGCGTTGCGAACTGCGGAATAGAATCGTACCGTCCCAACTAAGAAAAAAAATTCATACAACAAAATACAACAATCAAGCCAAGCATCCAAATTAAGGTTTACACATTTTCCAGCTTCAAGTGGCAATCCAAAATAAAAAGTACATTATCCAAATTAAACACATTACAGCCCACAAAAGTAGTCATAGTACTCAGATACATCCCAAAAAGAAAACATGAGTAAGTCTCAAAGCTTTCAACTTCCAGAGCCTGTTAAGGAAAACAAATAAACGTGGGGTGAACTAAAGCTCAGTGGTGCCCCAAAACATGCATCTAAATAAACAAATAGCAAGAAGCAATATTGACTAAGGTAACCAAGTAGGAAAGCGGGTAACATCACAATGTAGGATACAGGGGCTCTCAGGAGCCAATTTCCTCGCTTGATCACCATTCATCGTAGTTGACCCTCCGTCAACTCTCACTACTTATAGTCCATGTAGATCCTCTCATTTTACTCCTAACCCGTCACCGTTCTTACCCGTGTCCCGGGCCCGAACACCGACTAAGGAAGCAGTATATTCGAGATATACCCTTAGAAAATTAGTCGAGGGATTCACCCAACGACGTTATGGTAGTTGGATTCAGAAGTCGAGGGATTCACCCAACGACGCAACTACATTTAGATTCATGGTAGTTGGATTCAGAAGTCGAGGGATTCACCCAACGACGCAACTACATTTAGATTCATGGATTCACGAGAAAATGATTCACGCAAGTCACCACTCGAACGGCTAGTGCGATAAAGTACACACTGCTCACTTCGATGGATCAAAAACTAGTTTTGTAAATTATCACATATTGAGTCAAGAAAGCACTTTAACCAAGTAAGCATAGAACAAGCAGGGACACTCACCAAGAGTGAAGTTCAGATATCAAGTTGGGAATCGAATTCCGCGTCCTCGCAATATCCTAAAAACCAAAATTTGAAACTATAAGTTCTCTATTCAATTTTTAAACTTATTCGTATAGGGAATTATCTAATATATTACTAGTTTACTTTCTCAAGTAATTTCAAAAATCTACTTAGGTTGAAACTTGACAAAAGTAGTAAAAATGTTTCTTATAGTTTTCCTTGAGATACTTTTCCTTAGAAAAGGGTAACTAGTATTATTTTCTTGAAACAATTCGACCATCCACTTAGGATTGAAATTTAGTAAAAGTAGGAAATGTTTTATATGGCTTTCCTTAAAAATATTTTTCTCTATACGAGTGCGGCTAGTACTATTTTATTTAGAATAAGTTTTCTTGCCGAGGAAGTTTTCTGCTATTTTTAGTTAAAGTCACTAAAATCTTGTATTTTGGAAATTTTCCTCTAGACAATTAGCCAGGGACAATTTTAAGGAAAGAAAAGGAAATAGATCAAGACTTAGGGTTTTAAAACTAGTGAAATCATTTTCTAAAAGTAATAAGGCTAGTTTACGCTTAAAGGAGAAATATCGAGTTGGCAAGGTTTAGAAAATCCCTACATGAAATTTCTAACTTTAACATACAGTGCTAAGTTTTATCGTACCATACTAGAGTGAAGATATATTTAAATAGCTTGCTTAAAAAAAAAAAAAACTTCTCAAGTCCACAGGACCAAAATGGATTCCTTACGATTCCGATTTACAAGCACATAATATTTCAGATTTGTCAATATAACCAACTCACATTTCAAATAGAAATATCACTAGGGCTTCGTCAATCATTAGCCCTAGGTTTCAACAGATTCAATTCTGATCAAGAATAAAACGAATGACCAAGGCTTCGTCAATCATTAGCACTTGGTTTTGGCAAGCTCATATCATATCTTAACTAAATCAAAATAAATGTAAGGCCTCCAAGCAATTCCAGCAATTAAATTTCATCACTCTTTAATACCTATAAAATCATTCAAATGGCCAAGAGCTTCGTCAATCATTAGCTCTGGACATCAAGCAATCACTTTCTACCACAATTCAAACAGAAATTCAACTCAAAACCAAGAGAAAAGTCACGACTAACTTAACTCTTAAATAACTCTAGTTCCACAAATCAAACAATTGTGAAAGTTATACTGTTGTAAAATAGATTTTTAGTACTATCACATCCCAGAAGACACTTTTCAGAGATTCAAATCACAAATAGGCCAAATGTTCGATCCAAGTCAAAATTCAGTTTCATGAAGAAACAGGACATTCAAGTAGGACAGCCTGCTTTGAGGAGTCATGGACAGCAGTACACATGGAGGAAAAATATGAAATTTCTACAGAACAAAGGCCCATGATTCTAGTTTCAAATGCCACTGACGGCACCTTAAACGGATTTTCCTACACCAAGATATAAGCATTTTACTGAGACTGGTCAGTAAAATCCGAAAATCTGAAAACTCATTTTTCACTTGTGAAAAACTCCTTTGTTAACACTAACTTCACATGCAGAGGATGGTTGTTAAGTTACAGAGTGTATTGTGCAATAATACGATATTTTCAGCCCAAAACAACATTTTTTTAGAACTAAAATTCGCCACAAGAAACCTGGAAAATTCCTTTACTATCTCTATCAACTTGCTTGAGAATTTTCTAGGTCTACACTTCAACATTTTTTATCAATTCAAACCACAATTCAAATGTTTCACATCAACATATCTTATAGAACTTTAAAACTACATATTCCAGGCATTTCCAACCATTATGCTTCAAAGAAAAATTTCAAAACCAAGCTGAGATTCCAACTCAACCTTCGGCTATCACAAAAGAAATTCTAGCCTTTATATCCCAACATTTTTGGTTCAATCTTTCAATATATCCAATATTTCATTGCTAAACAACTTAAAATTTACATCTCTTATGTATTACTAAACCATTATATTCCAAGGGAAAAAATAAAATAAATTTCCAAAAACCAATTAAAATTTCCAAAGACAAACTGAAAATTCTGGTTCATACCCCTCGGCTATCAATACTTTTCCAGCACTTAGGGTTTTATAAATCCAACTTTTCCTTGGCTAAAATATGGTTTTAGATTCTCAAATTTGTCATGTGAACCTTTGGCTAGCTAATTAACATTTTTGGTTCAAAATCGAATTCGAATAACAGCTTCAAACATCCCAAAAATCCAGAAATCTGTCCAGCTAGTCACGGATGAACATGTATGAAGAAACTTTCTGTTTTCATTTTATTTTCTTGGTTAAAACATAGTATTACTTACTCAAATTTGACCTGTAAACACTTAGTTAACGGCTTAACATTTCCAGTACCGAATCAAGTTCGAATAACAGCCATCAACATCTACATTTCTAAAAATTATTCCAGCTTGGCTCGGATGAACATGCATGTGGCAGGTTGCATTTTGATTTTATTTTTCTGGTTTAAACTAATTAATTAACTACATGCAGAGCCTAATTAACTTGTAATGAACTATCTAATCACCACAATAAGCTCGGCTTACACCAATTAGACCAGATTAAGGCTGCATTATCCAATTAACACTCGGCAAAAAGTTTTCTTTCTTATAATCAGAATCTTCTTTTCCAGAATCATCATCCGATGGTTTTAACTCAGCATGCAAAGCTTTAAACAATTTAATTGGTTAGTGATTAGTTATTTAATCAACCATGCAAGCTCAGATTTTCGAAAATTATTAACTTAAAATCAACATTTCATAATAACTCTCGGAAATCCCAAAGGTGCGCACAACAGAATTTTTTTTTTCTTCTCTAAGTCATCATCCAGTACATAAATTCAACATGTATGCTACTAATCACTATCATCTACCATTAATTAGCTTAACTTGGCACAGAAATTACCTCAGAAACAACTTAGCTCACACACGAAAATCTAGAAATTTTTCTTTCCTTTCTCTCGGCTTCACGCGCAGGTTTGTTGGTCCTGGTTCTTGAGTTGCGGCTGGAGTGGTGTTGTGGTGGGGTTGATTTCGGTTGGTTGGATGTGAAGGGTGCATAACTGGAAGTGCAGAATGGTGGGACTTGCTCACGGTTTTCTCCCTCAGCTTGTGGCCCGAAGCAGAAAATTTTGCAGCTCGCGGATTGCAGCTCTCACGGTTCCACTTTGCTGCTCACAAGGTAAGTCTCTCTCTCCCTCTTTGTTCTTGGTCCGAAGCTAAGTAGAATGGTGGAGTGTGGTTTGGGATATGAAATGAAGAGGAAGAGGGATGGTGCCGCTGTTTTGAGTAGGAGATTGCGTGTTGAGATGGTTAAAATTTCTATTGGTCGGATGTGCGGTGCTTGTAATGCTGTCAGAGGGATTGTTTGGTTTTGCATGGAAATGTTGTGGTGAGTTTGGGGTGTGGTCTGAGGTGAATTAGTGCACAGTTGGGGAGGTTGAGTGTTGGAGTGGAACAAAGAATGGTGTTTGGCAGAAATGGAAGTGTTGACTCTTTGGTGATTGGCCGAATGGGGTGGTGAGTGATCATGTTGTCCGCCAATGTTTGTGGATTGCATGGACATTTTGGGATCGTATGGAGGGCATTCTAGTCTTTTCGTATCCCCTCCTAATATCCACTTAAGCCATTGATCCGAGCATAATCTCACGAATTATCCCTATGCGTGATTTAAACTCCTAATAGTGTACTAATCTCACGATGATTTCGATTATCAAAATTTTTACGTCCTACGTATACCTAGTATACTTAAACCATTTTTATCGAAAATTTATCGATTACAATTTAATATTAAGGTTCCTAGTAAATCCTAACATTATTTAGCGATTAAATTAGTTATCAGAATTTCCAATTATTTATTCTCAAGAAATAGAGTTAGTCTAACTCGAAATTTATCGATTTAGTATAATAAAGTCAAGTGAAACAATAATTTAATACAAGTGTGTCAGGTTGCACATAAAAATTATTTTTACGCACTTATTGTGAAAACAAAGAAGGATAAGACTATAATTATCGTAATTTTCACGCCTTAAGTATGTTTAGTATATTAGTATCATGTTTATCTAAAATTCATTGGTTTTCATCTTAACGCGGAAATTCCTATTAACATTTAACGTTAGCAACTAATTGGAATTAATCATTGGATTTTAAATAATTTGTTTTAAGATAGTAAGGTTATTGACTCAAGTGTCATTAATTTAGCATAATGGCAAGTAAGAATTCCAACGTTTTATGTTAAGGCGGAAAATTAATCTAACTCTAAAGATATCAATTTAGTCTAGCAAAACCAAGAAATTTCATAACTTAAGAAAATTTTATTATTTTTCACATAAACTTGTTTTTACGTACTTAATTGCAAACAAGTAAAAATAATGCTAGAAATTATTAAGGAATAAAAGAAATGAAATTGAACTATGCACTGGCTTATATATATTTTTCAGGGTTCTCACATCCTCCCCTCCTTACAATGAATTTTGTCCTCAAAATTCACACTTTCTAAAGAAATAAATCGGGGTACTTTTTCTGCATTTCTTCTTCTAGTTCCCAAGTTGCTTCCTCTAGTCCATGGTTTCTCCATAGAATCTTCACCAGAGGTATTTTCTTATTTTTCAGCTCCTTCACTTCTCTTTCTAAAACCTGAACTGGCCCTTCTTCATAGGTTAACGTCTCACCTACCTCAATTCCTTCCAGTTGCAGAACATGGCCTGGGTCGGAGTGATATTTCCTAAGCATGGAGATATGAAGTACGTTGTGAACCTTGGCCCTAACAAAATTTTCCAATGATGAAGCAATTTTAACGTTTGATACCTTCTCGTAGTTTTCTTTTCACTCGGCCACCACCCAACAATATCACTGCTGTCCCCTTTTCTCCTTTGGTCATCATTTCATGTAGCAAACAAATGGTAGCTGTCTTTGTAGTAGTTGTTCACTGCCCAACTAACGACCAATTTCTGCTTATTTCCCTTTGTTTAAACTTAGCAGATGGTCTTCTTGCTTCCGTTCGGTTCCTGTTTTTATCAAAATTTTAGTAGCTTGTTCCTTAGTTGCATAGTAGTTTAACCGAGTTCCCCAAGATTAGTTCGGTCCTTTAGTTTTAGTTCATTTATTTGCTACGAGGCCATATTTTCATTGTCTCACGCGTTGACTCAAAATTTCGTTGGTTCTAATTTATGTGTACCTCGAAAAATTTTGCTTATATCAATTTAGTAGGTTTCTACACGCTTGGCTTTAAGGAGAATTAATTAGTCATGTAACTTATTCAACTATATAATGTATTCAAATTGCTCAAATTACAATATACCTATCATGTATATTCGATTCATATATCTATATATTGCACTATTCTAGAATATTTCTAAATCCTCAAAAAAAAATTTTTTTTTTATAAATTCAATTAGGTACTTAATTTAACCATTTAGTTGTTATAATATTTCTAATAGCAAAGTAATTAAAATAAAGGATATTCGTAGCGTACATACAATTCGTAGCGTACATATAATTCATAGCGGAAGATCATAACCTTCAAAAGTGCTATTCGAGTTTAGGGTAACTATAACCTCTATTCCTCGAGTGAGGTCAAACCCTCTTGATTTATGAAACATTCACTACTAGGACCCCGTTCATGGCCATTAGCACGAATTACTTTCATCTGGCACTTGGTCGCTCTGCAGCGGACCTAGTTGTCTGCTGAGTACTTCCTCTTTTTAAATGCTCTAGGGCAATCCGAAATCTTATGCTTGGTACTACCGCACCTCAGACACTTTCTTTGCTTTAACCAACACTCGGCCTCTGTGTGGTTAACCTTGCCACAATATCCACAATTTGCATGAAAGGTGGCGGCCTGGCCATTTCGAGGATTTTCTTTATGTTTCTTCTCCAGTTCTACGTTCTGGCGTAGTAGCTCAACTTTCTCTGCATATTCTTGTTTCCATCGTCCTTCCCAGTAGTCAGCCAATTTCCTTTGAAATTCTACCTCATTTCGGAGAATGTCCATTTCCTTACGCATTTCTTCCAAAGTTGTCATCTTATTAGTTGACTTAAATCAAATAGCTAGCCTGCCAGACAAATCATAGGATCAAAATAAGCAACTATTCATACTGGAAGCTTGAGCCGTAATACTCTTTCATTCTTTTACTGATGGTTACTCCAAAATATAAATCTTACTACTTTTTACTTAATCCAACGAGTTCTTAAGTATCACCGAGATTACCCTCGTTAATCACTATCACGACAGAATAAGGAAGCCTTATCCCAAAGAAAAATTTCATGTCTTAGTGCACTATTCAATACTTACCTTCAAAGTTGTTTGAAACAACAGTCATACTTCTTATTCTCACTAGGGCCTTATTGTATTCCTTCGATTCATTCTTACTATTTTGAGGTCAGTTTCCCCATGAAACCTAGATAGATGAATTTCAAGAGTCATTCCATTTTTGCAACTCTTTTGGATCCTAGGTTAGTTGATTGGCCTAGAGCTTTGGTACTCCACCAACCGTTCTAAGATATCAGTCATATGGTCAGTAGGGGTAGCTACGTGGTTGGTTTCCTTCTAAATTCCCATTGATAGCATCTTTGTCGAAGTCTGTCTACCATTAGCTCTTGCAACAATTATAACATCATTAAAGGCTCAACTTTCAAAATTTTACGTACCTTTCGTGACTAATAACAGGATATTAAATACACATTTGGAAAAATTGTGGTCTATATACATATATAAATAAAATGGTTATTCAAATGGAGGACAAGAAGAAAAGAAATTGGTTCTGATCTTGATAGTCAAAATTTCACACTTTTAATCGTAAAGATTTCCAGGTATCCTTTCCGTATTTTATCTTCCATTTCCACATCACTTCGTCTAATCATTCATGTTTGCCACGAAACCTTAACTAAAGGAATTTGGTCTTAGTGTTTTCCCCGTAATTTAAGTGTCGAATCGACTGCTTCCCAAAGTATATAAAAGTTCAACTACTTGAATTTACAATTTATCTGCGCGTCATACTCAATTAAAAATTTTCACCCAAGATAGCATTATCACTCTGACATTATCGCTCCCTAGGCTCTCTATTTCTCACAACGAGTTGATTTAAAATAAGTAATAACCAATTATGCATACATACGATTGCGGTAAATTTCACTCCATATATATCATTAATACCAAGCAAATTCATGATCAATTTAATTACATCACAGAACAAAGTCAATTACAACATATATCAAGCTCAAGTACACTCTAATCAGAAATCAAACAAATCTCTTTTTAAGTGCATTCAATATCCAAACATGGCAAAGTTCCGACTCCAACATCCCATCCTATTGATTTCTATCCGTAATAGAGTTGGTAAATCCTTGAAATTCCTACCTTTATTCACAAAAGTTCAGTTTATTTCATTATTTCCTTTTTTTTTCCATTCACTGGATCTATCAAGTCATTGCTTCAACATTGGTCTAACCTTTCTTCTAAAGGTATGAGCTGATAAATAGATCGAGTTTACTAACTTTTAAATTTTATTCATGTTCTTACCCTTTCCTATTTCTGGTTATTAATAATGGTTACATCAACAACTTGTATACATGATACGATAACTATTTCTTTAACTCATAAACTGCAACGATTTACCAAGACATGATTGCCCTAATAATCACCACCTACTCCATATATTATTTATTTTTATTTTTTCCTTAATCTCATAGTTCTATACACCACTTTGGTTACCAAAATTCACTCAGGTTAGTAATTATTTAATTCCCGGGATTAATAAATATTACAGCGTTACAAAAATTAAACACGTAATCATCAAATTATATACTCACAATATAAGTCACATTGCACACCAACTTCATACAACTTCAGGAGCCAAACAATTCACGAATACATTCAATATTTTCATGCATAATTCAAACTTCAATCTTTATAAGCATGAAAGAAAACAATACGACTGTGACGACCCCACCTCCCCCTAAAGCGTACCAAAGGGTTCGGCGGACCGCCCGCCCAGCTCTCGCCAGGACTCACTCACTAGCTCTATCGAATAATGTACACACAACCATGAACCATAAATAACAATCCCAATTCAAGCTTATAATTTACATTGATAGAAATCGAGGTACAAAGTCTCAATATACTCAAACTGGTTCAAGGCGTATACAATCCAAATACAAAACATTCTATTCGAGGAATAGCACGAGTACAAGTCAAAAATCAAACAACTAGTCTATGCTAGACTTTACATATCTCGCACCTCGCTCGTACCCCTGAAAGGAAAACAAATGGAGTGGAATGAGCTAAAAGCCCAGTGAGGTTCCAAATAGCAAATTGACCATTATTTATAAGTACGAGTTTTCGATATAGCAAAGTAACGAGCATAAAGTGTTCATGAAGTGTTCATAAATGTGAATAGTAACACGTCAAGTGGCAATCTTAAAATGAGCAAATATAGAAGTTTTTTCAAAAGAAACAATAATCCAACAAACAATAAGTATTCCAAAGCATAAGGATACGGATGGCTCTCAGGAGCCAAATTCCCCTTTGCATTACCAGAAGCTTGATCACGTAGTAGTTGACACTCCGTCAACTTTCAAGTAAGTAACCAATCCAGTAGAACACCACTTAAACGACTCTCCGTCCACCGTTCAACCCCCAGCTGGGCCCAAAATCCTCAATAAACACGGGTGGTAATACTCGAGTATACCGATTAGTCGAGGAGATATCACTCCACTCGACAATACAAGAGACCCAGGGTTCGTTACCCAATCGACCAAGCCCTTGCCGGCTCGACTAGAGTAACTCGCCACAGGGTTTCTGGAATTCCAGGAAGTGCGCGCATCATAATCAAGTATATCAAGTCAATTGCAACAATAAACAAGTATATCACGTAAGGGCAAGTGCGATAAAGTACACTCTTGCCCTTACAATTCATGTATATAACATGTAATCAGATTGGTCACGTATCAAGTTCAATTCGGTATTTGAAAGCACTCACCAAAAGATATAGTGCCTTTACTGGTCACTTTCAGGTTATACTCCGGGTTCGGAGTCCAAATCTGCGATAAAACTCAGTTTGAGAACTTTGAAACATGACTAATATTCAAAACTTAGACGTTTCGTTCAATAAAAATCAAGAGATTGAAATTCACTCGGATGGTAGTCGTGAAACACTTGCTCGCTTTTTAAATGGTAAAACTTTGTAACATTTATACTTGAAAATGCCATGCAAGTCGAAAGTATAAGGAAAACATACTCCGAGCAATCATTATTTCCTTTCTCAAGGGTACAAGTTCGGCCAAGTCCTTCCTTATATACCCCGGAACAAAAATACTCAAGTACCCTAGATGGTTCAAGCACTATTCATATCAATTCGACCCAAGTTGCAAGTGTATTTATATAGTTCTCGAGCGTAAATTCGGGCAGCATGCCCTTTGTGTTTACCTAATTTTCCAGCCATTTAGGCTTCATTATTTTTTCTCAACCACAACCCAACATCACATATGTCAACAATTCATGTCCAGAGCCGTTCCATAGGCTCACAATATCATAATAACAACAATCACAACAATGACAAGTGCAGAAATTCAACTTAGCACAAGACAGATTTGACGTACGAATGCGGAAATAACATATCCGAGGCTACGCTTATTGGATTGAGGCGTATCCTATGCCGTTTCGAAGCTAAGATATAGGGCTTCAATGTTCATGAAGGTCACTTAGTCCAGTTCCTAATGTAGCTTAGTCAAATCCTCAAATTACTAAACCAGAAACCAATTCGTCGGCTATATAACCGCATTACCCTGTAATGGTCATATCTCAGAGTACAAAAGTCCGAATCAGGTGTTCTTAGAGGCATTTAAAAGCTAAGTCAGAATACTACAACTTTCATGTTTTGGCCCAGAGCTAAATCAGTACGGCTCCTAGTCAAAAAACGTGATAAACTGGACTTAACTGATGAAACGGACTGCTGGGAAATATTTGAAACAGTAAGGGTATTTCGGACTTTTCATGACCTATGTTACTCCGATTGGGCTGAAATTTTACAGGCACCTACAAAATACTATTATCTACAACTTTCCTTCTTTGATCCAAAGCCAATTCGGCCTCTAACATACAGATACAAATTCGGACAGAATGTAAGCTAGAATTTCCAGAAATCTGAAATTTGTAGTTTCTAGTGCAACTTTCCCCAATTTCTCACCTCTCACACTACCAAAACATCTTATACAACATTAATTGTAACATACAAGCATCATACATCAAGTTGGGCAGAAATTCCACAGCCCTAGTTCATCAAATAAATTGGGGAAAAACTTCTACACATGCTAGCATCCATGAATCCACCACCAATCAAGCTACTAAGCTTACTTTAACCATGATTGAAAGAGAAAGTTAGAGAGATATCATCCTCTTACCTTGATTAGAGTTCACCAAGTGTAGCCCAAGCTTTCTCTTTCCAAAATTTCACCAACAATCACTAACTAATCACTCAAAGGTAAGTTTAATCGGTTTAGAAATTTAATTTGTCACTTGGTTGGTTAGAATCAAGAAGAAGGAATTGTTTCTTGCTCTCACTTTCTCTCTCCCTCTTGGTCGACCAGCTGCTGGAAAAATGAAGAGAAAAGTGCAGAAAATTGGTTTAAGAAGGCTAGTTAATCACTTGGCCAAGAAACTCTAGGGTGGCGACACTTGTCGCCACCACCACCTTTCATTTTTCTCTTTCTTCCTTGCTATTTTCTAGCCTCAAATTTTCGGTCAAAGCAGCTGCCAAACAAGAAGATATTTTGCTCAAAAGTCAATAAGCTTGTATGGTAAGCAAGTGGTGGTCAAGTGGTACGTTCAACCGGTAGTGCGCGGGACCCGCCGGTTCGCGCCGTTTTTCTTAAAAACTCACGTACTACTGTTTTTTTTTTCTTCCCATACTCTAACCTTATATCATTGCTACTACTCACATATGATTTTTTTACTTAAAAGTCACTTTTAATCACCAAATTGATCCTTGGTCAGTACCGAAAATTCATCTGGCGAAAAATCGCGAAAACCCTAATTTTGCTCAAATCTTGAAACCGAAGTGTAAAACCCTATTTCCAGGTTCATTTGCACTTATTGTTGAACAGTTGGGTAGTAGGGCCTTAATAAATAATAATTTTCAAATAAAAGGAAATTTTTTAAGAAAACGTGAGGAATTTACAATTTCAATAATTAACATTAGAATCTCTAGTAAAATATGAAAGATTTAAGAAACCGTTTAGTCACAAGTAAACTAGGGTTTTTGATTAAAACATTAGGGTTTCTAGTCGTTTAAAATGAAATAAGGTTTTAAATCAAACCCAAAGAAATATACTTTAATATTTTCTTCACAAACAACCTCCTAATATTCGGGATGTTACAATGACAATACACAAGTTATTATAACCGCATAGCTAATAGTTCAACCCTTAGTTTAGATTCAACTTAACCTTCATTAGTTTAGTCCTACACAATCCCACTAGACCCCCTTAGTAACACTAATCAAATTTCCTTAGTAAATTGTAGATCTGCTACGTCTAGTGTCAAATCAAATAATATGATCATTACTTAAGTACATCAGTTGTGACGACCCCACCTCCCCCTAAGGCGAACCAGAGGGTTCGGCGGACCGCCTGCCCAGCTCTCGCTGGGACTCAGTCGTTCACTACAGTTCTCAAATAAATTACAATATAAATCTCAAATATACATCACATGGTCCACAAACATACATCCAAGTCTCCAATAATTACATGTCATAAGCGAAGCGGAAACGATTCTCAACTATACATAAAATGATTCCAAATCCAAATTATACAAGATATATGCCATCCAGTCACGTGAACAAGTACTACAAGTCCTTCCTTCGCCACGAGCCCTGTGGAGGGGAATAAAATATTTTTGGGGTGAGCTAGAAACTCAGCGAATAACCATTAAAATCAGTAATCAAATCGGTTTCACAATAGTTCATTTCAATGATGTCATAAATCAAATGATAAGTCCAGAAACAATTACAACATTTTGCAATACATTAAAATGGAGTATCAATAATTCAAGGAACATTTACAATGGAAAGCGATAGTAACATTCATTAAAAGGATACGGGCTCACATGGAGCTATTCGTTTGTTCGTTCGTTCCCCTGACATTTTCCCTTATTCCTCCAATCGTTTAAAAATACATTTTTTTTTTGTAAGTGGAATCCCTCGTTCATCCTTTTGTTCGTTCATCCCCTTTTCCGGACGTTGACCGGACTCCACCCATCCGACCATTGGCCGGACTCCACCCATCCGGACGTAGCCGGACTACAAGGTAATACTCGAGTATACCAAATTCACCCAGGGTCACCATATCGGCCGACCGAGTCCGCTTCTAGCTCGAGTCGATCGGTAACAAAGGGCAGTGGCCAATTCAGCCAAACGGTTTACATTCATGCGCAACTAGCATTTCAATAATTAAATCCTTGAAAATTGCACAGTTATTTAGGTCGAGTGCGATAAAGTACACACTCGCCTAGAAAGCTCGTTTTGAAAATCATTCAAAGCACTTAACACGTTATCAATCAATAATACAAGTCATGAATTCAAGAAAATATAGCAAATAAGGAACATTCACATGCAAGCACGCATGATATGCAAGAAAACAGTTCAAAAGTAACTTTGGAAACAGTTTAAAGGTAAATAATGCAGGAAACGGTTCATAAAAAACTTCAAAAATAGTTTGAAGTCACTCACCTCCATGGCTCAGAAACCATCCATCATATATCATTGCCTTGCTCAAATCCAAGTCTTAGATCACAAACTCAATGCAAACAAGTCCTTTAAAAGTTCGGACAGCACTTCCCCTAAATTTGCTTACTTTTCCAGCCATCATGGCTTCATTATTTCCTCAGCCAGTCCCAAAGGTACACACACAACAACAAGTTCATCCAATAGCCATTCAGCAAGCTCCAAGTAGTACAAAGACAAGTCAAGCTAGGAAAAAGTCCGGAAATGAAAGTTAAGCTCAAAACCAGAAAAATAGGTTTTGACGTCATTTTGCGGTAATGGTACCAAAGGTGCTACGATTGTCGGATGAAGGTACAAGATATACCGTTTCGAAACTAAGAGATAGGGCTACAATATTGTAGAAGGTCACTCAACCCAGTTTCGAGTGTAACAAGGTCAAAAATACAAGATACTACACCAGAATCACAAAAACAGATTCACAGAACGCATTTTAGCGGAAACATCATAAATCAGTCTACCTAAGTCCAAATCCAGAAATTCCAAAACCAGCTGAAATCTAAGAAACAGGGTTAACTTTCATCAGGAGGCCTCAACAACCAATTCGGAAGCAATACCAGCCAAAACAACCAATTACAGGCGCAATTCTTACATTCGGGTAAAACCAGAACAGCAATAGTAATTTCCACTTTTCTCATTCTACACTACTCCGATTGACCTGAAATTTTGTAGGCACCTCTAAAATGTCATTCCATACAACTTTTATGTTTTAAGCCAAGGCCAATTCGGCTTCTAACTAAGAGCTAAAAATTCAGGCAGAATGTTCCTTCACAAAACCTAATTTTCTGAAATTTCTTCCAAAACAGAAATTGATTGCAATTGTCCACTTTTTCCACCTTCTAGAATCATTATATACCATTTCCAATCATCATAGATAGCCACACAACCATGCTTATATTAAAACAGAAAAATTCCCAAAAATAATAAAACTTCATCACTTCAACCACAAATCAAGAAATAATCCATAATATTGCATCTCATACCACCACCAATCATGAATTGAACATCATTAGAGGAAGGAGAGGGGTCCTTCACAACTCACCTTAGCAATACAAGAGATAGAGCAACTAGTCACCTTAGCTTTCCAAACAACTCCACAAAACACCTCAAGACCACTTAGCAAAGAGATTTTATGGAATGATTTGGAGTTTTATTGGTTGGATTTGAAGATTGAGCAAGAAATTGAAGGAAGAAATTGAGAGCTTTTCTTTCTTTTCCTTTGAGAGAGAGCCGGCTATGAAGCTTTAGAAATAAGGATGATTTTTGGCAATTTTTTGATTTATTTGGTAAAGTAGTGAATAGTGTAGTCAACGTCCAAGACTTAATCTTATGGTGACACTTGTCACCTTTAGGTTTAAAACTTATCTTTTTGTCTCTCCAATACAAATATCTTAACACTTTGTAAAATAATATCACTTAATACAAAATTCCAACAAGTTGTCAAAAATATAATGCATTTACCGCACTTGCGGGTCCCACGTTCAAAATACGCTCTTAATTTCTCAAAAACTAACCGATACTAGAAAAATCATTTTAAAACTATCTTTGCTCATAAACTTTTTCTGGAAATTTTTCTAATAAAGAAACTGTAGAAAATGTGACGGCCCCACCTTCCCCTAAGGCGAACCAGAGGGTTCGGCGGGCCGCCTGCCCAGCTCTCGCCGGGACTCACTCACTACAAACCTCAAACAAATTACAATATAAATCTCAAAAATACATCACATGGTCCACAAATATACATCCAAGTCTCCAATAATTACATGTCACAAATGCAGCGGAAACTAATTCCCAACTATACATCAAATGATTCCAAATCCAATTTGTCCAAAATATAAGCCATCCATTCACGTGAATAAGCACAACAAATCCTTCCTTCGCCTTGAGCCCTGTGGAGGGGAATAAAATATTTTTGGGGTGAGCTAGAAGCTCAGCGAGTAACCAGAAAAATCATTAAACAAATATATTTCACAATAATGCATTTCGATGATGTCATGATTCCAAGATCAAATATACGTATTGTTGCTCTCGTGAGCCAGTGAAATCATAGCACTTGAACACCCAACGCTCAAATAGATCATAACACACGAACAGAGAGAGGAAGCCCCTTTTTGAGCTCCAGATAAACATGAACATGAACCACAAACAGAGTGGAGACGTTGGTGTCCAGCACAAGACTTTTCCAGAACTCATTGAAGCCAAAATCATATCATGAATTCACATGCAAACACGCATGAGATGCAATCGAGTAAATAATGCAAGAAACATTTCACAAGTACTTTGGAAATAGTTTAGGGTCACTCACCTCCATGGCTCAGAAATCATCCATCATATAACATTGCCTTGCTCAAACCCAAGTCTTAGATCACAAACTCAATGCAAACAAATCCTTTAAAAGTTCGGACAGCACTTCCCTTGAATTTACTAACTTTTCCAGCCATCATGGCTTCATGATTTCCTCATTCCAACCCAAAGGTACACACACAACCAAGTTCATCCAATAGCCATTCAGCAAGCTCCAAGTAGTACAAAGACAAGTCAAGCTAGGAAAAAGTCCGGAAATGAAAGTTAAGCTCAAAACCAGAAAAACAGTTTTGACGTCATTTTGCGGTAATGGTACCAAAGGCACTACGATTGTCGGATGAAGGTGCAAGATTCACCGTTTCTAAGCTAAGAGATAGGGTTACAATATTACAGAAGGTCACTCAACCCAGTTTCGAGTGTAACCAGGTCAAAAATGCAAGATACCATACCAGAATCACAAAAACAGATTCACAGAACGCATTCTAGCGGAAACATCATAACTCAGGCTCTCCAAGTCCAAATCCAGAAATTCCAAAACCAGCTGAAAGCTAAGAAATAGGACTAAATTTCATCAGAAGGCCTCAACATCCAATTCGGAAGCAATCCCAACCAAAATAACCAATTACAGTCGCAAATCTCGATTTCGGGTAAAACCAGAATAGCAATAGTAATTTCGACTTTTCTCATTCCATACTACTCTGATTGACCTGAAATTTTGTAGGCACCTTTAAAATATCATTTCCTACAACTTTCATGTTTTAAGCTAATGCCAATTCGGCCTCTATCTATGAGCTATAAATTCGGACAGAATGAAGAACATTGAAACCTAGTTTTCCACTTTTCCTTCCAAAACAGAAATTGATTGCAATTAATCACTTTTTCCACCTCCTAGAGTCATTAAACATCATTTCCAATCATCATACATGACCCCATAATCATATCCATATGAAAACAGAAAAATTCCCAAAAATAATAAAACTTCATCATTTTCAACCAAAATCAGGAAATCAACCATAAAATCACTTATTCAACCACCACCAATCACTAATTGAACATTATCAAGATCAAAGGAAAGGTTCCTTAGTCACTTACCTTACAAACCCAAGAAAAGAAGCAACTTAGCTCCTTGGTCTTCCAAACCACATCACAACGAACCTTAATACCACTAAACTAAGAGGTTTTATGGAGGAAATCCAAGTTTAATCGGTTAAATTGTTTGATTGGAGCAAGAAATGAAGAAGTAAGATGAAAGCTTTCCTTTCTTTTCTCCTTGTGAAGCTCAGCCAAGATGATGAAGAATGAAGGTAATTTTGGATCAATTTGGTACTTATTTGGTAAAGGTAGTAAGATGGTCAAATGTCAAAGTCCAACCTTCAATAACAAGGTGACACTTGTCACCCTTTAAGCTTGAGATTATCTTCTTGTCTCTCCAAGACAAATATCTTAACACCTTGTAAAATAATATCACTCAATACAAAATTCCTACAAGTCGTAAAAAATATAATGCATTTACCGCACTAGCGGGTCCCACGTTCAAAATATGCTCTTAATTTTTCAAAAACTAACCGATACTAGAAAAATCATTTTAAAACTATCTTTGCTCATAAACTTTATCTGGGGAATTTTTCTAATCAAGAAAATGTAGAAAAGGCGGGCGTTAAAAAAATAAACCCTAGAAAATTAGAAAATTTCCGGGTTCTCAAACTCATTTTTTTTGGGGCGTCACAGAAAAGGCGGGCGATTAAATAAAATAAACCCTAGAAATTTAGAAAATTTCCGGGTTCTCAAATTCAATTTTTTTTTCGGGGCGTCACAAACTCCCCTCCTTAAAAGAATGTCGTCCTCAACATTCCACTTGTACTAATCAAGTCGAGATATCCCGCAAGAATCACTAATATTGCAAACCAAACCCACAGTCCGGCATCCTAAACTTCAAACCTAGGATACACTACAGAGATCTGAAGCCTAAGCTCTGATACCAACTGTGACGACCCCACCTCCCCCTAAGGCGAACCAGAGGGTTCGGCGGACCGCCTGACCAGCTCTCGCCGGGACTCAGTCGTTCACTACAGTTCTCAAATAAATTACAATATAAATCTCAAATATACATCACATGGTCCACAAACATACATCCAAGTCTCCAATAATTACATGTCATAAGTGAAGCGGAAACGATTCTCAACTATACATAAAATGATTCCAAATCCAAACTATACAAGATATATGCCATCCAGTCACGTGAACAAGTACTACAAGTCCTTCCTTCGCCACGAGCCCTGTGGAGGGGAATAAAATATTTTTGGGGTGAACTAGAAGCTCAGCGAGTAACCATTAAAATCAGTAATCAAATCGGTTTCACAATAGTTCATTTCAATGATGTCATAAATCAAATGATAAGTCCAGAAACAATTACAACATTTACAATACATTAAAATGGAGTATCAATAATTCAAGGAACATTTACAATGGAAAGCGATAGTAACATTGTGAGGACCCGAAAAATTTCTTATTTTTATCAAATATTAACCATTTAATTAAGTATTTAACCACCTGTTTCTCCCAAATAATTTATTACGACCATTTTAAATCCATTCGTATGGAATAATGTCTTCATTATGTTTTTGAAATGTCCCGTTAACAACTTCAATTTTCAGAAGGATTGTTTAAGTGAGAAATAATGAACACGAGTGTTTCAAGGTGATATTGTATTCGAGAGTATGATTATCCTGGGGAAATTAAGAACGGACAATAGCAGATTAAGAAAAGTTAATCGAGAATCAAAGGTGAATAAGTTCTAGGTGAGCATATATTACTCACGCGTGGATAGTTTTCCAAAAGACGCATGGATACAAATTTATTGGAGATTTGCGGAGTTAATACTCGACTCATGTAAAGACTCGTAAAACTCCTATTAAAACCCTAATTTGAGCTTATTTAATTATTTACTTGTTCATTTATTCCGAGTATTATTTTCTAGACCTATTGAACCTAAATACATGGTAATATAACTTCGTTATATTTTTAAAATGATTCGTTTCGAAAATTAATTTCCTAGAGCGCGTTTAGTAAAAATAGTGAATAGTACTTGGAGATTTTATCCGCGTAGTAGCACAATAAGCTTGGAATATTGGAGACTTGTACTATGGTCCTAAAATAGGTAATCTTATGAATAAATATTCAAGTGATAGTTAATAGTGCAATCGTTATAAGAATTTCTCGAAAGTTTCGCGTTGTAACGTTAAATTTGACGGTACGCGTTTTCACGCGCGACTTCAATTGAGGGACTTTAGACCCTTATTTCGGGACAATTAAGAGTGAATAATATTTACATGAATATATATGCCTTGGAGGTTTAGTGCACTAGTGAACCAAACGCGCGAGGAAATCAAGCCGTAATCGCACCAAACGGCCCCTAATGAGAGTTGACTTTTGGGTGAATTACCACCACTTATTTCACCTTCTCTTGGAAGCTAAAGGAAGTCAGATTTCCCTCAATTTTCTCTCTCCTCACAGCCGACCAAACACCCTCCTCTCTCTAACACATTTGCTTCAAAATTTCTGCTCACTAATCTCACTCAAAACCACCCCAAATCATCTCCAAATTTAACCAAACTTGCACCACACCTAGCTTGACACTTGAGGATCATTTTGAGCTGCAAACAAGGGCTGGAAATCACGGTTTTTCTGGGGTAATAGAGGGCCGAAATTTCTGATTGAACACCAACCCAAAGTAAGTGATGATCCACTCTTGGAAACTTGAAGTTTGGAAGCTATCTTACCTTGTTAAGTTCATGCATGCATTTGGTTAGCTTGTATATGGTGTAAAAATGTGATTGTGGGCTCTTTGAATTCCCACACTTGGGTTTTTGTTGCTGATTTGATGAGTGATGGTGATTATATTGTTGGTTTAGTGGTTATAATGATGCATTAGTGGTGGGTAATTAGTAGAAACTTCATTGGGTGTAAGAATCAAAAAACTTCCGATTTTGCCCCTGCCATGTTCGGCCATTTTAAGGCCAGTTTTTAATGAACTAATGGCTTGAATTGGATGCCTATATGATGTATTAGAGGTGTGGAAAATTTCATTGGAAAATATTGAGGTTTGATTGAGCAAATGAATTTTTTTGAGAAACCAGCAAATCTAGAAAACTGATTCGCGTATGTCTCTGACCAGCAGTAGTATTTTGGCTATAACTCTGTCCTCGGATGTCGAAATCATGTACCGTCGGTGGCGTTTGAAACTAGACATTCCTAGCTTTAATTTGGTATATAATGCACGTTCTGATTCTTTGTGAGCAATCCGAACCAAATGTTTTAAATTCGCTGTCCTGTTGCTCTGTTCATCTGGAATGAAGTGTTCAGGCAGCAACTTGATGCCCGATTTTGAACCAGATGGGTGCCGAATTTGGAAACGATTTCTTCTGTGATATTTTAACTCTATGAATTTATTTTCCAACGGCATAATCCATGCTCAATTTCGAGCTATATTGACTGAGTTGTGACTGAAACAAGTGGACTACTCTGTTTTGGAAAACCCTAATGTTTGGACTGGTTTGGAACAAAATCTTGGAGTGAACTTGTTAGTTGATGTTCTTGATATTAAACACTTACCAAAGGTATTATGGATGTTTCTTAGGTGTTTATTTCACAAATGAACCATGGTTGGATAACTTTCTTGGTTAAACGATTGGAAATTTGGAAAATGAAAGTCAAAGGCAGATTGCCTTAGGATTTTTCTTGAACTTTGGTTGGCTAATTAACTACCTTGCCGAAGGTATTTTTCCCCAAAATTTGATAGAGAGATACTTTCCATATAGTATTGAAATACTACCAATTTTAGTGCCAATTCAAGTTCGTTTCGATACCCAATTGAATTACTTAAGTTAGAGGTTCAAATCTGGAAAATTCTCATCCAGTCTTGAATTTGCTCAACTTCGGGCTACCGTATCTCGGTACTCGAAACTCCGATTCTTGATCCGCTTGTTTTGCTATAAACTTCACTTGCAACACTAATTGAGCTGCAAAATTCAGAGGCCGGTTTGCAACGTGTGAATCGTGCCGAATTTCCAAAGTTGGCCGAAATCTAACTTAATTCTGCCATGAAAACCCACCCTGCGTCTTCAAGCTCATTTTTGACAACTTTTCACTTCGATTCATGGAAAAGTGTCTTCTAGGAACTTATAGTACTCTCTAAGAGGTTTCCAACGGTATAAATTTTTCCAATTCTCGACTTATACTGAGCGAGTTACGATTTTTCAAGGATTCATCATAAAACTGAAAAATTTTCCAATTTCAAAGAAATAGAGTTTTTCAAGAACTCTTTATTCTTTTGATATTCTTAAAACGTTTTGCTTACGATTTTCATGATAAAAACTCAAATAATATTGTACATAATAAAAGGCAAGTTGAACCTCGATTTACGTGTAATTGAGGTTCCTTTTTGTGAAATAATCCTTAGATTGTACTAGTGTACAATCTTCTTGATAAGTGGGTTAATTGTGTGATTATCCACTGTTAATTGCCAGGCGCACAAGGAGACCTTCAAGAGGATCTCACCGTGGACACTTGAACTCCCAGAAAATAATTCTTATTGAATTGCTCGGTGAGTGTCAAGTGTGTGAATTTTGATACTTGTTTATTTGCGGTATTTGTTGAAAGTTTTAAAAATAAGGGCGGGTGCGTACTTTATCGCACTCGTTCTAATTTCAAATGAATGAATGAAATGTATTGAATGAATGAATGAAATGCAATGTTATGTCATGAATGCTTATGTCGTTGGAGTGAACCTCCTCGACTTTCAAATGAATGGGGGACGCCCAAACTCATAGGCCGTCCTTAGACTCGAGCCAGCAATGGGCTTGGTCGGGGATTTGGGCGAGCCATGAGATACATATAAGCTCGACCTAATAAGAGGTCTTGCTTGGCATACTCGTTGAGTATCGCCCAATAATGGACATTGTGGGCCCTTGGGGTGTACGGTGGACGGAGGAAAGAAAGTGGTGATCTACGGAAATGGAAATACCGACCCGGTTGACAGGAGGGTCAATGCGGGAAAGTATACGAATGACATCGACAGAGCGAGTGGAACTTAGCTCCTGAGAGCTACTATATCCTTGAATTGTTTCTGATTTACTTTTCCTGCTCGAATGATTGATTAATGAAATATCCTGTTTTATTTAATGAATTTGGGATTGCTATTTGAACAAAGTGCTTGCATGTGTGTTCTTGGCCTCACGAGCGTTTTGCTCATCCAATAGATTTGTTTTCCTTAACAGGATTGGACTTGGAGAAATGTTGGAGAAACCCCTCTTGGCGTACTCTTGTTTTAGGGTTTCAGTTACACTTTGGGGCTAGACTTGTGATTGATGTATATTTTGAATATTGATGTATTTCGAGATTTCGATGTAATGATTGGGCAGATGTTGAATATTGATAAGCTTGAAAGCTTACGCACTGATTGTATTTATGGTCTTTAATCGTAACGTCTAGTGTTGTATTAAGCTTGGACGGAAATTGCTTGAGTCCTGGCGAGAGCTGGGCAGGTGTCCCGCGGATACCCTTTGGTTCGCCTTAGGGAGAAGTGGGGGCGTCACAGTTGGTATCAGAGCTTAGGCTTTAGATCTCTGTAGTGTATCCTAGGCTTAAATGTTTAGGATGCCGGACTGTGGAACTGGTTGGAAAGTTAAGTGACTGCTCGTGGGAACGAAAACTAGAACTTAGGTTTGGATTAGTGGATGATAAGGAGTCTTAATCTTGTGTGATACATGTGGGATAATATGGGGTGATCAAATCCAGTTTATTCAGTGTATTTGGTCCCATTTAAGCTTTTAATCTTAGTTGTAAGTTACGGAAAGTAATGGTGGCATTGCACCGTCTTGGAGACGCGTTATGGTAACCATGGCCGTGAAGGGCCTAGGGAAGGGCTCGTTGGAAGTGTGATCCAACTCGCCGAACTAGTATGATATGTTATTTCCAAAGGACTTACTCGTGCCCAAGTAATGGAGTGTTTATAGTGGCCGATCATCGGAAGTGGCTATTTGAGGAAAATAGGGTGATGCAAGGGGATAATCGAGAACCGAGGGCGATTGTGGATGTCTAGACTACTAGAATTCCTGAAGTGGAGATTGAGATATTTAAGGAGCGAGGAAGACAAAAGCTCCTTGTGAGAAGCTTTAAAAAGCTAAGAATCGACTTGTGGGGTAGTGTCCGAAATTAAAGACATGATGGATAAGTCGATGGCTGGGTGTATTATCTTGGTTGAACAACTGGAGAATGACAAGATATTCGATAAGGGACATGAGATTTAAAACTCCTAGTGCTGGAAATGGAAATGATCCTACGGAGGTAATTAAGACTTTTGGCTCCGCCAATCACTAAGTTAGTGATTTAAACTATTTTAATAGTTTTGCCAAAGATAGAAGGGGTGGCACTCGCTTAAAGGCCTTTGCATTTTGTATCTTGTTTCACAATGTTTCCTACCTTTTGAGGCAATTAAACGTTACTCATGGCATGATTGACTTTACTGTTTCATGATTTCAAATCCATGATTGGGTTGTACCCATTTGCGATTATTTTGGTATCTTCCCTTTTTATTCTTGTATTTGTTGGCGTGATAAAGGTATCACTTTTCAAACTCCGTTTATATGCACTCACTTTATGTCATGCCTTTAAATATGTTAAATTTATGGGTGACCAAAAGAGTGAAAAGGAGTGAGAGTGAGGGATTAAGCAACCCCAAGCTCAAGGAGACGATTATAGAGTGACTGCTGGACTGGATCAAAACCCTAGAAATGAATGAAAATAATTGTGTAGTTATTGCTATTAATCAGACGATTGATGCCCTAGCATGATTAGTGGAGCACTAAAACCCTAAACCAATCAACCAACCTAAGAACCAAGTAAGGTTGAGGAGTTGAGCAATTCTTGAAGTTCGCTCCATCTAAGTTTCACGGAGAATCTAATCTCGAAATAGTAGGATCGATTTAAGGGAATCAAATAAGGTACTAGTGAAAACAAGATATTAGAGTTTCTTCTCGAGTAACTTATAAGTAAGTATTGGAGAGTGAACTAAGACTTGAAAATTTTATATTAAGGAATATGGTCCTTGCATCTGGTTATGTTTGTAAGTAATGATAACAATCTCTTGGAGACTTAAGAACTCGCCGTATTAAGCAGAGGATAGTTAAGATTGGTATCCCGGGGTAACTTATAAGCAAAAGAATGAAAGAGTACCATGACTCGAGCTTCCATTATGAATAGTTACTTATTTTGATCCTCTGATCTACCTGTCAGGCTAGCATTTGACTTAAACCAACCGGCAAGATGACAACTTTGGAGGAAATGCTTAAGGAAATGGATATTCTTCGAAATGAGGTAGAATTTCAAAGAAAACTAGCTGAGTACTGGGAAGGATGGTGGAAACAAGAATATGCAGAGAAAATTGAATTACTACGCCAGAATGTAGAATTAGAGAAGAAATGCAAAGAAAATCCTCGAACTGGCCAAGCCGCCACTTCTCATGCACATTGTGGATACTGCGGCAAGGTTAACCACGTTGAGGCCGAGTGCTGGAGAAAGCAAGGAAAATGTTTTAAGTGCGGTAGTACCGAGCATAAGTTTTCGAATTGCCCTGGTAATCCTATCAAAAAGAGAAAATACTCAACAGCCAGCTAGGCCGCTATAAAGCAATCAAGTGCCAGATGGAAGTAATTAGTACTAATGTTTATGAAGGGGGTTCTAGTAGTGAAAGTTTTACGAGTGAGGATGTTTTGACTACACTCGAGGGATAGGGGTTGTAGTACCATAGACTAGACTAGCACTTTTGGAAATTTAACCTTGTGGAAAAGGGAAAGGTCTTTTGTTTTGTATCTTGGCAATTTGGCACGTTTTGCTACGATCTTATTGTTTCCCTTTTTCCTTTTGAAATGATTTGATAAATCTATTCCAACTTGATGTACCTATTATGAACATTATGACATATGAAACTTTACTCCGCTTTTGATTTGTTTTACGACTTACATGTATATTCAAAATCTTGCTCACACTTTTAGACTTATCATAAGACACGAACGGTATTAGACATGGTCGAGGTTGTGCTTGAGAATATAGACCACCCTAAGGTCTGGAGGCGACTAGGGACCGTGACCAAATCGGGAGCTTGGTGTTGAAGTTGGAATCCAATGTTTGGTTACCAATTTGATATATTAATACTGTGAGACTTGGGTTAGTGAAAGAAAATCTTTGGTAGATTTCCGAGCATAATGATTGAGGAGTCAGATATCACATTTGGAATGGAAACTTGAGGGTATATATATATATATATACAATAACGAGACTTGAACGATGTGTCCACTAAGAGCAAATGCTCCATTGTCTCACGTAGTCGGAAAATTTCGACCAATGGCAAGGAGCCGTGATATTATTCAAGTTGAATTTAAAGTAGAGCTATTACCAGTTGAGGACTCTAGAGACTGATGTGTTAAAATCACCTCCAATTCAAGAAAGAGACACTTTGAACTTTCAATTACGCCATTGGGTTGACCAATGCACTAGTAGCAACTATGACCTGAATGCATTGGGGTTTTAGATCATAATTGGATTAATCTGTGGTAGCATTATTGATGATATATCGGTATACTCTAAGGTTTGAGAAGATCATGAAAGGTACTTGGAGATGTTTTACAAACCCCAAGAATGCACAAACTTTCGTTAAGTTCGGCAAATGTGAGTTCGACTGGAAGGAAATAGCCTTTCTAGGCTATACAATATCTAAGGAAGGAATTATTGTTGACTCAACTACAGTAGAAGTTGTTTAAGAGGAAACGACTAGAAAATCCTACCGAAATTTGGAGTTCTTGATGGTAGTCGAACCTTTCCTTTGGTTTGATCAAGGAATTTTCTAAGAGTGCAAGACTTGGCAAGTTATGTGGGATTTTAAATGTGAGGAGGAATTTTGAAAGTGGAAAAAAAAAATGTTTAATCGATGCACTTGTGTTAGCCTTACCAAGCTGAGGAGGCAGTATTGTGATTTATATAGATGTTTCAAATGATAGTTTACAATGTATACTACTGATGCATGACGAGGTGATTGTGCATACTTCTGGAAAGTTAAGATATCACGAGAGAAAGTAGCCAACTCATGATTTGGAGTTAGTGGCTGTGATATTCGCATTAAAGAAGTACAAACATTTCCTATATGAGGTAGACAGGAAGCCACTTAAGCTACTATTCGATTGGGAAGTTAAATTGCATTTTGGTGATCAAAAACTTGATTGTTAATTGGGCGGATAGAAACTATGAGATAAGAATTGGAAAGTGTAAGTTATTGACTAACTTGCTAAGCATGACTATTGAGGGATGTGATATTTTTCTAAGTTTGAATTTCGAGGACGAAATTCCTTTTAAGGAGGGGAGGATGTGAGGACCCGAAAAATTTCTTATTTTTATCAAATATTAACCGTTTAATTAAGTATTTAACCACCTGTTTCTCCCAAATAATTTATTACGACCATTTTAAATCCATTCGTATGGAATAATGTCTTCATTATGTTTTTGAAATGTCCTGTTAACAACTTCAATTTTCGGAAGGATTGTTTAAGTGAGAAATAATGAACACGAGTGTTTCAAGGTGATATTGTATTCGAGAGTATGATTATCCTGGGGAAATTAAGAACGGACAATAGTAGATTTGTAGACACCAAATTTTTGGTGTAATTTCTTTTACTTTTTATTCTCATTTGTCATGGTTGCTTTTTAGTTTTTTTTAGTTTCTAGTTTTTATTTTAAGTTTTAGCGTAGAAAAATCATGGAAAAGAAAAAAAGGAAAAATCATGAAAAAAAAGGAAAAAAAAAAGGAAAATTGTTCACAAAAATACGTTCAAATTCAATCTTTTGGCATTTTGGTTTATTTTTGTTAATTTATTTTGAAAAAAAAGAAAAAGGAAGGGAAAAAGAAAAATGATGAAAAGTGGAAAAATGAAAGAAAAAGATTGAAAATGGTAACTTTGTTATTTTTTTTTTAGTTTGTTTATTTTGATTAAAATTGTTGTTTTATTATTATTTAGTTTTACTATTATTTTTGTCAAATTATTAAGTTGAAAAAAAAAAGAAAAAAAAAGCGACCGCGGCATGCAAGCTGCGTTTTGGTCGCAGCTTGCAAGGGAACTTCAAAGCAGCCCTTGGCTGCAAATATAGGAGAAAAAGGACTGGAGGGTTTAGGGTTATGAGGCCCATATAAATAAGAAGAGTGAAGGGAGCCGCAAGGGAGGATCGGGGGGGGATAAGAGAAAAATCAAGAGAGGCGGAGGGAGAGAGTTTCGGGACAGAGAGGAAAAACCAGAGGAAAAGGGAGCTTTCGGCAGCCATAAAAGTTGAGGATAACAAGCAAAGAGGGGAGTTTTGGGGGAGATAGAGAGCGGCTAAAAGAGAAAAGAGGAAGAAGGGTTGACGGCTGCAAGGAAAAGAGTGAAACAACGGCAAAGAAAAAGGGAGCTTTGAGGCAGGATGGACGGCTAGGAGAAACCAACGAGAGAGGATCTGGAATTAAGAGGGTTGCGGCTAGGAAAAGAGGTCGTGAGAACGAGGGAGTGTCTTACGACGGCTAATCACACACACGGAGAACCCTCCTGCGACAAGCATCACTGGAAGAACTTCGCAGCAACGAAGCTTTCTGGGCTTTCGTTCCAGCAAATCCATACGACTCCCTCAGAACACTTCACCTCCATTGGACTGCGCTAGACTCATCAGGTGACCTTAGCCTTTTTTCCTGTTGATTTTATACAACTCGTGTGAAGATTCAAGCTTAGTAAACAAAGGTTTTGTGTCATTCACTGTCTTGTTTGTCGGTATGTGGTTTGAGATGCCCGTCCTTTTGTATGTGATTAAGATGATGTTTAAAGGGCGAGTCTTGGTTAGGTTTCAGGTTGCATAATTGGTTTTTGCTTGGTTTGAATCGTGGGTGTGTGTTGGTAGCATTTTTTTTAATTGATGAAAACCCAGAAATTTGAAACAATGAATGAATCTTGGGCTAATATTGGTTTCACGGGTTGCAGAAAAATGAAGTCTGGATGAATCTGTGGGCTTTACTTTATCGTTTCAATCTTTGTTCTCCATGTTGAGGTGATTACCAGTTTCTGGGTTGAGTTGGAAAGTTTGAAGCTCATCTGAGCTTGATGAAACCGGGACTTTGTTTTCATGTGAATCCAGTTTTTGCTCTCACTCGCATGCTTAGTGTCAAAATTTGATGATGTTTTTAGAAGTCTGTCTAGAGGTTCTCTTCATTCCTAATGAGTCCATGAAGTCAAGATTGCGGAAAAACTGCAACGAGCTTGAATTTTTAGCTTGTTGCAGCAGTCCTTTGTTTTCCACTCTGATTTACCGAAATTTTAGCTTGTTGCAGCAGTCAATAAGATTGTCTTGTGTAGCTTTTGTTGCGCACAATCTGCCCCAGAAGCTTAGTTCATCAGGTTTAGTACTTTAATCAATGCATGTTTTCTGATGTTGGATAAGTAAAAACGTTTTGTTTATGGATGGTAGTTACCTGGAACTCTCTACTTTGTTGCATTCAACAAAACTCTGACTTGTCGGTTTTTGCTGGATTTTTGATAGTGGTTTGCTTGCTGCCTTTTTGTTGTTTGCCGCGTGACCGGATTTCCATGAAGCTGTTTGCTATCAAGGCTGATAAGTTTTCATGTGAAAATAAAAATGAGAATCACAGCTTGGGCTTAATTTTCCTTGGGGATGAGCTGTTTATGTTTACCACAAGTTCCACTTCCCTCTCCGCTGCATTTTTTCCATTCAATTGAATCATAGAGCTGATGCTTGCAATGTTTTTCCTGATGCGTATAACAGCTTGCATCTTTGCTGCACTTTTTGAATGATTGCACTTATGAATCTGTAGAGCAAAGTAAATGTTTTATGAACATAAGTTGATGTTTCTTTTGCTGCCGCAACACATGCTTCCCTCCTAGTCAGTCATTTGATCTTCAATGCGTCATTGTTTATTATTTGGTTGGGATAATCAAAATGTTTGTTGCAGAAATGTTTTGAAAGCTTGGCATGAAGTTGCTTGAGTTGTTCAGATTTGCATCTACGAGTTTCATGATGCAAAGTGAGAGGATTGTGTGATTGTTTGCTTAGATTTAATTGTGTTTGAAAGCTGATTTTGATGAAGTGCTGATTGCAGAAGCCTTGTCTAAATAAAATTGCAGAAACTTAAGTCTTACGTAGCTGCATGTTTTTCATGCAAAATAATTCTGAAAAATTGCACTTTGACCCCCCAAGTCTCCCATAATGTTAATTTGGCCTGAGTATTTGAAAAAGCTAATCAATTGGGTCCCTGTGATTTTTGCAGCAATGCATTATGGCCCAATTAGGTTCCATTTTCTTGCAATTAGGTCCTAAGGTGGGTGTATTTTGAGTCATCATTTGGCCTTTCATTGTTTTTGAGACTTTTGAAGCTCTTAAATTTTTCAATTGGTTTTATTTGGTTGATTAATGGTTGCTATTGAGTTTTCAAAATGCATGTTTAAATCATTCATGGACCCTTGTTCATTCTTGGACCTTCGAATTTCCATAATGTTTGCTTGGATCTTGTTATTTACTTGGGGAACTTAATGTGTTTTTTAAAAAAAATTTCGATTAGGTTCAAATGATTGAGTAGTGCTTGCTTTTGGGTCTTTTAGTAGATGTTATGCTTGGGGATTGGATGATCATGCTTTTTGCCTTGGTCTTTAAGTAGTTTTGACTTCATTGAGTTGCAATTGAGGGAAAGTTTGATGTTTGGTGGATTCAAATTGTTTAGTTTATATCTTATCACTAAATTGGTGCATTAATCTTTTGTTTTTGGTGATTTTAGCCTAAATTAGTCTTTTCTTGGGTGACTCTAGCCAAGTTGAGTTTGTTTACTTCCTTAGTATCACCAACGGGGAGGTATAATCTCTTTTACCCCTTTTGTTTCTCTCCTATGTGGACTAATGTGCTAATTGAAATTTGCATGTCTACTTGCTTTCCTGGCCTCTCCTTATTTCCTTTCAGTTATTTCATTTACTTTTGATTTTTATTAATGGGGTATGTGTACACCTCTTGGCTTGTAATAGGTAGGGCGTAGCAAGTAATTTGGTCCATTTTCCCTTTCCCTTTTGTTTTAGTTAGCAAATGTAATGGTTGCATGCCTATGTGTTATATGTTAAATGCTTTATTAGGATTTTGCATCTAGTCAAGCATGCTAAGTGTTATGTGCTACGTGTTTATAAGTGATTCGCATGTCTACTCACTTTTTATAGTGTGGATGAATGGAATGAATGAATGTACGTCACGACACTAGTCCAACGCTAGTTGTGGCTTCTTTTATCGTTTCCACTAGTCCAACGCTAGTCGGAATTCATAGGAGGGGCTAGTCCAATGCTAGACCCAATAGGTTTTTTTTCCTTTTTCATGAAGTGCATGATCACCACATATCACGCATTTTTCCTTAGTTTATCATTTGGTATGTTCCTCAAACCCCTTTCCCTTCACTTTAGGATTTGCATATCATGCTAGTTAGGGTTCATTTGCGTGAAAATCCCCTCTTGATAAGGGAAACGAGCGAGTGTGGCTACTCGATAGCCTTAGCACGCTAGTTTCACCTTCTAATCAAAGGGAAAATAGAAGTCGAAAAGTTAGGAGTTAACCCTCGTACCCGACTTGTTGCACTCCTCTAGGGTCATACTTTCATTTTTATCACCTACATACTCTTTTAACCACATTTTTTCACATTTCTCAAACCATACTTTTTTTACTACATTTCACCTATCACTCGCTTATTTTCACTTCACAAATGAAATTCCACTTTACCTTATATATCTATTATTCTATTTTCACACACTTGCACACAAAAAACACTTGAATTTTATACAATTTCACACATGCACCTTTTTATACATTCGCACACTTGCACTTACATTTCTTGCATCTTTCATACACTTTCACACTTGCACACTTGAATTCGAACTCTCATTTGCATTAATCGACCTCTATGAGGTTTTCCTTTGTTGGCCGCCACAATTCATGTGTTTTGGGACCAAAAGCCTCACAAGAGACATCGTAGAATTTAGGATTGCATTTTCCTTTCCGTTTTGCATTCATATAGTCATATCCAACGTGCAATACATACATTGGGTAGAAAATTAGGAAAGGTAAGGCTAAGTCGCGCAACTAGCCTTGGCTAGGTCAAAGGGGTGCCTTGGATTCTATCCTTGCCTTCCCCTTTGTCAAACGTGACTCCCGAACCTTTTTCTTTGTTTTACGTAGACTAGGAGTCGTTTTAAAAAGGGTTTATTACTACTTGACTTTAAAATTCATTTTTAGGTGACTTGGTACACCTTAAATCATTACCAAGTGGCGACTCCAAACTTTTCATTTCAAAACCCTTTTTAAAACTATTTTTCGGGTCAAATCGTCGCTTTCCAAGTCCCATTGAGACCCATGTCTTTTCAACTCACAAAAATCATTTTTCAATCACAATTGAATCAAAAACATCTTTCTCAAACCATTTATTTTTCTTATCAAAAAATGGGGCGCGACAAGATTAAGAAAAGTTAATCGAGAATCAAAGGTGAATAAGTTCTAGGTGAGCATATATTACTCACGCGTGGATAGTTTTCCAAAAGACGCATGGATACAAATTTATTGGAGATTTGCGGAGTTAATACTCGACTCATGTAAAGACTCGTAAAACTCCTATTAAAACCCTAATTTGAGCTTATTTAATTATTTACTTGTTCATTTATTCCGAGTATTATTTTCTAGACCTATTGAACCTAAATACATGGTAATATAACTTCGTTATATTTTTAAAATGATTCGTTTCGAAAATTAATTTCCTAGAGCGCGTTTAGTAAAAATAGTGAATAGTACTTGGAGATTTTATCCGCGTAGTAGCACAATAAACTTGGAATATTGGAGACTTGTACTATGGTCCTAAAATAGGTAATCTTATGAATAAATATTCAAGTGATAGTTAATAGTGCAATCGTTATAAGAATTTCTCGGAAGTTTCGCGTTATAACGTTAAATTTGACGGTACGCGTTTTCACGCGCGACTTCAATTCAGGGACTTTAGACCCTTATTTCGGGACAATTAAGAGTGAATAATATTTACATGAATATATATGCCTTGGAGGTTTAGTGCACTAGTGAACCAAACGCGCGAGGAAATCAAGCCGTAATCGCACCAAACGGCCCCTAATGAGAGTTGACTTTTGGGTGAATTACCACCACTTATTTCACCTTCTCTTGGAAGCTAAAGGAAGTCAGATTTCCCTCAATTTTCTCTCTCCTCACAGCCGACCAAACACCCTCCTCTCTCTAACACATTTGCTTCAAAATTTCTGCTCACTAATCTCACTCAAAACCACCCCAAATCATCTCCAAATTTAACCAAACTTGCACCACACCTAGCTTGACACTTGAGGATCATTTTGAGCTGCAAACAAGGGCTGGAAATCACGGTTTTTCTGGGGTAATAGAGGGCCGAAATTTCTGATTGAACACCAACCCAAAGTAAGTGATGATCCACTCTTGGAAACTTGAAGTTTGGAAGCTATCTTACCTTGTTAAGTTCATGCATGCATTTGGTTAGCTTGTATATGGTGTAAAAATGTGATTGTGGGCTCTTTGAATTCCCACACTTGGGTTTTTGTTGCTGATTTGATGAGTGATGGTGATTATATTGTTGGTTTAGTGCTAAATAATGATGCATTAGTGGTGGGTAATTAGTAGAAACTTCATTGGGTGTAAGAAGCAAAAAACTTCCGATTTTGCCCCTGCCATGTTCGGCCATTTTAAGGCCAGTTTTTAATGAACTAATGGCTTGAATTGGATGCCTATATGATGTATTAGAGGTGTGGAAAATTTCATTGGAAAATATTGAGGTTTGATTGAGCAAATGAATTTTTTTGAGAAACCAGCAAATCTGGAAAACTGATTCGCGTATGTCTCTGACCAGCAGTAGTATTTTGGCTATAACTCTGTCCTCGGATGTCGAAATCATGTGCCGTCGGTGGCGTTTGAAACTAGACATTCCTAGCTTTAATTTGGTATATAATTTACGTTCTGATTCTTTGTGAGGAAGCCGAACCAAATGTTTTAAATTCGCTGTCCTGTTGCTCGGTTCATCTGGAATGAAATGTTCAGGCAGCAACTTGATGCCCGATTTTGAACCAGATGGGTGCCGAATTTGGAAACGATTTCTTCTGTGATATTTTAACTCTATGAATGTATTTTCCAACGGCATAATCCATGTTCGATTTCGAGCTATATTGACTGAGTTGTGACTGAAACAAGTGGACTGCTCTGTTTTGGAAAACCCTAATGTTTGGACTGGTTTGGAACAAAATCTTGGAGTGAACTTGTTAGTTGATGTTCTTGATATTAAACACTTACCAAAGGTATTATGGATGTTTCTTAGGCGTTTATTTCACAAATGAACCATGGTTGGATAACTTTCTTGGTTAAATGATTGGAAATTTGGAAAATGAAAGTCAAAGGCAGATTGCCTTAGGATTTTTCTTGAACTTTGGTTGGCTAATTAACTACCTTGCCGAAGGTATTATTCCCCAAAATTCGATAGAGAGATACTTTCCATATAGTATTGAAATACTGCCAATTTTAGTGCCAATTCAAGTTCGTTTCGATACCCAATTGAATTACTTAAGTTAGAGGTTCAAATCTGGAAAATTCTCATCCAGTCTTGAATTTGCTCAACTTCGGGCTACCGTATCTCGGTACTCGAAACTCCGATTCTTGATCCGCTTGTTTTGCTATAAACTTCACTTGCAACACTAATTGAGCTGCAAAATTCAGAGGCCGGTTTGCAACGTGTGAATCGTGCCGAATTTCCAAAGTTGGCCGAAATCCAACTTAATTCTGCCATGAAAACCCACCCTGCGTCTTCAAGCTCATTTTTGACCACTTTTCACTTCGATTCATGGAAAAGTGTCTTCTAGGAACTTATAGTACTCTCTAAGAGGTTTCCAACGGTATAAAGTTTTCCAATTCTCGACTTATACTGAGCGAGTTACGATTTTTCAAGGATTCATCATAAAACTGAAAAATTTTCCAATTTCAAAGAAATAGAGTTTTTCAAGAACTCTTTATTCTTTTGATATTCTTAAAACGTTTTGCTTACGATTTTCATGATAAAAACTCAAATAATATTGTACATAATAAAAGGCAAGTTGAACCTCGATTTACGTGTAATTGAGGTTCCTTTTTGCGAAATAATCCTTAGATTGTACTAGTGTACAATCTTCTTGATAAGTGGGTTAATTGTGTGATTATCCACTGTTAATTGCCAGGCGCACAAGGAGACCTTCAAGAGGATCTCACCGTGGACACTTGAACTCCCAGAAAATAATTCTTATTGAATTGCTCGGTGAGTGTCAAGTGTGTGAATTTTGATACTTGTTTATTTGCGGTATTTGTTGAAAGTTTTAAAAATAAGGGCGGGTGCGTACTTTATCGCACTCGTTCTAATTTCAAATGAATGAATGAAATGTATTGAATGAATGAATGAAATGCAATGTTATGTCATGAATGCTTATGTCGTTGGAGTGAACCTCCTCGACTTTCAGATGAATGGGGGACGCCCAAACTCATAGGCCGTCCTTAGACTCGAGCCAGCAATGGGCTTGGTCGGGGATTTGGGCGAGCCATGAGATATATATAAGCTCGACCTAATAAGAGGTCTTGCTTGGCATACTCGTTGAGTGTCGCCCAATAATGGACATTGTGGGCCCTTGGGGTGTACGGTGGACGGAGGAAAGAAAGTGGAGATCTACGGAAATGGAAATACCGACCCAGTTGACAGGAGGGTCAATGCGGGAAAGTATACGAATGACATCGACAGAGCGAGTGGAACTTAGCTCCTGAGAGCTACTATATCCTTGAATTGTTTCTGATTTACTTTTCCTGCTCGAATGATTGATTAATGAAATATCCTGTTTTATTTAATGAATTTGGGATTGCTATTTGAACAAAGTGCTTGCATGTGTGTTCTTGGCCTCACGAGCGTTTTGCTCACCCTATAGATTTGTTTTCCTTAACAGGATTGGACTTGGAGAAATGTTGGAGAAACCCCTCTTGGCGTACTCTTGTTTTCGGGTTTCCGTTACACTTTGGGGCTAGACTTGTGATTGATGTATATTTTGAATATTGATGTATTTCGAGATTTCGATGTAATGATTGGGCAGATGTTGAATATTGATAAGCTTGAAAGCTTACGCACTGATTGTATTTATGGTATTTAATCGTAACGTCTAGTGTTGTATTAAGCTTGGACGGAAATTGCTTGAGTCCTGGCGAGAGCTGGGCAGGCGTCCCGCGGATACCCTTTGGTTCGCCTTAGGGAGAAGTGGGGGCGTCACAAACATTCATTAAAAGGATACGGGCTCACATGGAGCTATTCGTTTGTTCGTTCGTTCCCCTGACATTTCCCCTTATTCCTCCAATCGTGTAAAAATACATTTTTTTTTGTAAGTAGAATCCCTCGTTCATCCCCTTTTCCGGACGTTGACCGGACTCCACCCATCCGACCATTGGCCGGACTCCACCCATCCGGACGTAGCCGGACTACAAGGTAATACTCGAGTATACCAAATTCACCCAGGGTCACCATATCGCCCGACCGAGTCCGCTTCTGGCTCGAGTCGATCGGTAACAAAGGGCAGTGGCCAATTCAGCCAAACGGCTTACATTCATGCGCAACTAGCATTTCAATAATTAAATCCTTGAAAATTGCACAGTTATTTAGGTCGAGTGCGATAAAGTACACACTCGCCTAGAAAGCTCGTTTTGGAAATCATTCAAAGCACTTAACACGTTATCAATCAATAATACAAGTCATGAAGTCAAGAAAATATAGCAAATAAGGAACATTCACATGCAAGCACGCATGATATGCAAGAAAACAGTTAAAAAGTGACTTTGGAAACAGTTTAAAGGTAAATAATGCAGGAAACGGTTCATAAATAACTTCAAAAATAGTTTGAAGTCACTCACCTCCATGGCTCAGAAACCATCCATCATATATCATTGCCTTGCTCAAATCCAAGTCTTAGATCACAAACTCAATGCAAACAAGTCCTTTAAAAGTTCGGACAGCACTTCCCCTAAATTTGCTTACTTTTCCAGCCATCATGGCTTCATTATTTCCTCAGCCAGTCCCAAAGGTACACACACAACAACAAGTTCATCCAATAGCCATTCAGCAAGCTCCAAGTAGTACAAAGACAAGTCAAGCTAGGAAAAAGTCCGGAAATGAAAGTTAAGCTCAAAACCAGAAAAACAGGTTTTGACGTCGTTTTGCGGTAATGGTACCAAAGGCGCTACGATTGTCGGATGAAGGTGAAAGATACACCGTTTCGAAACTAAGAGATAGGGCTACAATATTGTAGAAGGTCACTCAACCCAGTTTCGAGTGTAACAAGGTCAAAAATACAAGATACTACACCAGAATCACAAAAACAGATTCACAGAACGCATTCTAGCGGAAACATCATAAATCAGTCTACCTAAGTCCAAATCCAGAAATTCCAAAACCAGCTGAAAGCTAAGAAACAGGGCTAACTTTCATTAGGAGGCCTCAACAACCAATTCGGAAGCAATACCAGCTAAAACAACCAATTACAGGCGCAATTCTTACATTCGGGTAAAACCAGAACAGCAATAGTAATTTCGACTTTTCTCATTCTACACTACTCCGATTGACCTGAAATTTTGTAGGCACCTCTAAAATGTCATTCCCTACAACTTTCACGTTTTAAGCCAAGGCCAATTCAGCCTCTAACTAGGAGCTAAAAATTCGGGCAGAATGTTCCTTCACAAAACCTAATTTTCTGAAATTTCTTCCAAAACAGAAATTGATTGCAATTGTCCACTTTTTCCACCTTCTAGAATCATTATATACCATTTCCAATCATCATAGATAGCCACACAACCATGCTTGTATTAAAACAGAAAAATTCCCAAAAATAATAAAACTTCATCACTTCAACCACAAATCAAGAAATAATCCATAATATTGCATCTCATACCACCACCAATCATGAATTGAACATCATTAGAGGAAGGAGAGGGGTCCTTCACAACTCACCTTAGCAATACAAGAGATAGAGCAACTAGTCACCTTAGCTTTCCAAACAACTCCACAAAACACCTCAAGACCACTTAGCAAAGAGATTTTATGGAATGATTTGGAGTTTTATTGGTTGGATTTGAAGATTGAGCAAGAAATTGAAGGAAGAAATTGAGAGCTTTTCTTTCTTTCCTTTGAGAGAGAGCCGGCTATGAAGCTTTAGAAATAAGGATGATTTTTGGCAATTTTTTGATTTATTTGGTAAAGTAGTGAATAGTGTAGTCAAAGTCCAAGACTTAATCTTATGGTGACACTTGTCACCTTTAGGTTTAAAACTTATCTTTTTGTCTCTCCAATACAAATATCTTAACACTTTGTAAAATAATATCACTTAATACAAAATTCCAACAAGTTGTCAAAACTATAATGCATTTACCGCACTTGCGGGTCCCACGTTCAAAATACGCTCTTAATTTCTCAAAAACTAACCGATACTAGAAAAATCATTTTAAAACTATCTTTTCTCATAAATTTTATCTGGAAATTTTTCTAATAAAGAAACTGTAGAAAAGGCGGGCGATTAAATAAAATAAACCCTAGAAATTTAGAAAATTTCCGGGTTCTCAAATTCATTTTTTTTTCGGGGCGTCACAAACTCCCCTCCTTAAAAGAATGTCGTCCTCGACATTCCACTTGTACTAATCAAGTCGAGATATGCCGCAAGAATCACTAATATTGCAAACCAAACCCACAGTCCGGCATCCTAAACTTCAAGCCTAGGATACACTACAGAAACTGTAGAAAAGGCGGGCGATTAAATAAAATAAACCCTAGAAATTTAGAAAATTTTCGGGTTCTCAAATTCATTTTTTTTTCGGGCGTCACATCAGTGGCTCTTGAGTATTCTAAATGAACTCAAACATTTCATTCATCAAGTTTTCTAATAACCTAACAACTAGGTATCTTTATCCCATTGGATATTAGCCCCGAATAATCCTTCAATAAAATTCAAAGACCACAATGTCATCTAGATCTCACCTTTAATTATTTGCAAATGATAGCATACTAATCACGTGGCAAATTTATCAAACTTATCTCTCCTCCGGGTTTAAAACCATTCACAACTGCATAGTTCTTATTTAAACTGCTATTTCACTCAAATTCTAGGTCTAAATCCACATTTTTGGGTAAGAGGTGACATAAAATCCATTTACCTTTGAACGACTAATGGAATTATTCATCTTAAAGAAAATATGAAATTTGCACTAATCTTCAAGATCTCACTGCTGGCTTTGCGCTTTTAACTTTCAAAAGTCAGACTTGGTCCCTTCGATCCTACTTTTCCAAACTTAGTCATGATTTCTAGTCACATCATAATGCGATATACTGAATTCTTTTCAATTGCCAATACTCCATTAAATGTAATATTTGGTACTCGGGTACAAGAATCCGAAAATAAGGTGATTCACAACTCAAGCTGGCCAGTCCCAAGCATGAATCACCTATATTTGAAATTCCTACCCAACATACATATCTAATTCCTTTAGCAATAGTAATTAGTTCAACACTTAATAGGCCCTTCCCCACGGTCTGAGAACCTTTTCCCGGTTTGAGCTCGATAAGAGCTCTGATACCACCTGTGGCGACCCCACTTCCCCCTAAGGCGAACCAAAGGGTTGGCGGGCCGTCTGCCCAACTCTCGCCAGGACTCACGCAAGCATTCTAACCCAAAATCTTTTGAAGAATAAATTAATCTATTACAAAACAATTCCTCCGAAATAGGCCGTCACTAAAACCACATTAACTTCAGAGATAGCAGTAATTTAGAATAGCCAAACGACGGCTCCTAAACATTTCACGCGTTGCGAACTGCGGAATAGAATCGTACTGTCCCAACTAAGAAAAAAAATTCATACAACAAAATACAACAATCAAGCCAAGCATCCAAATTAAGGTTTACACATTTTCCAGCTTCAAGTGGCAATCCAAAATAAAAAGTACATTATCCAAATTAAACACATTACAGCCCACTAAAGTAGTCATAGTACTCAGATACATCCCAAAAAGAAAACATGAGTAAGTCTCAAAGCTTTCAACTTCCAGAGCCTGTTAAGAAAACAAATAAACGTGGGATGAGCTAAAGCTCAGTGGTGCCCCAAAACATGCATCTAAATAAACAAATAGCAAGAAGCAATATTGACTAAGGTAACCAAGTAGGAAAGCGGGTAACATCACAATGTAGGATACAGGGGCTCTCAGGAGCCAATTTCCTCGCTTGATCACCATTCATCGTAGTTGACCCTCCGTTGTGAGAACCCGTAATTTGCATTTTCTCGGTTTTCGCATTTTTCATGGCTTGTTTTCTGCACTTTCTGTATCCGGAAAATTTTCTAGATAAATTTTATGAGCAGATATAGTTTTTAGATGATTTTTCTAGTATCAAATGGATTTTGAGAAATTAAGAGCGTATTTTGAACGTGGGACCCGCAAGTGCGGTAAATGCATTATATTTTTGACAACTTGTAGGAATTTTGTATTGAGTGATATTATTTTACAAGGTGTTAAAATATTTGTCTTAGAGAGACAAGAAGATAATCTCAAGCTTAAAGGGTGACAAGTGTCACCTTGTTATTGAAGGTTGGACTTTGACATTTGACCATCTTACTACCTTTACCAAATAAGTACCAAATTGATCCAAAATTACTTTCATTCTTCATCATCTTGGCTGAGCTTCACAAGGAGAAAAGAAAGGAAAGCCTTCATCTTACTTCTTCATTTCTTGCTCCAATCAAACAATTTAACCGATTAAACTTGGATTTCCTCCATAAAACCTCTCCACTTAGTGATTTTGAGGTGATTGGTGAAGTTATTTGGAAGGTTAAGGTGACCCATAGCTCTCTCTCTCTTGTTTTAAAGGTAAGTCATGAAGTACTACTCTCCTCCCTCTAATGATGCTTAATTGATACTTAGTGGTGGTATAAGGTGCCACTTTATGGATTATATTGTGATTCTTGGTTGAATTGATGAACTTTGGTAATTTTTGGGGATTTTTCTGTTTTAATATAAGCATGATGGTGTGGTTATCTATGATGATTGGATATGGTTTCTAATGACTATAGGAGGTGGAAAAAAGTGGACAATTGCAATCAATTTCTGTTTTGGAAGAAATCTGGAAAATTAGGGTTCCTTGGTTCTTCATTCTGTCCGAAATTTTAGGTCATAGATAGAGGCCGAATTGGCCTTATCTCAAAACATGAAAGTTGTAGGGAATGATATTTTATAGGTACCTACAAAATTTCAGGTCAATCGGAGTAGTGTAGAATGAGATAAGTCAAAATTACTATTGCTGTTCTGGTTTTACCCGAAATTGGGATTTGCTTCTGTAATTGGTTGTTTTGGTCTGGATTGCTTCTGAATGAGTTGTTGAGGCCTTCTGATGAAATTTAGCCCTGTTTCTTAGCTTTCAGATGGTTTTGGAATTTCTGGATTTAGACTTGTAGAGCCTGAGTTATGATGTTTCCGCTAGAATGTGTTTTGGTGAATCTGTTTTACGTTTTGATGTGGTATCTTGCATTTTGACCTGTTTGCACTCAAAACTGGGTTGAGTGACCTTCTGTGATGTTGTAGCCCTGTCTTTTAGTTTCGAAATGGTGGGTCTTACACCTTCATACGATAATTCTAGGGCATTTGGTGCCATTACCGCAAAAAGAGGTCAAAAACTGTTTTTTCAAGGCCAAATCTAATTGCATTTCCGAATTTTCTGGTTTTCTCTAATGTTTGTATATGTTTATGGAACCCTATTGGGGTCATATTTGGCATGGATTTATGATTCGTTATCGAGTCTCATTGTACTTGTTTACATGTTTTAAGGCTTACTCTTATTCCGGTCATTTCCTAGCTAACTTTTGTACTTGTACTACTTTGAGCCTAGTGAACGGCTTTTGGGAAATGAGGTGAATTTTGTGTGAGATGTTGGGACTGATTCGAGGAAATAATGAAGCCTTAATGGCTGGAAAAGTAAGAATTTTAGGGGAAGTGCTGCCCGATTTTCTAGGCCGTTTGGTTCCTTTAAGTTGGATTTGCCTTTTGGTAGAAATGAAGGGCTTTTGGGTTGTTGAACCTAGGTCTTCATGTTACTTTTTTGTTCCCAAAAATCATGTTTTGCACCCTTGCATTAGTAATTATTTGGCGAGGCATACGACTAGTAGTCGAGCCTCACATGTGCATTCTGGTTACTCGATTCTGGAAGTGAAACCTTCAATTGGTTTATTTTGATTATTTTAGGGTTTCTTGGCGATTAAGGCCAATCTGAAGTGAAAATTTTTGAAGTTGAGCCGGTGAGTGTTCCACTACCTGCTACCCGTTATGTGAAATATCTGAATATCTGAATACTTGATTTATGACTATTGAAGCCAAATACTGTTTTGATAAAATGGAGGCGAGGGTGTACTTTATCACACTCGTTCTCTGGTGTGAGGACCCAGACCGTTCGTAAGTTGATATTAGGGTTAGGGCTAAGAAGAAAACCCTAATTTCCGGTTAAGATTGAAAACCCGCATTTTCTACATTTTCTTTATTAGAAAAGTTTCCCAGATAAGTTTTATGAGTAAATATAGTTTTTAGATGATTTTTCTAGTATTAGTTAGTTTTTGAGAAATTAAGAACGTATATCGGATGTGGGACCCACTAGTGTGGGAAGGCATAGGATTCAATCCATTTTGTATAGGTTAATTAATTTTAAGAAGGTTAGAAACCCTAAGTGAGCAAAATCCCTAATGTTATGATTTATTAGAAGCTTTAAGTTGGGTTTAAACCCTAATTTTGCCCTTGACAAAAAGGTTATTGTTTAATTACTTTTATGTGGGATAAAGCATGCTTAAGTGTAAGTGATTAAGATGAGAAAGTGATTAGTGAGGTAATTAAGTGTGATTACATGTTTTAAAAGAGATTAAGTTATGACTTATGGAGTAAATTGAAAGATTATCAAATGTGTGAGGGAAATTGTATAAGAAAGAGAAAGTTATAGTGCAAGGGTTTAAACAACAAATAAAGCATTTTTGTGATTGGTTAGCTATAAGAAATATCTCCCAAAGCTTTGACTATATGTTGTCTTACAACTTATAAGAAACAAGACAAAACAAAACAAAAACAAAACAAAAATTGAAGAGAAATTTGAGAGAGAGGGCCGGCCACCTTGAAGAGAGAAAGTGAGAAAATTTCTTCAAAAATCTTCAAGTTTTAGCTTCCATCTTGGGTTTGGATCTTGGAGCAACAACTTGGGTGCTTGATTAGTGAAGGTTAATCATCTACAAAGCTTAATTGAAGGTATGCCTCTTACTTGAAAGTTAAACTTTTGGGGTTTTAGTTTCTAAGCCATGGAAATGATGTATTATGTTATGATTATGGATTTATTTGATGGATTTGATGTGTATAGTGTAGTTTCATGGTTAATTTTAGTGTTATTTGGTTGCTGAAAATTCGGCCAAGAAGAGGAAAAAAATTTGGGTTTCTTGCTAATGCTTTCCTTACTTGTTTTAGTTGAGATATGGACTTGTAGTGGTTATGTTTGATGAATTGCCTCACTTGATTGGTTGGTTTCTAGCAAAATTCTGATTAGGGTTAAGAAACCCTAGACTCCATGAGGTTAGTTTAGTTGAATTTATGGCTATAGAGTTAGGGTTTGGTTAGTTGGATGTTAGGGTAAGTTGATGGGTGCATATGAAGTTAGGTTAGGTGTTATGATTAGTATTTGGTAATTTGGTATTGACTTGGGAGGGGAATTTCGGACCATTTGTAGGCCATTTAGATGTTAGTATATGTGTGTTTATTTGGTACAAAAGTGGTTGAAAAACCTGCATAAAATCCATGAAAACGAACCATATGTTTACGACATTTGAAACCGGCAAAATGGGTAAACAGGGCAACCCAGAACCTGAACTTGAGCTCCATTTTTCTTAATGTTCCGTGCTGATTCAGAAGTTTCGTAAAACATGAAAGTTGTAGCCTCTTAAGTCCTGGGTATGCCTACAAAATTTCAGGTCAAACGGGGTAGTGTAGCCCGAGTTATAGCCAGAACACTTGAACCTGCTTTGGGACACTGGATTTTGTGCGTTTTGCATTTCAGCTTCTGCCCGTGATTTTTCGGTTTTGATCCCGTACGAACTAGGCGCTGATTCCTTCATAAGAAATTTAGATCTTGGTCTCAGCTTCGAAATGGTATAAAGTACGTCGAAAACCGAGTTCTGTAGCTCCGGTTATGATCGAAACGATATCGATCATCAGAACTGCCCGGTTTTTGGGCAGTTCTGACGGGTACTTTGGCACTCGAATTTTGTTCTGTTCTTAATAGATTCAGGTCTTGGCCAAAACATGAAAGTTTTAGCCTTATGTTTCAGCTTTCTAATGCCTTTGGAATTTATGAATTTCGATTTCTGTGCCGTGAGTTACGGTCTTGCAAACAGGGCCTGTTTGGTAACCCGCAATGAAACAGCTGGCACTATTTCGTGCATTTTTGACCTATACCTAGTGAGATCTGGGTTGAAATGTCTTCATGAAAATTGTAGCCCTTTCTCTTAGCTTCGAAACGGTGTCTCACCCACTTTGATCCGACACTCCTAGCCTAATTGTTGACCAAAACGGTTTGAGATGGCCGATTTGGCCATTTCCGTTTGCCGTTCCGCGCGGACGTGTGCGGCCGTTTTGCCGTTTGGCTTATTTCAAGTACGTTAGTTGCCGTTTGTGATATATTGTGACATAATCTTCGATTTCAGACAGTGGTGAGCTAGGCGGTGCCGGTGGGGCCCACTATTAGCCAACACACAAAGTGAATTCCGCCTTTATACTACTGTTGGTATTTTGAGTAAGTATTCAGGCCGCTCTTATGTGTTAGTTGTTTATGTGTTTCGTTATGCGTAAAAAGGGTACCTAGGCGAGAGTGTACTTTATCGCGCTCGACCTAAATCCTAATTTGCGCGCTTATTTGTACATGACATATGTATATGAGAAATTTTGAAACTAAAACCCTTGAGCTTGTGGCTCGGGGTGACTTTTGAATAATTTTGTAAATTTTGTGAGTTTGAGGTTGAACTCAATACCTAGAGGGACTATTCGAGCCGGTTAGGGCTTGGTCGAAGTCAGTCCAACTTGGTTTGAGGTCACCAAGTTTGTGAACCCGGTTCGCTGAGTATGTGGACCAATTTTGTGACCCGAGCTTGTCACTCAAGCTCAAGTTTGTGATTTCGTTCGCCTGGGCAAGTTTGTGAGGTGACTGGCCAGTGAGGGTGATAAGGTGTCGGTGGGTGTACAAGTGAAGTTCTACGGACCTTATTTATGGTCGACGGAGTGTCGACAGGAGATCACGCATGGCAAATGACTTGGCTTTGGAGCCACCCGTATCCTTATTATGTGATGTTGCTTTTCTGCTTTTGCTTTACTCTTACTGTGTAATTGATGTTACGTGAAATTTACGCTTTTGCCCCTGTTTACTTACTAAGCTTTTAGTTTACCCCATTCCTTTTGTTTTCCTTAGCAGGGGCCGACGCGGGTACGTTTGGGCACTTACACTAGTATAGTATAGTTAGACTTGCTTGTAATAGCGGACAATTAGGATGTTTGTTTTTTTTGTGGTGGTTTGTATAAGGACCCTTCTTAGGGTCTACCTTTTGGTTTTGGTTGTAATTATAAGGATGTAATAGTTTGAGCAGGTACTTTTGGGGAATGTACTTATAACTCTTTTGGGATTGTAAATAGTACTCTTTTGGATTTTCTGGCTTTTATTGTTTTAAGTTTCGAGTCCTGGCGCGAGCTAGGCAGGCGGCCCGTCGATACCCTAGGGTTCGCCCTTGGGAGAAGTGGGGTCGTCACATCTGGTCTGTTCACATGCCAATTTTGAACACGTATCTGAATCTGCTATCTGTATCTGTTATCTGTATCTGTTCTGACGTCGTTTGGAAGCTTGAGTCCAACGACCTTTCTGTGACCTATGAGCTCAAATCCTGTGGCTAAGTTATTCGAGTCGGGCCGGCAAGGGCCTGGATGATTAGATAACGAACCACGGTAGTCTGTTTTGGGATCTTTGGGTATTGAGACCCTTGATTCCGGGTATACTCGAGTATTACCATTTATGTTTCTGTTGAGGTGAGCGGGCCCGGTAAAGGGGTGTTTGTGAGATCCCGTAAAACCCTAATTATTTTCCTAGGGTTTATTTTCCCCTTAATTGCATGTTTTCTGCATTTTCTGGCTTAGAAATATTTTCTTAGTGGATTTTATAAGCAATTATAGTTTTAAGATGATTTTTCTAGCATTGGTGAGTTTTTAGAAAATTAAGAATAAATATTGGACGTGGGACCCACTAGTGCGAAAAGTTCGGAAAAATTCGGCCAATAAGGTTAAGTTTCGGATACTGTTAAAAGTTTATCGGGTATTAAGAGATAAGTAGGGTGTGTGAAGTGATTGATGTGAGAGAGAAAAGAATGATAAGGATGCATTTAATAGAGTGACACATGTCACTTTCTTATTGGTTGAACTTTTAAGAATTACTATTCATTGTCTTGACTTATTTGACCAAGGGATTAAATATCCAAAATTCACCAAAAAATCACCATTTTTCTCTCTTGTTTGGCCGGCTCTCTCTCTCACTCTTGCAAGAAGGAAAACTTCTCCAATCTTCAAGTTTCTACTAGCAAATCATCTCAATCAAGGTCATAAACAAGATTTCACTCCATAAAAACATTCCTTCTAGTGCTAGCAAGTTGTTTGGTGAACTTTGTTTGAAGGACTAAGGTGCTCCACATCTTCCTCTCTCTTGTTTCTTGGTAAGTGAAGCTTGAAACACCCTACTACCTTTAATGATGGTTATATGATGCTTAGAAGTGGCATGAGTGTGTGAAAATGTGATTTATTTCTTGATTTGAAGAGTTTTGGTGAAGTTTTTATTTTATTGGGATTTTTTCTGGTTTAATATGATCTTGATGTTGGGGGCTTGTATGATGATTTGCAATGGACTAAAATGGCTCTAGTGGATGTGAAATGTGGTTAAATACAATCAATTTTGGATTTGGTGTGAAATTTGAAAAGTTAGGGTTCTTGAACCCCAATTCTGTCCGGTTTCAGATCACTGGGTTAGAGGCCGAATTAGACTTTTCTCAAAACATGAAAGTTGTAGGTATTGATGTGTTTGAGGTGCCTGTAAAATTTCAGGTCATTTGGATGAGTGTAGAGTGAGTTATGCCGTTTTTACTGTAGCTGTTCTGCTTTGATCAGAATGCGAAAACTGCGATAGTAATTGGACATTTTGACTGGAATTGGTTTGGATTTTGAAGTTGGTGTCTTCTGATGAAATGTAGTTGGATGACGTAGCTAACTTATGCCTTTGGAATTTCGGCATTTGGACTTGTATGGACTGAGATATACCGATTACAGTTTTTTGTGTTTTGCGAACCTGTTTTAGGAATTCTGGGTTAGTATTTGGCATTTTCGACCTAGTTAAGCTAGGAACTGGATTGACTGACCTTCTACATTGTTGTAGCCCTGTTTCATAGCTTCGAAACGGTGGGTCTTACACCCCCATCCGATAACCGTAGAGAATTTGACGCCATTACCGCATAATGAGTGTAAAACAGTTTTCTATTTGGGGCCAAGACTAAGGCCATTTTCTAATTTCTGGTTTGCTATTATGCTCATTTATGCATATGAAACCCTATTGGGGTTGTGTTTAGCATTTCTATATGACTCGTTATCGAGTCTCATTGCATTTGTTGCGTGATTCTAGGGCGTGACGGTAGCTCACGACGTCTTGGTGACCGTGGTGTATGAAACACCATTTTCTTACTTGGTGAGTATACTACTCACTTACTTGTTATAATGTGGCTTTGTGCTATGTGTATTTGATGCCTTGAAGGCTTACTTGGTTATTGGAAATGATTGAGGTGAGGGTGTACTTGATCGCCCTCACCCCTTGTGATTTTATTCATGGCTATTGACTGTTTTACTGAAATACTGCACTGGATATATGAGATACTGCATTCCATTCATGGAAACTGATTTGATGTCGTTGGACGAGTATCCAATGGCTTTACTGCATTTATGAGCTCAACCCCGTATGGTAGTTAATTGGATCGAGCCAGCGAGGGCTTGGTCGTGAAAATTATCATGCCACGGGGACTGTACTGGGGAACCTTGTGGTAATGAGACCCTTGGTTCCGGTAAACTCGAGTATTACCAAAAGCTACTGAAATGGAGTGCGGGCCCGGTTGGGGTATGTTGGGTGGAAGGAATGGAAGTAGAGAGTTGTCTACGGTTTGGTATTTTAACATTGACGGAGAGTCAATGAGGTTGGTTCAAGATTGCAAGCGTGGAAATGGGCTCTTGAGAGCCGACCGTATCCTTTTACCGTTTTGCTTCATTGCTTATTTGTGCACTTTAAATGAAAGTTCATTCTTATATGACTTTGATTGCTTATTGGGTGGTATACCATTGGGTTTTAGCTCATTCCGTGTTATTTGTTTTCCTTACAGGGTGATAATTACTTTTGAGAACGGATTGGATAGTCAATTGCCGAATTGAGCATGTAAATGTCTTTTGTATTGCTCTTGAAGTGAAACCCTAATGTATAACGGGTTCATTTCCTTTTGATAGGCAAATCGAATGTGTACTTCCTTAATGAATGGTTTTGGCTTGCCGTTGTGGCTTGTAAATGGCTAATGTTATGTTGCATATGTATTTCGATGCTTGGTTGGGTTTCGGACGGGTCGGTTACTATTCATAGCCGACTCTGGAGTTCGTTTCTTTTATTTTGGATATTTTGCCCTTTTGCCTTGTTGCGCGCGTTATAAGTTTCAAACGTGATAGATCGCTTTATACTGCACCGTTAGTCCTGGCGAGAGTTGGGCAGGCAGTCCGCTAACCTCTTTGGTTCGCCTTAGGGGAAGGTGGGGCTGTCACAGGTGGTATCAGAGCCTAGGTTTGAATTAGCCTGGGGATAATAGAAGTGCTCGACTTGGGGATGCTATTGTTTATGCCTATTAAGTTTATTCATGTGATTTTCCTTTGTTATAGGATGGATGCGAGTGGTGATCCGAGTGACCGCCCGGCAGGAGATCGTCCTCGTAGCTCGCTGCCGCCAATTAAGTATCAACTTAGGCAGAAGGGGGCCGTGGTGCGTTGGAGCCCGGCCAGCCGCGTTCGACAGTGTGAGTGTCGTAGCAACTTTGCCTACCCAAATACACTAGTTTTGTCGGTGGCAAAGGAACGCGAGGAGTTTGCTAAGGAAAATACTAAGCTTGAAGCTGTGGTTGCTGCGTTGGAAGCTGAGGTGACTCAGGATAAGGCGACCAATGAGAAGCAAGCCTCGCGTATTAAAGAGCTAGAATATGACGTGCAAGAGGTCGAGGAAAGAGTTGATGATCTATGTGATCAGTTGAGAGATGCACGCGAGCGCGAGACTAAGCGAGCTCGTAAGGTCAGGGGTCGTGCTGAGGCGATCCTTAACCTATGCGACGACGGACTCGAGGAGTCTAGTGACGAGGCCTCGTACGCTGGGGCCGAGACTGGGGAGGAGTCTACCCCATCGCCTGGGTCTCAGACCCCGGCGACTGATTAGGCCTTGATCTTAGAGGCTTCTTTTGGATAGGTGGTGGTTTTGGTATGTACCTAGGGATAGGGATAGAGCCTTAGCTAACCGTTTTGGATGTAGGGTTAGCTACGTGTAAATTTCTTTTGATAGGCCTATCCTCGGGAGGATCGTGTATGTACGTACGTGCTTTGGCCGTACTTGACTGACTGATTGTAAATATATGTTTGGCCTGTATATATGTGTGCTTGTGATCTTGTTTGAAATGCATCAATATGTGTTATGTGAAAAGTTATGTGTTACTTACATGTTTTGTTACCGCTTTGGTTTAGTACTCTTGCCTAGACAAAGTATACCCTATGGAAGGAACACGAAGTGGTCGGGGACGCGGGCGCGGAACTAGACAAACCGCACCGGTTAGGGAAACGGGGGAACCCTCTACTGGACCTAACCCTGGACCGCAATTAGACCCCAATGTACAAATAGCTGCTGCCATGCAGCAAATGACCAACATACTCGCACAAGTAGTGCAACAACAGGGCCAGAACCCAAACCCTAACCCCGGAAACCCTGGGCATCATGTCGAGAGTGAAGATAGAGCGCTAGAACGGTTTCAAAAGTTTTCTCCGCCAAAGTTTATTGGGGGACCCGACCCTGATGTTGCTGAGAAATGGCTGGAGAAGATGGTAGACATATTCGCGGCTTTACACTATCCGGACGAATGGCAGGTGACTTTTGCCGTGTTCCAACTCGAGGGGGCTGCCCGTTCCTGGTGGAACGTAATTAGGCAGAAATGGGAGCGGGAGCAGACACAGAGTACTTGGGTGAACTTCATCCGAGAATTCAATGCCAAGTTTTTCCCTCCTTTAGTCCAGGAGAGGAAGGAGGACGAGTTTATCCGGCTCCGGCAAGGGGCTCAGACGGTGGCGGAGTACGAGAGCCAGTTTACCCGCCTGTCCAAATTCGCGCCTGAATTGATCATGACCGAGCAACGACGCGTGAGGCGCTTTATTCAAGGCTTGAACGTTGAGATCCAGAAAGACCTCGCGGCAGCTCAAATCACTACTTTTAGCGAGGCATTGGAAAAAGCCCAGCGAGTGGAGAGTGCACGGCTTCAAGTCCGAAACTTCCAGGCTAAGAAGCGTGGTTTTCCTGGGAGTACGTCCGGACAAGGTGAGAAGAGCACTCCCTCCAAGTTTGGACGAGGAACTGGGGGTGGACGACAATCTGGATCAGGCAGAGGGACTACGTTCAGGGGCGGCCCAGCTGGGCGAGGACAAAGGGGAAACACCCAGAGTGGCTCGGCTTCGGCACCTCGTGGTCCCTGTGGGCACTGTGGGAAGGCAAACCACACCGAAGACAACTGCTGGAGGAAACAGGGTAAATGCCTGCGGTGTGGAAGCGCGGACCATCAACTGGCTACTTGCCCGGTCCTGAAACAAGACGGAAAGGGGAGCCAGCTACCGTCGAGGGCCAATGCTGGACCAGCCAAGGGAGACGGATCCAAACCTAAGGTGCCAGCTAGGGTATATTCCTTAGAGCCCCACCAGGTCCCAGAGTCTTCCGAGGTGGTGGAAGGTACGATCCCTATTTTCCACCGCTTTGCCAAAGTTTTAATTGATCCGGGTGCCACTCATTCGTTTGTTAACCCTGATTTCATGTGTGGCATAGATATAAAACCTGCTAGCTTACCATATGACCTAGAGGTTAGTACACCTACGGGGAATCAACGTTTGGTGACTAGTATGGTTTATAGGGATTGCGATGTATGGGTAGGTGAAAGGAGGTTTCTAGGAGACCTGATTAGCTTGTCCATTAAGGGGTACGACGTGATTCTGGGTATGGACTGGTTAGCCAAATATAACGCCCAACTGGACTGTAAAACGAAAATAGTTGAATTTCGCATTCCTGGCGAGGCAACCTTAAGGTTGGATATAAGGGGTAGGTTAGCCTCATCTGCTCTCATTTCGGGCATTCGAGCTAGGAAACTGATAAGTAAAGGGGCGCAAGGATTTTTGGCCTTCTTAATTAACACCCCTACAGATAAGCTAAAAGTGGAAGACGTGGCCGTAGTGAGGGAATTTCCGGATGTGTTTCCTGACGAGTTAGTAGCCCTACCTCCGGAAAGAGAGATAGAATTTCGAATAGATCTTTTACCCGGAACTGCACCTATCTCGAAAACCCCTTACCGAATGGCGCCTGCAGAACTTAAAGAGCTTAAGTTGCAATTGCAAGACCTTTTGGAGCGGGGATTCATTCACGAGAGTGAGTCTCTTTGGGGAGCTCCGGTCCTATTTGTGAAGAAAAAGGATGGAACGTTGAGGATGTGCATTGATTATCGGGGGCTGAACAACGTGACCATCAAGAATAAGTATCCACTGCCCCACATCGATGAGTTGTTTGACCAGCTGCAGGGAGCAGTGGTCTTCTCCAAGTTGGACCTCCGACAGGGATACTATCAGTTATTGATAAAGAAGGAGGACATTCCGAAAACTGCTTTCAACTCGAGGTACGGGCATTACGAGTTCGCCGTTATGCCCTTTGGACTGACCAATGCTCCCGCCGCCTTCATGGACTTAATGCATAGGGTTTTTAAACCCTATCTAGACCGATTTGTCGTGGTGTTCATTGACGACATTTTGGTCTACTCTAAGACACGCGAGGAGCATGAGGAGCATTTGAGAGTGGTGTTGCAGACATTGAAGGAACATCAACTGTACGCCACGTTTAGTAAATGTGAGTTCTGGTTGGAGAAAGTGGCATTTCTAGGGCACGTGATCTCTCGCGAAGGTATTTCGGTGGACCCGGCGAAGGTTGAGGCCGTGACAAATTGGAAGAGGCCAGAAACCCCCACGGAGATTCGCAGCTTTCTAGGGCTAGCTGGGTATTACCGAAGGTTCATTAAAGATTTCTCCAAGTTAGCCGGACCATTAACCGACTTGACAAAGAAGCATGGCCAGTTTATCTGGAACGGCCGATGCGAAACGAATTTTCAGGAGTTAAAGAAAAGATTGACCATGGCTCCGGTACTGGTCTTGCCAAATGGAGTGGACGGGTTTGCAGTGTATGCGGACGCGTCGCGAGAGGGATTGGGATGTGTTTTGATGCAGAACTGGAATGTGATTGCTTTTGCCTCTAGGAAGTTGAAGCTTCACGAGCAGAACTACCCGACTCACGATCTAGAATTAGCTGCAGTTGTGTTCGCACTGAAAAAGTGGAGGCATTACCTATATGGGGTGACCTTCGAAGTGTTTTCGGATCACAAGAGTCTTAGGTACCTTTTCTCCCAGAAGGAACTGAATATGAGGCAACGGCGATGGATGGAATTTCTGGAGGACTACGATTGTACAATCAACTACCATCCGGGAAAGGCAAATGTAGTAGCGGATGCCTTGAGTCGTAAAGTGCAAGTAGCAGGGCTAATGATTAAGGAATGGGATTTGCTAGAGTTCGTGTGCGAGTGGAAACCCTGTCTTGGGAGTCATAAGGTGATATTTAGCAATGTAAGGGTGACATCCACTCTACTGGAACGTATTAAAGAGGCACAAAAAGAAGATTTCATGGTACAGAAATGGAGAGAGAAAGTGGATAAGGGAGAAACTACGGACTTTAATTTGAGTCCTGAGGGTATTTTAAAATATCGGAACCGAATGGTGGTACCAAAGGAAGAGTCGATGAAAATGGAGATTCTGGAGGAAGCTCATCGGTCCAAATATACAATCCATCCGGGCAGCAGCAAGATGTATCAAGACCTAAAAGGAACCTATTGGTGGGACAATATGAAGAGGGAAATCGCTCAGTACGTGCAGAAATGTCTCATTTGCCAGCAAGTGAAGGCAGAGCATCAAAAACCATCGGGTCTATTACAACCCTTGGAGATACCCGAGTGGAAGTGGGAAAACATCACAATGGACTTCGTTTCCGGTTTACCGAGGACGCAAAGGGGACACGATGCCGTTTGGGTGATCGTTGATCGATTAACCAAGTCGGCCCATTTCTTGCCGGTAAACATGAAGTATTCAATGGACAAGTTGGCTTGACTGTACGTGGATGAGGTTGTAAGACTACACGGTGTTCCTGTGAGTATCGTCTCTGATCGGGATCCACGATTTGTGTCTCGGTTTTGGCAGAAGTTTCAAGAAATCCTGGGGACGAAACTCAATTTAAGCACAACCTATCATCCTCAGACGGATGGCCAGTCAGAACGGACAATTCAAACTCTCGAGGACATGCTGCGAACGTGCATCTTGGATTTCGGAGGCAATTGGGGTCAGCACATGACCTTAGTGGAGTTTGCGTACAATAATAGCTTCCATTCGTCAATTCAAATGGCTCCGTACGAAGCTCTCTACGGACGCAAGTGCCGCTCACCGATTTACTGGGACGAAGTTGGTGAAAAGAAAGCCCTAGACCCGACAACTATTCCGTGGATGGAAGAGGCTCACGAGAAGGTCAAGTTGATACGACAACGAATTCAAACCGCCCAGAGTCGCCAAAAGAGCTACGCGGATAACCGAAGGAAGGATTTGGAATTTGAAGTTGGAGATCAAGTATTTCTTAAGATCACACCCTTACGAAGTCTTACAGCGGGGAAAGGAAAGAAACTCCAACCACGGTACGTCGGACCCTACAAGATCCTTCAGAGGGTTGGAGCGGTCGCGTATCGATTGGAACTACCGTCTAGTCTCTCTCGAATCCACGATGTATTTCACGTCTCGATGCTAAAGAAGTATCATCCAGACCCATCCCATGTATTGCAACCGGAGGATATCGAAGTAGATGAATCACTGGCCTATGAAGAGAAACCAGTTCAAGTACTCGATCGAAAAGTCAAAGAACTCAGAAATAAGCGGATTCCGCTAGTGAAAGTGCTGTGGAGGAACCACGGAGTTGAGGAAGCTACCTGGGAGATAGAAGAGGAAATGCGAAAGAAATACCCAAACCTTTTCGGAAATTAAGGTGAGAAATTTCGAGGACGAAATTCTTTTAAGGGGGGGAGAGTGTGAGATCCCGTAAAACCCTAATTATTTTCCTAGGGTTTATTTTCCCCTTAATTGCATGTTTTCTGCATTTTCTGGCTTAGAAATATTTTCTTAGTGGATTTTATAAGCAATTATAGTTTTAAGATGATTTTTCTAGCATTGGTGAGTTTTTAGAAAATTAAGAATAAATATTGGACGTGGGACCCACTAGTGCGAAAAGTTCGGAAAAATTCGGCCAATAAGGTTAAGTTTCGGATACTGTTAAAAGTTTATCGGGTATTAAGAGATAAGTAGGGTGTGTGAAGTGATTGATGTGAGAGAGAAAAGAATGATAAGGATGCATTTAATAGAGTGACACATGTCACTTTCTTATTGGTTGAACTTTTAAGAATTACTATTCATTGTCTTGACTTATTTGACCAAGGGATTAAATATCCAAAATTCACCAAAAAATCACCATTTTTCTCTCTTGTTTGGCCGGCTCTCTCTCTCACTCTTGCAAGAAGGAAAACTTCTCCAATCTTCAAGTTTCTACTAGCAAATCATCTCAATCAAGGCCATAAACAAGATTTCACTCCATAAAAACTTTCCTTCTAGTGCTAGCAAGTTGTTTGGTGAACTTTGTTTGAAGGACTAAGGTGCTCCACATCTTCCTCTCTCTTGTTTCTTGGTAAGTGAAGCTTGAAACACCCTACTACCTTTAATGATGGTTATATGATGCTTAGAAGTGGCATGAGTGTGTGAAAATGTGATTTATTTCTTGATTTGAAGAGTTTTGGTGAAGTTTTTATTTTATTGGGATTTTTTCTGGTTTAATATGATCTTGATGTTGGGGGCTTGTATGATGATTTGCAATGGACTAAAATGGCTCTAGTGGATGTGAAATGTGGTTAAATACAATCAATTTTGGATTTGGTGTGAAATTTGAAAAGTTAGGGTTCTTGAACCCCAATTCTGTCCGGTTTCAGATCACTGGGTTAGAGGCCGAATTAGACTTTACTCAAAACATTAAAGTTGTAGGTATTGATGTGTTTGAGGTGCCTGTAAAATTTCAGGTCATTTGGATGAGTGTAGAGTGAGTTATGCCGTTTTTACTGTAGCTGTTCTGCTTTGATCAGAATGCGAAAACTGCGATAGTAATTGGACATTTTGACTGGAATTGGTTTGGATTTTGAAGTTGGTGTCTTCTGATGAAATGTAGTTGGATGACGTAGCTAACTTATGCCTTTGGAATTTCGGCATTTGGACTTGTATGGACTGAGATATACCGATTACAGTTTTTTGTGTTTTGCGAACCTGTTTTAGGAATTCTGGGTTAGTATTTGGCATTTTCGACCTAGTTAAGCTAGGAACTGGATTGACTGACCTTCTACATTGTTGTAGCCCTGTTTCATAGCTTCGAAACGGTGGGTCTTACACCCCCATCCGATAACCGTAGAGAATTTGACGCCATTACCGCATAATGAGTGTAAAACAGTTTTCTATTTGGGGCCAAGACTAAGGCCATTTTCTAATTTCTGGTTTGCTATTATGCTCATTTATGCATATGAAACCCTATTGGGGTTGTGTTTAGCATTGCTATATGACTCGTTATCGAGTCTCATTGCATTTGTTGCGTGATTCTAGGGCGTGACGGTAGCTCACGACGTCTTGGTGACCGTGGTGTATGAAACACCATTTTCTTACTTGGTGAGTATACTACTCACTTACTTGTTATAATGTGGCTTTGTGCTATGTGTATTTGATGCCTTGAAGGCTTACTTGGTTATTGGAAATGATTGAGGTGAGGGTGTACTTGATCGCCCTCACCCCTTGTGATTTTATTCATGGCTATTGACTGTTTTACTGAAATACTGCACTGGATATATGAGATACTGCATTCCATTCATGGAAACTGATTTGATGTCGTTGGACGAGTATCCAATGGCTTTACTGCATTTATGAGCTCAACCCCGTATGGTAGTTAATTGGATCGAGCCAGCGAGGGCTTGGTCGTGAAAATTATCATGCCACGGGGACTGTACTGGGGAACCTTGTGGTAATGAGACCCTTGGTTCCGGTAAACTCGAGTATTACCAAAAGCTACTGAAATGGAGTGCGGGCCCGGTTGGGGTATGTTGGGTGGAAGGAATGGAAGTAGAGAGTTGTCTACGGTTTGGTATTTTAACATTGACGGAGAGTCAATGAGATTGGTTCAAGATTGCAAGCGTGGAAATGGGCTCTTGAGAGCCGACCGTATCCTTTTACCGTTTTGCTTCATTGCTTATTTGTGCACTTTAAATGAAAGTTTATTCTTATATGACTTTGATTGCTTATTGGGTGGTATACCACTGGGCTTTAGCTCATTCCGTGTTATTTGTTTTCCTTACAGGGTGATAATTACTTTTGAGAACTGATTGGATAGTCAATTGCCGAATTGAGCATGTAAATGTCTTTTGTATTGCTCTTGAAGTGAAACCCTAATGTATAACGGGTTCATTTCCTTTTGATAGGCAAATCAAATGTGTACTTCCTTAATGAATGGTTTTGGCTTGCCGTTGTGGCTTGTAAATGGCTAATGTTATGTTGCATATGTATTTCGATGCTTGGTTGGGTTTCGGACGGGTCGGTTACTATTCATAGCCGACTCTGGAGTTCGTTTCTTTTATTTTGGGATATTTTGCCCTTTTGCCTTGTTGCGCGCGTTATAAGTTTCAAACGTGATAGATCGCTTTATACTGCACCGTTAGTCCTGGCGAGAGCTGGGCAGGCAGTCCGCTAACCTCTTTGGTTCGCCTTAGGGGAAGGTGGGGCTGTCACAGTGTTTGGTGGACGGAATTCGGTGTAAAGAGGGGTCTACGGACGCGTTGGTTCTATATACGTTGACGGAGAGTCAACTGGTTTGGATCAAGTACTGCGCTGGAAATTTGGCTCCTGAGAGCCACCCGTATCCTTCGGATTTGAATCATTGGTTCCTTTGCTTTACATTTGGCATGTGTACTTGATTTGCTAAACGTGAAATGCCATGATTTTATCGCTATCTGTTTGGTACCTCATTGAGCGCAAGCTCACCCCTTTCTGTTCCCTTTTGTTTTCCTTACAGGAAAATAAACCCTTTTGGTCTGGATTTGACAAATGGCTGCCAAATTGAGCTAGTTGAACATATCTTTTGTATAGCTCATGTATTAAAACCCTAAGTGTACTTTTGGGGCGTTTTCTCTTTTGATTTGGCAAACCGTGTATATGTATTAACTTTTGAAAACTTTTGTATGTCATTTTGGATTGTAATCGCTAAAGTTCAGATGTGAATGTTTGCGTGCTCTTTCGGTTGGGTTCTGACGGGTCGCGGTTACTATCATGGCCGACTCCGGATTTCATTTTTCTTATTTTGGGTTATTTTGCCATTTTGACTTGCTTACGCTCGTTGGTAAGTTCCGGAACGCATTATATAGCTATAATCTGCACCGTTAGTCCTGACGAGAGCTGGGCAGGCGACCCGCCAAACCCTCTGGTTCGCCTTAGGGGGAGGTGGGGCCGTCACATCCGTCAACTCTCACTACTTACAGTCCATGTAGATCCTCTCATTTTACTCCTAACCCGTCACCGTTCTTACCCGTGTCCCGGTCCCGAATACCGACTAAGGAAGCAGTATACTCGAGATATACCCTTAGAAAATTAGTCGAGGGATTCACCCAACGACGTTATGGTAGTTGGATTCAGAAGTCGAGGGATTCACCCAACGACGCAACTACATTTAGATTCATGGTAGTTGGATTCAGAAGTCGAGGGATTCACCCAACGACGCAACTACATTTAGATTCATGGATTCACGAGAAAATGATTCACGCAAGTCACCACTCGAACGGCTAGTGCGATAAAGTACACACTGCTCATTTCGATGGATCAAAAACTAGCTTTGCAAATTATCACATATTGAGTCAAGAAAGCACTTTAACCAAGTAAGCATAGAACAAACAGGGACACTCACCAAGAGTGAAGTTCAGATATCAAGTTGGGAATCGAATTCCGCGTCCTCGCAATATCCTAAAAACCAAATTTTGAAACTATAAGTTCTCTATTCAATTTTTAAACTTATTCGTATAGGGAATTATCTAATATATTACTAGTTTACTTTCTCAAGTAATTTCAAAAATCTACTTAGGTTGAAACTTGACAAAAGTAGTAAAAATGTTTCTTATAGTTTTCCTTGAGATACTTTTCCTTAGAAAAGGGTAACTAGTATTATTTTCTTGAAACAATTCGACCATCCACTTAGGATTGAAATTTAGTAAAAGTAGGAAATGTTTTATATGGCTTTCCTTAAAAATATTTTTCTCTATACGAGTGCGGCTAGTACTATTTTATTTAGAATAAGTTTTCTTGCCGAGGAAGTTTTCTGCTATTTTTAGTTAAAGTCACTAAAATCTTGTATTTTGGAAATTTTCCTCTAGAGAATTAGCCAGGGACAATTTTAAGGAAAGAAAAGGAAATAGATCAAGACTTAGGGTTTTAAAACTAGTGAAATCATTTTCTAAAAGTAATAAGGCTAGTTTACGCTTAAAGGAGAAATATCGAGTTGGCAAGGTGTAGAAAATCCCTACACGAAATTTCTAACTTTAACATACAGTGCTAAGTTTTATCGTACCATACTAGAGTGAAGATATATTTAAATAGCTTGCTTAAAAAAAAAAAAACTTCTCAAGTTCACAGGACCAAAATGGATTCCTTACGATTCCGATTTACAAGCACATAATATTTCAGATTTGTCAATATAACCAACTCGCATTTCAAATAGAAATCTCACTTGGGCTTCGTCAATCATTAGCCCTAGGTTTCAACAGATTCAATTCTGATCAAGAATAAAACGAATGACCAAGGCTTCGTCAATCATTAGCACTTGGTTTTGGCAAGGTCATATCATATCTTAACTAAATCAAAATAAATGTAAGGCCTCCAAGCAATTCCAGCAATTAAATTTCATCACCCTTTAATACCTATAAAATCATTCAAATGGCCAAGAGCTTCATCAATCATTAGCTCTGGACATCAAGCAATCACTTTCTACCACAATTCAAACAGAAATTCAACTCAAAACCAAGAGAAAAGTCACGACTAACTTAACTCTTAAATAACTCTAGTTCCACAAATCAAACAATTGTGAAAGTTATACTGTTGTAAAATAGATTTTTAGTACTATCACATCCCAGAAGACACTTTTCAGAGATTCAAATCACAAATAGGCCAAATGTTCAATCCAAGTCAAAATTCAGTTTCATGAAGAAACAGGACATTCAAGCAGGACAGCCTGCTTTGAGGAGGCATGGACAGCAGTACACATGGAGGAAAAATATGAAATTTCTACAGAACAAAGGCCCATGATTCTAGTTTCAAATGCCATGACGGCACCTTAAACGAATTTTCCTACACCAAGATATAAGCATTTTACTGATACTGGTCAGTAAAATCCGAAAATCTGAAAACTAATTTTTCACTTGTGAAAAACTCCTTTGTTAACACTAACTTGACATGCAGAGGATGGTTGTTAAGTTACAGAGTGTATTGTGCAATAATACGAAATTTTCAGCCCAAAACAACATTTTCTTAGAACTAAAATTCGCCACAAGAAACCTGGAAAATTCCTTTACTATCTCTATCAACTTGCTTGAGAATTTTCTAGGTCTACACTTCAACATTTTTGATCAATTCAAACCACAATTCAAATGTTTCACATCAACATATCTTATAGAACTTTAAAACTACATATTCCAGGCATTTCCAATCATTATGCTTCAAAGAAAAATTTCAAAACCAAGCTGAGATTCCAACTCAACCTTCGGCTATCACAAAAGAAATTCTAGCCTTTATATACCAACATTTTTGGTTCAATCTTTCAATATATCCAATATTTCATTGCTAAACAACTTAAAATTTACATCTCTTATGTATTACTAAACCATTATATCAATACTTTTCCAGCACTTAGGGTTTTATAAATCCAACTTTTCCTTGGCTAAAACATGGTTTTAGATTCTCAAATTCGTCATGTGAACCTTTGGCTAGCTAATTAACATTTCTGGTTCAAAATCGAATTCGAATAACAGCTTCAAACATCCCAAAAATCCAGAAATCTGTCCAGCTAGTCACGGATGAACATGTATGAAGAAACTTTCTGTTTTCATTTTATTTTCTTGGTTAAAACATAGTATTACTTACTCAAATTTGACCTGTAAACACTTAGTTAATGGCTTAACATTTCCAGTACCGAATCAAGTTCGAATAACAGCCATCAACATCTACATTTCTAAAAATTATTCCAGCTTGGCTCGGATGAACATGCATGTGGCAGGTTGCATTTTGATTTTATTTTTCTGGTTTAAACTAATTAATTAACTACATGCAGAGCCTAATTAACTTGTTATGAACTATCTAATCACCACAATAAGCTCGGCTTACACCAATTAGACCAGATTAAGGCTGCATTATCCAATTAACACTCGGCAAAAAGTTTTCTTTCTTATAATCAGAATCTTCTTTTCCAGAATCATCATCCGATGGTTTTAACTCAGCATGCAAAGCTTTAAACAATTTAATTGGTTAGTGATTAGTTATTTAATCAACCATGCAAGCTCAGATTTTCGAAAATTATTAACTTAAAATCAACATTTCATAATCAACTCTCGGAAATCCCAAAGGTGCGCACAATAGAATTTTTTTTTCTTCTCTAAGTCATCATCCAGTACATAAATTCAACATGCATGCTACTAATCACTATCATCTACCATTAATTAGCTTAACTTGGCACAGAAATTACCTCAGAAACAACTTAGCTCACACACGAAAATCTAGAAATTTTTCTTTCCTTCCTCTCGGCTTCACGCGCAGGTTTGTTGGTCCTGGTTCCTGAGTTGCGGCTGGAGTAGTGTTGTGGTGGGGTTGATTTCGGTTGGTTGGATGTGAAGGGCGCAGAACTGGAAGTGCAGAATGGTGGGACTTGCTCACGGTTTTCTCCCTCAGCTTGCGGCCCGAAGCAGAAAATTTTGCAGCTCGCGGATTGCAGCTCTCACGGTTCCACTTTGCTGCTCACAAGGTAAGTCTCTCTCTCCTTCTTTGTTCTTGGTTCGGAGCTAAGTAGAATAGTGAAGTGTGGTTTGGGATATGAAATGAAGAGGAAGAGGGATGGTGCCGCTGTTTTGAGTAGGAGATTGCGTGTTGAGATGGTTAAAATTGTGGCGACCCCACTTCCCCCTAAGACGAACCAAAGGGTTGGCGGGCCGTCTGCCCAACTCTTGCCAGGACTCACGCAAGCATTCTAACCCAAATCCTTTCGAAGAATAACTTAATCTATTATAAAACAATTTTTCCCCGAATGAGATCATCACTAAAACCACATTAACTTCAGAGATAGCAGTGATAAAAATAGCCAGTCGAGGCTCTTAAACGTCCCACGTGCTACGTACCAAGGTATAAAGTTGTACCAATCCGGATAGATAATTACATACATCATTAATACAAACTTACAAGCCAAACACTCGAATTAGGGTTTACACATTTTCCAGCTTCAAGTGGCAATCCAAAAAGGAAAGTACATTATCCCAATTAACGCCTTATAGCCCACAAAATAAGTCATAGTATTCGAGTACACTCCAAATGTAAGGATCGAAGACAACCTAAGAGGGGGGTGAATTAGGCTTTCAAAAACCTACTAATAAATATTCTACCTTTTTGAACAGACAGCCTTTCTTTTTCCCAAATGCCTTCCAATGAACAAGATAATACAATAGCACAGGTATTAGTGAGATGGAGAGAAGAACAGTTTATATAGAAAAGCAGTAAATAAGAGTAAAGAACCAAACCAAGCTTCAAACACAACTGAGGTTTGAACACCACTATTATATATCAAGTTACTTCAAGTTGAATAGACTTGCAACCAATCTTATGTGTACAAGAAAGGGATCACTTTCTTCTTGCCCCAAATCACACTTGGTCAAGCAAGGAAGTTTTACAAACACTCGCAAACCCTCACTGTGCTACACTATTGAAGAAGCTATGTCACACTTGAAAAACAACTGCACGAAGATTGCACATGCAAGGAATACAAATGTTTCTTTTGAGTATTCTAGCACTTGAATCACTCACAATCTGATGTAGGCTTGATGTACAAAGTTGTTTTGAGGTGGTTGACTTTGTTCCTTTTATAGGAGACCAGAGAATTCCTCAATTAATGCTGTCAACGGGTAGAAGGCAGCTGAAGAGTCAACTAGCCGTTGGTGCTGTCGGACGTCCGATGTTTGGTTTTTATGCGTCCGAAGGTAGGATGAATACTTGGAAATTTCTTCTTCAATTTCTTCGGACGGCCGATGCGTCCAGAATGTTGCGTCCGAAGAGCAGCAACACTTGTCGGACGTCCGATACACAGGTGTTGAGCGTCCGAATCCTGATCAGTTAAACGAGTAACTCCTGGCTTGTCTTCTCCGGACGTCCGAGTCTGAGTTCTTTACTCGTCCGAAGATGCTCAAAGAATGTCGGACGTCCGATACTTTCCTTTTGTGCGTCCGACATCATCCTCAGCATACTTCATTCCTTTCTGATCTTCTTTTTCTGCTTTAACTCCACATACCTGTTTGGTTTATTTCTGAAAAGGATCTTTACAAAAAGTATTAGAAACATCCAATTGTTTTGTAATCATCAAAAGATATGAATTGAGATAAACAATCTCCCCCTTTTTGATGATGACAAAACAATTAGATAGAGCACAAAATATAGCAGCTCCCCCTGACGAAGTGCATGAGTAGTATATTACTCCCCCTGAAACTGACTCCCCCTAACTCTAGCAAAATTCTTTCTACAACTCCATTCTGTTGAGGAACTCTAGCAATAGAGAATTCATGGGTAATACCATTATGATCACAAAATTCTGGAAAACCACAGAACTTAAATTCTGTCCCATTATCACTTCTAATTCTAACAATTTTCAAGCCAAGCAGATTTTGTACTTTAGCAAATAATGAGGTAAAATTCTTAAAGGCATCATCTTTATGAGCAAGGAATATTACCCAAGTATATCGAGAGTAGTCATCAACAATCACAAAACAATATCTCTTACCACCAAGGCTTGCAGTCTGTGTAGGACCAAACAGATCAAGGTGCAGAAGTTCAAGTGGTTTCGAAGTAGAAACACATATCTTAGGTTTAAAGGAAACCTTGACTTGTTTTCCAAATTGGCAAGCATCACAGATTCTGTCTTTTTCAAATTTAATTTTTGGAAGACCTCTCACAAGTTCCTTTTTAGAAATTTCTTTCAGCAAATCCATATTGAAGTGACACAACCTTCTATGCCACAACCATGGGTCCTCATTTGCCACTTTGAGACATTTGAGATGTGAGGAATCAATTTTTTCAAGAAACACTACATAGACATCATTAACCCTTTTTCCTTTGAAAATAATGTTGAACTTTGAGTCAAATATGAGACATTCAAGCTTTTTAAACAATACAAACAAATTCCTATCACACAATTGGCTAACACTTAACAGATTGTAGCTCAAATTGTCAACAAGAAGAACATTGTGGATAAAAGTTTGATCATTCTTACCTACATCGCCAATACCAACAGTCTTGGCTTTGTTATCATCTCCAAATGTTACCTTTCCACTTGCTTTCTGCTTGAGTTTGATGAATTGTGATGCATCACCAGTCATATGTCTTGAACATCCACTATCAATGAACCATTTTGATTCTTTAGCAATGTAATCCTGGTTCACCTCTTCATCTCCAATAGCCATGAAAGCCACTTGAGCAGATTCCTCTTCTTCTTCAACTTCGCCTTCTGAGTTGCAATCATTCCAGGTAATCTGGAAATTGTTGAACTTTGGTTTTCGTTCAATCTTGTTTTCCTTCTTTTTCTTCATTGGACACTCATTTGCATAATGTCCAGGTTGGCCACATTCAAAACATTTATCGTTCTGCTTTTTGTTGAGTTCTAGTTTCCCTCTATTCCTGAAGTCATTTGTCTGATTCTGGAAGGAATTGCTAGATCCGCCTTTCCTGAATCTTCTCTTATTGAGAAATCTTTTGAAGCCTCTTGTGATGAGTGCAATATCACTATCATCACCTTCCAAGTCATTTTCATCCAATGAGGCTGTTTCATCTTCATCTTGTGAAGCTTTCAGAGCAATACTCTTCCTTCCTTTTGTGTCATCTTCTCCCTGCAACTTAGATTTAAGTTTCAGTTCATAAGAGGTTAGAGAGTTAATCAGAGATTCAATGGATAAGGAATTTAGATCATTGGCTTCCTCTATGGCAGTCACTTTGCTTTCCCAATCTTTGATAGAGCATTCAGAATTTTCCTGTTCTTTTCACCTTGAGAGTACTGCTTCTCAAGCACCTCTAAATCCTTGATCAGATCATTGAATCTACAATACATTTTGTCGATGTTCTCATAAGGCTCCGTCTTAAAAGATTCATACTTGGTGACCAGAATGGACTTTTTCTGTTCTCTTACGTTGTCACTGCCCTCATGGATTTCTCTTAGCTTATCCCACATTTCTTTGGCAGATTTACACCCTTTTACTCTAATTGACTCATTTGAGTCTAAGGCACTGTAAAGAACATTCATGGCTTTGGCATTCAATGTGAGATTGGTTCTGTCTTGAGCATTCATCTCAGCTCTCGTTTTTGGCCGCAACAAACCTGTTTCTGCATCCAGAAAGTTGGCATCATGCGGTCCTTCATTCACAATAAATCACAACTCAATATCAATGGATTGCAAGAAGATAATCATTCTTTCTTTCCAGCTAACATAATTGGAACCAGTAAACATGGGAGGCCTAGTTACAGATTGCCCCTCAACAAACATAGCATGACTGGTTGTCATCTTTACTCCAAGCCATTAGAGCTTAATCTCAAGGAGACCAAGCTCTGATACCAATTGTAAGGATCGAAGACAACCTAAGAGGGGGGTGAATTAGGCTTTCAAAAACCTGCTAATAAATATTCTACCTTTTTGAACAGACAGCCTTTCTTTTTCCCAAATGCCTTCCAATGAACAAGATAATACAATAGCACAGGTATTAGTGAGATGGAGAGAAGAACAGTTTATATAGAAAAGCAGTAAATAAGAGTAAAGAACCAAACCAAGCTTCAAACACAACTGAGGTTTGAACACCACTATTATATATCAAGTTGCTTCAAGTTGAATAGACTTGCAACCAATCTTATGTGTACAAGAAAGGGATCACTTTCTTCTTGCCCCAAATCACACTTGGTCAAACAAGGAAGTTTTACAAACACTCGCAAACCCTCACTGTGCTACACTATTGAAGAAGCTATGTCACACTTGAAAAATAACTGCACGAAGATTGCACATGCAAGGAATACAAATGTTTCTTTTGAGTATTCTAGCACTTGAATCACTCACAATCTGATGTAGGCTTGATGTACAAAGTTGTTTTGAGGTGGTTGACTTTGTTCCTTTTATAGGAGACCAGAGAATTCCTCAATTAATGCTGTCAACGGGTAGAAGGCAGCTGAAGAGTCAACTAGCCGTTGGTGCTGTCGGACGTCCGATGTTTGTTTTTTATGCGTCCGAAGGTAGGATGAATACTTGGAAATTTCTTCTTCAATTTCTTCGGATGGCCGATGCATCCAGAATGTTGCGTCCGAAGAGCAGCAACACTTGTCGGACGTCCGATACACAGGTGTTGAGCGTCCGAATCCTGATCAGTTAAACGAGTAACTCCTGGCTTGTCTTCTTCGGACATCCGAGTCTGAGTTCTTTACTCGTCCGAAGATGCTCAAAGAATGTCGGACGTCCGATACTTTCCTTTTGTACGTCCGACATCATCCTCAGCATACTTCATTCCTTTCTGATCTTCTTTTTCTGCTTTAACTCCACATACCTGTTTGGTTTATTTCTGAAAAGGATCTTTACAAAAAGTATTAGAAACATCCAATTGTTTTGTAATCATCAAAAGATATGAATTGATATAAACACCAAAAGGAAAACATAAGTAAGTATCCAAGCATTCAATTTCCAGAACCTGTTAAGGAAAACAATAAACGTGGGGTGAGCTAAAACTCAGTGGTGCCCCAAAACATGCAATCACATAATATCAAACAGCGGTTAATAACTTAGCAAAATTTAAACAGTTAGGAAAGCGTATAACAGCACAAGGTAGGATACAGGGACTCTCAGGAGCCATTTTCCTTGCTTGATCACCATTTATCGTAGTTGACCCTCCGTCAACTCTCACTACTTATAATCCATGTAGAGCGTCTCATTTTGATACCTAACCCGTCACCATTCATACCCCTGTCCCGGGCCCGCTCACCGACTAAGGACGCAGTATACTCGAGATATACCCGTAGATGATTGGTCGAGGGATTCACCCAACGACATTATTGTAGTTAGATTCATGCGTCGAGGGATTCACCCAACGACGTAACTACATTTAGATTCATGGTAGTTGGATTCAGAAGTCGAGGGATTCACCCAACGACGCAACTACATTTAGATTCATGGATTCACGAGAAAATGATTCACGCAAGTCACCACTCGAACGGCCAGTGCGATAAAGTACACACTGCTCACTTCGATGGATCAAAAACTAGTTTTGCAAATTATCACATATTGAGTCAAGAAAGCACTTTAACCAAGTACGCATAGAATATGCAGGGACACTCACCAAGAGTGAAGTTCAGATGTCAAATTGGGAATCGAATTACGCGTCCTCGCAATATCCTAGAATACAAAATTTTGAAACTATAAGTTTCTATTCAGTTTTTAAGCTTATATACATCGAGGTATATCTGATATACTACTAGTTTACTTTCCCCTAGTAAATTCAAGAATCTACTTAGGTTGAAACTTGACAAAAGTAGTAGAAATGTTTCTTATAGTTTTCCTTGAGATACTTTTCTTTATAAGAGGATAACTAGTATTATTTTCTTGAAATAAGTCGACAAACCTCTTAACATCAAGTTAGAAAGATACTTTGACCATTCTTTAAAGATACGGTTCTTGCAAAATTATCACTAAAAACTATTTTACCTAAATAAAGTTTCTTGCCGAGCAAGTTTCTACATTTTTAAATAAAGTTATTAAAATTCTTATTTCGAAACTTTTCCTACCAACAACTATCCAAGGACAATTCTTAATGAAAGAAAAGGAATTAAAATAAGACTTAGGGTTTTCAAAAGCTATAGAACTTATTTACTATAGCTATCAAGGCTAGTTTGAGCTAAAGGAAATTATCGGGTTGGAAACATTTAGGCAAAATACTAGATATTGAGTTTTATAGTTTAATACTAGCTGAAAAATATCTTTGATAAGTTTGATCACAGTTACTCAAGTTCGCAAGGTCGAAACGACTTCCACAGCTTCGATTCCGTTTCAAGATCATATAATGGATCAAATTTGGCGACATGGCAAAATCACATAGCAAATCACTAGGGCTTCTTCAATCATTAGCCCTAGATTTCAACAGATGCATTTCTGATAAAAATAAAATGAATGACCAAGGCTTCATCAATCATTAGCACTTGGTTTTAGCAAGCTCATCTTAACTAAATAAAAAGGAAGGTAAGGCCTCCAAGAAATCCCAGCAATTAAAATCCATCACTCTTTAATATTTATAACATCATTTAAATGGCCAAGGGCTTCATCAATCATTAGCCCTTGACAACAACAATCACTTCCAACCATAGTTCAATCAAGAATTTAAACTACAAGTAAGGTAAATGTTCGATTAAAATCAAAATTCAGTTTCACAAAGGAACAGGATGTTCATACCAGACAGTCTACTTGGAGGAGTCACGGATAGCAGTACGCATGGAGGAAAAACATGAAATTTCTACTGAACAAAGGCCTATGATTCTAGTTTCAAATGCCACTAACGGCACCTTAAACGGATTTTCCTACACCAAGATATAAACATTTTACTGAGACTGGTCAGGGACATCCGAAAATCTGAAATTTCATTTTTGCACTTGTGAAAAACTCATTTTTCTCTTTTAACACCATAATGTTTTTATTCAAATCATCCTTACATTTCTTATAGAACTCCAAAACAACATATTCCAGGCATTTCCATCCATCATGTTTCAAAGAAAAATTTAAAAACCAAGCTGAGATTCTAACTCAACCTTCGGCTATCACAAAAGAAATTCCAGCATTTATATACCAACATTTTTGGTTCCATCTTCCAATATATCAATTATTTCATTGCTAAACAACTTACACAACTTAAAACTTACAACTCTTTTGTATCTCTAAACCATTATATTCCAAGGGAAAAATAAAATAATTTCCAGAAACCAATTAAACTTTCCAAAGACAAACTGAAATTTCTGGTTTAACCTTGCGGCTTCCAAAATTTTTCCAGCAACTAATATACTTTAGGTCAAATTTCCCTCGGTTTAAACATGGTGTTAGGTACTCAGATTCAGCATATAAACACTTAGCTAGCTATTAAATATTTCCACTTCAAAACCGGATTCACACAGCAACTAAAATCATCCAGGAAAATCCAGAAATCTGTCCAACTAGCCACGGTTAAACATGCATGAAGGAACTCTCTGTTTTCATTTTATTTTCTGGGTTAAAACATGCTATTAAGCTCTCAACTTGCTCATGCAATTACTTAGCTAGACAATGAACATTTCCAGCTCAGAAATCGAGTTCAAACAACAGCCATTAACATCAAAATTTCCAAAAATTATTCCAGCTTGGCTCGGATGAACATGCATGTGGCAGGTTTTATTTTGATTTTATTTTTCTGGTTTAAACTAATTAATTAACTACATGCAAAGCCTAATTAGCTTGTTATTAACTATCTAATTGTGGTTATAAGCTCAAACAACAACATTAAACCAAATCAGGCTGCAATAATCAAGCTAAGCTCTCGGCAGTCTCAACCTTAGACACATCAATTTTCTTCTTTTCTTAATACCCTCGTCCGGATGCCTAACATCACATGCATGTTCCTAGATGACTTAATCTTCCTGTTTGTGATTAGTTAAACACTTAATTAAGCTCAGATTGTCACAGGGAATCAGAGATGAAGCTACAATTCCAAGCCAGCTCCTCGGCAGAACCATTTAGCCAAAACAGAAATTTTTCCTAGTGACTGATTTCATCAACCGACTGCACAAATCAACATGCATGGTCTTAATCTTCAAGTTTTCACTCAGCTAATGACACTTAGGTGTTCAGATTGCCACGGAAAAACAAAAATGGAGCTGCATTATCACCTCAGTTTCTCGGCAGCAACATTTCATCAGAACAGAAATTTTTCTAATGGCTTGATTTCATCAACCGACTGCACAATCCATACATGCAAGCTCTGATATAGCTTCCTCTACTAGTGATCAACTTAATTAGTCCAGAAATTACCTCAGTTACCAGCTAAGCTCACACACGAAAATCCAGAATTTTCTTCCTTCCTGTCGGCTCCAAGCGCAGGTCGGTTGGTCCTAGTTCCTGAGTTGCGGCTGAGAATTGGTTGCAGCTGGTGGAGATGGAGGTGTAGAATGGTGAAGCTTCACTGAAAATTTTCTCCCTGGTTTCACTCCAGCTCACGGCAGAACCAGAAAATTTTTGCAGCTCACGTTCCCCCCTCCCTTGCTCTCGGATGCAGCTCGCAAGGTAACTCTCTCTCTCGTTTACTCTCGGTCTAAGGCAGAGGAAAATGAAATGGTGGTTTTGAGATCTGAAATGGAGAGAAAGGTATATGGTGCCGCGGTTTAGGAGAGGAGATTGAGTATACGAATCGGTTGCGTATCAAATTACCGAAAATGTGATTGGCCGATAGTTGCGGTGATTGAAATTGCTGTCAGAGGGTTTGTTTGGTTTGCATGGAAATGTTGTGGTTGCAAGGGCATTTTAGTCTTTACATTTTGCTCCCTAACCTCAACTTAATTTCTCAATTCCAACTTAATTCCAAAAATTATCCCCAAGCGTGATTTGAACGCCTAATTATACCATAATATACCTAAACCATTTTTATCAAATATTTATCGATTAAACTTTAATATTAAGGTTCCTAGTAATTCCTCCATTATTTAGCGATTAAATTAGCTATTAGAATTTCCAATTATTATTTCTCAAGAATTAGAGTTAGTCTAATTCGAAATTTATCGATTTAGTAATATAAAGTCAAGTGAAATAATAATTTAATCCGAGGGTGTCAATTTGCACCTAAAAATTATTTTTACGCAATTATTGTGAAAACAAAGAAGGATAAGGGCATATTTATCAAAATTTTCACCCCTTAAATATGTTTGGTATATTAGTATCATGTTTATCTAAAATTCATTGGTTTTCATCTTAACGCGGAAATTCTTATTAACATTTAACATTAGCAACTAATTGGAATTAATCATTGGAATTTAAATAATTTATTTTAAGATAGTAAGGCTATCGACTCAAGTATCATTAATTTAGCATAAAGGAATTTAAGTATTCTAACATTTTATGTTAAGGCGAAAAATTAATCTAACCCTAAAGATATTAATTTAGTCTAACAAAACCAAGAAATTTCATAACTTAGGAAAATTATATTATTTTTCACATAAACCTATTTTTACGTACTTAATTGCGAACAAGTAAAAGTAATGCTAGAAATTATTAAAGAATAAAAGAAATGCAAATGAAATATGCACTGGCTTATATATCTATTTTCAGGGTTCTCACAAGAATGACTGTCGGAATGAATGAATGGCTCTATATGAGCATGTATCCTTTTAATGAGTGTGTTCTCATTGCTTTTATATTGTGAATGTTTTCTCGATTGATTGTTATTAAATGACTAATGTCCTTATTTCAATTGCTTGGTTATGTGTATGGGAACCTCATTGAGTTTTAACTCACCCCTCTATTCCGTTACATTTGTTTTCCTTATAGGGTTTGAGAGCAAGGACGAATAGAAAGATTAAACGTTTAACTAGAACTTTTGTTGTGTAATAGTGATAGTATTAGTAGTTGGTTGTATCCTAGACTTTTGTACTTAATCTTGAGGATTGTATATCTGTGTTAATGATTGTATATACGTTAAGTTTAATTGGCACATCTTTACTTGCTCTTGAAGCGATAAGTGAGTGAGCCCCGACGAGAGTTGGGCAGGCAGTCCGCCGAACCCTTTTGGTTCGCCTTAGGGGGATGCGGGGTCGTCACAGGTAGTATCAAAGCCGACTCCCTCCTTTAGCATTTTACAAACACTTGTCTTTCTATCAAGTTCATTTTGAATATCAAATCCGACTCTTACAAGGCACTCATTGTCAGCCTTTAGTTGTTTATTTTGTTAAAAAAGATTTGCATTTTCTTGAATGAGAAAAATAATTTTCTATTTTAGCTGCTTGTTTTTATCATAAGATTCCTTCAAGGAATTATGCAATTTTCAACAAAGGATTCAAGATCATCATCATATTCATCATCACTTTCAGATTGAGAGTGTATGGAAGTTACCTCATTATCTCCAATAGCCATGAAAGCCATTTGCGCTGATTCTTCTTCTTCTTCAACTTCGGCTTCGGAGTTACATTCATTCCATGTAATCTGGAAGTTGTTGAACCTTGGCTTTCGATAAGCTTTTCCATCTTTCTTTTTCTTTAGGAAGCATTCGTTTGCGTAGTGTCCAGGCTGTTCACATTCGTAGCATTTGTCCAATTGTTTCTTGTTGAATTCTTGTTTTCCTTTGTTCCTTGCGTTTGAAAACTGATTCTGGAATTGATTGTTAGGTCCTCCCCTTCTAAACTTCCTTTTATTCAAGATTCTCTTGAAACTTTTTGTGATGAGAGTAAGATCGTTGTCATCACTATCCGAGTCTTCATCATCCAACTGAGTTGGATCATCTTCACCTTGAGCTGCCTTTAGAGCTATGTTTCTCTTTGCTCTCGCGTCCTCTTCCTCCTGCACTTTAGTTTTTAACTTTAACTCATAGGAGGTTAGTAAGTTAATGAGAGATTCAATAGGCACAGAATTCAAATCCTTAGCCTCCTCTATTGCAGTCACTTTACTTTCCCCATTCTTTGCCCAACGCATTGAGAATTTTCCTGTTTTTCTCTCCCAAGGTGTACTCTTTGCCCAACACCTCGGGATCTTTGATCAAGTCATTGAACCTGTAATACATTTTGTCAATATCCTCAAGGGGTTCTATTTTAAATGATTCATACTTTGTGACCAAGATAGACTTTTTCTGTTCTCTCACGTTGTCAATACCCTCATGAATTTCTCTTAGCTTATCCCACATTTCTTTGGCAGATTTACATCCTTTTACTCTAATTGATTCATTTGAGTCTAAGGCACTATAAAGAACATTTATGGCTTTGGCATTCAATGTGAGATTGGTTCTATCTTGAGCATTCAACTCAGCTCTTGTTTCACTACAAGAATTTTGGTCATCAGTGATAACTACTTTTCGTCACAAATAATCAAAAAGTCGTCACTGATGACCATTATTGACAACATTTTAGTTGTCGTAAGGTCGTCACTGAATCTCCGTCGGTAAAAGTATACAGTGACGACTTTAAAATCGTCAGTAAATAGAACCTTTTTTATGACAATCTATGTTGTCAGTAAAAGATGAAATTATACAGTGACGACTTTAGAGTCGTCAGTGAATGAAACTTTTTATGACAACATATGTCATCAGTAAAAGCTATAAATTTAGTGACAACACCTTCTCTTGTCAGTGATGCAAGTGATGCATGAAGGGATGATAGTGAGGGCATAGGGGAATTAGTGACGACTTTTGTTGTCGATAGTGAGGGCATAGGGGAATTAGTGACGACTTTTGTTGTCGATAGTGAGGGCATAGAGGAATTATTGACGACTTTGTTGTCAATAAACCCCTGATCAACTGTGGCAACATTCCCTTATCAATAGACAGTTTTGATTGAGTGACAATAACAATTGTCAATAAAGACATCCTGCCTAGAAAAATACTACTCATTTACAACACCTTACACATGACTTTCCTACTACAATAATATCTAAAAAATGAAAATATCAGCAATGTTTAATAAATAACAAATGTAGGCACCGTTACAATAGAATATGCCAAAATAATATATTAAATATTCAAATGTCGTAAATAAGTGCAACATCATAGTACAAATAGTTTCATAAGTTTGAGTAGAACAAATACTACTCATATTAGTCAAGGCTGCACTAAAAAACATATTCCAAGTCCCAAAACATTTCCTGCGCTTCTGAAACATTTTCTAAACTTAAGACAGCACTATAACCACAGTTTTTGAGCCGACATGTAAGCCGTACTGCTAATCTTCTTCGAAACCTCCAAAATGAGCAATATATCTGCAATAAAGTAGTAAAGTTATTAGTAAAGTTATCAGGTGACAAAAGCAAAACAGTCTCTAATTGCTAAATAAACAACAAAAGTAACAAGCATTCACTAATCTGATACCACCGTAATGAATGCAGCAATTGCAGCAGAAATAGAGTGATAAGGGGGAGAGAAACTAGACTTGAGGAAGAAGAAAGAGAGATATTATTCAAAATGATTTTTCCATGTTGCCCAATCTAGATTTCTGCATTCTTATACAGCTCAAGAATAACAAAATAACTACTTGATTGTTGACTCAGCACAACAGTCTAACTAACAAGGAAGATTCCCTTTAACTACTTGAAGGAAATACATTTCGCATGTACTATACTGGTATTCTTCAGGTGAAATACTATACTAGAAATACATTAATTCTTCAAGTTGAAACTGACAATCCACTGCAGAGAGACCAAACAGTACTATACTGGTATTAAAGGCTAGACGGACACAAATTAATGGAAGGGGAGAAGATGGAGAAGGGGAGAGTATGTGTAACAGGTGAGCAAGGAGGACTAGGTAGGTAGGTGGCAGTTCTTCTCATGGCTGGTAAGACATAACAAAACTGTTTACCCCAATGAAGAAAAAGCAATCTTTAGAACTGAAGTCTGTAGAGCTGAATCGGATTCCACCCTGCATGCCATCCGGAGGATTGTAAATGGATTGGTGGTCTGTGGACAAAAAAAAATTAGTGCACAGGAGTGTGTGTAGGAGGAAAGAGTTGGTGGATTGGATTGATGATCCAAATTTGATTGCTGAAGACATCGGTGGGGTAGAAAAATCTTGTTTCTGCAAATTTTGCCTGGATGTCAAGAAATGATATGTTTTTGCTGCAATGGATGGAAACAGGGAAAAACTGGGAACTGTGATAATTGCAGGCCTTATCTACTACACAAGATGCCGTGGTTGACTACCAAAGAACGAGGAGTGTTAACGGTTGTAAAGAGGAGGTTTGTCACAAATGAAGACCAATTTTGGCATCAGCAATGTTTCTTTAATCTGTCAAAATACTATCAAAGATGAATAAATCTTCTGTTTTGCTCGTCCATCACTACTATACTACCACTCTGCTATACAAGAGGAATATTCCTTTTAGAATAGTCACGTAATCAAAACAGTAATCTTACAATACAAGTCAGCGATTGATAAAATGTTCACGTAATCAAATGCAGTATTCTCCCAACCCAACACAAGTCAGAGATTGATTAAATTGTTCACTTAACACTTGGGACTGTATATCTTGTTCCGTCAAAAGTTTTTAGCTAACTCATTGGCCATGAAAAGTTTTTAGCTAACTCATTGGCTAAATGACAATAATAATCTTTTCTATTCTTTAGCCCTTCTGTGCTCCTCAAATTAATATCATGAAACAGAAACACTATTGAAGCTTTTTTTTTTTTGTGTAATGTTATTGTTTCATGATAACAAAGCTATGATAAAGCCACAAATGTACTCCCAGGATCAAAACACCATCTGATTAGAACCTTGTGTTGACAGAAGTAATTCTTAAATGTCCCTCCTCAGTCTTGATATTACAAGTTAATATTGTCACCTACCAATAACTAATTTGCAATAACTTATGTTAACTTTAAACCATAGCAGCCATTATATCTATTTAGACAAGTATATATAGTTGAAAATTGCTTACCAATCAGTTCGTTCAGATGTGCCTTCATCGTCTTACTTGTTGGCTTGCAGCTATGCTTTCAAAGATTTAAGGAGATCTTGCATTTCACTTTGTTGGTTCTGCATTTCACTTTGCTGGTTCACAAGCTTCTCCATAAGTTGTTGTTGAGATTGGACCGTTATTTCCAACTCAGCTGAGCGCTTCTCTGCTTGTTCTGCTCTTTTCTTAAAATCATCTATCTCTGCAAGCTTTTGGGCAATTATTCCAGCTTTGGAGGGACCACGGCCATGTACGTATCCGGTTACACGTCCAGTTACTTCAATGGAAATGTCTTCTTCAGTCCTATTTGCACCACTGGATTCAGATTCCAACTTTTTCTCCTTCATCATGCTCTGTCACAAAGGTAAATTGGGCCCTTGCCCTTTGTTGCTAGTAGACTCAAGCCAGAAATGGACTCGGTCGGGCGACGGGTGATCCTGGGATAGCGTTTTGGTATACTCGAATATGACCACGAAGGTTGGTGGAGAACTGACCAGTGAATTGGATAGTGGTGGGAAATAAAATGAATGAATTGAAATGTTGAAGTAAAGGGAAGAGATGAATGATTGAATGAAGGAGAATGACTGTCGGAATGAATGAATGGCTCTATATGAGCATGTATCCTTTTAATGAGTGTGTTCTCATTGCTTTTATATTGTGAATGTTTTCTCGATTGATTGTTATTAAATGACTAATGTCCTTATTTCAATTGCTTGGTTATGTGTATGGGAACCTCATTGAGTTTTAACTCACCCCTCTATTCCGTTACATTTGTTTTCCTTATAGGGTTTGAGAGCAAGGACGAATAGAAAGATTAAACGTTTAACTAGAACTTTTGTTGTGTAATAGTGATAGTATTAGTAGTTGGTTGTATCCTAGACTTTTGTACTTAATCTTGAGGATTGTATATCTGTGTTAATGATTGTATATACGTTAAGTTTAATTGGCACATCTTTACTTGCTCTTGAAGCGATAAGTGAGTGAGCCCCGACGAGAGTTGGGCAGGCAGTCCGCCGAACCCTTTTGGTTCGCCTTAGGGGGATGCGGGGTCGTCACAGGTAGTATCAAAGCCGACTCCCGACCCCGGTGTACTAGCGAGAACGCTGGATCCCCTAAGAGGGGTAGATTATAATGATCCCACATCGGCTAAGGGAGGAAGTCTTCTAACTAACCACATGCATCTCATTCCTTTGTTCAGATTTCTTTCCACATAACAATCTCCTTTCAAATGCCCTCTTTGACAACAAAAACTACACATAATGGAAGAGTCTTTAACATGTAATGGTTTGATAAATCTCAATCCACTCCTTCTATATGTTGTGAAACCATGTGCATTTTTGTTGTGTGCTAATGTTCTTTCATGAGCAGTAAGAAAGGTGGTTGACATGTTCTTTTTGAGATAATCTTATTTTCTAGCTTTTAAGGTCTCATCCAAATTGTTCATCTTTTTATTCAAATCACCAAGTCTTTCCTTTAGCATTTTACAAACACTTGTCTTTCTATCAAGTTCATTTTGAATATCAAATCCGACTCTTACAAGGCACTCATTGTCAGCCTTTAGTTGTTTATTTTGTTAAAAAAGATTTGCATTTTCTTGAATGAGAAAAATAATTTTCTATTTTAGCTGCTTGTTTTTATCATAAGATTCCTTCAAGGAATTATGCAATTTTCAACAAAGGATTCAAGATCATCATCATATTCATCATCACTTTCAGATTGAGAGTGTATGGAAGTTACCTCATTATCTCCAATAGCCATGAAAGCCATTTGCGCTGATTCTTCTTCTTCTTCAACTTCGGCTTCGGAGTTACATTCATTCCATGTAATCTGGAAGTTGTTGAACCTTGGCTTTCGATAAGCTTTTCCATCTTTCTTTTTCTTTAGGAAGCATTCGTTTGCGTAGTGTCCAGGCTGTTCACATTCGTAGCATTTGTCCAATTGTTTCTTGTTGAATTCTTGTTTTCCTTTGTTCCTTGCGTTTGAAAACTGATTCTGGAATTGATTGTTAGGTCCTCCCCTTCTAAACTTCCTTTTATTCAAGATTCTCTTGAAACTTTTTGTGATGAGAGTAAGATCGTTGTCATCACTATCCGAGTCTTCATCATCCAACTGAGTTGGATCATCTTCACCTTGAGCTGCCTTTAGAGCTATGTTTCTCTTTGCTCTCGCGTCCTCTTCCTCCTGCACTTTAGTTTTTAACTTTAACTCATAGGAGGTTAGTAAGTTAATGAGAGATTCAATAGGCACAGAATTCAAATCCTTAGCCTCCTCTATTGCAGTCACTTTACTTTCCCCATTCTTTGCCCAACGCATTGAGAATTTTCCTGTTTTTCTCTCCCAAGGTGTACTCTTTGCCCAACACCTCGGGATCTTTGATCAAGTCATTGAACCTGTAATACATTTTGTCAATATCCTCAAGGGGTTCTATTTTAAATGATTCATACTTTGTGACCAAGATAGACTTTTTCTGTTCTCTCACGTTGTCAATACCCTCATGAATTTCTCTTAGCTTATCCCACATTTCTTTGGCAGATTTACATCCTTTTACTCTAATTGATTCATTTGAGTCTAAGGCACTATAAAGAACATTTATGGCTTTGGCATTCAATGTGAGATTGGTTCTATCTTGAGCATTCAACTCAGCTCTTGTTTCACTACAAGAATTTTGGTCATCAGTGATAACTACTTTTCGTCACAAATAATCAAAAAGTCGTCACTGATGACCATTATTGACAACATTTTAGTTGTCGTAAGGTCGTCACTGAATCTCCGTCGGTAAAAGTATACAGTGACGACTTTAAAATCGTCAGTAAATAGAACCTTTTTTATGACAATCTATGTTGTCAGTAAAAGATGAAATTATACAGTGACGACTTTAGAGTCGTCAGTGAATGAAACTTTTTATGACAACATATGTCATCAGTAAAAGCTATAAATTTAGTGACAACACCTTCTCTTGTCAGTGATGCAAGTGATGCATGAAGGGACGATAGTGAGGGCATAGGGGAATTAGTGACGACTTTTGTTGTCGATAGTGAGGGCATAGGGGAATTAGTGACGACTTTTGTTGTCGATAGTGAGGGCATAGAGGAATTATTGACGACTTTGTTGTCAATAAACCCCTGATCAACTGTGGCAACATTCCCTTATCAATAGACAGTTTTGATTGAGTGACAATAACAATTGTCAATAAAGACATCCTGCCTAGAAAAATACTACTCATTTACAACACCTTACACATGACTTTCCTACTACAATAATATCTAAAAAATGAAAATATCAGCAATGTTTAATAAATAACAAATGTAGGCACCGTTACAATAGAATATGCCAAAATAATATATTAAATATTCAAATGTCGTAAATAAGTGCAACATCATAGTACAAATAGTTTCATAAGTTTGAGTAGAACAAATACTACTCATATTAGTCAAGGCTGCACTAAAAAACATATTCCAAGTCCCAAAACATTTCCTGCGCTTCTGAAACATTTTCTAAACTTAAGACAGCACTATAACCACAGTTTTTGAGCCGACATGTAAGCCGTACTGCTAATCTTCTTCGAAACCTCCAAAATGAGCAATATATCTGCAATAAAGTAGTAAAGTTATTAGTAAAGTTATCAGGTGACAAAAGCAAAACAGTCTCTAATTGCTAAATAAACAACAAAAGTAACAAGCATTCACTAATCTGATACCACCGTAATGAATGCAGCAATTGCAGCAGAAATAGAGTGATAAGGGGGAGAGAAACTAGACTTGAGGAAGAAGAAAGAGAGATATTATTCAAAATGATTTTTCCATGTTGCCCAATCTAGATTTCTGCATTCTTATACAGCTCAAGAATAACAAAATAACTACTTGATTGTTGACTCAGCACAACAGTCTAACTAACAAGGAAGATTCCCTTTAACTACTTGAAGGAAATACATTTCGCATGTACTATACTGGTATTCTTCAGGTGAAATACTATACTAGAAATACATTAATTCTTCAAGTTGAAACTGACAATCCACTGCAGAGAGACCAAACAGTACTATACTGGTATTAAAGGCTAGACGGACACAAATTAATGGAAGGGGAGAAGATGGAGAAGGGGAGAGTATGTGTAACAGGTGAGCAAGGAGGACTAGGTAGGTAGGTGGCAGTTCTTCTCATGGCTGGTAAGACATAACAAAACTGTTTACCCCAATGAAGAAAAAGCAATCTTTAGAACTGAAGTCTGTAGAGCTGAATCGGATTCCACCCTGCATGCCATCCGGAGGATTGTAAATGGATTGGTGGTCTGTGGACAAAAAAAAATTAGTGCACAGGAGTGTGTGTAGGAGGAAAGAGTTGGTGGATTGGATTGATGATCCAAATTTGATTGCTGAAGACATCGGTGGGGTAGAAAAATCTTGTTTCTGCAAATTTTGCCTGGATGTCAAGAAATGATATGTTTTTGCTGCAATGGATGGAAACAGGGAAAAACTGGGAACTGTGATAATTGCAGGCCTTATCTACTACACAAGATGCCGTGGTTGACTACCAAAGAACGAGGAGTGTTAACGGTTGTAAAGAGGAGGTTTGTCACAAATGAAGACCAATTTTGGCATCAGCAATGTTTCTTTAATCTGTCAAAATACTATCAAAGATGAATAAATCTTCTGTTTTGCTCGTCCATCACTACTATACTACCACTCTGCTATACAAGAGGAATATTCCTTTTAGAATAGTCACGTAATCAAAACAGTAATCTTACAATACAAGTCAGCGATTGATAAAATGTTCACGTAATCAAATGCAGTATTCTCCCAACCCAACACAAGTCAGAGATTGATTAAATTGTTCACTTAACACTTGGGACTGTATATCTTGTTCCGTCAAAAGTTTTTAGCTAACTCATTGGCCATGAAAAGTTTTTAGCTAACTCATTGGCTAAATGACAATAATAATCTTTTCTATTCTTTAGCCCTTCTGTGCTCCTCAAATTAATATCATGAAACAGAAACACTATTGAAGCTTTTTTTTTTTTGTGTAATGTTATTGTTTCATGATAACAAAGCTATGATAAAGCCACAAATGTACTCCCAGGATCAAAACACCATCTGATTAGAACCTTGTGTTGACAGAAGTAATTCTTAAATGTCCCTCCTCAGTCTTGATATTACAAGTTAATATTGTCACCTACCAATAACTAATTTGCAATAACTTATGTTAACTTTAAACCATAGCAGCCATTATATCTATTTAGACAAGTATATATAGTTGAAAATTGCTTACCAATCAGTTCGTTCAGATGTGCCTTCATCGTCTTACTTGTTGGCTTGCAGCTATGCTTTCAAAGATTTAAGGAGATCTTGCATTTCACTTTGTTGGTTCTGCATTTCACTTTGCTGGTTCACAAGCTTCTCCATAAGTTGTTGTTGAGATTGGACCGTTATTTCCAACTCAGCTGAGCGCTTCTCTGCTTGTTCTGCTCTTTTCTTAAAATCATCTATCTCTGCAAGCTTTTGGGCAATTATTCCAGCTTTGGAGGGACCACGGCCATGTACGTATCCGGTTACACGTCCAGTTACTTCAATGGAAATGTCTTCTTCAGTCCTATTTGCACCACTGGATTCAGATTCCAACTTTTTCTCCTTCATCATGCTCTGTCACAAAGGTAAATTGGGCCCTTGCCCTTTGTTGCTAGTAGACTCAAGCCAGAAATGGACTCGGTCGGGCGACGGGTGATCCTGGGATAGCGTTTTGGTATACTCGAATATGACCACGAAGGTTGGTGGAGAACTGACCAGTGAATTGGATAGTGGTGGGAAATAAAATGAATGAATTGAAATGTTGAAGTAAAGGGAAGAGATGAATGATTGAATGAAGGAGAATGACTGTCGGAATGAATGAATGGCTCTATATGAGCATGTATCCTTTTAATGAGTGTGTTCTCATTGCTTTTATATTGTGAATGTTTTCTCGATTGATTGTTATTAAATGACTAATGTCCTTATTTCAATTGCTTGGTTATGTGTATGGGAACCTCATTGAGTTTTAACTCACCCCTCTATTCCGTTACATTTGTTTTCCTTATAGGGTTTGAGAGCAAGGACGAATAGAAAGATTAAACGTTTAACTAGAACTTTTGTTGTGTAATAGTGATAGTATTAGTAGTTGGTTGTATCCTAGACTTTTGTACTTAATCTTGAGGATTGTATATCTGTGTTAATGATTGTATATACGTTAAGTTTAATTGGCACATCTTTACTTGCTCTTGAAGCGATAAGTGAGTGAGCCCCGACGAGAGTTGGGCAGGCAGTCCGCCGAACCCTTTTGGTTCGCCTTAGGGGGATGCGGGGTCGTCACAGGTAGTATCAAAGCCGACTCCCGACCCCGGTGTACTAGCGAGAACGCTGGATCCCCTAAGAGGGGTAGATTATAATGATCCCACATCGGCTAAGGGAGGAAGTCTTCTAACTAACCACATGCATCTCATTCCTTTGTTCAGATTTCTTTCCACATAACAATCTCCTTTCAAATGCCCTCTTTGACAACAAAAACTACACATAATGGAAGAGTCTTTAACATGTAATGGTTTGATAAATCTCAATCCACTCCTTCTATATGTTGTGAAACCATGTGCATTTTTGTTGTGTGCTAATGTTCTTTCATGAGCAGTAAGAAAGGTGGTTGACATGTTCTTTTTGAGATAATCTTATTTTCTAGCTTTTAAGGTCTCATCCAAATTGTTCATCTTTTTATTCAAATCACCAAGTCTTTCCTTTAGCATTTTACAAACACTTGTCTTTCTATCAAGTTCATTTTGAATATCAAATCCGACTCTTACAAGGCACTCATTGTCAGCCTTTAGTTGTTTATTTTGTTAAAAAAGATTTGCATTTTCTTGAATGAGAAAAATAATTTTCTATTTTAGCTGCTTGTTTTTATCATAAGATTCCTTCAAGGAATTATGCAATTTTCAACAAAGGATTCAAGATCATCATCATATTCATCATCACTTTCAGATTGAGAGTGTATGGAAGTTACCTCATTATCTCCAATAGCCATGAAAGCCATTTGCGCTGATTCTTCTTCTTCTTCAACTTCGGCTTCGGAGTTACATTCATTCCATGTAATCTGGAAGTTGTTGAACCTTGGCTTTCGATAAGCTTTTCCATCTTTCTTTTTCTTTAGGAAGCATTCGTTTGCGTAGTGTCCAGGCTGTTCACATTCGTAGCATTTGTCCAATTGTTTCTTGTTGAATTCTTGTTTTCCTTTGTTCCTTGCGTTTGAAAACTGATTCTGGAATTGATTGTTAGGTCCTCCCCTTCTAAACTTCCTTTTATTCAAGATTCTCTTGAAACTTTTTGTGATGAGAGTAAGATCGTTGTCATCACTATCCGAGTCTTCATCATCCAACTGAGTTGGATCATCTTCACCTTGAGCTGCCTTTAGAGCTATGTTTCTCTTTGCTCTCGCGTCCTCTTCCTCCTGCACTTTAGTTTTTAACTTTAACTCATAGGAGGTTAGTAAGTTAATGAGAGATTCAATAGGCACAGAATTCAAATCCTTAGCCTCCTCTATTGCAGTCACTTTACTTTCCCCATTCTTTGCCCAACGCATTGAGAATTTTCCTGTTTTTCTCTCCCAAGGTGTACTCTTTGCCCAACACCTCGGGATCTTTGATCAAGTCATTGAACCTGTAATACATTTTGTCAATATCCTCAAGGGGTTCTATTTTAAATGATTCATACTTTGTGACCAAGATAGACTTTTTCTGTTCTCTCACGTTGTCAATACCCTCATGAATTTCTCTTAGCTTATCCCACATTTCTTTGGCAGATTTACATCCTTTTACTCTAATTGATTCATTTGAGTCTAAGGCACTATAAAGAACATTTATGGCTTTGGCATTCAATGTGAGATTGGTTCTATCTTGAGCATTCAACTCAGCTCTTGTTTCACTACAAGAATTTTGGTCATCAGTGATAACTACTTTTCGTCACAAATAATCAAAAAGTCGTCACTGATGACCATTATTGACAACATTTTAGTTGTCGTAAGGTCGTCACTGAATCTCCGTCGGTAAAAGTATACAGTGACGACTTTAAAATCGTCAGTAAATAGAACCTTTTTTATGACAATCTATGTTGTCAGTAAAAGATGAAATTATACAGTGACGACTTTAGAGTCGTCAGTGAATGAAACTTTTTATGACAACATATGTCATCAGTAAAAGCTATAAATTTAGTGACAACACCTTCTCTTGTCAGTGATGCAAGTGATGCATGAAGGGACGATAGTGAGGGCATAGGGGAATTAGTGACGACTTTTGTTGTCGATAGTGAGGGCATAGGGGAATTAGTGACGACTTTTGTTGTCGATAGTGAGGGCATAGAGGAATTATTGACGACTTTGTTGTCAATAAACCCCTGATCAACTGTGGCAACATTCCCTTATCAATAGACAGTTTTGATTGAGTGACAATAACAATTGTCAATAAAGACATCCTGCCTAGAAAAATACTACTCATTTACAACACCTTACACATGACTTTCCTACTACAATAATATCTAAAAAATGAAAATATCAGCAATGTTTAATAAATAACAAATGTAGGCACCGTTACAATAGAATATGCCAAAATAATATATTAAATATTCAAATGTCGTAAATAAGTGCAACATCATAGTACAAATAGTTTCATAAGTTTGAGTAGAACAAATACTACTCATATTAGTCAAGGCTGCACTAAAAAACATATTCCAAGTCCCAAAACATTTCCTGCGCTTCTGAAACATTTTCTAAACTTAAGACAGCACTATAACCACAGTTTTTGAGCCGACATGTAAGCCGTACTGCTAATCTTCTTCGAAACCTCCAAAATGAGCAATATATCTGCAATAAAGTAGTAAAGTTATTAGTAAAGTTATCAGGTGACAAAAGCAAAACAGTCTCTAATTGCTAAATAAACAACAAAAGTAACAAGCATTCACTAATCTGATACCACCGTAATGAATGCAGCAATTGCAGCAGAAATAGAGTGATAAGGGGGAGAGAAACTAGACTTGAGGAAGAAGAAAGAGAGATATTATTCAAAATGATTTTTCCATGTTGCCCAATCTAGATTTCTGCATTCTTATACAGCTCAAGAATAACAAAATAACTACTTGATTGTTGACTCAGCACAACAGTCTAACTAACAAGGAAGATTCCCTTTAACTACTTGAAGGAAATACATTTCGCATGTACTATACTGGTATTCTTCAGGTGAAATACTATACTAGAAATACATTAATTCTTCAAGTTGAAACTGACAATCCACTGCAGAGAGACCAAACAGTACTATACTGGTATTAAAGGCTAGACGGACACAAATTAATGGAAGGGGAGAAGATGGAGAAGGGGAGAGTATGTGTAACAGGTGAGCAAGGAGGACTAGGTAGGTAGGTGGCAGTTCTTCTCATGGCTGGTAAGACATAACAAAACTGTTTACCCCAATGAAGAAAAAGCAATCTTTAGAACTGAAGTCTGTAGAGCTGAATCGGATTCCACCCTGCATGCCATCCGGAGGATTGTAAATGGATTGGTGGTCTGTGGACAAAAAAAAATTAGTGCACAGGAGTGTGTGTAGGAGGAAAGAGTTGGTGGATTGGATTGATGATCCAAATTTGATTGCTGAAGACATCGGTGGGGTAGAAAAATCTTGTTTCTGCAAATTTTGCCTGGATGTCAAGAAATGATATGTTTTTGCTGCAATGGATGGAAACAGGGAAAAACTGGGAACTGTGATAATTGCAGGCCTTATCTACTACACAAGATGCCGTGGTTGACTACCAAAGAACGAGGAGTGTTAACGGTTGTAAAGAGGAGGTTTGTCACAAATGAAGACCAATTTTGGCATCAGCAATGTTTCTTTAATCTGTCAAAATACTATCAAAGATGAATAAATCTTCTGTTTTGCTCGTCCATCACTACTATACTACCACTCTGCTATACAAGAGGAATATTCCTTTTAGAATAGTCACGTAATCAAAACAGTAATCTTACAATACAAGTCAGCGATTGATAAAATGTTCACGTAATCAAATGCAGTATTCTCCCAACCCAACACAAGTCAGAGATTGATTAAATTGTTCACTTAACACTTGGGACTGTATATCTTGTTCCGTCAAAAGTTTTTAGCTAACTCATTGGCCATGAAAAGTTTTTAGCTAACTCATTGGCTAAATGACAATAATAATCTTTTCTATTCTTTAGCCCTTCTGTGCTCCTCAAATTAATATCATGAAACAGAAACACTATTGAAGCTTTTTTTTTTTTGTGTAATGTTATTGTTTCATGATAACAAAGCTATGATAAAGCCACAAATGTACTCCCAGGATCAAAACACCATCTGATTAGAACCTTGTGTTGACAGAAGTAATTCTTAAATGTCCCTCCTCAGTCTTGATATTACAAGTTAATATTGTCACCTACCAATAACTAATTTGCAATAACTTATGTTAACTTTAAACCATAGCAGCCATTATATCTATTTAGACAAGTATATATAGTTGAAAATTGCTTACCAATCAGTTCGTTCAGATGTGCCTTCATCGTCTTACTTGTTGGCTTGCAGCTATGCTTTCAAAGATTTAAGGAGATCTTGCATTTCACTTTGTTGGTTCTGCATTTCACTTTGCTGGTTCACAAGCTTCTCCATAAGTTGTTGTTGAGATTGGACCGTTATTTCCAACTCAGCTGAGCGCTTCTCTGCTTGTTCTGCTCTTTTCTTAAAATCATCTATCTCTGCAAGCTTTTGGGCAATTATTCCAGCTTTGGAGGGACCACGGCCATGTACGTATCCGGTTACACGTCCAGTTACTTCAATGGAAATGTCTTCTTCAGTCCTATTTGCACCACTGGATTCAGATTCCAACTTTTTCTCCTTCATCATGCTCTGTCACAAAGGTAAATTGGGCCCTTGCCCTTTGTTGCTAGTAGACTCAAGCCAGAAATGGACTCGGTCGGGCGACGGGTGATCCTGGGATAGCGTTTTGGTATACTCGAATATGACCACGAAGGTTGGTGGAGAACTGACCAGTGAATTGGATAGTGGTGGGAAATAAAATGAATGAATTGAAATGTTGAAGTAAAGGGAAGAGATGAATGATTGAATGAAGGAGAATGACTGTCGGAATGAATGAATGGCTCTATATGAGCATGTATCCTTTTAATGAGTGTGTTCTCATTGCTTTTATATTGTGAATGTTTTCTCGATTGATTGTTATTAAATGACTAATGTCCTTATTTCAATTGCTTGGTTATGTGTATGGGAACCTCATTGAGTTTTAACTCACCCCTCTATTCCGTTACATTTGTTTTCCTTATAGGGTTTGAGAGCAAGGACGAATAGAAAGATTAAACGTTTAACTAGAACTTTTGTTGTGTAATAGTGATAGTATTAGTAGTTGGTTGTATCCTAGACTTTTGTACTTAATCTTGAGGATTGTATATCTGTGTTAATGATTGTATATACGTTAAGTTTAATTGGCACATCTTTACTTGCTCTTGAAGCGATAAGTGAGTGAGCCCCGACGAGAGTTGGGCAGGCAGTCCGCCGAACCCTTTTGGTTCGCCTTAGGGGGATGCGGGGTCGTCACAGGTAGTATCAAAGCCGACTCCCGACCCCGGTGTACTAGCGAGAACGCTGGATCCCCTAAGAGGGGTAGATTATAATGATCCCACATCGGCTAAGGGAGGAAGTCTTCTAACTAACCACATGCATCTCATTCCTTTGTTCAGATTTCTTTCCACATAACAATCTCCTTTCAAATGCCCTCTTTGACAACAAAAACTACACATAATGGAAGAGTCTTTAACATGTAATGGTTTGATAAATCTCAATCCACTCCTTCTATATGTTGTGAAACCATGTGCATTTTTGTTGTGTGCTAATGTTCTTTCATGAGCAGTAAGAAAGGTGGTTGACATGTTCTTTTTGAGATAATCTTATTTTCTAGCTTTTAAGGTCTCATCCAAATTGTTCATCTTTTTATTCAAATCACCAAGTCTTTCCTTTAGCATTTTACAAACACTTGTCTTTCTATCAAGTTCATTTTGAATATCAAATCCGACTCTTACAAGGCACTCATTGTCAGCCTTTAGTTGTTTATTTTGTTAAAAAAGATTTGCATTTTCTTGAATGAGAAAAATAATTTTCTATTTTAGCTGCTTGTTTTTATCATAAGATTCCTTCAAGGAATTATGCAATTTTCAACAAAGGATTCAAGATCATCATCATATTCATCATCACTTTCAGATTGAGAGTGTATGGAAGTTACCTCATTATCTCCAATAGCCATGAAAGCCATTTGCGCTGATTCTTCTTCTTCTTCAACTTCGGCTTCGGAGTTACATTCATTCCATGTAATCTGGAAGTTGTTGAACCTTGGCTTTCGATAAGCTTTTCCATCTTTCTTTTTCTTTAGGAAGCATTCGTTTGCGTAGTGTCCAGGCTGTTCACATTCGTAGCATTTGTCCAATTGTTTCTTGTTGAATTCTTGTTTTCCTTTGTTCCTTGCGTTTGAAAACTGATTCTGGAATTGATTGTTAGGTCCTCCCCTTCTAAACTTCCTTTTATTCAAGATTCTCTTGAAACTTTTTGTGATGAGAGTAAGATCGTTGTCATCACTATCCGAGTCTTCATCATCCAACTGAGTTGGATCATCTTCACCTTGAGCTGCCTTTAGAGCTATGTTTCTCTTTGCTCTCGCGTCCTCTTCCTCCTGCACTTTAGTTTTTAACTTTAACTCATAGGAGGTTAGTAAGTTAATGAGAGATTCAATAGGCACAGAATTCAAATCCTTAGCCTCCTCTATTGCAGTCACTTTACTTTCCCCATTCTTTGCCCAACGCATTGAGAATTTTCCTGTTTTTCTCTCCCAAGGTGTACTCTTTGCCCAACACCTCGGGATCTTTGATCAAGTCATTGAACCTGTAATACATTTTGTCAATATCCTCAAGGGGTTCTATTTTAAATGATTCATACTTTGTGACCAAGATAGACTTTTTCTGTTCTCTCACGTTGTCAATACCCTCATGAATTTCTCTTAGCTTATCCCACATTTCTTTGGCAGATTTACATCCTTTTACTCTAATTGATTCATTTGAGTCTAAGGCACTATAAAGAACATTTATGGCTTTGGCATTCAATGTGAGATTGGTTCTATCTTGAGCATTCAACTCAGCTCTTGTTTCACTACAAGAATTTTGGTCATCAGTGATAACTACTTTTCGTCACAAATAATCAAAAAGTCGTCACTGATGACCATTATTGACAACATTTTAGTTGTCGTAAGGTCGTCACTGAATCTCCGTCGGTAAAAGTATACAGTGACGACTTTAAAATCGTCAGTAAATAGAACCTTTTTTATGACAATCTATGTTGTCAGTAAAAGATGAAATTATACAGTGACGACTTTAGAGTCGTCAGTGAATGAAACTTTTTATGACAACATATGTCATCAGTAAAAGCTATAAATTTAGTGACAACACCTTCTCTTGTCAGTGATGCAAGTGATGCATGAAGGGACGATAGTGAGGGCATAGGGGAATTAGTGACGACTTTTGTTGTCGATAGTGAGGGCATAGGGGAATTAGTGACGACTTTTGTTGTCGATAGTGAGGGCATAGAGGAATTATTGACGACTTTGTTGTCAATAAACCCCTGATCAACTGTGGCAACATTCCCTTATCAATAGACAGTTTTGATTGAGTGACAATAACAATTGTCAATAAAGACATCCTGCCTAGAAAAATACTACTCATTTACAACACCTTACACATGACTTTCCTACTACAATAATATCTAAAAAATGAAAATATCAGCAATGTTTAATAAATAACAAATGTAGGCACCGTTACAATAGAATATGCCAAAATAATATATTAAATATTCAAATGTCGTAAATAAGTGCAACATCATAGTACAAATAGTTTCATAAGTTTGAGTAGAACAAATACTACTCATATTAGTCAAGGCTGCACTAAAAAACATATTCCAAGTCCCAAAACATTTCCTGCGCTTCTGAAACATTTTCTAAACTTAAGACAGCACTATAACCACAGTTTTTGAGCCGACATGTAAGCCGTACTGCTAATCTTCTTCGAAACCTCCAAAATGAGCAATATATCTGCAATAAAGTAGTAAAGTTATTAGTAAAGTTATCAGGTGACAAAAGCAAAACAGTCTCTAATTGCTAAATAAACAACAAAAGTAACAAGCATTCACTAATCTGATACCACCGTAATGAATGCAGCAATTGCAGCAGAAATAGAGTGATAAGGGGGAGAGAAACTAGACTTGAGGAAGAAGAAAGAGAGATATTATTCAAAATGATTTTTCCATGTTGCCCAATCTAGATTTCTGCATTCTTATACAGCTCAAGAATAACAAAATAACTACTTGATTGTTGACTCAGCACAACAGTCTAACTAACAAGGAAGATTCCCTTTAACTACTTGAAGGAAATACATTTCGCATGTACTATACTGGTATTCTTCAGGTGAAATACTATACTAGAAATACATTAATTCTTCAAGTTGAAACTGACAATCCACTGCAGAGAGACCAAACAGTACTATACTGGTATTAAAGGCTAGACGGACACAAATTAATGGAAGGGGAGAAGATGGAGAAGGGGAGAGTATGTGTAACAGGTGAGCAAGGAGGACTAGGTAGGTAGGTGGCAGTTCTTCTCATGGCTGGTAAGACATAACAAAACTGTTTACCCCAATGAAGAAAAAGCAATCTTTAGAACTGAAGTCTGTAGAGCTGAATCGGATTCCACCCTGCATGCCATCCGGAGGATTGTAAATGGATTGGTGGTCTGTGGACAAAAAAAAATTAGTGCACAGGAGTGTGTGTAGGAGGAAAGAGTTGGTGGATTGGATTGATGATCCAAATTTGATTGCTGAAGACATCGGTGGGGTAGAAAAATCTTGTTTCTGCAAATTTTGCCTGGATGTCAAGAAATGATATGTTTTTGCTGCAATGGATGGAAACAGGGAAAAACTGGGAACTGTGATAATTGCAGGCCTTATCTACTACACAAGATGCCGTGGTTGACTACCAAAGAACGAGGAGTGTTAACGGTTGTAAAGAGGAGGTTTGTCACAAATGAAGACCAATTTTGGCATCAGCAATGTTTCTTTAATCTGTCAAAATACTATCAAAGATGAATAAATCTTCTGTTTTGCTCGTCCATCACTACTATACTACCACTCTGCTATACAAGAGGAATATTCCTTTTAGAATAGTCACGTAATCAAAACAGTAATCTTACAATACAAGTCAGCGATTGATAAAATGTTCACGTAATCAAATGCAGTATTCTCCCAACCCAACACAAGTCAGAGATTGATTAAATTGTTCACTTAACACTTGGGACTGTATATCTTGTTCCGTCAAAAGTTTTTAGCTAACTCATTGGCCATGAAAAGTTTTTAGCTAACTCATTGGCTAAATGACAATAATAATCTTTTCTATTCTTTAGCCCTTCTGTGCTCCTCAAATTAATATCATGAAACAGAAACACTATTGAAGCTTTTTTTTTTTTGTGTAATGTTATTGTTTCATGATAACAAAGCTATGATAAAGCCACAAATGTACTCCCAGGATCAAAACACCATCTGATTAGAACCTTGTGTTGACAGAAGTAATTCTTAAATGTCCCTCCTCAGTCTTGATATTACAAGTTAATATTGTCACCTACCAATAACTAATTTGCAATAACTTATGTTAACTTTAAACCATAGCAGCCATTATATCTATTTAGACAAGTATATATAGTTGAAAATTGCTTACCAATCAGTTCGTTCAGATGTGCCTTCATCGTCTTACTTGTTGGCTTGCAGCTGTGCTTTCAAAGATTTAAGGAGATCTTGCATTTCACTTTGTTGGTTCTGCATTTCACTTTGCTGGTTCACAAGCTTCTCCATAAGTTGTTGTTGAGATTGGACCGTTATTTCCAACTCAGCTGAGCGCTTCTCTGCTTGTTCTGCTCTTTTCTTGAAATCATCTATCTCTGCAAGCTTTTGGGCAATTATTCCAGCTTTGGAGGGACCACGGCCATGTACGTATCCGGTTACACGTCCAGTTACTTCAATGGAAATGTCTTCTTCAGTCCTATTTGCACCACTGGATTCAGATTCCAACTTTTTCTCCTTCATCATGCTCTGTCACAAAGGTAAATTCTGAAGTTAGACTTTCATAAGAGTTGTACAACAATATTAGAGTACCAATTCCATTTTTCTTACTAAGTTCATAGCAGATGTTTCGTCAACCATTGCATTCTTCTTCTTGCTGTAATGGGTGATGTCATAAAGTTCTATTGGTCCAACTTCCCTCCCTTCTTGTGCTTCCTGTTACAATAAGAAGTTAAATAACCTGCCTAAACAATCCAAAAGACATGTCTTCAAGATAATCAAATACCCGGTCAGCTTTATGACGAAGAAAGGATTTTGTTCCAGCTGTATGAGCAGTTTTTTGCTTTGATCTATTGATCTTGTTCCTCTCACTTATCTTCTGCACTTATCAAGTTCAGCCGTGATCAAAATTTAACACACAAAAAACATGAGAAAGAACAATAGTAAATGATCAAAAGTCGGCCTCTATACCATAAAATTTAGACTACAGAAATAGTCACAAAGGTAAATCCAATCAGATTCTTCAACATATTGTGGACGATTTGCAAGTGCTTCCTCTTTTGTACTAAATTTCTTGAAAATCTTGTGAAAATTGTATCGTCGACTTCTGTACTGTGTATTTAACTGCTTAAGAAGTGCTGGCTTAACATGTTCTCCTTCATCATAAGCAAAACTATTCTGAAATATGAGTGAAAAATTTATTGTAAATGTCAGAAAAAGTGCATAAATGACCTGTTGCAGAACTAGTTGTTACCAAGTCAAGAAGAAAAACAAGCCTTCAAAACAATTTCACTTACATTAACAAGTTTTAGCATTCCTTCTCTATCAGATTCTTGGAGTTTGGACCATTTTTCTGCTTTCCATTTGCCATATTTACGAATGACACAACTTGCCTCTGAGATGTACTGTTGTGCCCCTTCTCCAATTACTCTTCCACTAACTTCAGAGACCTGGACTTTTACCTTTTTGCCGGCCTTCTTTTCCTTGGACAGTGCAATATTGCGAGTATATCCTCTTTTCCTAGTTACATTGATACCACCTACCCAAAACATAGTACACAGTTATGAATGTGAGTGGAAAAATCTGAAATGAAATTAGCTGTGTAATATAAATTACAAGTAAATCTCATATACCGGTATCATTCTGTTGAACATCATCGCTCTCATTATTCCGGTCACTTCCACAACCAATGGACTGGTTAGATCCGACTTGTACTGAAGTAGGAGTAGTATTTTGCTGCTCAATAGATGTAGGAGTTGTCAACTCATGTCTTGATGATCCTGTAGCAGTTTTGCGACCATTTGAGGTAGTAGGATCCTAAAATCCAGCCAACTACACATTAGAAATGTATTTTTGAAATATTGCCAACTACCAAAAGTAAGAACTAACCTCAGTCTCATCAAATAGGCGAATTTGAACTGACTTTCTAGATAGGCTGAATTCAGCACCATTATTGGCATTGCTAGCCAGACTACCTTTTGGGCCACCAACTTGCTATAGTGAAGTAAGAAATACACAGCAGGGCAGATGCTTAATTGTTTAAAACCAATGGTATAAAGAAGTGAAGGTACAAGTACATAGCAAAGTCAATTTTCATCACCTGTTCACCTATTTTTTCTCTAGCTTCTGCTGCATTAGGTATTTCAGCACCTCGAGTTGGTCGCATAGGACATTTTCCTTTCTTCCCTGGCCCAGCCATGTAACTACATGATAAAAAGATATCAATCAGCCATGCATTTAGACTAAATATGTCTAAAAAGCCAGGACAAGGTACAATTACCAGCATGCTCACCCGAAGGAGGAACTTAATTAATATGCCTTGTATTTTACAATAGATATTGCAAATTAGAAGATAAGAGTGACTAAAAATAATTCAAGATAAGAAATACACTTGATTTGAACCAAAAGTTACATGGTAACTATAAATAGAAACTGAAAATGTTATTTACAACATCGTTTAGTCAGACTCATAGTCATCACTTTCTACAAATTTTTCACTTTCATCTTCACTCGAGCTCAATTGCTGAATCTCATCATCATCAACAAAAAAATCATCCATTTTCCTGGCATGTTTAGCTGAAGAATCAGAATTTAGGATGCCAGTTTCTACAGCTTCATCAGCTAGCATATCACCTCTTTTCAAGTTAGACAAATCGACATTCTCTTGAACCCCAATTAGGTCTTCAAGATAATCTTCTTGGTAAACCTCTTCTTCACATGATTTATCCTCATCCTTTTCAAGAACAGCATATGATGAACGTGGACAGACTGACTCGACAACATGCCAATCACCTCCAAGCCTCATATCCTTTACGTAAAAGACCTGTTCGGCTTGGGAAGCGAATACAAATGGCTGGTCTATATACCATTTTTTTGACAAATTGACGCTGCTTAGATTACTCTGTTTGTCTATTTTAAGACATGAGCTATTTTTCAAGTCCCACCAATCACACTTGAACAGAACTACTCGGCTTTGACTGAAGGAGTATTCAACCTCTAAGATATCTGTAATAGCACCATAGAAGTTTATTTCTACATCAGCATGCTCACCCTTCACCATAATGCCACTATTCTGGGTTTTTCTGTCTACCTCACGTGTTTTGGTATGAAATCTAAACCCATTGACATTACAACCAGGATATTTGATCACTCTAAAATCCAGTCCTTTGGCCAAAGACAACAATTCATCACAGCATCTGCCTTGTGTATGCATGTAAGTGACCTATATAACCCAAATAAGAAATTAGAATGACTGAACAAATTAACAACTATATAAATACCACAAGTTTTCTAGTAGTTTGTTCCATACTTACACGATCTTCAAACCACTTTGGAAACTCTAAATCGTGCATCTGCTCTACATTCGACACATTTTGCTGCTGAAGCAATTCTTTGTGCATCCTATACAATAGTATTATTAGTTATCTATGTGCTACGGTTAGTGCTATAATTGACTAAACATATAACACTTCTCATATACATAAGGTAATAAATTTATTACCTTATGTAATCATCAATTTCTTCACAATTTTTCAAGATGAATAAATGTATTTTCATCAACTCTGATTCACTTAAGCAACAAAATGTTGCTGCCCCAAAAGGCCGAGCCATTCCAGAAAAAATAGACAACTTTCCAGCAGCCTCAAAGCGTTCGGTGTTTCTTTCTGGTTCATTAAATATTGTAGGAACATTGTGCAAGTACCTAGAAATGAATGTTAGACATTCATCATCCAAGTAACGCTCAACAATGCATCCTTCCGGTCGAGCTCTGTTGTGCACATAACCTTTGTATTGACCCATTTTTCTGTGTCACAAAAATGCAGCCATAAGATGTCACAGCAGTACGACCCTATGAAGCAAAAGAAGATTCAGTCTTAAAATAGCCTTTACACTACCTCTCAAATGGGAACATCCACCGGTATTGTGCTGGGCCAGCAAGTTTTGCTTCAGCAGGTAAATGGACCATTAAATGGACCATTACATCGAAGAAATTTGGAGGGAAAATTTTTTCAAGTTTGCAGAGTATTACAACAATGTTTTTCTCCTGTGCATCTAACTCATCTACATAAAGAGTCCTGGAACAAATTTTCCTAAAAAAATTGCTTAGTTCTACCAAAGTTTGGGAAACATCCTTTGGCAGCATGCCTCTAATTGCTAATGGAAGTAGACGTTGCAAGAATACATGATAATCATGACTCTTCATCCCTGAAATTTGGCACTCTTTTGGCTTAACACAATGAGATATGTTTGAGGCAAATCCATCGGGGAACTTGAGTGAGCTCAAAAACTGGCATAGTTTTTGTCTTTCGCTGCGTGAAAGAGTGTAGCATGCAGCGGGCATCACCCTTGAATCCCCTTGAGTTTGAAGATGCAATTCTTCCCTCAATCTCATTTCCTTCAAATCCTCTCTAGCTTGCCAAGTGTCCCTATTTTTGTGTCCCGTACCCATCACTGTAGCCAACAAAATTTCACACACATTCTTCACGATATGCATAATGTCCAAGTTGTGTCTAATTTTGTTAGTACTCCAATATGGCAGCTCAAAAAAAATGCTTTTCTTCAACCAATTTGACTGATTTTGCATGCGTTTTCTTTTCTTCTCTTTAAGCAATTCAGGTGCCTTACCAAACACCATTTGATCAAACTCTTGAAGTTGTTCAAAGATTTCTTCACCGGATAAAGTTCTAACAGGCTGTCTAAGATCACTCTTGCCATCAAATGACTTTCTTTCTCTGCGCCATTTATGGTCCGCTGGCAAAAATCGCCGGTGCCCCATATAGCAACATTTTAATCCATTTCTCAGATATACACTGGTTGTATCATCTAAACAAATAGGACAGGCCTTATAACCTTTCGTACTCCACCCTGACAAATAGGCATATGCTGGAAAATCACTTATAGTCCACAATAGAGCAGCCCGTAACATAAATTTTTCTCCCACGGCTGCATCATAAGTCTCAAAGCCAGTGTCAAAAAACTCTTTCAACTCATCAATTAGAGGCCTAAAAAATATATCCATATCATTTCCTATGCACTTAGGACCTGGAATAATCATTGATAACAGGAAAAAAGGGTCCTTTAAGCATTTCCAAGGTGGTAGATTGTAAGGAACAAGGATTACAGGCCATATACTATATGCATTATTCATGTTTCCATAGGGATTGAAACCATCAGTTGAAAGCCCCAACCTAACATTACGAGGATCTTCGGCAAAAGATGGGTGACTGTTATCAAACTCCTTCCAAGCTATTGAGTCAGCAGGGTGTGTCATTGTGTTTTCCTTGGGAACGCGTCTCTCTTTATGCCACCTCATATCTTGAGCTATCTCCTTGTTTATGAATAGTCTTTGCAACCTTGATTTTAAGGGGAAATAGCGAAGCACTTTTCTAGGAATTTTAGAACCCGGGGATTTATAACGAGGTGCTTTACATTTTTCATTTGGGCAGTGATCGAGGCTTTCATTTTCTTTCCAATAAAGTGCACAATCATTTTCACATGCATGTATTTTTTCACACTTGAGTCCTAGCTCACGAATTAAATTTTTTGCATCATAGTATGAGCTAGGAATTGATGCCATGGGGAAGACTTGAATGAGGAATTTCAGTAGCATATCGATGGATTTGCAAGTCCACCGATTCATAGTTTTCAAATGAAGGATATGGACAACAAAGGAAAGTTTTGAGTACTTATCACAACCCGGGTAGAGACTTTTTTCAGCTTCAGATAATAATCTAAGAAACTTACTTGCTTCCCCCTCTTGCTTATTTGGTATATCCCTATTATGTTCCCCCGAATTTCTCCAATTCTCGCCAAAGTTTGCAGTACCAACGTCATTTAACATTTCTTGAATATCATCTGACTCACTGTTTTCTTCATCTAAAACTATGTTATCATTTTCATCCTCATCAGAATCTTCAAACCTTTCACCATGATATACCCACCTAGTATAGCTCTCAACAATTCCCCCACACAAATGACTTTTCATGACCTCCATAGTTTGATCCTCAAAGTTGTTGCACCCTTTACATGGACAAGGGAGCTTATATGTGGGATCCTTGCCTAAATAAGCAAATTCAACGAATTCTTTCACTCCTGCCAAATATCTAGGATGCAAGTAATCTTTAATTGTCATCCAACTCCTATCCATGTTTTTTCACAAGCACTGTTGATCCTAACACAAAAAAAAACGCAACCATGATACTACAACGACAACACATATAATAAATATAGGAAATTAAGCTCAATACAGGAAATTAATCTTCCCATACAACAATAATAAAAATTAAACAAAATACAACACAGCTATTAGTAAATTCAAACATGTCACAACTACACATTTGGTTCATAAATACAAAAAGGAAACTAACTGTCAAACATGTCACAAATACATGAAGGTTATCTAATTTTCAAATTTGTTAAGTATAATACTATAATGTGAGCTTCACAATATGACCACTTTGCTTTATTCCAAAAAAAAAAGTGATGATAATAAATGGATAGGAACAAAACCATCCGAAATGGGACTCAAATCAATATTCAACATTAATTGGTTCACATTTTCCACAAGTCAACATCCCATTTTTTTTAATCTGGATTTGCTTTGAAAGCAAATTGATACACAAATCCAAGATAAAAATAAGAAGAAAACGAGTGAAATATTTCCTCAATAAGGACAGTCTTCATCCAGCATTTGCTGTGATTGAGTTATTATGGGCCATAGTAGCACCATCAAAACTATAAGTTCTTTAGAAAACCATTAAACTTTCCTATTTCATCCTAAAGTTCATGAAAAATCTATCCACAAATCAAATGAAAACATACCAAGGAAAAATAATATTACTTCAGAAATTTTTTTCTTTTCTTCCCCAACCATTCTCATGCAATTTCTTTATTCAACTTAGATGCATTCATGCGAACAAACCAAGAAAAACTTGATTGATTTGTTAACTAAACAGAAAACACCGGAGCTTGGAATCAAAAAGAAAGAAGAAAGGAAAAAAAAGGACTGTCGAACACAGCCTACATCCAAGCAATCACAGCTTTGAATCACAGGCCCTAAAACAAACTTAAATCATGGACAAGAGCGAAAACCACCCAAAGTTAGCAGCTCACATTACTTCAGTTTCACGGGAGAAACTGATACACCATATACATAAGCTCCCCATCAAAAGATACAAAGCACAGCTTTAAGAAAGAACAAAGGAGCATCCAAAACTTCAGGTTCCTAAAATTTCCTAAAGGTTTCTGGGCTCCGGCAGACCGAAGCTTTCTTTGCTCCCACAAAGCAAGCTCTTTCTGCTGCAACAATTGCAGCTCAAACCCAAACAGATTCAGCAGCCAAACCGACATTAACTTTCGTAAACTCATAATCAAAATGCCATGTTGTACATACAAGAGGATAAGAGCTAACAAAGTGAAAGTTTGCAAATTCTAATTCATTCAAAAGGTCTCCACCAGTTCTGAATTTACCTATGGGAGTTCACTTAACAAGTTAACACTCACACTTGGTCGGCATTATGAAAAGGAAAACAGCAGTGAAAGTCTTGTTTCATGGTAAAGCAAGTCAAAATCTCTCAAACGGGCTCTTAAGCAAAACTCCACAGAAACGTAAGAAAACAGTTACTTAAACAAGTGAACGAACAGGAGCACAACAGAAGGTAGCAGGCTTACTGATTGCTGTTTTAAATCGTAGCATACTCATATATGAGATTATTATCAAACAACAAACCAACCAAAAAGGAAATTCAAACCATTCCAGAAACTTCAACAATTCAAAAGATCAAAATTTTTATTGCTGCAATAGAGAATAGGGCTCTAATCTGTCTACATTGCTGCAGCAGGACAAGGAGCACCGTCCTTGTTGCAGCAACTCTCAGCTACTGGAATTGCTCGCATAACAGCGAGGGAATGGGAAAAGAGGACAGTGTGCCTTTAGTTCAAGGCTAATGACTTTCTAAACACAGCCCTGATAGCTGATATGTTCATAGTATCCCACTCCAGTTGCAAACGAAAACAAGATTATCAAATGAAACCACAACTTTAGCAATCCCAGAAAGAAAAGACTGCTGCAACAAGCCGATAACTTCGAGCTTGTCGCAGCGCATCCTTCGATTGGACTCCAAAGGCCCTAACAGACCCAGGTTATGCAAATAAGGACCAAAGATGTAGTCTTTGGCTTACCAGATTGGAGAAAGTTAAAACCTTTGGATCAAACAACAAACACAGCATCACATCAAACGCTATCTCAGCGACCGAAAGGCCAAAAAAGATTAAAAAAAAAAAGTACCGGAAACAGTTGCAACAAGCAAAAGGTTTCATCTTGTTGCAGGGGTTCTAACAAAACCATTAATCACTACCACAAGTAAAGGAATGGAACGTTGAAACAGGAAATTTATGTGATTTTTCTGATTTTGGCCTGTCAAAACATAAGAGGGCAACCATAAACATCCAACGAAAGACCTCATGGGTTCATCATAGACTGTACCAAGAACCTTAAAATCATAAGTATGGCAAGGCTACCTCGTCATCGTCAAACAGATAGATAAGAAGTAACATACCTGGACAGCAAAAAGGAAGCGGATTGGAAAGATCTTTAGCGGACAGAGTTGCCCTTCAACGATGATGGAAACCGATGATGGAAAGCGATGGTTTTCTCCTTCACTCGCTGCTTTCCCTTTCCTTTTGCTTAGAATTTCTCAGCCTTACTCTCGGCTCTCTCGGTTTCTCTTCTCAGTTTTTCCTTCTTGTTTCAGTCTTTTTCCTCTCAGCTCCAACACCTTGCTCCCCTGTGCTTCCTCGACATAAATAGAGGGGGCAAAAGATTGGAAAAAAAAGGAGAAAAGCAAATGTAGTAGGGATTTGGAAAAATTGGGGAAAATGTAGTAGAATATTAGGGATTTGGAAAAATTGGGGAAAATGTATAGGAAGCTCTGTTTCAGCTCAGTGCAGAAGCTTGTTTGTGTTTCAGACCAAGTGTTCCGTTGCTTTTGTTTTCAGAATGTGTTCCACTGCTTTGGTCTTTGCTTTGCTTTGGATATTGTTTTTGTTGCGCGGCACTTTCCTATGATTTGATCAAAATTTTGACTTCACTCATTTTCCCCCCATTTGATACCAAAAATCATGTTTTTTTCTGGATTTGTAATATGGTTTGAACCATAGATTTTAATGCTATAGTATTATTCTTTATTTTTTAGCAAAAAATAAAAATTTTCATCAACATAGGTGGCAAAATTTGTTAATTTCATATAATTGAAAATGTACTTTTATAATTTGCTAATATTTTATACTAATTTCTTATAATTGCAGCACTAAAGAACATCATGTAATTCAAAATAATTAAACTCAAATTATATCGTTATAACATAGTTTCAATAAAAATAATCATTTTCCCAACATTTGAGACCAATCATCATGCTTTTTTTTTATTTTTAATTTGGTTTGAAGCATAGATTTTATTGCTATAGTATTATTCTTTATTTTTTAGTACAAAAACACAAATTTTCATCAATATAGGTGGCAAAATTTGTTAATTACATATAAGTGAAAATATACTTTTATAATTTGCAAATATTTTAGCCCTGCAATTTTTTATAATTGCAGCACTAAAGTACATCATTAATTGAAAATAATAAAAGTCAAATTCTATGGTTATAACAAACTTTCATTAAAAATAATCAAATGCTATTAATAAGACATTATTGTTAAGTCAAAATCAAAGAAAATTTAGTGATGACATAATGTTATCACTAATTTATTCAAGATTATAATGACAAGAAAAGTCATATTGATAATGGTTGACAAAATTTTGTTACGTACATTACTGCAAGTGATAAATGTACTTTTGTTTTTTTTCAAACATTTATTTTAATGTTTAATTTTGTTTAAAACTATTATACTAGTATAGATTTGCAAGACAAAACTTAAGTTCTCAATAGTTAAAAAATTCATTACAAAGAAAACACAAAGTAGTAGTTGCAAAATGTGTATAAATTACAGATATTTTAATGTGTATAAAATACAGTTTATTTTAATGTTTAATTTTGTTTGAAACTATTTTACTAGTATAGATTTGCAAGACATAGATTTATGGGTAATTTTTTTTTTTGCTTTCACATATTTAATTTATGTTAAATACAAAACCTACCAATTTCCCTCTCATAAAAATATTAGTGCAACACTTTTTGAATTTTACTTACAAACATTTATGTATTTAACATAAATTAAATGATTCAGAGTGAAATGCCCATAAAGAGCAGAATATTTGTTCATGTAATGAAGGAAACCCACAAAGAGTTGGTACTTTATGGGCCATTTCTTTTTTTAAAAAATTTTAATTTATATTGAAAAGATAACCTACCAGTTTTCGTTTTGTAAGAAATCAGTGTAACACTTTTTGAATTTTACTTACAACATTTATAAATTTATCATAAATTATATGTTTGAGAGTAAAATGCCTATAAAAAGTTGGTACTTTGAATAGATAATGCTCATTTGCCCATAAACTACACTCCCTGAAGGCTATTTTGTTAATTACTTTGTAGTACTTTGTTATTCCTTTGCTAATACTACTTGGCATGTAGTACAAAGGATAAATCTGGCATAAATTTCTTATTCCATTGATAAAAAGACCTGCCTCCTTATAACTATTGTAATGAAAGATATATCTTTAGAGTTTATAACAAATTATTACTTAAGTTTGAGAAAATTATAAAATATTTATGCATAGTTTATCAAGATACCATTCGCAATTTTCTAATAAAAAAATAGGGGCTAAATTGTAAAAGCTAGGGTGCCATAATAGAAATAATAAAATTGGTGTATTACACATGGGTGTTAAATTGCAAAAGTTAGAGTGCCATAGTAGAATTAATGAAATTAGTGAATTACATATGGGGCTAAATTACAAAAGTTAGGGAGTAATAATAGAATTAAAGAAATCGGTGTATTACATATGGGGCTAAATTGTAAAAGTTAAGGTATCATAATGGAATTTTTTACAACATTTGGGGCTAAATCGTAAAAGTTAGGGTGGCACAGTAGAATTAATGAAAGTGACTTAGAAATAAGTACTTTAAACAGTGACGATTAATTCTTGTCACTAAATCTGCATCGGTAGAGTGACAGTGACGATATTAGAAGTTATCACTATATAAATCATTTTAGTGACAACTTTTTCAAGGTCGTCACTGAAGACTTAGTTCCTTTGAGCAATTATGACAACTTTCCTTGTCGTCACTAAACAACCACGTTTTGTGACGACTTTTTTCGTCACTAAAAATGTAGTCACTAATGACCATATTTCTTGCGGTGTAGTTTGTGACGAAAATAACGGGTCGTCACTAAACATTTAGTTGCTTTGATGCAATTGTGACAACTTTAGGTGTCGCGACTAAAGAAGCTCCTTTTGTGACGACTTATTGTCATCACTACAAAAATGTTGTCACTAATACCTTTTTTTTTAGTGATCAGTGACGACAACAAAAAGTCGTCAGTAAATAGGCCAAGCAATAGTGATGATGTTCTTAATGTTGTCACTATTGTGTGTTCTAAACACTCCCGCGCTCTTGCTAAATCTTGGCGGGAATTTACTAGTGACGACTTAAAAAATTCGTCACAAATAAGTTGGCTCCCTTTAGAGGTTTGTGACGAGTTAGAAAGTTGTCAATAAAGGATCCACTTTTGTGACAACTTTTTTTCGTCACAGAGAAAAGTTGTCACTGATGACCAATTTTCTTGTAGTGTAAAAAGCCTAGTACGTGCGAGTTAAGGAAAAACGGGTAGAACCGACGTGCACCGTTTGTTATTGAGTGAGTACACCATGTGAACACCACTTCATTACCTTAATAACCTTGCTATTAATTGAGTTAAATCAGCCCCAAAATATCTGATAAGGCAGCCAAAAAGTTGGACAAAAAAACAAGAGAGAGAAAAGAAAATTTTGACCACCAATCAAATTGTGACATGTGTTAAACTTTGACCAAGCCTTTTTCTTGCTTTCTTATCTTTCCTTGGGCTGCATTTCTTCTTCATTTTCTGCACATTTGGCCGTGAGAGTGAGGAGAGAAAACGAGAGAAAGAAACACTTCATTCCATCTTGATTTCTTGCTCAATCTTGCAAACTAACCGATAGATTCACCAAATAATTCATGGAAGTTGCTTAGGAAGGTGGATTGCCATCTTGGAGTGAAGAGTTTTGGTGGTTCAAGCTTCTTAGAGGCTGTTGTGCTTCTCCAATACTAGGTAAGGAAGGTATTAGTTCATGGTTGTACTACTTAATGGTTTACAAGTGAAAGTTATGGTTTGTTGGGTAGATCTCATGGTTTAGTAGTAGATTTGGTCAATTCCAGCTTTGTAGTGTAAAATTTCAGCTTTGGGTTTGAATGATTTTCTTCTTATACTTTCTGTATGGATGGTATATGATATATATAAGCTTGTATATGAGGTTGTAGTGCTGGTTTCAAGCTTAAAATGAGAGTTATACCTTGAATGGAGCAAATTTCCAGAATATCGGTTTCTTATGCTTCAGTTTTGTCCGGTTTCAGTGCCCTATGTTAGAGGCCAAATTAGGCTTGGCACAAAACATTAAAGTTGTAGAGAATGATATTTTATAGTTTCCTAAAAAATTCAGCTCAATCGGAGCAACGTAGCCTGTGAAAAGACTGAAATACCCCTGCTGCCCTATTTCTGTCCGAACCTGAAAATCAGCTTTGGTAATTGGTTAATTTGATTGGGAATACTACTGATTTGGTTGTTGATGTCTTCTTAAGAATTATAGCCTTGTATCTTAACTTTCAAATGGCTTTGGAATCACTTGAATTAGAGTTGTATATGCTGAGATATGACTGAATGAATCAGGACAGCCACAGTAAACTTTGAATTGGAAAATCTGGAGTTGTTTTGGAACCTTTGACCTAGTTAGGGTGAGAACTGGACTGAATGGTCTTCATGAAAGTTATAGCTCTCTGTCTTAGCTTCAAAACCGTGTAAATTTCACCCCAATCTGATAAGTGTAGCTCCAGTTGTGTCCGTTCCGCTAAATGACATCAAAACTGTCTTTTGATTTTAGGGTTTATAATTGGGGCTTTTCTAGGGTTTCTTTGTTGAGCTACCATTTGGTTGTTTTGAAGGGTATTGTGGCTCTAATTAAAGGTGTTTGATAGTTTGTGATTGGGTGTTGAGGTTTGGTTGGAAAAGTAAAGAAAGACAAGGGAAATGCTGTCAAAATTTTAGCAGGAGCTTCTACGCAGTCTCGGGAGATTTGCTATATCTTGATGTAGAAATGTTGGAATTGAGTTCTGTTTGTTGCGTTTTAAACTAGATTCATAGGGTTATAAACCATGTAAATTTCAGACCCTGTTTATGTCTGTGCAATTTATGGTGATTTTTCAAATTTGACTGAAATATTGTACCTATTCTGTCTTCCACTGGATAAAGCAGCAACTTGCGGCTTGAATTCAACGGACTTGCGTTCCGAATCTTACCATGGTGTTTTCTGCCAAGTTATAGTCCTTTGAATGTATTTTCCAACGGTATAACTTTTATTAATTTTGGACTTACAAAACTTGAGATATGATTTTTCATATAGGGTTGCGCGAAACTGGAAAATCCTATTTTTCTAGTATTGACCTTACTTTCATTTTCTACTTCAAATTTGGAGTTGGTCAATTATTGTAGGTAGAGTTTTGAGGTTATTCATGCCTTTAGGACTAATTGTTACCTTTTCACTCCAAGGTCACCTCTTTGCTTTGCATTAATGGTTCTTTTAATTAGGCATATGGCTCGTAACCGAGTCTCACCTGCGAATTCCATACTAGGTCTTGGAGTCGAGTCTTAAGTGTTTGCCTTGATTGTTCTAGGAGGTGCCGACGATTAAAGCCAGTTTGAAGTGAAAATTTTTTAAGTATCCGTACTTGAACCGGTGAGTGTACCACTCCCCTCACTTGTTGTTTAACTCGGTTTCTGTACATGCAATCTGTGATATGAGCGTCTGAACTATCTATTTGTTTTGTTGGAGACGAGGGTGTACTTTATCACACTCGTTCTCTTGTCTGTTCATATGCCAATTTTGGTGCGAATCTGAATCTGTTATCTGTATCTGTATCTGTATCTGTATCTGTTCTGATGTCATTTGGAAACTGGTATCCAACGATCTTTCTGTGACCTCTGAGCTCAACACCTGTGGCTAGTTACTCGAGTCGGGCCGGCAAGGGCCTGGTCGATTAGATAACGAACCACGGTAGTCTGTTTTGGGATCTTTGGGTATTGAGACCCTTGATTACTGTATACTCGAGTATTACCATTTCTGAACTGATTGGAGTTCGGGCCCGGTAGGGGTATGTGAGGTGGAAGGAATCGGAGAAAGTGGAGTCTACGGTATTGGTTACTCCTTTAGCGTTGACGGAGTGTCAACTATTATTTCGATCAAGTTTTGGTGAAGCAAATGGGAATTTGGCTCCTGAGAGCCACCCGTATTCTTTCTGTCTATGGTGTTTGTTCATTTCTTTATTTGATTCACATGTGTGATTAATTGAATATGAAGTTCCACGTTTCATACTTGCTATTATTTTGGTACCTCATTGAGCGTAAACTCACTTTCTTCCCGTTATCTTTGTTTTCCTTATAGGGAACCACTTTTGGGGCTAAGATGTTTTGAAGCACAAGTCGAGCTAGTTTTAATATATTTTTGCAAAGCTCCTCGATAGTTGGAAAACCCTAAATGTATTTTGATCTAATTATCTTCTTTTATTTCGTAAATTACAAATGTATGTGTACAAAACTATTTACCCTGTTCATGTATGCTATTTGGATTGAAAATGTTTTCCCAAGTTATATGGCCATATCTGTATTCGTTTGGCTCTTGGTTGGATGGTGACGTGACAACCACTATTCATTGTGGTTTCGATTTTCGTTTTGCCATTTGGCGACTTCGAATCGTTTGAGCGCGCTATTACCTTCCTGAACGTTTTTGATTTCATTTAACTGCTCGATAGTCCTGGCGAGAGTTGGGCAGGCAGTCCGCTAACCCCTTTGGTACGCCTTAGGGAAAAGTGGGGCTGTCACAAGAGGGATCACTTCCTCCTTGCCCCAAGCCTCACTTAGTCAAGCTAAGAAGTTTTACTATCACTCAGATAACCCTCAACAAAGCTACACTATTGAAAATTTCAAACACAAGAGAAGTGCTTACAAGAACTTTACACTACTTGGAGAACAAATCTTGCTTAGGAGACTATTTTCTAGCTAAAATATCTCTTGAGATTTTGTAAACCAAGTGTGCAAAAGTCACTCCCTGGTTCAGAATCGTTTGTATTTAAAGGGGACCGAAAATGGACTTCATTAATGCTTCAAACGGATAGAAGGCAGATGAAGAGTTATCTAGCCGTTGGGGCTGTCGGACGTCCGACAGCTTAATCATCGTCCGATCCCATCGTCCGAAAATCAGCCAAGTTGTCGTTCGGACGTCCGATGGGATATTATCGTCCGACAGTTTCTGCGTCCGAACGTCGTCAGAGAGTCATCAGAACTTTGCGAAATTTTTCGGACGTCCGACGCGATCGATGTGCGTTCAAAGCGTGCGTCCAATCCTCCCGGACGTCTGATGCTTCCTCACGAGCGTCCGACAAAGTTTCCTTCTTGATGTTCTTCATCCTTTCGGATGTCCGACAGCTTCCTTTCGGACGTCCGACATGAGTGCCCTGTTTTTGCTTCTTCTTTTGGTTGATTTTCTTTCCTTGACACCTTTGTACCAAATTCTCTAAAAAACAAAACACTTATATTTGAAGAGAATTAGGTAAACATTTCAAAGTGCTTTGTGATCATCAAAATCAAGAATAACAGATGATCATGGTTTAATCATGGTATGCTAGCTTGTAATGGAGTAAAATGAAACTTGTATATGTTAGTTACGATTATTTGCAAAAAATTTCGGTTTTATGCGGAAATTCCAAGTTAGGGTTTTGAATCTGCCCTATTCTGACCGGAATTATTTGAGCATGTTAGAGGCTGAATCAGGCTTAGGTTAAAACATGAAAATTGTAGTAAATTGTGCTAACTAGTTGCCTGTAAAATTTCAGCTCGATCTGAGTACTGTAGCATGTGAAATGACTGAAATACCCTTGACCGTCCATGAACCCTGTTTCGCGCCCAGATTTCTATTTTCGTGGAGTTTTCCATTTTTGACCATGAAAATGCATGATTTGGCTTCTGAGGTCTTCATAAGAAATGTAGGTATATGTCTTGGCTTCGAAACGCCATAAGATTCGTTTCAATCCGATAAGGGTACCTTCAGTTATGGATATTGTGCCGAAAGGTGTATTTGATGGTTTATAATGTGTATGTGGTTAATTTGAGATGAATTGGTGTTGCTTGTAGGATGGAAATGAAGTATTTATGGGGAAATGCTGTCCGAACTTTGGGAATGTATGATTGCTTTGAGTTTATGATTTAGGGCTTGGACTCGGGCAAGGTAATGATATATGATGGATGGTTTCTGAGCCGTGGAGGTGAGTGACCCTAAACTGTTTCCAAAGTTACTTTTGAAATGTTTCTTGCATTATTTCTTCGTTTGCATATCATGTGTGCTGGCATGTGAGTCCATGACATGATTTGGCTTAAATGAGTACTTGGGGAGTCTTGTGCTGAACACCAACGTCTCCTCTACTATTTATCTGGAGCCAACGTTTCCACCACTTTCGTGAGTTCGTGACATGATCTGGAGCACCAACGTTGCTCCCCCTTATTGTTTAACGTTAACGTTAAAAGATCTCTTTGAGCGTGGGGTGTGTAAGTGCAATGATTTCACTGGCTCACGAGAGCAATAAACGTACATTTGATCTTTGACTCATGACATCATCGAAGTGCATTATCTTGAAATATATTTGAGTACTGATTTTTCTGGTTACTCACTGAGCTTTTAACTCACCCCAAAACAATTTTATTCCCCTCCACAGGGCTCGTGGCGAAGGAAGGCTTGTAGTACTTATTCACGTGGCTGGATGGCATATATCTTGTACAGTTTAGATTTGGAATTGAAGTGGATGTTTGTGTACTTTGAATTTTGAACTTCCTCCTGTATAATAGTTGGTATTAAGGATCACATGGATGTATGAAACGGAAACTAATTCTAAGCGTGGATGCTTTGCTTATGATATGTAAATTTGTGGAACATCTAATGTATATTTGAGACTTATATTGTAATTTATTTGAGGACTGTAGTGAATGACTGAGTCCCGGCGAGAGTTGGGCAGGCGGTCCGTCGAACCCTCTGGTTCGCCTTAGGGGAAGGTGAGGCTGTCACAGTTGGTATCAGAGCTTAGGTTTCAAATCTCTGTAGTGTATCCTAGACTTGAAGTTTAGGATGCCGGACTGTGGGTTTGGTTTGATATATCAGTGACTCTTGTAGGATTGAAAGGCGAACAAGTAGGTGTTATTTGACTCTTAGTGTTTACTTGGAATGCTTGAGTGATTCTTGTGGGATGTCTTGACTTGAATAGTACAAGATGGAATGTCGAGGACGACATTCTTTTAAGGAGGGGAGTTTGTAATGCCCCGAAAGATAAGTACGAGAACCCGAAACATTTTATATAATTTCGAGACATTATTTTGTTTCCTTGTCTATAATTTTATACATTTCTGCAATATAGTAATTTCCTATACATTTTTATAAAGGAATATAGTTTTCAAATCATTTCCTTGATACAAGTTAGTCAACGTTAATTTTGAAGAGTATTATGAACGTGGGACCCGCTAGTGCGGTAAATGCAATATATTTTTGACAATTTGTTGGAGTTTTGTATTAAGTGATATTATTTTTACAAGGTGCTAAGAGATAATTAAATGTTACCTATATGGATTATCATTGGAGAGACAAAAAGATAAGTTTTAAACCAAAAGGTGACAAGTGTCACCATGCAATTCACCCTTGGACTTTTGACCAAGATATTTATACCTTCTTAAAGCTAATTTTGATCAAAATATCTCTTCATTTTAGCTCCTCTTGGCCGACTCTCTCTCTACAAGAAAAGGAAAGAAAGCTCTCAACTTGTTTCTTCAATTTCTTGCTTGGATCTAGCAAATCAACCGTTTAACTTCCAATTTCTTCATAAAAACCCTTAGTTTAGTGGTTGTGAAGTGGTTTGGAAGAAAGTGGTGCTAAGTTGCTTCTTTTCTTGAGGTGCCAAGGTGAGTAGCTAATGGATTCCTTCTTTGGTCTTGATGATGTCAAATTAATGGTTTGTGTTGGTTAGAAATGTGATTTTATGGAAGATTTTATGGATTAAAGTGAAGTTAGCTCAATTTCGGATTTTATTGGAAATTTTTATGATTTTATATGATGATCATGGTTTAATCATGGTATGATGGTTTGTAATGGTGTAAAATGAAGCTTGTATATGTTAGTTACGATTATTTGCGGAAAATTTCGGTTTTATGCGGAAATTCCAAGTTTGGGTTTTGAATCTGCCCTATTCTGACTGGATTTATTTGAGCATGTTAGAGGCCGAATCAGGCTTAGGTTAAAACGTGAAAGTTGTAGAAAATGGTGTTAACTAGTTGCCTGTAAAATTTCAACTCGATCCGAGTATTGTAACATATGAAACGACCGAAATACCCTTGACTGTCCATGAACCCTGTTTCGCGCCCAGATTTCTATTTTCGTGGAGTTTTCCGTTTTTGACCATGAAAATGCATGATTTGGCTCTGAGGTCTTCATAAGAAATGTAGGTATATGTCTTGGCTTCGAAACGCCATAAGATTCGTTTCAATCCGATAAGGGTACCTTCAGTTATGGATATTGTGCCGAAAGGTGTATTTGATGGTTTGTAATGTGTATGTGGTTAATTTGAGATGAATTGGTGTTGCTTGTAGGATGGAAATGAAGCATTTATGGGGAAATGCTGTCCGAACTTTGGGAATGTATGATTGCTTTGAGTTTATGATTTAGGGTTTGGACTCGGGCAAGGTAATGATATATGATGGATGGTTTCTGAGCCGTGGAGGTGAGCGACCCTAAACTGTTTCCAAAGTTACTTTTGAAATGTTTCTTGCATTATTTCCTCGTTTGCATATCATGTGTGCAGGCATGTGAGTCCATGACATGATTTGGCTTAAATGAGTACTTGGGAAGTCTTGTGCTGAACACCAACGTCTCCTCTACTATTTATCTGGAGCCAATGTCTCCACCATTTTCGTGAGTTCGTGACATGATCTGGAGCACCAACGTTGCTCCCCCTTATTGTTTAACGTTAACGTTAAAAGATCTCTTTGAGCGTTGGGTGTGTAAGTGCAATGATTTCACTGGCTCACGAGAGCAATAAACGTATATTTGATCTTTGACTCATGACATCATCGAAGTGCATTATCTTGAAATATATTTGAATACTGATTTTCTGGTTACTCACTGAGCTTTTAGCTCACTCCAAAACTATTTTATTCCCCTCCACAGGGCTCGTGGCGAAGGAAGGCTTGTAGTACTTATTCACGTGGTTGGATGACATATATGTTGTACAGTTTAGATTTGAAATTGAAGTGGATGTTTGTGTACTTTGAATTTTGAACTTCCTCCTGTATAATAGTTGGTATTAAGGATCGCATGGATGTATGAAGCGGAAACTAATTCTAAGCGTGGATGCTTCGCTTATGATATGTAAATTTGTGGAACATCTGATGTATATTTGAGATTTATATTGCAATTTATTTGAGGACTGGAGTGAACGACTGAGTCCCGGCGAGAGATGGGCAGGCGGTCCGCCGAACCCTCTGGTTCGCCTTAGGGGAAGGTGGGGCTGTCACAAGAAGAACGGAAGTTCGTGGGAGACTTGATAAGTTTAGACCTTAAGGGGTGCGACGTGATTATAGGCATGGATTTGTTGGCCCGTTACAATACTCAATTGAATTTTAAGACTAAAGTGGTGAAACTCTCGATACCCGGAGAGGCAACTCTAAGGTTGGATGTGAGAAGTATGTTAGTCTCGTCTGCACTTGTTTCGGAAATTCGAGCTAGGAAGTTATTAAGTAAAGGGGCGCAAGGCTATTTAGCTTTCTTAACTAATACTCCTGGAGATATGGTGAAACTGGAGGTTGTGTTAGTGGTAAATAAATTTCCTGATGTCTTCCCTGACGAGTTGAAGTTGATGCCACCAGAGAGGGAAATAGAATTTAAGATTGATTTAGTGTCTGGAACCGCTCCTATTGCAAAAATACCATACCAAATGGCCCCTGCCGAACTTAAGGAATTGAAACTGCAGTTACAGGATCTGTTAGAGCGAGGGTTTATTCGAGAAAGTGACTCACCGTGGGGAGCGCCTGTTTTATTTGTTAAAAAGAAGGATGGTAGTTTGAGACTTTGTATAGACTATCGCAGCCTAAATGATGTCACGGTGAAAAATAAATATCGTTTGCTACACATTGACAAGTTGTTTGACCAGCTGCAAGGAGCAATGGTTTTCTCTAAGTTGGACTTGAGGCAAGGCTATTATCAGTTATGAATTAGGTAGGAGGATATACCTAAGATTGCTTTTAATTCCAGATATGGACATTTTGAGTTCGCCGTGATGCCTTTTGGTTTAACAAAAGCTCCTGCCGCATTTAAGGAATTGATGCATCGAGTTTTTAAACCCTACATGGAAGTGTAATTGCCTATGCCTCTAGGAAGTTAAAACCCCATGAGCGAAATTACCCCAACCATGACTTAGAATTGGCCACTATAGTTTTTGCACTAAAGAAATGGAGGCATTACTTGTATGGAGTGACTTTTAAGGTTTATACCGACCATAAGAGCTTGAAATACCTATTCTCCCGAAGGAGTTGAACTTGAGATAGCGTCGTTGGGTGAAATTTCTTGAGGATTATGACTGTACAATTAACTACCACCCGAGCAAGGCCAATGTTGCAGCAGATGCTTTAAGTCGAAAAGTGCAAGTAGCTGGATTAATGGTTAAGGAATGGAATTCGTTGGAAGAGGTGAGTGAATGGAACCCGCGATTAGACTGATAGAGGGTGATTTTCTGCAATATTACGATAACATCTAACTTGTTGGACCGCATGAAAGAGGCTTAAAAGAATGACCAGATAGTGCAAAAGTGGACAGAAAAAGTACAAAAGGGGGAGATACAAGACTTTAATGTGAGTTCTGAGGGTATCTTGAAATTTCATGATCGGATAGTAGTACCGCAAGATGAAGTGATAAAAATGGATATTTTGGAAGAGGCACATCGATCCAAGTATACAGTACATCCTTGAAGTAGTAAAATGTACCAAGATTTGATAAAGTTGTACTGGCAGGATAAAATGAAGAAGGAAATTGCTCAATTTGTCCAAAATTGTTTGGTGTGCCAACAAATGAAAGCTAAACATCAGAAGCCCTCCAGTCTTCTACAACTTGTGGAAATTCCTAAGTGGAAATGGGAACATATTACTATGAATTTCATATCAGGGTTACCCATACCCAGAATGGTCATGATGCCGTTTGGGTAATAGTAGACAGATTGACCAAATCTGCTCATTTCTTACCAATAAATACGAGATACTCTTTGGAGAAATTGGCCCAACTATACATGGACGAGAAAGTGAGATTGCATGGGATCCCCGTAAGTATTATTTCTGATAGAGACCCGCGGTTTGTGTCTCGCTTCTGGCAACAATTACAAGGAGCCTTGGGGACCAAGTTGAACTTTAGTACCACTTACTATCCCCAAACTGATGGACAATCGGAGAGAATTTTGGTTGGAGCAAATTTCTTTTCTAGGGCACATAATATCTAAAGATGGCATTTCTGTGGATCCAGTAAAAGTAGATGCCGTATTTGAGTGGAAACGACCGGAAACCCCAACTGAGGTCCATAGTTTCCTAGGTTTAGCTAGGTATTACGATCGGTTCATCAAAGATTTCTGCAAGTTAGCCGGTCCTTTAACCGACCTGACCAAGAAGCATGGTCAATTTGTTTGGAATTCTAAGTGTAAAACTAGATTTCGGGAGTTAAAGAAACGGTTAACGTCGGCACCTATTTTAGCTTTACCAAATGGGGGAGATAGTTTCACTGTATATACGGATGCCTCAAGGGAAGGTTTGGGATGTGTTCTAATGCAAAATGGGAGTGTAATTGCCTATGCCTCTAGGAAGTTAAAATCCCATGAGCGAAATTACCCCACCCATGACTTAGAATTGGTTGCTGTAGCTTTTGCACTAAAGAGGTGGAGGCATTACTTGTATGAAGTGACTTTTGAGGTGTATACCGACCATAAGAGCTTGAAATACCTATTCTCTCAGAAGGAGTTTAACTTGAGACAGCGTCGGTGGGTGGAATTTCTTGAGGATTATGACTGTACAATTAACTATCACCTGAGCAAGGCCAATGTTGTAGCGGATGCTTTAAGTCAAAAAGTGCAAGTAGCTGGATTAATGGTTAAAGAATGGAATTCGTTGGAAGAGGTGAGTGAATGGAACCCGCGATTAGACCGACAGAGGGTGATTTTCTGCAATATTACGATAAGATCTGATTTGTTGGACCGAATTAAAGAGGCTCAAAAGAATGACCAGATGGTGCAAAAGTGGACAGAAAAAACACAAAAAGGGGAGATACAAGACTTTAATGTGAGTTCTGAGGGTATCTTGAAATTTCGCGATTGGACAGTGGTATCGCAAGAGAAAGTGATAAAAATGGATATTTTGGAAGAGGCACATCGATCCAAGTATACAGTACATCCCGGAAGTAGTAAAATATACCAAGATTTGAGAAGGCTGTATTGGTGGAATAAAATGAAGAAGGAAATTGCTCAGTTTGTCCAAAAATGTTTGGTGTGCTAACAAGTGAAACTGAATATTAGAAGCCCTCAGGTCTTCTACAACCTCTTGAAATCTCTGAGTAGAAATGGGAACATATTACTATGGATTTCGTATCAGGGTTACCCCATACCCAGAAAGATCATGACGCCATTTGGGTAATAGTAGACAGGTTGACCAAGTCTACTCATTTCTTGCCTGTAAATATGAGATACTCTTTGGAGAAATTGGCTCAACTGTACATGGACGAGATGAGATAGGGAGATTGCATGGGATCCCCGTAAGTATTGTTTCTGATAGAAACCCGTGATTTGTGTCTCGCTTCTGGCAACAATTACAAGGAGGCTTGGGGACCAAGTTGAACTTTAGTACTACTTACCATCTCCAAACTGACGGACAATCGGAGAGAACCATTCAAACACTTGAAGACATGTATTTTGGATTTTTGTGGAATCTAGGGATAATACATGGCTTTAGTTGAATTTGCATATAGTAATAGCTATCATTCTTCCATAAAAATGGCACCGTATGAAGCTCTCTATGGAAGGAAATGCCGATCACCAATATTCTTGAATGAAGCAGGGGAAAGAAGAGTTTTAGACCCAGTTGCAGTACCATGGATCGAGGATGCGTATGAGAAGGTGGAAGTGATACGTCAGAGGCTTCAGATAGCTCAAAGTCGACAAAAGAGTTATGCTGATAATCGACGAAAAGATTTGGAGTTTGAAGTTGGAGACAAGGTATTTCTAAAGGTTACACCACTTCGAAGTCTCACGGCGGGAAAAGGAAAGAAACTTCAACCGAGATAAGTGGGACCATTCAAAATTCTCCAATGAGTTGGAAACGTAGCATATTGATTGGAGTTATCGGCAAGTCTATCCAGGGTTCATGATGTATTTCTCGTGTTCATGTTGAAAAAGTATCATCTAGATCCCACTCATGTACTGAAGCCAAAAGAAATTGACATTGATGTATCTCTAACTTATGAAGAAAAGCCGGTACGGATCTTAGATCGAAAGGTGAAGGAATTGAGAACTAAACAGATAACCTTAGTTAAAGTTTTGTGGAGGAATCATAAGGTGGAGAAAGCTATTTTGGGAAGTGGAAGAGGACATTCGAACCAAGTACCCTGAACTATTCTTGAGAATTTTGAGAACGAAATTCTTTAAGGGGGGAGAGAGTGTGAGAATCCTTACTTTAAAACACAATTTTCCCAAATTACTTGCCTTACCCTAGGATTTAAATCACTTATTATATGCCCTTGCATTATATTCTACATGTGTTACAACATTTCCCATGCATTACATTTCATTTCCTTTTACTTGAAGTAAAACATTTTCTTGAGTTAGGTTTTAAATAATTTACCACTTACATTTTACCAAGCGGCTTTATTTGTGGTAGGGACTTTATATGAGAGATTAGAGGTGTTAAATAGGCATTGGTACATTTGGTAGGGTTGAAACATCAATAGTCAAAGAATTAAGAGAAGTTTTGGACAAGAAGTGGGCTATGTGGCAAAACCCTAGCCAAGTATTTTGTTAGACCAAAGGTTAGAAGACAATTTAAACTAGACTTGGCCTTTTTTTTTTTTTTTAATTATTGTGGCTGGCCACCTTGAAGCTTGTCAAGAGAGGGAGAGAACTCCATTTTCTTACTTTCTAACCCTAGTTGATCAAGAGCAAAAAACAAAAGAGAAGGATTCTGAGTTAGTTGAGAAACTTTCCTCCAACCATAGTGTTTGTTTCAAACTTGAAGCTTTCATTTTGGTGGATTGTTTTGGCGGTTCAAGCTTCTTACAAGAGAGGTATATAATCTTTAAATTATAGTTTTATGGTGTTATATCATGTACTTTAAGTTTTAAAGACAAACTACAAGTTGTTTTGGAAAAGATTTGAGGTTAATCTCTTGAATTAAACAAGTAGTAGTTGGGTTAGTTAGTATGCATACCATATGTTTGATGAAATGTTTAAACTTTGTTCATGGTTGTTTATGAAGTATTAACATGTTTTAGACCTCTTTTTGAGTTAGATTTAACACTTGATATGTTGTTTAACTGAAAATCCTGAGAGGATAAAGGTTAGATAAATATGTGAACTTGTGGACTATTTTCTTTTCCTTGGCTGGCTAGTGTTGGAAGGAGGGGTTTCCCTTGATTTTTGTGGCTTATTTGCACCTTAATCATGCCTAAGAAACTTGGCTAGACATTGGTTAAGCTCATGTGTGAGTTGGAATGAAATTTAAGCAAGCAAAGTGGTCGGTTGGACCACTAGTGGACTGTTTTGGTTTCTCTTGATGACTAGACTGCTATGGTCATTCTTAATCATGTTGATGTATTACATGTTGAATTCCAATGGTACTAGGTGACTTAAATCCCTGTATATGAACATTACAGGACTGATTTGGGTGAATTTGAAGCAAAACAAACGAAGATAGCACCAAGAACTAATGTAGTTTTGCTTGAGGATAGGGCTGATCCAGAGTTGGAAAATCAGCCAAATTTTCTGAGCTACTGGTACTGATAGGAGATGAACTAGAGTATGAATTTGGTACCGTTGGAAAGCCCTTCGAGTCTAGTTTCCAACGCCACTGACGGAACCTAATTCCAACCTTTCTACAGTGAGATATAGCCATTTTCCCAAAACTGCGCGGGTGCGACTGTTTTACCCATGAAGAACATTTTGAGTTTGAATGAAACTTTTCTTTGCCCAACTTTCATGCACTTGTTAAACTTGTTTTCTCATAAACTTTACTGCATTTTGGGCCAAGTTTGCATGATGAATTGAATGGTTTTAACCACTCACTTGGTCTCTTAATGAGCCTACATTTGAGTAGGAAATGAACCTAGAATGTTAACGATTTCACTCGTTGCCCTAGGATTGGGAAACGGAGGTGATCGTATCCGAGATACTTGACGTTTGATCACTATATTGCTTGACTGGTGAGTGTTCCACTACCTGCTACAAGTTTATGTGAAATATCTGAACATTTGATTTATGTCTGTTTGAGCCAAACCTTGTTTTGATAAAAGGGATAATTGCAGAAATGTGAGAACCCTAGAATTTTCATATTTTCTTAGCCTATTGTTTATTCTCATTTTTTCCCTCGTAAGTGAAAATTTGTTAACTAATCGTTTTAAACAAAGGAAGGCCTTGTTGTTATGTGTATTTGTGTGTGAGATATGTATATGTGTGTATGTGTTGGAAGTGTGGTTGAACACGGCAATCGAATTCGAGATAAGAGGAAAAATTTTGTGAAAAACTGAAGGGCCAAATTCGGCCACAAATTCAGCCAGATCTTGGCCGGATTGGTGGCCGGATTGTGTGACAGCCCCACCTCCTCCTAAGGCGAACCAAAGGGTTCGGCGGACCGCGTGCCCAGCTCTCGCCAGGACTCAGTCGTTCACTTCAATCCTGAAATAAATTACAATATAAATCTCAAAAATATACATCAAATTCCCCAAGAATTACATATCATAAGTGAAGCAGAAACTAATTCTAAGCATGGAACGTACACATACATCCACTTCAATTCCATACAGTCACACTAGCCCAACTATTACACAAGAGAAATCTAAAACTCAAACTATACAAGAGATAATCCATTCAGCCACATGAATAAGTACTACAAGCACTTCCATCGCCTCGATCCCTATGGGGAAAAGAAAAACATTTGGGGTGAGTTAGAAGCTCAGCGAGTGAATAGTAAAATCAGTAATCCAATAAGCTTTACGATAGTGCATGTAAATGATGTCATGAATCAGTGATCAAATGTATGGAGTTTGCTCTTGTGAGCCAGTGAAATCCTTGCACTTAAATATCCAACGCTCCCTTAGATCAAGTAACAGACATACAGAAATAAGGAGCCATCATGCTCCAAAGAATGCGTAAACAGGAGTGGAGACGTTGGTTCTAAGCACAAGATTTTCCCAAGAACTCGTCGGAGCCAAAATGTCATGGTACACACACAAACACAATGATATGCAATCGTGCAATCAATGCAAGAATCATTTCAAAAGTAACTTTTGGGAAGTAGTGGAGGAATCACTCACCAACCACGGCTCATGAACCTCATCCATCATAGACAGTTTCCTTGATCAAGTCCAACTCTTCATTCTACCAAGAATTAACCCAAACTCAAAGCGATTAAATGTCCTCAAAGATTGGGCAGCACTTCCCCTTAAATTTCCTTATTTCCATCCTACAACAATCACCAATATCCATTCAAAATAGCACACACAAAAATAATCTCATTCAATAGCCGTTCAACAGGCTCAAAGTGGTACAAGTACAATTCAAGCTAGGAAAAGTCCGGAAATGAAGTTTAAGTCAGAAAACAAAAAATAGATTTGACATTGTTTTGCGTAACGGACACAACTGTGGCTACGCTTATCGGATTGGGATGAAATTTATACCGTTTCGAAGCTAAGATAAAGGTCTACAACTTTGATGAAGACCACTCAATCCAGTTCATAGTGTAGCTAGGTCGAAATTGCACTATACAAAACCAGAATCCCACAAATAGGTTAGCTAACCGCACTATGGTTAAATGACAATAACTCAGGCTACCGAAGTCCGATTGAGGTGTATCTTATGACGTTTCGACGCCAAGACACATACCTACATTTCTTTTGAAGGCTTCCAAAGCTAAAACATGCATTTTCATGGTCAAAAATGGAATTCCTCATGAAAATAGAAATCTGGGCAGGGGTCATGGGCAGTCAAGGGTATTTTGGTCATTTCACATGTTACAGTGCTTGGATTGACCTGAAATTTGTAGGCAGATAGTTAACACCACAACTTTCATGTTTTAACCTAAGCCTGATTCGGCCTCTAACATGCTCAAATAAGTCCGATCAGAATAGGGCAGATTTAAACCCTAAACCTGGAATTTTTGCACAAAACTGAAATTTTCCGCAAACAATCGCAATTAACGCACAAGAGATCCATTTAACACCATTTAGAGTCATCAATTCCAGCCCAACCATATCCATCATAGGAAAACAGAACAATTCTCACAAAAATCAGAAATTTAGCTAACTTCACTCTAATCCATAAAATCTTCCATAAAATCACCTCTTCAGCCAACACAAGTCACTACTAAACTATTATTAAGAACAAAGAATGGATTGCTAGACATGATACCTTGAAATCTCAAGAAAGGTGATGGCTTAGTCCTTTCCCTTCTCTAATCACTCCACCACTACCTTCAATCATCCTAAGCAAGTGACTTTTATGGAGGAATTTGGAATTTTAAGGGTTGAATCACAAGATTGAGCAAGAAATGAAGTAGAAGAAGAAGTTTTCTCTCTTGGTTTTTTCCTTTCTAATGGCCGGCCAAGATGGAGACGAAATGAAGATGATTTGAGTTCAAATTGAAGTTTTAGTAAAGTTAAAGAAAAGTTAGGCAAGTCAACTTTGACTAGGTTGTAACACTTGGCACTTTGTTGTTGCTTGAAGTCATTTTCTTGTCTCCCCATGGTTAATCCATCTAGGTAACCTCTAATTATCTCTTAACACCTTATAAAATAATATCACTTAATACAAAACTCGAACAAGTTGTCAAAAATATATCGCATTTACTGCACTAGCGGGTCCCACGTCCATAATACACTTCAAACTTAACATGGACTAACTTGTATCAAGGAAATGATTTGAAAACTATATTCCCTTATAAAAATGTATAGAAAATTAATATATTGAAGAAAGGCATAAAATTATAGACAAGAAAACAAAATAATGTCTCGAAAATATATAAAAATTTTCGGGTTCTCACACTCATTCTTTCGGTGCGTCACAAACTCCCCTCCTTAAAAGAATGTCGTCCTCGACATTCCAACTTGCACTAATCAGATCAAAACATTCCTCGAAAGTAGTCAAATACTAGGAATCACTTTAATCCCACATAACAAAATCAAGTGCTAAGAAGCACCCAATCCAACTGATCAATTCGTCATGATCCAATAGATAGTTGATCGAGTAACTAGATAAAACATTCAAAAGGCTTGAAGTTGGACTTAAAGTCCCAAATATTCGGAAAATTCAAGACATGGTTTTATCTCAACTCAAAATTTCTCAAGTCGGAAATTTTTCCCTTGGCGGTGCTGGACAACACAACAAGCTAGCACGACGGCTATACTTCGCCAAAGAGTCTCAATTCAAAAATTTCATCCTTGGTGGTGCTTGATAACACAACAAGTTAGCACAACGGCTAAACTTCACCAGAGGATCTTAGATGAAGAAATTGGCCCTGGTGGTGCTTGAAAACATAACAAGTTAGCACAACGGCTATACTTCACCAGAGAGCCTCAAGTCAAAGTTTCATCCCAGATGGTGCTTGGTAACACAACAGGCATGCCTCGCCAAAGGAATAGCGGTGCTTCATAACACAACAGGCAATACCTCATCAGAGAGGTTCAATTCAAGGATTTCAATCCCGGGTGGTGCTTGAAAACACAACAGGCATGCCTCGCCGGAAGGATGGCGGTGCTTGAAAACTCAACAGGTAATGCCTCACCAGAGAGATTCAGTTCAACCGCTACAAAAGAGTAGTAGCTGGTCTACAATCACGCGAGTACGAATAAGTTCAAAAGCAGGGTCAAATATTTCAGGTTCATGAAGCATGAGCACCAATAAGAGCACAAGTTCAAGTTCAAGTTCAAGGTGCATGAGTACGAATAAGAACACACTTGCCTACACAAGGTCAAGTCTCAAGTATGTTCTGTGACGCCCCCACTTCTCCCTAAGGCGAACCAAAGGGTATCTGCGGGACGCCTGCCCAGCTCTCGCCAGGACTCAAGCAATTTCCGTCCAAGCTTAATACAACACTAGACGTTACGATTAAATACCATAAATACAATCAGTGCGTAAGCTTTCAAGCTTATCAATATTCAACATCTGCCCAATCATTACATCGAAATCTCGAAATACATCAATATTCAAAATATACATCAATCACAAGTCTAGCCCCAATGTTCAAATAGCAATCCCAAATTCATTAAATAAAACAGGATATTTCATTAATCAATCATTCGAGCAGGAAAAGTAAATCAGAAACAATTCAAGGATATAGTAGCTCTCAGGAGCTAAGTTCCACTCGCTCTGTCGATGTCATTCGTATACTTTCCCGCATTGACCCTCCTGTCAACCGGGTCGGTATTTCCATTTCCGTAGATCACCACTTTCTTTCCTCCGTCCACCGTACACCCCAAGGGCCCACAATGTCCATTATTGGGCGATACTCAACGAGTATGCCAAGCAAGACCTCTTATTAGGTAGAGCTTATATGTATCTCATGGCTCGCCCAAATCCCCGACCAAGCCCATTGCTGGCTCGAGTCTAAGGACGGCCTATGAGTTTGGGCGTCCCCCATTCATTTGAAAGTCGAGGAGGTTCACTCCAACGACATAAGCATTCATGACATAACATTGCATTTCATTCATTCATTCAATACATTTCATTCATTCATTTGAAATTAGAACGAGTGCGATAAAGTACGCACCCGCCCTTATTTTTAAAACTTTCAACAAATACCACAAATAAACAAGTATCAAAATTCACACACTTGACACTCACCGAGCAATTCAATAAGAATTATTTTCTGGGAGTTCAAGTGTCCACGGTGAGATCCTCTTGAAGGTCTCCTTGTGCGCCTGGCAATTAACAGTGGATAATCACACAATTAACCCACTTATCAAGAAGATTGTACACTAGTACAATCTAAGGATTATTTCGCAAAAAGGAACCTCAATTACACGTAAATCGAGGTTCAACTTGCCTTTTATTATGTACAAAATTATTTGAGTTTTTATCATGAAAATCGTAAGCAAAACGTTTTAAGAATATCAAAAGAATAAAGAGTTCTTGAAAAACTCTATTTCTTTGAAATTGGAAAATTTTTCAGTTTTATGATGAATCCTTGAAAAATCGTAACTCGCTCGGTATAAGTCGAGAATTGGAAAACTTTATACCGTTGGAAACCTCTTAGAGAGTACTATAAGTTCCTAGAAGACACTTTTCCATGAATCGAAGTGAAAAGTGGTCAAAAATGAGCTTGAAGACGCAGGGTGGGTTTTCATGGCAGAATTAAGTTGGATTTCGGCCAACTTTGGAAATTCGGCACGATTCACACGTTGCAAACCGGCCTCTGAATTTTGCAGCACAATTAGTGTTGCAAGTGAAGTTTATAACAAAACAAGCGGATCAAGAATCGGAGTTTCGAGTACCGAGATACGGTAGCCCGAAGCTGAGCAAATTCAAGACTGGATGAGAATTTTCCAGATTTGAACCTCTAACTTAAGTAATTCAATTGGGTATCGAAACGAACTTGAATTGGCACTAAAATTGGCAGTATTTCAATACTATATGGAAAGTATCTCTCTATCGAATTTCGGGGAAAAATACCTTCGGCAAGGTAGTTAATTAGCCAACCAAAGTTCAAGAAAAATCCTAAGGCAATCTGCCTTTGACTTTCATTTTCCAAATTTCCAATCGTTTAACCAAGAAAGTTATCCAACCATGGTTCATTTGTGAAATAAAGGCCTAAGAAACATCCATAATACCTTTGGTAAGTGTTTAATATCAAGAACATCAACTAACAAGTTCACTCCAAGATTTTGTTCCAAACCAGTCCAAACATTAGGGTTTTCCAAAACAGAGCAGTCCACTTGTTTCAGTCACAACTCAGTCAATATAGCTCGAAATCGAGCATGGCTTATGCCGTTGGAAAATACATTCATAGAGTTAAAATATCACAGAAGAAATCGTTTCCAAATTCGGCACCCATCTGGTTCAAAATCGGGCATCAAGTTGCTGCCTGAACACTTCATTCCAGATGAACAGAGCAACAGGACAGCGAATTTAAAACATTTGGTTCGGCTTGCTCACAAAGAATCAGAACGTGCATTATATACCAAATTAAAGCTAGGAATGTCTAGTTTCAAACGCCACCGACGGCACATGATTTCGACATCCGAGGACAGAGTTATAGCCAAAATACTACTGCTGGTCAGAGACATACGCGAATCAGTTTTCCAGATTTGCTGGTTTCTCAAAAAAATTCATTTGCTCAATCAAACCTCAATATTTTCCAATGAAATTTTCCACACCTCTAATACATCATATAGGCATCCAATTCAAGCCATTAGTTCATTAAAAACTGGCCTTAAAATGGCCGAACATGGCAGGGGCAAAATCGGAAGTTTTTGCTTCTTACACCCAATGAAGTTTCTACTAATTACCCACCACTAATGCATCATTATAACCACTAAACCAACAATATAATCACCATCACTCATCAAATCAGCAACAAAAACCCAAGTGTGGGAATTCAAAGAGCCCACAATCACATTTTTACACCATATACAAGCTAACCAAATGCATGCATGAACTTAACAAGGTAAGATAGCTTCCAAACTTCAAGTTTCCAAGAGTGGATCATCACTTACTTTGGGTTGGTGTTCAATCAGAAATTTCGGCCCTCTATTACCCCAGAAAAACCGTGATTTCCAGCCCTTGTTTGCAGCTCAAAATGATCCTCAAGTGTCAAGCTAGGTGTGGTGCAAGTTTGGTTAAATTTGGAGATGATTTGGGGTGGTTTTGAGTGAGATTAGTGAGCAGAAATTTTGAAGCAAATGTGTTAGAGAGAGGAGGGTGTTTGGTCGGCTGTGAGGAGAGAGAAAATGGAGGGAAATCTGACTTCCTTTAGCTTCCAAGAGAAGGTGAAATAAGTGGTGGTAATTCACCCAAAAGTCAACTCTCATTAGGAGCCGTTTGGTGCGATTACGGCTTGATTTCCTCGCGCGTTTGGTTCACTAGTGCACTAAACCTCCAAGGCATATATATTCATGTAAATATTATTCACTCTTAATTGTCCCGAAATAAGGGTCTAAAGTCCCTCAATTGAAGTCGCGCGTGAAAACGCGTACCGTCAAATTTAACGTTATAACGCGAAACTTCCGAGAAATTCTTATAACGATTGCACTATTAACTATCACTTGAATATTTATTCATAAGATTACCTATTTTAGGACCATAGTACAAGTCTCCAATATTCCAAGCTTATTGTGCTACTACGCGGATAAAATCTCCAAGTACTATTCACTATTTTTACTAAACGCGCTCTAGGAAATTAATTTTCGAAACGAATCATTTTAAAAATATAACGAAGTTATATTACCATGTATTTAGGTTCAATAGGTCTAGAAAATAATACTCGGAATAAATGAACAAGTAAATAATTAAATAAGCTCAAATTAGGGTTTTAATAGGAGTTTTACGAGTCTTTACATGAGTCGAGTATTAACTCCGCAAATCTCCAATAAATTTGTATCCATGCGTCTTTTGGAAAACTATCCACGCGTGAGTAATATATGCTCACCTAGAACTTATTCACCTTTGATTCTCGATTAACTTTTCTTAATCTGCTATTGTCCGTTCTTAATTTCCCCAGGATAATCATACTCTCGAATACAATATCACCTTGAAACACTCGTGTTCATTATTTCTCACTTAAACAATCCTTCCGAAAATTGAAGTTGTTAACGGGACATTTCAAAAACATAATGAAGACATTATTCCATACGAATGGATTTAAAATGGTCGTAATAAATTATTTGGGAGAAACAGGTGGTTAAATACTTAATTAAACGGTTAATATTTGATAAAAATAAGAAATTTTTCGGGTCCTCACATCCTCCCCTCCTTAAAAGGAATTTCGTCCTCGAAATTCAAACTTAGAAAAATATCACATCCCTCAATAGTCATGCTTAGCAAGTTAGTCAATAACTTACACTTTCCAATTCTTATCTCATAGTTTCTATCCGCCCAATTAACAATCAAGTTTTTGATCACCAAAATGCAATTTAACTTCCCAATCGGATAGTAGCTTAAGTGGCTTCCTGTCTACCTCATATAGGAAATGTTTGTACTTCTTTAATGCGAATATCACAGCCACTAACTCCAAATCATGAGTTGGCTACTTTCTCTCGTGATATCTTAACTTTCCAGAAGTATGCACAATCACCTCGTCATGCATCAGTAGTATACATTGTAAACTATCATTTGAAACATCTATATAAATCACAATACTGCCTCCTCAGCTTGGTAAGGCTAACACAAGTGCATCGATTAAACATTTTTTTTTTCCACTTTCAAAATTCCTCCTCACATTTAAAATCCCACATAACTTGCCAAGTCTTGCACTCTTAGAAAATTCCTTGATCAAACCAAAGGAAAGGTTCGACTACCATCAAGAACTCCAAATTTCGGTAGGATTTTCTAGTCGTTTCCTCTTAAACAACTTCTACTGTAGTTGAGTCAACAATAATTCCTTCCTTAGATATTGTATAACCTAGAAAGGCTATTTCCTTCCAGTCGAACTCACATTTGCCGAACTTAACGAAAGTTTGTGCATTCTTGGGGTTTGTAAAACATCTCCAAGTACCTTTCATGATCTTCTCAAACCTTAGAGTATACCGATATATCATCAATAATGCTACCACAGATTAATCCAATTACGATCTAAAACCCCAATGCATTCAGGTCATAGTTGCTACTAGTGCATTGGTCAACCCAATGGCGTAATTGAAAGTTCAAAGTGTCTCTTTCTTGAATTGGAGGTGATTTTAACACATCAGTCTCTAGAGTCCTCAACTGGTAATAGCTCTACTTTAAATTCAACTTGAATAATATCACGGCTCCTTGCCATTGGTCGAAATTTTCCGACTACGTGAGACAATGGAGCATTTGCTCTTAGTGGACACATCGTTCAAGTCTCGTTATTGTATATATATATATACCCTCAAGTTTCCATTCCAAATGTGATATCTGACTCCTCAATCATTATGCTCGGAAATCTACCAAAGATTTTCTTTCACTAACCCAAGTCTCACAGTATTAATATATCAAATTGGTAACCAAACATTGGATTCCAACTTCAACACCAAGCTCCCGATTTGGTCACGGTCCCTAGTCGCCTCCAGACCTTAGGGTGGTCTATATTCTCAAGCACAACCTCGACCATGTCTAATACCGTTCGTGTCTTATGATAAGTCTAAAAGTGTGAGCAAGATTTTGAATATACATGTAAGTCGTAAAACAAATCAAAAGCGGAGTAAAGTTTCATATGTCATAATGATCATAATAGGTACATCAAGTTGGAATAGATTTATCAAATCATTTCAAAAGGAAAAAGGGAAACAATAAGATCGTAGCAAAACGTGCCAAATTGCCAAGATACAAAACAAAAGACCTTTCCCTTTTCCACAAGGTTAAATTTCCAAAAGTGCTAGTCTAGTCTAGGGTACTACAACCCCTATCCCTCGAGTGTAGTCAAAACATCCTCACTCGTAAAACTTTCACTACTAGAACCCCCTTCATAAACATTAGTACTAATTACTTCCATCTGGCACTTGATTGCTTTATAGCGGCCTAGCTGGCTGTTGAGTATTTTCTCTTTTTGATAGGATTACCAGGGCAATTCGAAAACTTATGCTCGGTACTACCGCACTTAAAACATTTTCCTTGCTTTCTCCAGCACTCGGCCTCAACGTGGTTAACCTTGCCGCAGTATCCACAATGTGCATGAGAAGTGGCGGCTTGGCCAGTTCGAGGATTTTCTTTGCATTTCTTCTCTAATTCTACATTCTGGCGTAGTAATTCAATTTTCTCTGCATATTCTTGTTTCCACCGTCCTTCCCAGTACTCAGCTAGTTTTCTTTGAAATTCTACCTCATTTCGAAGAATATCCATTTCCTTAAGCATTTCCTCCAAAGTTGTCATCTTGCCGGTTGGTTTAAGTCAAATGCTAGCCTGCCAGGTAGATCAGAGGATCAAAATAAGTAACTATTCATAATGGAAGCTCGAGTCATGGTACTCTTTCATTCTTTTGCTTATAAGTTACCCCGGGATACCAATCTTAACTATCCTCTGCTTAATACGGCGAGTTCTTAAGTCTCCAAGAGATTGTTATCATTACTTACAAACATAACCAGATGCAGGGACCATATTCCTTAATATAAAATTTTCAAGTCTTAGTTCACTCTCCAATACTTACTTATAAGTTACTCGAGAAGAAACTCTAATATCTTGTTTTCACTAGTACCTTATTTGATTCCCTTAAATCGATCCTACTATTTCGAGATTAGATTCTCCGTGAAACTTAGATGGAGCGAACTTCAAGAATTGCTCAACTCCTCAACCTTACTTGGTTCTTAGGTTGGTTGATTGGTTTAGGGTTTTAGTGCTCCACTAATCATGCTAGGGCATCAATCGTCTGATTAATAGCAATAACTACACGATTATTTTCATTCATTTCTAGGGTTTTGATCCAGTCCAGCAGTCACTCTATAATCGTCTCCTTGAGCTTGGGGTTGCTTAATCCCTCACCCTCACTCCTTTTCACTCTTTTGGTCACCCATAAATTTAACATATTTAAAGGCATGACATAAAGTGAGTGCATATAAACGGAGTTTGAAAAGTGATACCTTTATCACGCCAACAAATACAAGAATAAAAAGGGAAGATACCAAAATAATCGCAAATGGGTACAACCCAATCATGGATTTGAAATCATGAAACAGTAAAGTCAATCATGCCATGAGTAACGTTTAATTGCCTCAAAAGGTAGGAAACATTGTGAAACAAGATACAAAATGCAAAGGCCTTTAAGCGAGTGCCACCCCTTCTATCTTTGGCAAAACTATTAAAATAGTTTAAATCACTAACTTAGTGATTGGCGGAGCCAAAAGTCTTAATTACCTCCGTAGGATCATTTCCATTTCCAGCACTAGGAGTTTTAAATCTCATGTCCCTTATCGAATATCTTGTCATTCTCCACTTGTTCAACCAAGATAATACACCCAGCCATCGACTTATCCATCATGTCTTTAATTTCGGACACTACCCCACAAGTCGATTCTTAGCTTTTTAAAGCTTCTCACAAGGAGCTTTTGTCTTCCTCGCTCCTTAAATATCTCAATCTCCACTTCAGGAATTCTAGTAGTCTAGACATCCACAATCGCCCTCGGTTCTCGATTATCCCCTTGAATCACCCTATTTTCCTCAAATAGCCACTTCCGATGATCGGCCACTATAAACACTCCATTACTTGGGCACGAGTAAGTCCTTTGGAAATAACATATCATACTAGTTCGGCGAGTTGGATCACACTTCCAACGAGCCCTTCCCTAGGCCCTTCACGGCCATGGTTACCATAACGCGTCTCCAAGACGGTGCAATGCCACCATTACTTTCCGTAACTTACAACTAAGATTAAAAGCTTAAATGGGACCAAATACACTGAATAAACTGGATTTGATCACCCCATATTATCCCACATGTATCACACAAGATTAAGACTCCTTATCATCCACTAATCCAAACCTAAGTTCTAGTTTTCGTTCCCACGAGCAGTCACTTAACTTTCCAACCAGTTCCACAGTCCGGCATCCTAAACATTTAAGCCTAGGATACACTACAGAGATCTAAAGCCTAAGCTCTGATACCAACTGTGACGCCCCCACTTCTCCCTAAGGCGAACCAAAGGGTATCCGCGGGACGCCTGCCCAGCTCTCGCCAGGACTCAAGCAATTTCCGTCCAAGCTTAATACAACACTAGACGTTACGATTAAATACCATAAATACAATCAGTGCGTAAGCTTTCAAGCTTATCAATATTCAACATCTGCCCAATCATTACATCGAAATCTCGAAATACATCAATATTCAAAATATACATCAATCACAAGTCTAGCCCCAAAGTGTAACGGAAACCCTAAAACAAGAGTACGCCAAGAGGGGTTTCTCCAACATTTCTCCAAGTCCAATCCTGTTAAGGAAAACAAATCTATAGGGTGAGCAAAACGCTCGTGAGGCCAAGAACACACATGCAAGCACTTTGTTCAAATAGCAATCCCAAATTCATTAAATAAAACAGGATATTTCATTAATCAATCATTCGAGCAGGAAAAGTAAATCAGAAACAATTCAAGGATATAGTAGCTCTCAGGAGCTAAGTTCCACTCGCTCTGTCGATGTCATTCGTATACTTTCCCGCATTGACCCTCCTGTCAACCGGGTCGGTATTTCCATTTCCGTAGATCACCACTTTCTTTCCTCCGTCCACCGTACACCCCAAGGGCCCACAATGTCCATTATTGGGCGATACTCAACGAGTATGCCAAGCAAGACCTCTTATTAGGTCGAGCTTATATGTATCTCATGGCTCGCCCAAATCCCCGACCAAGCCCATTGCTGGCTCGAGTCTAAGGACGGCCTATGAGTTTGGGCGTCCCCCATTCATTTGAAAGTCGAGGAGGTTCACTCCAACGACATAAGCATTCATGACATAACATTGCATTTCATTCATTCATTCAATACATTTCATTCATTCATTTGAAATTAGAACGAGTGCGATAAAGTACGCACCCGCCCTTATTTTTAAAACTTTCAACAAATACCACAAATAAACAAGTATCAAAATTCACACACTTGACACTCACCGAGCAATTCAATAAGAATTATTTTCTGGGAGTTCAAGTGTCCACGGTGAGATCCTCTTGAAGGTCTCCTTGTGCGCCTGGCAATTAACAGTGGATAATCACACAATTAACCCACTTATCAAGAAGATTGTACACTAGTACAATCTAAGGATTATTTCGCAAAAAGGAACCTCAATTACACGTAAATCGAGGTTCAACTTGCCTTTTATTATGTACAATATTATTTGAGTTTTTATCATGAAAATCGTAAGCAAAACGTTTTAAGAATATCAAAAGAATAAAGAGTTCTTGAAAAACTCTATTTCTTTGAAATTGGAAAATTTTTCAGTTTTATGATGAATCCTTGAAAAATCGTAACTCGCTCGGTATAAGTCGAGAATTGGAAAACTTTATACCGTTGGAAACCTCTTAGAGAGTACTATAAGTTCCTAGAAGACACTTTTCCATGAATCGAAGTGAAAAGTGGTCAAAAATGAGCTTGAAGACGCAGGGTGGGTTTTCATGGCAGAATTAAGTTGGATTTCGGCCAACTTTGGAAATTCGGCACGATTCACACGTTGCAAACCGGCCTCTGAATTTTGCAGCTCAATTAGTGTTGCAAGTGAAGTTTATAACAAAACAAGCGGATCAAGAATCGGAGTTTCGAGTACCGAGATACGGTAGCCCGAAGTTGAGCAAATTCAAGACTGGATGAGAATTTTCCAGATTTGAACCTCTAACTTAAGTAATTCAATTGGGTATCGAAACGAACTTGAATTGGCACTAAAATTGGCAGTATTTCAATACTATATGGAAAGTATCTCTCTATCGAATTTCGGGGAAAAATACCTTCGGCAAGGTAGTTAATTAGCCAACCAAAGTTCAAGAAAAATCCTAAGGCAATCTGCCTTTGACTTTCATTTTCCAAATTTCCAATCGTTTAACCAAGAAAGTTATCCAACCATGGTTCATTTGTGAAATAAAGGCCTAAGAAACATCCATAATACCTTTGGTAAGTGTTTAATATCAAGAACATCAACTAACAAGTTCACTCCAAGATTTTGTTCCAAACCAGTCCAAACATTAGGGTTTTCCAAAACAGAGCAGTCCACTTGTTTCAGTCACAACTCAGTCAATATAGCTCGAAATCGAGCATGGCTTATGCCGTTGGAAAATACATTCATAGAGTTAAAATATCACAGAAGAAATCGTTTCCAAATTCGGCACCCATCTGGTTCAAAATCGGGCATCAAGTTGCTGCCTGAACACTTCATTCCAGATGAACAGAGCAACAGGACAGCGAATTTAAAACATTTGGTTCGGCTTGCTCACAAAGAATCAGAACGTGCATTATATACCAAATTAAAGCTAGGAATGTCTAGTTTCAAACGCCACTGACGGCACATGATTTCGACATCCGAGGACAGAGTTATAGCCAAAATACTACTGCTGGTCAGAGACATACGCGAATCAGTTTTCCAGATTTGCTGGTTTCTCAAAAAAATTCATTTGCTCAATCAAACCTCAATATTTTCCAATGAAATTTTCCACACCTCTAATACATCATATAGGCATCCAATTCAAGCCATTAGTTCATTAAAAACTGGCCTTAAAATGGCCGAACATGGCAGGGGCAAAATCGGAAGTTTTTGCTTCTTACACCCAATGAAGTTTCTACTAATTACCCACCACTAATGCATCATTATAACCACTAAACCAACAATATAATCACCATCACTCATCAAATCAGCAACAAAAACCCAAGTGTGGGAATTCAAAGAGCCCACAATCACATTTTTACACCATATACAAGCTAACCAAATGCATGCATGAACTTAACAAGGTAAGATAGCTTCCAAACTTCAAGTTTCCAAGAGTGGATCATCACTTACTTTGGGTTGGTGTTCAATCAGAAATTTCGGCCCTCTATTACCCCAGAAAAACCGTGATTTCCAGCCCTTGTTTGCAGCTCAAAATGATCCTCAAGTGTCAAGCTAGGTGTGGTGCAAGTTTGGTTAAATTTGGAGATGATTTGGGGTGGTTTTGAGTGAGATTAGTGAGCAGAAATTTTGAAGCAAATGTGTTAGAGAGAGGAGGGTGTTTGGTCGGCTGTGAGGAGAGAGAAAATGGAGGGAAATCTGACTTCCTTTAGCTTCCAAGAGAAGGTGAAATAAGTGGTGGTAATTCACCCAAAAGTCAACTCTCATTAGGGGCCGTTTGGTGCGATTACGGCTTGATTTCCTCGCGCGTTTGGTTCACTAGTGCACTAAACCTCCAAGGCATATATATTCATTTAAATATTATTCACTCTTAATTGTCCCGAAATAAGGGTCTAAAGTCCCTCAATTGAAGTCGCGCGTGAAAACGCGTACCGTCAAATTTAACGTTATAACGCGAAACTTCCGAGAAATTCTTATAACGATTGCACTATTAACTATCACTTGAATATTTATTCATAAGATTACCTATTTTAGGACCATAGTACAAGTCTCCAATATTCCAAGCTTATTGTGCTACTACGCGGATAAAATCTCCAAGTACTATTCACTATTTTTACTAAACGCGCTCTAGGAAATTAATTTTCGAAACGAATCATTTTAAAAATATAACGAATTTATATTACCATGTATTTAGGTTCAATAGGTCTAGAAAATAATACTCGGAATAAATGAACAAGTAAATAATTAAATAAGCTCAAATTAGGGTTTTAATAGGAGTTTTACGAGTCTTTACATGAGCCGAGTATTAACTCCGCAAATCTCCAATAAATTTGTATCCATGCGTCTTTTGGAAAACTATCCACGCGTGAGTAATATATGCTCACCTAGAACTTATTCACCTTTGATTCTCGATTAACTTTTCTTAATCTGCTATTGTCCGTTCTTAATTTCCCCAGGATAATCATACTCTCGAATACAATATCACCTTGAAACACTCGTGTTCATTATTTCTCACTTAAACAATCCTTCCGAAAATTGAAGTTGTTAACGGGACATTTCAAAAACATAATGAAGACATTATTCCATACGAATGGATTTAAAATGGTCGTAATAAATTATTTGGGAGAAACAGGTGGTTAAATACTTAATTAAACGATTAATATTTGATAAAAATAAGAAATTTTTCGGGTCCTCACATGGCCGTGGGATTGTGAAATGCGACGGTTTGGCCAAACAAAGGATTTTAGATAGAAAAGGAGTCGCCACTTAGTATAGAGTTAGGGGGTACCAAGTCACCCAAAAGTGATTTTTTGGAAAAGAAAAGTAAACAAACCCTTTTTAAAGAATTTTTAGGTCTACGTAACCAAAGAAAGGGATCGGGGGTCACATTTGATAAGGGAGAAGGCAAAGGCAAAGCCTAAGGCACTCCCTTACCCTAGCCAAAGCTAGTTGCGTGATTTAGCCCTTCTTTTCCTAATTCTTCTACCCCAAGTATGTGTTGCATGTTGGATATGACTAATGGATGCGAAAAAAAAGAAAAATGCAATCCTAAATCTAAAATGTCTCTTATGAGGCTTTTTGGTCCCAACCACATGAGTTGTGATGGCCAATAAGGAAAACTCTCATAGAGGTCACGGGTAATGCAAATGAAGACCCAAATATGAGTGCAAGTGTGAAAATGTAAAAAGAATGCAAAATAAAATAAAAATAAAAATACAAATGTAAGTGCAAGTGTGCCAATGTAAGAAAAGTGCAAGTGTGCCAATTGAGAAAAATGAAGGTGTATGTGTGCAAGTGGATGAAAATATGGTATAATAGTAGTAAATATAGTAGTGTGCCAATTGGGTGTAATTTGTGAGGTAGAAAAATAAGTAAGTGATAGGAAAAAAAAAAGAAAATTGTGCAAACATGGCATGTGGATTGAGAAAAATATAAGTAGTGAGAGAATGTGGATAAAGAAAGTGAGAAAGTGATATGATAAAAATGAGAGTGTATGAACCTAGAGGAATGCATCAAGTCGGGTACGGGAATGACTCCTAACTTTACGATTTTAATTTTCCCTTTGATTAGAAGGAAGAACTAGCCTGCTAAGGCTATTTTGCAGCCACACTCGCTTGTTTCCCTTACCGAAAGGGGACTCTCAAGCAAATGTACCCTATAACTAGCGTGAGGACGCAAAAACCTAAAATGAAAGGGAAAGGGTTGGAGGGGCATGCCAAATGCTAGAAAAAAAACTAAGAAAAATGCATGAAATGTAGTGAGACATGCAAGTATGTACTAACGAGAGAGATCCCTAAGGGTTTAGTGTTGGACTAGCCCATATCTATGAATTCCTACTAGCGTTGGACTAGTGGAAAACGGGACAATGAGCCACAACTAGCGTTGGACTAGTGTGGTGACGTGCATTCATCCATCATATTCATCTATGATTATAGAAAAGAAGTAGACATGCCAATCACCTATAAACACGTAGCACATAACACTTAGCATGCTCGACTAAATGCAAGAGCCTAATAAAGCAAATTAACACGTAGCAACAAAACAAGCAACCAAGCTAATGAACCTATTACATTGGCTAACTAAAACAAATGAGGAAAAGGAAAAATGAATAAAAATGCTCTCCAAGCCCTATCTATTACAAGCCAAGAGGTGTACACATACCCCATAAAAGAATAACTTAATAAAAGTAAAAGTAAATGAAATAAATGAAAGGAATTAAGGAAAGGCAAGGAAAGCAAAGTAGACATGCAATTTTCACTTAGCACGTTGGATCACATAGAGGAGAGACAAAAAAAGGATAAAAGAAGCTATACCTCCCCGTTTGTGATGTTAGTAAAGCGAACAAGACTTAACTTGGGTTAGAGTCACCAAAGAAAGAGATAACTTGGGCTAAAACCATCAAAGCAAGGGATTAATGCACCACTTTAAAGATAAGTAGAATAAAAGGCAAAAAGGAAACTCAGAACACTTTAGAAACTTCAAAAGAGGTACTAACAAACCACCAAATTCTTCCTTAATTGCGGCTTAAATGAAACCAAATAATTCATAATTTCCAAGAAAAGTAAACTATGAATCAAATTTCTAAAAATAGAAAACTACCAAGGACCCAATTGCAAACATTAACCAATCATTCAAGCCCAATTAAAACATTTTGGGAACCCTAAAGGTTCAAGAGCGAAGAAAGGGCCAAGTGGTGGTTCAAATTGCAATTATTCTAGGACCTAATCGCAAGAAAATAGAACATAGTTGGGCCTTTGTAGCATAAGGGGAAATCTGTGAGGTTGAAATGTAATTTTCTTTTGTTTTCCATGCATGCACACGAAGCTGTCTTCCTTATTTAGATAATGTTTCTGCAATTCAGCACTTCACAAAACCAGCTTTCAAACACAATCAAATCCAGACAAAACTACCACACAATCCTCTCACTTTTGCATCATGAAACTTGCAGATTTGGACACCAAAAGTCGGACGATAGACATGCAAGTTTGGACAGCTCAAGCAACTTCATACAAAGCTTACGAAACATTTCTGCAACAATAAGAGATCTTTGGAAGCCAGCCGAAGCTTTTGGAACTTCAGCAGCCTTATGTTTCTCATACAATTTTAGCATACCAAGGAAATGATTTAATGCAGTTCCCAATTTGTCCAAAGCCAGAAATGAGAGAATATGAGGCAAAGGAGAGGGAAAGGCACCCAACAGACACTCTCGGACACAAAACACAGAAAGGTAACGTGAAACTGGCTGCTCAAATATGCAAAAATCGAAACCAGAAATTCCAACCCATTTCCAAACCAACAAAAATCATGTTATCTAAGCCTTTCATTGCTAAAACCCGTCATCAAACCACCACCTAATCCTCTTCCAAGCAAACCAGGTGACGAAACCCACCTGGTTGTCATGGTTGCAAAAAAAAAAAACAGCAAAACATAAGAATGAAGGCAGCTTTCTTTCACTTCCTGGGTTTCTTTCTTTTCCAGGTTTGCAAGCAAGACAGAAACAGAATACTTTCTTTTGTGTACTCCAAACATCAAACTTTATTCCAGTGATCCAAATAAAGCAAATCAAACATCCAAACATGCTAAAATAGTAGAATAGGAACCTGCAATTCTCCTGGTGCAAAGCCCATGACATGAAAGATGGGAAAAACATTTGCATGGTTGATTGAAAACAACTTCAGATCAAATTACTTGCAGGTTTTTACTCGGAAAATTCACAATATAAAACCATAGTTCCAGTTCCTTCCCCCCCCTTGACAGATTCACAAACAAGACATCGATGGCGGAAGGCAAACAGAAGTAGGCATCGCAGCAAAGTTTCAACATTTCTAACGTGATTCTTGCAATCTATGTACAGAAAAAAAATGAAAGACATTACCTTTAACCTTCTAAAAAGCAGATCGAAGCGTGAGACGATCGGAAGAACAAGTTCCTGCCCAGCCAACGCCGACGTTCACCTTTCTTATCCCGCTGCTATCCTGTGTTTTGCTTGGCCTTTCTGCAAGTTTCTCACTCTCTTTCTTCCTTGCTCCCTCACGAAAGCTCTCTCTTTTCCCGTTGTTTATTGCCCAAGCTCTCCCATTTTTCTCTTTTTGGTTCTAGATCTTCCTCCTCCCAAAGCTCTTCCTTTTCTCCTTCAGTTTCTCTCTAGCCGTCAGTCGTCACACTCTCTGGTTTCTTTCTTTTTGCCGTCCTCTCGATTTTTTTCTTTTCTTTCTTACTTCCTGTCTCCGCCGCCACTCTATTTTTCCTGTTCGAGGACTTCCTCCTAGCTCCCCTTATTCTCTTCTTTTGCTTCCTTTCTTGCCTCTCTACCGTTCACCTCTAGTTTTCCTTCAGCTATCCAACCGTCCTTCTCCCTCTGTTTTCTCTCTTTCGCCGCCTGCTCTAAACCTCTCCAGCTCTCTTTTTCTCAAAACCCTCTATTTGTCCAGCCGTCAACTTGGATCCCCCCCCTTTGGCTGCGGTTTCTTTTCCCTTTTTATATCCAGTTAGAAACCCTACAGACCCTCTTTTGAATGGCTACCAACCAACCTCTTGAAGCCTTTCTCCCTTGGCCATCCGATGGCCATTTTACGTGAAACAGTTTTTTTTTTTTAAGAATTAAGTAATAAACAAAATAACAACTGAAATAAAAATGAATAATAATGAGCAAAACTAGGCATAAAAGATAAAAATAAAATGCTAATTAATTTTTCCGATTGATGATTTTCTTTTTTTCAATTGATAAACAATAACTTGAATTTTAAAAGAAATAAAACATATTTTTTGGTGAATGAATTTCTTTTTTTTTCAATTAAATAGTGAAAAATAAAATAAAACATATTTTTAAGAATAATTTTTTCTCTTTTGACAAATCTTATGCTAAAAACAATCTTGTAATAAAAATAAGTAGTTAAAAGGGTAAAACGAATACAAAGTAAAACTAACATAAAAATAAAAATAAAAATAATAGACCATAATAATCTGAGACATACCAAAAGTCTAAACCTAAAATCATGGAATCAGATAAGAATTATTACTAAAATAACAAAGAAATAAAATTAGGACAAAAATAAATAAAATAAAATAAATGAAATACAGAATAGTTAAAAATTTGGTGTCTACACGTATAAAGCAACTATTAAAATTGCGCACAGGAAAATCTCACTAAGTTCCCAACTAGGTTAATCCATTATACACGGGTAGATCTAATCTTCGGGTTTATTCTCGATTCATATTCAGTACTAGGGACCCCTTATATTATATAAGACTATCCATCAATTTGTCTCACGAGTACAGGGTTGTCTAAGCCCCCGGCCACGATCCCCTTTTCCCATTCCTGTTGCCCTACTTAATAGAAGTCTATAAGCACAGGAAAAGGCATAATTAAGCATAAAAGAGCTTAATGCATATACAAGGTATAAAAATATTTAGAATCAGGACATGATTCTTTACAGGTATCAAAAGTTATAGCACGAGTTAGAAGTCACAAAACAAGGCCAATATGTCAAATATTGCATATAGGCAATTAAGTGCCACAAAATATAGAAATATATGCAAGCAGGATACAAAAGGTCTCACGACGTGCACCATCCTTCCTAAGTCCATAGTTAAACCAAAGGGTCCAAATATTACTAATTTCAATCAGATCACATGCCTTTACGAAATTAGATCCAATCAATCCATAACACAAGCTGAAACCAAAGGTTATCAATTTGAAGTTCAAAATCTTTAATAACCAGGTTTTATAGTTAAAGTCTCAAGCTCCAAGTTCAAACCCAAGTAATAAGTACAACTTGCTAACTGACGTGTCAAATGGAAACCAAGTCAATTCACACTAACTTCGTACTCTTGGATGCAGTTACTCTATGTCTCAAAGTTCCCTCAATCTGTATGCCTAAAGATAGGCTCACTCTTCTTAAAGACCAAGAATTTTAAAGCATAAGAGGAGTATTTAAAGTAACCAAAATTCTTATCGAAGTCAAGATTTACATTATAAAACACAAGTTCGACATTCTTCCGAAAACTCAAGATACAAATTCAAGTGTGAGATTACACCAGTATACAATCAAGGGGGAAAACTTAGTTTAGAAAACTTTAACCTTGTATCAACCCATCATATACCAAATTCAACAATTCATCAGTTATTCTCAAATTTTAAAATTTGAAATTCAAGCAAAATTCACATTTTTACCAAAATCGGAAAATTACACATACTTAAAGCATATATATATTATTCCAATCATCGGTTGAAAATAAAACTAGTACATCCTAGTTTTTCTTTAGAATTTCAAAGCAGAAATTCTCTAGGAGGTATATGGCGGAAAATACATTTTATTCATTTGATACTCTTTTATCTTGGTTCAAAATCATCACACATGGAGTTTGACTATCAAATCTCGGTCTCTTATCCTCCATAGCCCGTACTAATAAGTACCTCAACTCTTTCCACACTTATAAGTATAAGGATAATTCAAATTCGTCCAATCTTTCACTACTAATCTCTCATCCTATATTTCCCTTCAATACAACATCGCCTAATTCCTCAGTTTTTTTTCTACAAGTCCCTAGTAAGAACTCTCAAACAATCAATTTCTTTAACCCCTAGGATACAATAGATCCTCGTTCACATCATATTCAAATTAATCTCACAGTCAGGCATTCTAAACTTTAAGCCTGGGATACACTACAGAGATCTGAAGCCTAAGCTCTGATACCAACTGTGACAGCCCCACCTCCCCTTAAGGCGAACCAAAGGGTTCAGCGGACCGCCTGCCCAGCACTCGCTGGGACTTAGTCGACCACTACAGTCCTCAAATAAATTACAATATAAATCTCAAAAATATACATCAAATTCCCCAAGAATTACATATCATAAGTGAAGCGGAAACTAATTCTAAGCGTGGAACGTACACATACATCCACTTCAATTCCATACAGTCACACTAGCCCAACTATTACACAAGAGAAATCTAAAACTCAAACTATACAGGAGATAATCCATTCAGCCACATGAATAAGTACTACTAGCACTTCCGTCGCCTCGATCCCTATGGGGAGAAGAAAAACATTTGGGGTGAGCTAGAAGCTCAGGAGTGAATAGTAAACCAAGCAGATTTTGCACTTTAGCAAACAATGAAGTAAAATTCTTAAAGGCATCATCTTTATGAGCAAGGAATGTCACCCAAGTATATCTAGATTCACGGTCATGATTCATAGCTTACACCCAAGTACACCACTTAATCCCAAACTCACTCCGCGCAGAGACCATGCAAAACAGCAAAAATATCTTCCATTCATTCAAACCAATTCTCGGCAGCTCCGGGATCAGGTCCTTTAAGAAATTTAGGAGGAGCAAATTTTTTTTTGTACCATTTCAGGGCTCTATCTTCACTTACTTCAAGGTTCCTTTACTAGTTACTCGGTACTTGACCTCGATGGTCAACCAAACAGGTTAGTAAACAGTAGATCAGTCATACGATTGATAGCTGTAGCTACCTGGTCTCTTTCTTCACATTCGGGTCTTTAGTGCTAATTGACTACAGACCCTTATTCCTTCTCTTAGTCCTGGACCTGCCTAGATCTACACCCATGGCCCCAACCACGTTATCGTCTAGTGTCTATTATTACTCACTGGTCTAGGGGCCAAGTATTATAACTAACGGATAAGTAAGTGTTGGTACATGTCAGATACTTATTCATTTTCAAAAGTCAAATAAAAATGAAATCGGAGTCACAATAAGTGAGTGAAAATGCAAAGCAGTTAAATGCCAATGTCGAAATAAAATCAAAGTCAAAGTCAATACCAAGGTCAAAGTCAAATCAAAGTCACAGTCACCGTCAAAGTCACATTCACAATCACAGTCACAGTCAAAGTATTATACATTCAAAGGCTCATAGCAGATGTTTACAAAATAACAAGACCAAAAGTATCAAGTACGAGCCTCAAAAATACAGATACAGCCATACAGTCATATCAAGTAAAAATCTTGTGTAAGTGGCCAAAAGAAAGCAGTACAACTACCGAGTCACCACATCTCCTATCCTATCTATGTACAGTAGTAAAAATCACCCAAAATAATAGCCTAGAAGTAAAAGCTTAGTCCGTCACGGGACTAGCTGACCCCTCAGCCTAGAAAGGTTCAACTCCTGCCTCGCCTCCAATGTAGGAAGCCTCATCGCTCACATCTCAAAGTAGGTCATCACAAATATTCAGAATTGATTCAGCGCTATTCCTCACTTTCATGGCCCTCTTAACCATGCGCACCTGAGCTTCTCCAAGTTGTGCACAAAGGTCATCAACCCTTTCTCGGCCCTCGACCACATCATACTCAAACTCCTTAATTCGATCAGTTTGCATTTTAATAATTTCCTTCAGTTGATTCACTTCAACTTCAAGCTTAGCATTGTCCCTTTCAAGCACCTTCCGCTCCTTCACAACGGCTGACACTACTTCATTAGGATAGGTATAAATATGCAGACACTCCCACCGCCTGTAGCGGTTATAGGCTCTTATAGGCTCTAGCTCCTTCGGGCCTGATTTGATACTTAATCATCGCCAAGAACCCACGGGACGGCTCGCCAACCAGTCTATTGCTAGGGCCGCTAGATCCATCCCGTCCATCCTACACAAAGTGTAGAGGAAACTTAAGTACTCTTAAGGGAAAATAGTCTAATATAATCCCCAAGTCAAAAATTTCTAATTCACTCAGGTCAATTCAAACCTAGGCTCTAATTTTTATCCCTACTAGCGGTCACTCAACATTCAAACCAAATCCCACAGGTTGACATCCTAAACTTTTAAGTCTAGGATGCACTATAAAGATCTGACACCTAAGATCTGATACCAACTGTGACAGCCCCACCTCTCCCTAAAGCGGACTCTAGGGTATCAGCTGGCTGCCTGCTCGGCTCTCGCCGGGGCTCGATCGATCAAAGAACTAGCAACTCAAATAACTGGAGAAATAACTTCAAATCAAAGCGTACAAACCGTAATGGCATAAAAACGTCAAGCCAACTTTCCAAACTTCAAATGGCAAGCTAAAAGTCACACTTATCACTCCACACTACAATTACATAACATAAGTCGGACTTATAGAATCAAGCTTACAAGAGTCAAAAGTAAGGTCTTTTTAAACAAAAGGTTACAATATCGAGATACAAGTTCATAGCAAAACAAAGCTAGGTAAACTCTTGATCAAATCCCTTCCCGATCTGTTAAGGAAAACAAAGGGAATGGGGTGAGCTAAAGCCCAGTGAGGTTCCAAGTAAAACAAGTAACCACATAGCCATATAAGGTCACAAAACAACCAAATAAACACCATTCAGTAGAGTAATAGTTAATCACGGTTCAATTCAAGGTTACGGGTGGCTTTCAAAAGCCAAAGATCCCCTGGAGCTTGATCATAATTGTCTTCTGTTGACACTCTGTCAACACTTGTAAGCACAATATAAAAGGGTCCGTAGAACACCACTTTCACCAGTCTCTGTCCACCAAATCAACCCCCTACCGGGCCCGCACTCTATAAACAGTAGTTTGGTAATACTCGAGTATACCGGTTTCAGTGTACAGTAAACAGTCCTCAAGGTTTATCGGCCTTCTCGACCAAGCCCTTGCTGGCTCAATACGACCGACTCACCTATGAGGTTGGGTACCTAAACAGTAGCAGTAGTTGATGGAATATCATCCAAACAACTTAAGCACAGTCATGTATAGCAATATCTCATTTCATGTTAACTTATTCAGTAAGTGGAGCCTCAGTGGAAAAACAAGGAAGGTCGAGTGCGATAAAGTACACACTCGCCTCGATTTTAAATAAAATAGTGTTTGGCTCAAACAATAGCAAATCAACGATTCCAAGTATGCAAGTATTCCACATAACAAGTAGCAAGTAGTGGAACACTCACCTGTCAAACAAAAGTAGCAATTGATGTCAAACGTCTCAGTTATGATCACCTTCGTTGCCCAAACCTAGGTCAACGAGCGAAACCATTAACAATTGGATTCGTTCCTTACTAAAGTATAGGTTCATTAAGAGACCAAGTGAGTAGCCTAAGCTACTTAATCTATCATGCAAATGAGGTCCAAACCATGGGAAAAGTTGATAAGAAAACAAGTTTGGTATGTACATGAAAGTTCGGCAAAAGAAGAGTTTCATCGAAACTCAAAAGTTTCATTACGGTTAAACTGTCTCGCCCGACCAGCCTCGGGAAAACGGTCATTACTCATTGTGGAAAAATCAGAATTAGGTTCTGTCGGTGGCGTTAGAAACTAGGTTCACAAAGCTATATTTGTCTAGAAGAAACCATTTCCAAAATTCTAACGTAAGTGGTTCAAAATTAAGAAACCAAAAGAAATTTCTGGGCTGTCTCAGGTGAACAGTACCGCACGGACAGCCAAATTTCAAGACTCGCCACGAATCGTTCGGGTCAAACCAGAAAATGAGCTTGGTACCATTTTAAAGCTCTAAGAATCTATTTTCAAATGCCACAAACGGCACTCAAATCCAATCACCGAGTAAAACGTTATGACCTTCACAAGACTGCTGGTCAGTAACTTTCTGGACCCAGTCCAGTTTTGCTCCTTGGCTTATAACTCATAACTTATGCAATCAAATTGGCTAATTTTTTGTAGACAACCTCCACACATATAACCCAACATATATCACATATATTAGTCACATTTGTAGCCAAAATATCAAGGAAAAACAGGGCAGTAAGGTATGGGAAATTTCGGCCAGCCCTCTTCCAAAAATTTCTAACTTTCATCCTTCTTGATATTTTCACTCCTTGCACCTAACAAGTGTTAGATCTAACCAAATAGGGGTTTAAATCATATTAATACCTCATAAACACACATGAACAAGGGTTAGACATTTCATCAAACACTTGGTATGCACACTTACTATCTCACTTACTACTTGTTTAGTTCAAGAGTTTTAACCACAATTTCTAGTTTAGGGCAACCTCTAGTTTGCCCTTAAGGCATTAAGTACTTCATATAACACAATAGAACCAAAGATTAAGGATCACACACCTCATAAATAACCATGACCAAAGTGCAAACATTTCATCAAACACTTGGTAGGCATGCCACATAACTCAACTACTCTTTGGTTTATTCCAAGAGATTATTCCAAATCTCAATCAAACAACTTGTAGTTTGCCATTAACACTTTGATGCACATGATATATTACCATAAAACTACCATTTAAAGTGTACTTACCTTTCTTGTAAGATGCTTGAGCCACCAAATCAATCCACCAAAAGTGAGAACTTCAAGCTTGAATCAAGCACTAGATTGGAGGAAAATTTCTCACTAACTCAAACTCTTTCTCTTTTGATTTTTGCTCAAGTTTAAGCTAGGGTTAGAAAGCAAGATGTTGGAGCTCTCTCTCTCTTCCTTGCTAAGCCCTAAGAAATTCGGCCATAAGGAGAAGAAAATGGCCAAGTCCAACTTAAATTTGTCTCTTAACCCTTAATCAACAAAATGCTTGGTTAGGATTTTGCCACACGGTCACTTCTTGTCCACAACTTCTATTAATCCTTTGACAAATTATGTTTCAACCCTTCCAAATGTACCAATACCTATTTAACACTACTAATATCTCACATAAAGTCCCTGCCACAAATAAAAACCACTTGGTACAATGTAAGTGGTGAAAAATGAAACTAACTCAACAAAATTGTTTTAGTTGAAGTGAAAGGATATGAAATGTAATGCATGGAAATTGTTTTAATACATGTAGAATGCTATGCAAGGGCATATTATAAGTGGTGAAATAGTTAAAACTAACTCAAGAAAAATGTTTTAAATTTCTTAGAGTATACGATAACACATAGGGGATACAATGCTAGGGCTTATAATCCGTGGTTTCATTCTTAGAATAAGGCATGAAGTGAGGGTTCTCACACATGAACACTAGAGGCACTACTTTTGGTGAGTGCTTCCAAATATCTGATTAAACTTGATATTTGTGATTTATCTTTGACCAACGTGATTACGTGATATATATATGTGATTTGATAGGGCAAGGGTATACTTTATCACACTTGCCCTATCCAAATTTGTTCTTGCTTATCGATTTCACTGGACTTGCTCTACATGCATATGAATTATATCTTGCCTGGAATTCCGGAAACCCTGTGACTAATTAATCAAGTCGAGCCGGCAAGGGTCTGGTCGATTAGATAACGAACCCTGGGTAACTAGTAATGTCGAGTGAAGTGTTATCTCCTCAACTAATCGGTATACTCAAGTATTACCACCCATGTTTCGTGTGGCGTGCGGGCCCGGAAAAGGGGGTTGATCGGTGGACGGAGACTGGCGTGAAGTGGGGTATTATTTCTGGACTATTTATTACTTGAAAGTTGACGGAGTGTCAACTACTAATCGATCAAGCTGGGATGGAGCCGAGACATGAGCCACTGTATCCTTACATGTGAATATGACCCATATATTTCTTGACTACCTGAACTATTATCTCTTTGATTGGACTTGTTTGCTCGCTATTTCATTATCACACTGTATTACTTTGTTTGATGGCCAATTTGATATTTGGAACTTCACTGAGCTTTGGCTCACTCCGTTAGTTTTGTTTTCCTTACAGGGGTACGAGCGAGGCGTGAGACATGTAAAGAGTAGCGTAGTCTAGTTGTTTGGACTTTTGGGCTTGAACTCGCGCTATACCTCGAATAGAATGTTTTATATTTGAATTGTATACACTTTGAACTAGTTTGGGTATATGGAGGCTTTGTACCTTGAATTTACATCAATATAAATTATAAGCTTGAATTGCGATATTATTTATGGTCCATGGATGTATGCACGTGATACGAGTGAGTGAGTCCTGGCGAGAGCTGGGCAGGCGGTCCGCCAAACCCTTTGGTACGCCTTAGGGGGAGGTAGGGTCATCACAGGTGGTATCAGAGCCTAGGTTGTGAATTGATCTGGATAGATTGAGTGCTTGATACGATAGGCTAGGGTTTTATTCTTGAGCTTAGCCTTTAGCCTTGGTTTCTACGTCTCGTGTACTTACTTTTGCAATGTTACTTGCAAACATAGGTGATGGCGGGTATTGACGCCTCTGGGAGTGCTGGGCCGTCTCAGCCCGTGCCTACTAACGCTCCTACTGACGAGCCACATCTGGAGGGGCCCGTTTGTCGCGTGATCACGTAGCAAGAGAGCCCCGGTGGGCCAGTGCAGCGGTGGTCCCCAGCGCGCAAGATCCAACGCTGCGACTGCTGGAAGACCTACTCCTACCCTGATCGAGTAGTGCTTGCCGTGGACGACGAGCGGAGACGATTGGGTAGCGCCAATCGTAGGTGCCAGACGGAGATTGAGCGTCTCTAGACTACTCTCTGAGTCCAGGCAGCTAGGATCCGAGAGCTGGAGGCCTCGATTTTGGAGGAGCAGCAGTGGACCAATGCTTTCCACAAGCAGGTTCAGGCGACGACTGGACGTTTTATGCGAGTGGTTGAGGACATACGAGACCGGACCGGCCATATCCTGACCGAGTGCGAGGCACTTGTAGAGGATGTGATACAGGACTTGGCCGAGGAGGGTCAAGCGCCTGTAGCCCTGAGGTTCCTGGTGCTCCTGAGGAGGATCCGGAGGAGGACCCAGACGAGAAACCGAGTGCATCCTCGGAGTCGGTTGGGTCGGCGTCTAGCCGGGCGACTTTTTAGGATTGAGGTCGAGGAGATTTTTATGGGATAGTTAAGAACATAGTAGGACGACACGTTTCCTTTTGTTTTTGATTTTGACGTGTCACAATGGATGTACATAGGGTTTCTTTTGTTCTATGTTCCTTGGCTAGTATAGCCTTTGACTTGCCTTGATTGGCATCTATATGTGACTTGTTTGCTATGTATATAAAGTACCTGTTTATTATGTGCTCTATTGTCTCTATTTATTCTTTTGTAACGTGTTATACGAGCCATACCTTACTTTGTTATATGTTTATAGTTGGTTAAATCCAAAACATGGAGGGTAGAAGAAGTCAAATCAGGGGAACTAACCGAGGACGCGGTCCTAGTCGGGGCCGTGGGGGTAGACAAGCGCAGGAACCGGTACAAGAACTGAGGGAGGAGAGAGAGGCATCGATTGAGCCACATCCTGAACCCCAGGCTGCAGGGGAAGATCAAGTGGCAACCACCACCCAGCAAATGACCAATATTCTGGCCCGTTTAGTGGAACAACAGGGTCAAGCTCCTGTAAATCAACCTAGGGATCCCAATAATAGGCAAGATAGGGCCTTAGAGAGATTCCAGAAGTTCTCTCCACCCAAGTTCTTAGGAGGACCAGACCCGAAGGGAGCCGATAAATGGCTAGAGGCTATGATCAACATTTTTGCCGCTTTAAACTATACAGAGGAGAGGCAAGTGCAGTTCGCTGTTTTCCAGTTTGAAGGTCCAGCCAGGGCTTGGTGGAATGTAATTAGGGCCAAGTGGGAGAGAGAAGGAACTGCATGGACCTGGTTAAACTTTGTACGGGAGTTTAATGAGAAATACCTTCCACCTATCGTCCAAGAGAAGCGAGAGGACGATTTTATTAAGCTTCGAGAGGGAGCTTCTAGTGTAGCTGAGTATGAGACTCAGTTTACGAAACTGTCAAAATTTGCTCCTGAGCTGATCGCTACAGAGCAAAGAAGAGTACAGAGATTTGTACAAGGGCTTAACGTGGAGATATAAGAGGCCTTGGTGGCAGCTCAGATTAATACATTTATGGAGGTTTTGGAGAAGACCTTAAGAATAGAGACTACCAGGGAACAAGTGAGAAATTTCCATGCCAAATGGAAAGAGGGACCTAGTGGAGCCCAAGGGTCAGTACAGAGTGATCGAAACACGCCACCTGCCAAGTCTGATCGTGGGGCTGGAGGTGGATGGTTTTCAAGTGCACCTAGGGGAGGTGCTCAGGGAGGAAGTGCCCAGAGGGGAGGCCAAAGTGGTAGGGGGCAAGGTAGAGGAATTCCACAGGGAAGCCAGACCTTCACTCCCCGAATAACATGCGGATATTGTGGGAAACCGAACCATACTGAGGATGAGTGTTGGAGAAAGGCTCGGAAGTGCCTAAGGTGTGGAAGTACGGAGCACCAGATAGTCAACTGCCCGTTGGTCAGTGATACTCAGTCGACTGCCAGGTCAAACCCAAAGCCGACCAACGTCGGAGGGACCGAGTCGAGGGTACCGACCAGAGTGTATTCGCTGGACCAACAATCCGTACCTGAACCAACGGAGGTAGTGGAAGGTACGATCCCTGTTTTTTACCGGTTAGCCAAAATTTTGATAGATCCAGGTGCTACTCATTCTTTTGTTAACCTTACATTTATGCTTGGAATTGACATGAAAGTTGAAAGGCTATCTTATGACTTAGAAGTAAGGACACCTACGGGTAACCAAGTTTTACTTGCGAATGAGGTGTATAGAAATTGCAATATTTGGGTTGGTGAATGGAAATTGGTAGTTGACCTCATTAGTCTAGCCATTAAGGGGTACGATGTCATTCTAGGTATGGATTGGCTAGCTTATTACCATGCTCGGGTAGATTGTAGGATGAAGGTAGTAGAGTTTTGCATACCAGGTGAGGCAACTTTGAAGTTAGACGTGAGGGGTATGTTAGCCTCATCTGCGCTCATTTCGGGAATAAGGGCTAGGAAATTGCTTAGTCATGGGGCACGCGGTTACCTAGCTTTTCTAATTAACACTTTGGGAGAAAAGATGAAGTTGGAAGACATGCCGGTAATCAGTAAATACCTGGACGTATTTCCGGAGGAGTTGGGGTCATTGCCACCTGAAAGGGAGATTGAATTTAAGGTCGATCTAGTACCCGAAACTACTCCCATCTCTAAAACCCCTTATCGAATGGCACCTGCTGAGCTTAAGGAGTTAAAGGTGCAATTGCAAGACTTGCTAGAACGGGGATTCATACATGAGAGCGAGTCACCGTGGGGAGCTCCAGTGCTATTTGTTAAAAAGAAGGACGGGAGTTTAAGGTTGTGTATTGACTATCGAGGATTGAATGCAGTAACTGTTAAGAATAAATATCCTTTGCCCCACATTGATGAGTTGTTTGATCAGTTACAAGGGGCTGTGGTGTTTTCAAAATTGGATCTTCGACAGGGGTACTATCAATTGAGAATCAGAAAGGAGGATGTACACCCTGGCAGGAACTTTCGGCCTACTTCCTCCAGAAGTGGCTTGTCTAGCACTCAGGGTACCCCCTTCTTATGTTTTCGGACAACCGACAATCTGGTGCTTGCTGCTTCCGCACCTCAAGCACTTTCCTTCTTTCCTCCAGCACCCGTCCTCGGTATGGCTAGCTTTCCTGCAATACCCACAAGTTATCTGAGGGTTTGTCACACGACCTCCTTGCGAGGCGTTCCTAGGTTAACCCCTTCCACTTGGTCCTCCTCTAACTCCGGTATCTCTCCCTCCGGCACCTCTTGCCCCAGCTCCTCTCGCTAGAGCGCCTCGTGGTGCTCCAGGACTATTTACTCCACCGGTTCCTCGACCCACTTTGGCCGGTGGAGCACTTGCATGAGTCGGCTCCCGACTGCTGCTAGGGGCAAATCTTTTCTTGGCCTGGAAAGATTTTACTTGAGCTCTGGCAACTTCAACCCTTTGAGCTCTCTCTACAGCATCAGCAAAGGTGTCTATCCGAGTAGCAGCTAATCCTTCCTGGATCTCCACGTTTAGTCCCTGCACAAACCTCCTTATACGCCTTTGCTCCGTGGCTACCAATTCAGGAGCAAAACGGGACAATTTCGTGAATTGAATCTCATATTCGGCGACACTCACCGCCCCCTGCCTACACCTGACGAAGTCATCCTCTCTTTTCTCTTGGATGAGAGGGGGAAGAAACTTGGCATTGAACTCCCTTGTGAAGTTTGCCCAGGTCCTAGGGATATGGTTCCTTTCCCAATTAACCCTAACTAGGTTCCACCAGGAACTAGCAGCTCCCTCAAACTGGAACGCTGCGAAAGTCACTTGTGTCTCCTCCGCATAATTTAGAGCTGCCAAAATGTCAGAGATCCTCTCCCACCAACCTTCTACTACCTCAGGTTCTGGTCCTCCATAAAACTTGGGAGGTCCAAACTTCAAGAATCTCTCTAATGCCCGATCCTCAATATCGATTGGGCCTCCTTGGTGATGCACTGGTCCAAGGGCTTGGTGCTCAGTCATGCGCTCTAAGACATCAGTTATTCTATTGATCGCGGTTGCCACTTAGTCTCCGGCCACACCCTCTTGACCATCGTCTTGATTGACCTCAGGTTCCCTATCACCACCAACCTCGGGGTGTTGTCTAGTTGGTCTCCCACGTCCTCTACCTCTAACTTGTCAATCCATAGCCTAGTTATGCCTATTGTTAAAAATAAAGCAATTAAGCGAGGATATTTTTTTTTTAAATAAAATCATATGAACATTGAGGAAAAAGAAAATAGAACACTTGACATATATTCACATACTAAGGTTCATACAAATAGCAAGTTAGGGCGCTTTCTAAAAGTATGGCACACAAGTTTAACAAATATATACAAACAATCCCTTAAACCAAAAATAGGGATGTAGTGCCTCAAGAGTAGGCCATCTAGCTAGACAAAATGTTATGATCTAAACTAGTGTCACCCTATCTAACCCTGAATACCTAATTACAAGCAAATCAAACCTAGTCTAACCCTCAGTAGGGCTGCCAGGGGCAAGGTCCTCCTCAGGGTCCTCTTCCGGATCCTCCTCCGGGTCCTCCTCCGGGTTCTCCCCAACACCCGCCTGAGCGGTACCCTGAATGATACCCATGACCTCGTTTATCATCATAGTGGCATCAACCATGATACCAACACTCCTATCTCGTACTTCCTCAGCTACTCAAGTCAACCGAGACCTCTGTCTGTATCAACCATGATGCTCAACTCCTCGACATCCTGGGTCAAAGTGTGATTAGCGTCCCTCAGTTGGCGACACTCGTCGTCTAAAGACAGCACTAACTCGTTAGGGTAGACATATGTGGCCCTACACTGACATCGGGAATACCTATCAGTTGGTGTATAACGTATACGAGATCCTCCGCCTCGTGGCCTATAGGAGATGGACCTAAGAGGCTCTACATGTCCATTAGCCAATCCGTTACGATTAGCATGTCCGTTTCCATTTTTCATACCTGCAAAATAACCAAAATCCAAAAGTTAATGCTTAAATAGCTAACTTGTTCAAGTACTACTTAAGATATGTCTAATTATCTCACTTCTTAACTCTAGAAAGGATCAGGGTTTCTAACACATCTAATATATCTTTCAAATAACTTTTCTAATCTAGGCTCTGATACCAACTATGGCGGCCCCACTTCCCCCTAAGGCGAACCAAAGGGCTGGCGGGTCGCCTGCCTAGCTCTCGCCAGGACTCACGCAAGGAAACTGGCTAAACACTTCCGAAGTATAACTTAAACCATTACAAATTTCGTCACCCAAAACAAGCCAATCCTTAAAACGACCAAATTACTAAAATCATAAGTACATTCATACAAGTCAAATAACATTTCAAGGTTTGCACTTTTCCAACTTCAAGTGGCAACCCAAGACGAAAGATACATTGTCTGATTCAACACAACATTCATAAAAGGTAAAGGCAGACTTCAGGTCTTTCGAATGCCAGAACCTGTCCAGGAAAACAAGTAACGTGGGGTGAGCTAAAGCTCAGTGGTGCCCCAAACATGCAATCACATAAAACAAGTAGCAAATAATAACTCCAAACTAAATTCAACAAGTAGGAAAGCGTATAACAGCACAGGGTAGGATACAGGGCTCTCAGGAGCCATTCTCCACGAACTTGATCAAAATGAACTGCAGTTGACCCTCCGTCAACTTTCACTATCTAAAGTCCAAGTAGATCTTTTTTTTTTCTTAACACGCTCCGACCAACTTATTCCCACCGGGCCCGTTCTTCTCATGAGAGGGTTTGATATTACTCGAGTATACCTTTTTATAGCCTAGTCGAGGGATTCACCCAACGACGTCACAACAAGTGGTTACTCAGTCAGGATAAGAGGCCCTCCCACCCTAAGGTGTGGTACATTCCCCCACTCAGTACTTAGCTAGGGTTTCAGGGTTTGGTACTTGAGTTAGGATAAGAGGCCCTCCCACCCTCAGGTGTGGTACATTCCGCCACTCAGTACTTAACTAGTGCAAGCAAGATATTCGAGAAAACTTTTCAAGCAAGTCACCACTTGAAAGGGCTAGTGCGATAAAGTACACACTGCCCACTTCGATGGATCCGGAAAACCACTTTCCAATTATCACATAACAAGTCAAGAAAGCACTTTAACAAGATAAACATAGAACAAGCAAGGACACTCACCAAAAGTGAAGCTCAAAGGTCAAGCTGGGACTCGAAGTCCACGTCCTCGCTAAACCCTAAAAGACCAAGTTTTAAAACTATAAGTTTTACTATACAAGTTCTTGGTTTATGTATGAAAGATTATCTGGTATATAACTAGTTTACCTTCTCAAAATAAATCAACAATTCTCTTAGAGTTAAAACTAGAAAAAGGGATAAAATATTTCGTATGGTTTCTTGCCGAACAAGTTTTCTACGCCTTTCATTTAAAATTATTAAAATCTCGTGTTTTTGACAATTTTCCTCTAAAACAACTAGTCAGGGACAATTTTATGAAAAAACTAGAGTTTAGAAGTTAGTGCAATTATTTTCTAAAAGTAATAAGGCTATTTTAAGCAAAGGAAAGAATTAACTAGTTGGCAAGGTTTTAAAAGTCCCGACACTCGAATTTTAGCATTATCGTACTATACTCAATTTCTGTAGCTTGATACTAGGACAAAATATATCAACAAAGCTTGGTTTAAAAGTACTCGAGTTCAAAGGACCAAAACGGACTTCACGATTCCAATTCACTTGCACATTATATTCCAATTTGCCAATATAGCAAAATCACAATTCAAACATCAATTTCACTAGGGCTTCATCAATCATTAGCCCTAGGTCTCAACAACTTCAATTCTAATGAAAAATTAAACAAAGGAAGTTCAAGACATCAAAACAATTCCAAACCACAAGTCATGGACTTTCCAAGTGCATTTCGGCCAAATCACTTAAACAATTCCACCAAAAATTTAACTCTTGTAAAGATTACTCAAATGGCCAAGAGCTTCATCAATCATTAGCTCTTGGCATCAAACAATCACTTCTTACAACAAATCAACCAGAAATTCAACCCAAACATAAAGGAAAGTCACGGCCAGCTTAACTCACAAGCAACTCTGGAAATTCAGATTTTTCTTTCATCCACGGCTCAATCAGCAACATGCATGACTAATTAACTAATTAACTATCAGTTTTAATCCAAAACCAGGTTCGGACATCATCAAAAAGTCATCAACCAACCAGAATTTTATCCAATTCTTCTCGGTTCGCTTGCATGCAAGCAGATTCTGTACCACTTCAATTTTCTTGCTTAATCAAGGCTGATTAACCTCATGCAAAGCATAATCATCTAGTTTTTAGTTAGCTAAACACACATCTAGGCTCAGATCACCTCAAATTAACAAATTAAAGCTACATTTCCCAGCTCAATCTGTCGGCAATTCCAACTTCCTCCATAATCAGATTTTCCTGTGTCTTAATTCATCATCCAAATGCACAACCATCACATGCATGTTCATAAACAACTTCATCTACCTATAATTAACTGGTCTAAGTCCAGAATTTACCTCAACTTGAAGCTCAACTCACGCGACAAGAAGCTGAAATTTTTCTCTCCTCTCGGCTTGCTAATGAACTTGGGTATGGCTGGTCTGAGCTCGGTTATTGCAGGCTGTGATGTTGGTTGTTGGAGTTGATCACAACTGGTTGAAGATGAAGAAGGAAATGGACAGCTCTCGACAGTGATGAAGGAGATGATGATAAATAGCTCGCACAAACTACCTCTTGCTCTTTCTCTCTCTCTCTTGGACAGTACAGAAATGCAACACACCGACTCTCTCTCTCTCCCTTGCTCAAGCTTACAAACAAAATGGAGGAAGTGTTGACTCTCGGTCCTCTTCACCAGCTCACAGATGAAATGGAGGAAGAATGGCAAGTTCCTCTCTTTTCTCTCTAGCTTACGGACAGAAGAAAATGAAGAGCTCGGCTCTTTCTTCACTCTCGGTTCACGGCAGAAGAAGGAAGTGGAAATGGAAGTGTTGTGGTGAATTGGAGTTGGTGTAGTGGAGTGTGTGTAGTGGAGATGAGCCGGCAGTATGGAAGATAGAGTGTTGGAGTGGAGAATGTGTGAGAACCCGAGAAAATTATATGTATGCCTTGAATTTATTTCATTTTATTTGCTTTGATATTAGAAACTATCCTAGGATGGCATGAGAAATTCTTATAGGTGTATGCAAATTGGAACAAACTAAAGTTTGAGGCAATATTTGAAGATGATAAAATTTCAACTCCTTAGCAAGTAAATAAATTAATTCAAAAGACCATTTTAACCTCAACACTTGAGCAATTAACTATGCAACCGAATTGACCATTCTCGGCTAAGCATAAGACTGAACAAAGGATTAAAATTTGGTGGATTCCATTTGGTATCAATTTGCTAAGAGCAAAAGAGGAACAACCGAGAGCTAAGCTATCTTTTCTCCAACCCCAAAACTGAGAGTAGAAGTGGGAGTGAGGGAAAGAAATTTTGCTAGCTTCAACACTTGCTAACCACAACCGAGAGAGAGTAAAGCAAGGAGAACTGGAGCGAGAATCTAGTGCAAGAAATTTGAGGAACCGAAGCAGAGAATTAGGGCAGTCTGCAATTATCGAATTCTAGGGGAAAAGAGGTAAGATTCTGCAATAACTTCCTGCCTATTTAGTATAATTGAATATATACAAGCTGCTTGTTGAACTTAGCTGGGAAAATGAGCTCTTGGCTGAAGGAAATTCTGTGTAGCACCAGAAAAGCTGTAGGAAAGGAAAATTGCAGAAACCGAGAGTGAAAATTTAAATCTGCAACTTGTTATCAATATTTCTTTGGAGAATAATGTTAAGAAATGCATGCAATATATTTATCTTAAGTTTATAAGAGGTTTAGCTGGGAAAACTTGTGAAAAGTTGGAAGTTTGAGCTAGAAATTGCTAAAGGAAAGTTACTGGAAATTTTCCAGCTTTAGCCGAGAGAGGGAATAGAGTTTTATCTAACTTTTCTTTTCGAATCCCTGGTTATAAATTCTATACTGCTGCTTAAGTTATCTTGTAACATAACAACAACCCCTATATGTTAAGTTGGGAGTGAGAGAATGCATAAACTTGAGAAAGGCAGTTTCATACTTACACTGTTAACATTTGCTAAAGGTTATATGTTGCTGATGACAGGATTATTTGAGGCTAATTGGTGGAATTGCTGCTGGAATTGTATGCAAGTTTGTTTTAGATTAGATTGGACAGAAAATATACTAAGTGTTTAGTGTTTTAAGCAAGTGAAAGGTAGAACTTTGTTGAAAATTCTGAGATAATGTAGCTGGAAACATGTGTGCTGGCCGAGGGAGTTAGGAGGTAGAGTTCTTGTGTTATTTTGAAATTTCCAAGATAATTGGTTATAAATTTTGTATAAAACATCTTATAACATCTTGTCCTAGTTTTCATGTGCATCTTATTGATTGTTTTTAACACTTAAAAAGCTGGTGTAGGGGAACAAAACCCAAACTACAAACAACTTAGAATCTGGTTTAACTTAAATGGAACAAATGAAGAGTTCATTTGCCTTAATCTTTGAATATTGGATAGAAAATGATTTAATCTTAGTCTAAACATCTCACAAGACTTTAAACTTGGAATATATGTATATTTCTTTGGCTTTTATTAAAATTTGATGCTTAAATTGTGACGACCCCACCTCCCCCTAAGGCGTACCAAAGGGTTCGGCGGACCGCCTGCCCAACTCTCGCCAGGACTCACTCACTATCTCAATCGAGTCATGTACACACATCCATGAACCATAAATAACATTCACAATTCAAACTTATAATTTACATTGATAGAAATCGAGGTACAAAGTCTCAATACACCAAACTAGTTCAAAACGTATACAATCCAAGTACAACATGTTCCATTCGAGGAATAGCGCGAGTACAAGACCAAAAAGTCGAAAGTCAAAAACAAAGGACTACACTAGTCTTTTACAAGTCTCTCGCGTCACTCGTACCCCTGTAAGGAAAACAAATTAACGGGGTGAGCCAAAGCTCAGTGAAGTTCCCAAATATCAAATTGGTCAACAACCAAGTTATAGCAAAATAATAGTGAAATAGCGAGCAAACAAGTCAAATCAAGGAAATAGTACTTCAGCTAGCCAAGTAATATTAGATTCACATTCACATATAAGGATACAGTACTCATATTACGGCTCCATTCCAGCTTGGTCAAGTGGTAGTTGACACTCCGTCAACTTTCAAGTCATAACAAGTCCAAAATAAAACTCCACTACACGCCAATCTCCGTCCACCAATCAACCCCCTTTTTCGGGCCCGCACGCCACATGAAACACGGGTGGTAATACTCGAGTATACCGGATTGCCGAGGTGATAACACTCCACTCGACCTCACTAGTGACCCAGGGTTTGTTATCTAATCGACCAGGCCCTTGCCGGCTCGACTCGATTAACTAGCCACAGGGTTTCTGGAATTCCAGGCAAGACATATCTCAAGTACATGTAGAGCAAGTCAAGTATAATCAATAGCAAGAACAAGTCATATTAGGGCAAGTGCGGTAAAGTACACCCTTGCCCTATCATTCATTTTCATGTAATCATACAAGTCAAGTAAGGAACACATGTATCAAGTACAATCGGATATTTGGAAGCACTCACCAAAATAGTGCTTCTAGTGCTCGTGTCTGGGTGGTATTCCGGGTTGGGAGCCCAAATCTGCGATAAAGCTTAACTTGAGAACTTTGAAAATCAACCAAGGTTCGAAACTTAAGCGTTTTGTTCAATAAGAGTCAAGAAATTGAAATTCACTTGAGAAATAGTCGTGAAACAGTTGCTCGCTCTTCAAACTGAAAAATTTGATAACATGTTTGCTTGAAGATGACTTTTGAGTCAAAAGTGCAAGTAAAACGGTTTCATAGTGATTCATATCATTTTCTTAAGGATACAAGTTCGGCCAAGTCCTAATGTATAACCCTCGATAAACATAGTAGCAAAGGTTCCCGCTAGTTCAAGTGATATTCACTTAACCTTTACTCAAGTTGCAAATATAGTTTTCTAGTCCTCGAGTGTAAATTCGGGCAGCATGCCCTTTGTGTTTACCTAATTTTCCAGCCATTTAGGCTTCATTATTTTTCCTCAGCCACAACCCAAAGTCACACATATCATAATTCAAGTCAAAAGCCGTTCCATAGGCTCATCATATCATAAGAATAAGAATCACAATAATAACAAGTGCAGAAATACAATCTAGCACAAGATAGATTTGACGTGTGGATGCGGAAATAACATATCCGAGGCTACGCTTATTGGATTGAGGCACAACTTATGCCGTTTCGAAGCTAAGACACAGGGCTACAATGTTCATGAAGGTCACTTAGTCCAGTTTCCAATGCAACTTAGTCAAATCCTTAATTTACAGAACTAAAATCTAACTCATCGGCTGTCTAACCGCATTGTACTGTAATGGTCATATCTCAGGTTACAAAAGTCCGATTCAGGTGTTCTTAGAGGCGTTTGAAAGCTAAGTCAGAATAATACAACTTTCATGTTTTGGTAAAAAGCTAAATCAGTACGGATCCTAGTGGAAAAATGTGATAAACTGGATAAACTGACCAAACGGACTGCTGAGGAAAAACTTAAAACAGTAAGGGTATTTTGGTCTTTTCACGAGCTACGTTGCTCCGATTGAGCTGAAATTTTGTAGGCACCTATAAAATACCATTCTCTACAACTTTCATGCTTTGACCTAAGGCCAATTCGGTCTCTATCATAGGGATACAAAACCGGACAGAAAGATGGGGAAAATTTCCAGATTCTGGAATTTTTGGTATTTAATGGAACTTTCTCAATTTTCTTGTTCTAATCACTACCAAAGCCCCTTTTATAACCTTAATTACAACATATATGCATCATACATCAAGTTGGCAGCAAGTCCTCAAACCCTAGTTCATAATATCAAAAGGGGAAAACTTCCAAAACATGATAACATCCATGATTCACCACAAATTAAGTTACTAAGCTTAATTTAAACAAGATTGAAAGTAAAAAAAATTAGAGAGATCATCTTCCTTACCTTGATTAGAGTTCACCAAGTATATCCCTAGCTTTCCCTTTCCAAAATCTCACCAACAATCACTAACTAATCACTCAAAGGTAAGTTTAATCGGTTTATTTCTTTTGTTTCTTACTTTGTAGCTAGAAATCAAGAGGTAGGATGGTGTTTTCTTCTTGCTCTCTCTCACTCTCTTTGGTTCGGCCAGCTGCTGGAAAAATGAAGAGGAAAGTGCAGAAAATTGGTTTAAGAAGGTTAGTTGCTCACTTGGCCAAGTAACTCTAGGATGGCGACAAGTGTCGCCACCTCCACCTTTCATTTTTCTCTTTCTTTTCCTTGCATTTCTAGCCTTAGGATTTGGTCAAAGCAGCTGCCAAGGAAGAAGATATTTTGCTCAAAAGTCAATAAGCTTGTTTGGTAAGAAAAATGGTGGTCAAGTGGTGCGTTCAATCGGTAGTGCGCGAGACCCGCCGGTTCGCGTTTTTTTCTCTTAAAAACACACGTATTAGGGTTTTTATTTCCCATTCACTAACCTTATGTCATTGCTCCTATTCACATATTATTTCTCACTTAAAAGTCACTTTTAATCACCAAATTGATCCTTGGCCAGTACCGAAAATTCATCCGGCGGAAAATCGCGAAAACCCTAATTTTGCTCAAATCTTGAAACCGAAGTGTAAAACCCTATTTTCTAGGTTCATCTGCACTTATTGTTGAACAATTGGGTAGTAGAGCTTTTAATAAATAATAATTTTCAAATAAAAGGAAATTTTTAAGAAAACGTGAGGAATTTTCCAATTCCAGTAATTAAAATTAGAGTTTCAATTAAAATAGGAGAGATTTAGGAAAACCGGTTAGTCACAAGTAAACTAGGGTTTTGACTAAAATATTAGGGTTTCTAGTCTTTTAAAACAAAATAAGGTTTTAAATCAAACCCCAAAGAAATACACTTTAATATTTTCTTCACAAACAACCTCCTAATATTCGGGATGTTACATAAATTATGTTAGAATTGCTGGTATGAATGTCATACTTAAGTGTATGGGTGGTTTGAATAAAAGTCTTGTGGTTTTAAAAGAGGAAAAAAAGAGTTTTTCACAAGTGAAAAATGAGTTTCCAGATTTTCGGATTTCACTGACCAGTCTCAATAAAATGCTTATATCTTGGTGTAGAAAAATCCGATTGAGGTACCGTTAGCGGCATTTGAAACTAGACTCATGGACCTTTGTTCTGTACAAATTTCATATTTTTCCTCCATGTGTACTGCTGTCCGTGAGTCCTCAAATAGGCTGTCCTGTTTCTTCAGGAAAATGAATTTTTGACTTGGATCAAATATTTGGCCTATTTGTGATTTGAATCTCTAAAAAGTGTCTTCTGGGATGTGGCAGTACTAAAAATCTATTTTACAACAGTATAACTTTCATAATTTTTCGACTTGTGGAACTCGAGTTGTGAATTTTTAAAGTTTACTGTTACTGTTCATCTCAGTAGATTCCTGAAGCATAGAAACGGGCTTCTTGACTTTAAAACCTCAGACGGCCTACTTCCAATCTCTTACCTTGATTTTTTCACTTCCTTGACTTCAAATGTATCCCTATTGAACTTCTCTCGCTAATGTATCTCTCCTTTCCTCAAACTTTTACGCTCTTAACAAGTTACCTTAATTAAAGCGGTCAAGACTTGTACTTAGCTTTTAGCCACCATTTCCGAATTTCCAAGTGAAGCTTACATGCTAAAATTGCCTTGTGTGTGGATGACACTGAGCCTAGTTGAAAGGCTATTGTGTTAAGATTGCTTATGTGTGACTTTGGGACTGAGTTGAGGTTTCTCTTGAAAGCATCTTTGGCAAGGTTAAGGCTGTTTTTCATTTTCACTCGCTTAATCTTGTTTAAGTTTGTACAGCAACTCATATTCTTGGCTAATGATAGTTATTTACGTAGTTTTGATGGTTATGGTAGATTTTTGAGTTAGGGTTTGAGTCGTTCAGTTGTATTTCTTGTTGTTTAGATAGCATATGATGTCTATAAGCTTGGATAGGGAGTTGGGATAGTAGTTTAAGACATGAATGAGAATATAAACCTTGAATTCATCAAATTTTCCAGCTTTAAAAATTGAACTGCCCTGCTTCTAACTAGCTTCATTCGTCCATGTTAGAGGCCGAATTAGGTTTAGGTCAAAACATGAAAGTTGTAACAAACGGTATAATGTGTACCCCAATCCGATAAACATAGCCCTAGTTGTGACCAAAATGCTATAAGATGTCAAATCTGTTGTTAACTTTTTGTTCTCAAAACCGATTTCTGATTGTTTTATTAGATTTGTGTTGTAACTAGTTGATTTTGGAGCCTAATTGAAGGGCTATGTTGATAACATTGCATGTGTGTGTTTTGGGGCTGAATTGAGAAAAATAATGAAGCCATAAATGGCTGGAAAATAGGTAAACACAAAGGGCATGCTGCCCAAATTTTCACTCGAGAGTTAGGTATAGGTACTCGCGACTTGAGTAAGGATTCGGGAACGAATCTCACTTGAACCATCTAGGGTATTCAAATCCTCTTTCATAGAGATATATAAGTTAGAATTCGGCCGAAACTTGTACCCTTGGAAAAATGAAAGTAACGACTAATAGAAATATATTTTCTCGTCACTTCGACTCAAACGGAGATTTCAAGGTTAATCACTTTAAAGTTTCAATGTTTTAAGTGCGAGTATGAGTTTACAGATATTTTCCAAATAAGTTTTAATTACATGATTCTCGTTAAACGAAACGTTTATGTTTCGAACTTTGGTCGATTTTCAAAGCTCTTAAACGATGTTTTATCGCAGATTTGGACTCCAAATCAGGAGTACTACCTGAGCGTGATCTGTAAAAGCACTACATCTTTGGTGAGTGCTTCCAAATATCTGATTGAACTTGACATTTGTGTTTAATACTTGACCAATGTAATTACATGATATAGAAGTGAATTAATAGGGCAAGAGTGTACTTTATCGCACTTGCCCTAATGTGATTTGTTCTTGTTCATCGATTGCAATTAACTTGCTATACATGCATATGAATTGTATCTTGCCTGGAATTCCAGAAACCCTGTGGCTAGTTAGTCGAGTCGAGCCGGCAAGGGCCTGGTCGATTAGATAACAAACCCTGGGTAGTTAGTGATATCGAGTGGAGTGTTATCTCCTCGACTAATCGGTATACTCGAGTATTACCACCAGTGTTTATTGTGGAGTTCGGGCCCGGTAGGGGGTTTGATCGGTGGACGGAGATTGGAGTTAAGTGGTGTTCTACTGGACTAGTTTCTCACTTGAAAGTTGACGGAGTATCAACTACCAATCGATCAAGCTATGGTGGAGCTAATATAGGAGCAACTGTATCCTTACATGTGAAATGCGGAATATTTATTCTTTGACTATATGAAGTGTTATTACTTCATTCTTGACTTGTTTTGCCCGCTATTTCACTATCATGCTACTTTTACTTTATTTGATGGACAATTGATATTTGGAACATCATTGAGCTTTAGCTCACTCCATTAGTTTTGTTTTCCTTACAGGGGTACGAGCAAGGCGTGAGACGTGTACAAACTAGCGTAGTCTAGCTGTTTTGAATTTTGACTTATACTCGCGCTATCACTCGATTAGGATGATTTGTACTTGTACTTATGTGAGAATTGAGGGCCTTTGTCTTATTCGGAAAATTGGTATTGTTTGTATCTCTTGTGGTTTAGTTTGAAGTACAATTAGATTTACGGATCTTTGGATGTAATATTTGAGATTTATATTGTACTTCAATTGAGAACTGAAGCGAACGACTGAGTCCCGGCGAGAGCAGGGCAGGCGGTCCGCCCAGCCCTTTGGTTCGCCTTAGGGGGAGGTGGGATCGTCACAGGTGGTATCAGAGCTCTTAATGAGCTCAAGCCGGGAGAGGATTCTCAGATTGTGGGGAATGACCTATTAAGTTTTGAACTAATTACTATTGCTAATTTCTAAGGGAATTAGATATGTATGTTGGGTAGGAATCTCAAATATAGGTGATTTACTCTTGGGACTGGCTAGCCTGAGTTGTGAAATATCCTATTGTCAGATTCTTGTACCCGAATACCAGATATTTCATTCAAGGGTGTATTTGCAAATTGGGAAGAATTTAGTATATTGCCTTATGATTTGACTAGGAATCATGATTAAATTTGGAAAACTAGAAACGATGGGACCAGGTCTAGCTTTTGAAGTTAAAGGGAAAGAGCCAGTAGTGAGATCTTAAAGATTAGTGCAAACTCTGCCTTTTAAGATGAATAATTTTTCTAGTTGTTCAATGGTAAATGGATTATATGTCATCTCTTACCCAAAAATGTGGGTTTAGACCCAGAATTTGAGTGAAATAGTAGTTTAAGTAAGAACTACGCAGTTGTGAATAGCTCTAAACCTTAAGGAGAGTTTTCAAAATTGAGGTGAGATAAGTTTGACGAATTTGCCATGTGATTAGTATGCAACCATTTGCAAATGATTATATGTGAGTTCTCGATGACATTGTGGCTCCTTGAATTTTATTGGAGGATTATTTGGGGCTAATGTCCAATAGAAAAGCCAATGTATGAAATGTATGAGATCATTTAGAATACTTAAGAGCCATTGATGCACTTAGATAATGATTATACTATTTGATTCGATATTAGACGTAGTAGATCTACAATTTACTAAGGAATTTTGATTAGTGTTACTAATAGGGTAATTGGATTAGTAAGTGCACTTTGAAAAGATTGTCACCTTGGCTATGTTAGGATGATTATACACAGTAGTCAGTATAAAATAAACTCCTATCAATAGATAAGATTAAAACAAGGTTTAGGTTAATGGTGTTTTAACTATTATGGCAAGACTTAGATGGATGAAATAAGAAAATGAATTATTTTGCAGTGGAATTCAGAGAAATGTAATATGTGGTAGATTGTGATTATTAGGGCAATAATGTTATGTTGAATCGTTGCAGTTATGGGCCTAAGGAAAAACTTATCGTAACATGTTTATAAGTAGGTGATATAACAAGTATTGATAACAAGTAGCAGGAAAGAGTGAGAACATGTATAAACTTTAAAAGTTAGTAAATTTGATTTATTTATTATCTCATAAGTTTGGAAGTTAGGACAGACTAATGTGGAAGCCGTGACTTGATAGTTCTATTGAATGGAATGATATTACTGGGATATTTGAACCCGACAGCTAGTATGAGATAGGCTATGATCGATCTGAAAAAAAAAAGATCTTTTGTAAATAAAGGTAGGAATTTCAAGGATCTACCAGCTCTATTATGGACTGACCCAATAAACCAATAGGTCGGGATGATTGAGTCAGAACTTTGCCATGTTTGGATACTGAATGTACTTATACTACAGACTTGTTTGACTTCCTATTAAAGTGTACTTGAGCTTGATATATGTTTTAATTGACTTTGTTATGTGGTATAATTTAATTGATCATGAATTGCTTTATAGTAATGATATGTATGGAGTGAATGTGTTTCTATTTGTTTCTGGGTTATGGTTAACTGCAATTGTATGCATGCATAATTGATTATCACATATTTGTAAATCGACTAGTTGTGAGAGATATAGAGTTTAGGGAGCGATAACGTCAGGTTTATAAGGTTATCATAGGTATAGATTTTTTTTTTAATTTGGTATAATGCCCAGTTGAATTGTATAACTAAAGAAATTGAATTTTATATACTTGGGGAAGTATACAATACTTAAATTGGAAAGGGGAAAACGCTAAGACACAAATTCCTTGGGTTAAGATCAGGTGGAAACATGATGATTGGAGGAAGTGATGTGGAAACTGTAAGAAATACAGAAGGAATATCCGAAACTTTTCATAATTAAAGGTTTGAATTTCGAGGACGAAATTTTTATATGAGGGGGAGAATGTGAGAACCCGAGAAAATTATATGTATGCCTTGAATTTATTTCATTTTATTTACTTTGATATTTGAAACTATCCTAGGATGGCATGAGAAATTCTTATAGGTGTATGCAAATTGGAACAAACTAAAGTTTGAGGCAATATTTGAAGATGATAAAATTTCAACTCCTTAGCAAGTAAATAAATTAATTTAAAAGACCATTTTAACCTCAACACTTGAGCAATTAACTATGCAACCGAATTGACCATTCTCGGCTAAGCATAAGACTGAACAAAGGATTAAAATTTGGTGGATTCCATTTGGTATCAATTTGCTAAGAGCAAAAGAGGAACAACCGAGAGCTAAGCTATCTTTTCTCCAACCCCAAAACTGAGAGTAGAAGTGGGAGTGAGGGAAAGAAATTTTGCTAGCTTCAACACTTGCTAACCACAACCGAGAGAGAGTAAAGCAAGGAGAACTGGAGCGAGAATCTAGTGCAAGAAATTTGAGGAACCGAAGCAGAGAATTAGGGCAGTCTGCAATTATCGAATTCTAGGGGAAAAGAGGTAAGATTCTGCAATAACTTCCTGCCTATTTAGTATAATTGAATATATACAAGCTGCTTGTTGAACTTAGCTAGGAAAATGAGCTCTTGGCTGAAGGAAATTCTGTGTAGCACCAGAAAAGCTGTAGGAAAGGAAAATTGCAGAAACCGAGAGTGAAAATTTAAATCTGCAACTTGTTATCAATATTTCTTTGGAGAATAATGTTAAGAAATGCATGCAATATATTTATCTTAAGTTTATAAGAGGTTTAGCTGGGAAAACTTGTGAAAAGTTGGAAGTTTGAGCTAGAAATTGCTAAAGGAAAGTTACTGGAAATTTTCCAGCTTTAGCCGAGAGAGGGAATAGAGTTTTATCTAACTTTTCTTTTCGAATCCCTGGTTATAAATTCTATACTGCTGCTTAAGTTATCTTGTAACATAACAACAACCCCTATATGTTAAGTTGGGAGTGAGAGAATGCATAAACTTGAGAAAGGCAGTTTCATACTTACACTGTTAACATTTGCTAAAGGTTATATGTTGCTGATGACAGGATTATTTGAGGCTAATTGGTGGAATTGCTGCTGGAATTGTATGCAAGTTTGTTTTAGATTAGATTGGACAGAAAATATACTAAGTGTTTAGTGTTTTAAGCAAGTGAAAGGTAGAACTTTGTTGAAAATTCTGAGATAATGTAGCTGGAAACATGTGTGCTGGCCGAGGGAGTTAGGAGGTAGAGTTCTTGTGTTATTTTGAAATTTCCAAGATAATTGGTTATAAATTTTGTATAAAACATCTTATAACATCTTGTCCTAGTTTTCATGTGCATCTTATTGATTGTTTTTAACACTTAAAAAGCTGGTGTAGGGGAACAAAACCCAAACTACAAACAACTTAGAATCTGGTTTAACTTAAATGGAACAAATGAAGAGTTCATTTGCCTTAATCTTTTTTTTTGTCCAAACAATATATCTTTTTTTTATTCAACCAACATCAACTTACAAACAGAGACTAAGACTAGTCAAGAGGATAGAATCCGTACAGACGGATGGAAGGAAAACCTAACTTATCCATCCTGACTTCCCCTTTAGCCAGCTGCGGAAGGTTTTGAGCCTGATCATAAACCATAACAGGAACCTGCGGGTGTAAAAGCCCTTCATTAGCTAGGATGTCAGCCACCTTGTTCGCTTCTCTAAAGCAATGAGAAAACAACCCTGGATCGTCGACGATCTGCCAAATGTGGGCTACTTCTCTACGAATATGCCAAGGGCACTGGAACCGCCGTTGCAGGATGCCCACTAAAACCAACGAATCAGACTGTACTCGAACCTGTGTATACCCTTTGTGGACACAGAGACGAAGGCCCGTTAACAGCGCCAAGGCCTTAGCGCGCAGACTAGTATTGACCCCCAAGAAGTCCGAGTACCCCACCAACACTTGACCGGCTGAGTCCCGTAGGACTCCACCCCCACCACTAGGACCGGGATTGCCCTTGGAGCACCCGTCAGTATTAAGCAACATGAACCCACCACTCGGTGCATGCCACCGGACTAATCTGCAGCGCTGTATGGGCCTGTGGGCAGAAATTTGATCAAGAAACTGGTTGAAAGTCAATGCCACCGTCACCTTGCCGAACTTACCCGCGACCACCTCGGAGACATCCCGAAGAATGGCACGACAGACTTCCCCGCACGACAGGTGTACTCCTTCCCAGACTGCCTTATTCCTCGCCTTCCAGACATGCCAACAGATAAAACTCGGATGAATATCAACCACTAATCGCTTATGCACATCAGATTGGGAAGACAGCCACCAAGCAACCAATGTATCGCGCAATGGGACTTGAGATAGAAATAGTCCACAAGTGGCTCCAAAGAAATCCCAGACCGCCTTTGCCAACTGTCCTTGTGCAAAAATATGCTCTATAGACTCCCCTTCGGACAGTGAGCAACAAAAACATTTGGACGGACCTTGGATGCCAAACTTCCCCAGTATGTCATCTAACGGTAGCCTCCCCCTCAGAAGCCGTAACATAAAGAATGATACCTTCAGTGGGATGTGAGGATGCCAAATGTGCGAAAATAGCTAGGAAGCATTCCGAGCTTGCCTCACCTCCTGGAAGGCGGATGACAAGGAAAACTGCCCAGAAGGCGTTGGCATACAAACAACCTCGTCTGGCCGCTCTCCCTCTGGGGTTGGGTGCTGCAAGATTAGTGCCATGATGTCACTTGGGAAATATTGGGCTAGTACCAGTGAATCCCACCTCCCGTCTCTGATAAAGTCCTTGAATGTCAATGCCCCATTGACCGGAGTTCTAAGAAACAGAGCTCCAGAGCCCAACCAGTTGTCGTGCCAGAAGTCACAGGTTCCCGCATTAACCAGCCACCGCATGGCTAACTCCACTTGTCGGCTCGCATTGACCATTCGTTTCCAGGTAGAAGACAACCCTGCTTATACTCCACCTGACAGGGATGGCAGTATCGACAGTATTTTGCTTGTAAGAAAACGGCCCAGAGAGAAGAACCTGTGCGAAACTTCCACCACAGCTTATGAGAGAAGGCCGTATACACGTCCCTGAGCAATCTGAACCCCACGCCCCCCTCCTCCTTCGGAAAGCATAAGTGATCCCATCGGATCCAATGATACCGGTTTCCCCTATCTGTCGAACCCCACAAGAAATTCGAGCAAACCCTTTCGATGACAGTGAACACTGAAGCCGGGATCACCGAAGCCGAAAGTAGATGTAAAGGAATAGATGATAGCACATGTTTTATGAGCACGATCTTGCCTCCCTGAGATAAAAACTTGGACTTCCATGAAAGAATTCGCCCAAGAATCGTCTGGCTCACGTCTCCATAATGAGCGGCCTTACTCTTTCCAAAAAACAGTGGGAACCCCAGGTAGCGGATTGGTGTGTGCTGTCTAGGAAAGCCAGTGATACGCTCAATTACCCCTCTACGGGCACCCGAGACAGAAGGATGGACCACATACCCACTTTTGTGCCTATTTATAAGCTGGCCCGATGATTGTTGATATAAGTCCAGCACCCGAACGATCTTTTGCAAGGCTCGAGCCGAACCATTAGCAAAAATCAACACGTCATCCGCAACGGGCAGATGCGTGACGGCCAGACACCCCCGTGGAACCGTGAATCCCTGAAAGCCTGCGTGAAGCACTAGGGCGTTTAAGAACCTAGAAAGCACCTCCGTTCCAACTACAAAAAGAGTAGGTGACAACGGATCCCCCTGACGCAGCCCCCTCTTCGACCTGAAGTACCCATAGGGAGCTCCATTAATGATAACTGAGAACCATACATTGGAAATCAGTCGCCAAACCATGTCAATAACTCTTTCTCCAAACCCGAAACACCGCAGAACCTTCACCAAGAATAACCACGACACCCTGTCATACGCCTTGGCCATATCCAACTTCAATGCGACATTCCCACCCCTTGAAGACCTGCGCATTCCTGAAAATAACTCTTGAACGAGGAGGTAATTCTCCGAGATGTTTTTGCCCTTCACAAAACCAGTCTGCTGAGGCGAAACCAATCTCGGCAAGAGAGGGGCCAATCTAACTGCCAGTAACTTGGACAACACTTTATTGAAGAAATTGCACAGACTAATCGGTCTGAACTGCGAGAAATCCTGAGGGTTCGGGCCTTTCGGGAGCAAGATAATGGAAGTAGAGGTGACAAAGCGAGGTAACTCCGCCCCGCAGAAGAAGCTCAACACCGCGTTATAAACATCTTGCCCAATCACCTCCCAAGCAAAAGTGAAAAACCTCCCGGTGAATCCGTCCGGACCAGCAGCACTCTCACCGTCCATGTCAAAAACGATCCTCCGCACCTCCTTGAAAGACGGATCAGACTCCAAGTAAGCATTCTCCTCAGCCGTGACAATGGATGGGATCACATGCAACAGATCGATTGCATTGCCAGCCGGCTCAGAAAATAGCTCTGAAAAATAACGGACAACTTCATTGGATATCTCGTCGTCCGTTTCGACCCAAGCACCATGCACGTTCCTAATCCTATGAATGACCCCTTGTACCCGCCTCTGCCTCAAGACAGCATGGAAGAATTTGGAGTTGCCATCCCCGTGACGTAACCATTTCACCCTTGCCTTCTGCCTCCAAAACTGCTCTTCGACCGACAAAGCATGATTCATCTGCGCCTGTGCGAGATTAAGCTCCACTTGAGCCTCATCTGATCCTTCAGTCTCCAATCTTGCCTCTGCCCTACACACCGCCACCTCAGCCTCACGTGACGCATCAAATATGTTCCCAAACGTGTGCTTATTCCACTCCTGGATGGAACGTCTAGTATGTATCAGTTTGGAAGACAGAACCCGCATGGGTGATCCCAGTTGCTCCGTCTGCCAAGCTGTGCGAATAACCTCCATAAGAGACGGTTTAGATGTCTAAACATTAAGGAACCGGAAAGCACGTGGCTTGTCATCCGTACGTGAGGCAAAGGAAATTTTTAGCGGTGCATGGTCGGATGGATGCCATGCTAAGTGAGATACCGAAATGCGCGCCGGTAAGTCCGAGCACTCCGCATTGACTAGAAGCCTATCCAACCTCTTCCAGATTCTAGCCCTTCCGTGATGATTGTTGCACCAAGTGAAACTAGAACCTGAGAAGCCCACATCAAACACCTCAGCAGCCTCCATAAAAGACATGAGTTCCAATCCCTCCGAGACGCCAAAAGGACGGCCCCCCTTCTTTTCATGAGGAGAGATGGCCACATTGAAGTCCCCGCAGATACACCATGGTTGAGACGCCGGTTTCTCAAGCAATAAAGCATGCCACAGCCCTTGCCGCTCCTCCACTGTGCACTTGGCATGCACAAACGAGAAGCGCAAGGCTTGGGGCATCCACGGGTGATGCACCAAGAGCGAAATATGCTGAGAAGAATTTCCAGCAATCGAACAAACAAACGGTAAATTATAAAACACCCAAATGTCTTCTGACAAGTTCACCACCACGGCATCAAACGATAACCGAACACGGATGGACTCAATGCTCACCACATCCAGTTTTGGTTCACAAATAGCTACCAATTGAACACTATACAACCGAATTAACTTTTTAAGCCTTCTCAAATTAGGAGCCTTAAAAACTCCTCTAATATTCCAAAAAAGTGCATTAATCATGGGGAAGAACCTGGAAAGAATTTTTGGATGATGTTGACGCCGACCGTAACTGCCTATCCGACGGACGAACCGCCCGAGTACCCTTACCCTTCACTTGCTTGTAGCCTTGCTCCAAGGCCAAACACTGATCAACGTTAAGGTGCAGTAGAGAGGCTGCATCCCATTCACCATGACTCCTCGGCCGCGGAGACAGGTTACCCGTCTCCACTGACCTCGCTATCACCCTCTCACAACTCTCCTCCTCCACCCCATCCTCACCTCCACCCACATGTCCAGCCCAACTGCCCATCCCTTGGCATGATAGCTGAACCCCTGCATTCCCCCTCCCTATCTCCGACATAACCACGGTCGGGTCGCATTCCACTTGCGTCGCCTCCATGCGCTGCCCAACTGCCATCTCAACAACTGCAGAATGAACACCAACGAGGACACTTGCTGGGACTGCAAGTGTTGCTGCTGGGTTGTGAGTTGCTGAAGAACCAGGGGACACCACAACATCTTTCTGCAGTCAACTCCTTTCTCGTCCATAGCAGGCTGCTCACGGAGCTTCTCATCTTCCACCAATGTCACCTCCATGCGCTGCCCCACTGCCATCTCCACAACTGTTGGGCGACCTCTACCAGCACCAATAGGGACGCTTGCTGGAACCGCTAATGCCGCTGCCGGAATGTAAGTGACTGACGTCCCAGGTATCACCGCCACGTCTTCCCGCAGTTGAGTGCCTTCCTCACCCGTAGCAGACCCTTCGCAAGTTTGGTCACGGTGCCCCCCATCTGCCACCAGTGCCACCTCCAAGCGCTGCCCCACTCTCTTCTCCTCAACACCCTCTCCACCAGTACCAACCGGGACCCATGCCGCTGCCGTATCGTTTCTCTCCTCGCCCACAGAAGACCCAAGAAGAGGCTGCTCACGGAACTTCTCCTGTTGACCATTGGAACCCTTACGCAAATTCCCAATCTCACTGAAGCCAGCTTTCTTACATTCCCCTGCCGAATGACCCAACCTCCAGTAATTGTTACAATATTTTGGCAGGTTTTCAATTACTATCTTCTGCCAAAACCCCATCTCTCCCTCCACAGCAACCCACACCCTTGAGCAAATGGGTTTGAGTAAGTCTACCTCCACGCACACCCTAGCCACACTAGGTCTTGTCCCTGCTGCCGTTGCTGAGTCCAGAAAGAGCGGCTTCCCCACTGGAGCAAGAATGGAAAATAGAGAATGCTTATCATGGTAATGGATGGGGAGCGCCGGTAATGTAGTCCAAACAGGAACCAGAGACGACTCCTTCTGCACGTGAAACTCCCTCGTCCAACGAAAAACTCGCATGGGATACTTGCCCAATTGCCAGAGTCCTCACGTCCAGATGCGGTTGAAATCTGCTTCGGCTGCGCACTTAAGGAGAACATGGCGGTAGTCCAAGAGGCCAACCGACACCTGATCCCTCAAGTCCAGGGATGAGAAGAATTTCCTAACCTCTTCTAAGCTTGGCCGCCCGTGGGAGAACTTGCCCACCAATGCCCAGCGGAACGGCGCTGCAAGCTTGCCGGCCTCCTCCTTTGAAAAGACCACAGCCGCCTCCCCTTTGTATGTGGACATCGGCTTCACCTGGATTGGAGAGGCAACAGGCTGTGAGAAGAGTTGGGCGAAGGACTTAGCCGTACAAGGGGACTGTCCATCAGCCCAAGGCTGAGGCGCCACCATGCGTGGTGACCGCCGGCTGTCCAAGGAGACAGCAAACCCTACGCTATTTTTAGAAAGCCTTCCAGAGAAAAACCCTAAGTTTCGTACGTCGGAATCTAGATCTTAATTCTAATATATCAAAGATATCATTTGCCTTAATCTTTGAATATTGGATAGAAAATGATTTAATCTTAGTCTAAACATCTCACAAGACTTTAAACTTGGAATATATGTATATTTCTTTGGCTTTTGTTAAAATTTGATGCTTAAATTATGTTAGAATTGCTGGTATGAATGTCATACTTAAGTGTCTGGGTGGTTTGAATAAAAGTCTTGTGGTTTTAAAAGAGGAAAAAAAGAGTTTTTCACAAGTGAAAAATGAGTTTCCAGATTTTCGGATTTCACTGACCAGTCTCAGTAAAATGCTTATATCTTGGTGTAGAAAAATCCGATTGAGGTACCGTCAGCGGCATTTGAAACTAGACTCATGGACCTTTGTTCTGTACAAATTTCATATTTTTCCTCCATGTGTACTACTGTTCGTGAGTCCTCAAAGTAGGCTGTCCTGTTTCTTCAGGAAAATGAATTTTTGACTTGGATCAAATATTTGGCCTATTTGTGATTTGAATCTCTAAAAAGTGTCTTCTGGGATGTGGCAGTACTAAAAATCTATTTTACAACGGTATAACTTTCATAATTTTTCGACTTGTGGAACTCGAGTTGTGAATTTTTAAAGTTTACTGTTACTGTTCATCTCAGTAGATTCCTGAAGCATAGAAACGGGCTTCTTGACTTTAAAACCTCAGACGGCCTACTTCCAATCTCTTACCTTGATTTTTTCACTTCCTTGACTTCAAATGTATCCCTATTGAACTTCTCTCGCTAATGTATCTCTCCTTTCCTCAAACTTTTACGCTCTTAACAAGTTACCTTAATTAAAGCGGTCAAGACTTGTACTTAGCTTTTAGCCACCATTTCCGAATTTCCAAGTGAAGCTTACATGCTAAAATTGCCTTGTGTGTGGATGACACTGAGCCTAGTTGAAAGGCTATTGTGTTAAGATTGCTTATGTGTGACTTTGGGACTGAGTTGAGGTTTCTCTTGAAAGCATCTTTGGCAAGGTTAAGGCTGTTTTTCATTTTCACTCGCTTAATCTTGTTTAAGTTTGTACAGCAACTCATATTCTTGGCTAATGATAGTTATTTACGTAGTTTTGATGGTTATGGTAGATTTTTGAGTTAGGGTTTGAGTCGTTCAGTTGTATTTCTTGTTGTTTAGATAGCATATGATGTCTATAAGCTTGGATAGGGAGTTGGGATAGTAGTTTAAGACATGAATGAGAATATAAACCTTGAATTCATCAAATTTTCCAGCTTTAAAAATTGAACTGCCCTGCTTCTAACTAGCTTCATTCGTCCATGTTAGAGGCCGAATTAGGTTTAGGTCAAAACATGAAAGTTGTAACAAACGGTATAATGTGTACCCCAATCCGATAAACATAGCCCTAGTTGTGACCAAAATGCTATAAGATGTCAAATCTGTTGTTAACTTTTTGTTCTCAAAACCGATTTCTGATTGTTTTATTAGATTTGTGTTGTAACTAGTTGATTTTGGAGCCTAATTGAAGGGCTATGTTGATAACATTGCTTGTGTGTGTTTTGGGGCTGAATTGAGAAAAATAATGAAGCCATAAATGGCTGGAAAATAGGTAAACACAAAGGGCATGCTGCCCAAATTTTCACTCGAGAGTTAGGTATAGGTACTCGCGACTTGAGTAAGGATTCGGGAACGAATCTCACTTGAACCATCTAGGGTATTCAAGTCTTCTTTCATAGAGATATATAAGTTAGAATTCGGCCGAAACTTGTACCCTTGGAAAAATGAAAGTAACGACTAATAGAAATATATTTTCTCGTCACTTCGACTCAAACGGAGATTTCAAGGTTAATCACTTTAAAGTTTCAATGTTTTAAGTGCGAGTATGAGTTTACAGATATTTTCCAAATAAGTTTTAATTACATGATTCTCGTTAAATGAAACATTTAAGTTTCGAACTTTGGTCGATTTTCAAAGCTCTTAAACGATGTTTTATCGCAGATTTGGACTCCAAATCAGGAGTACTACCTGAGCGTGATCTGTAAAAGCACTACATCTTTGGTGAGTGCTTCCAAATATCTGATTGAACTTGACATTTGTGTTTAATACTTGACCAATGTAATTACATGATATAGAAGTGAATTAATAGGGCAAGAGTGTACTTTATCGCACTTGCCCTAATGTGATTTGTTCTTGTTCATCGATTGCAATTAACTTGCTATACATGCATATGAATTGTATCTTGCCTGGAATTCCAGAAACCCTGTGGCTAGTTAGTCGAGTCGAGCCGGCAAGGGCCTGGTCGATTAGATAACGAACCCTACGTAGTTAGTGATATCAAGTGGAGGGTTATCTCCTTGACTAGTCGGTATACTCGAGTATTACCACCAGTGTTTATTGTGGAGTTCGGGCCCGGTAGGGGGTTTGATCGGTGGACGGAGATTGGAGTTAAGTGGTGTTCTACTGGACTAGTTTCTCACTTGAAAGTTGACGGAGTGTCAACTACCAATCGATCAGGCTATGGTGGAGCTAATATAGGAGCAACAGTATCCTTACATGTGAAATGCGGAATATTTATTCTTTGACTATATGAAGTGTTATTACTTCATTCTTGACTTGTTTTGCCCGCTATTTCACTATCATGCTACTTTTACTTTATTTGATGGACAATTTGATATTTGGAACATCATTGAGCTTTAGCTCACTCCATTAGTTTTGTTTTCCTTACAGGGGTACGAGCAAGGCGTGAGACGTGTACAAACTAGCGTAGTCTAGCTGTTTTGAATTTTGACTTATACTCGCGCTATCACTCGATTAGGATGATTTGTACTTGTACTTATGTGAGAATTGAGGGCCTTTGTCTTATTCGGAAAATTGGTATTGTTTGTATCTCTTGTGGTTTAGTTTGAAGTACAATTAGATTTACGGATCTTTGGATGTAATATTTGAGATTTATATTGTACTTCAATTGAGAACTGAAGCGAACGACTGAGTCCCGGCGAGAGTTGGGCAGGCGGTCCGCCGAGCCCTTTGGTTCACCTTAGGGAGAGGTGGGATCGTCACAGAATGGAACCGGCAAAAATGGAAGTGCTTGGATTTGAAGTTTGCCCAATGAAGTTCCGTGACTGCATAGTTAATTTGAGATGGAGGAAGGGCTAATTTGGTCTTTTGGCATCTTGTCTGAATTTCCACTTAAGTCCTCATTCGTAATCTAATTTCAAAATTTTTACCCCAAATGCAATTTGACAGCCTACTAGTATACTAATCTCGTAAAAATTCAATTATCGAGATTTTAACGTCCTAAGTGTAATTATAAAGGGTTTTGACCTAAAATCGATTTCGTCTTAATTCTAGGGTTCCCGTTGACACTTAACATTATTAACACTTAAAATTGGCTATCGAAATTCAAAGAATTAATATTAAGGCAATAAAATAATCTACATCAAGAAATATTAATTCAACATGGCAAGAATCAAATAATTTAATATTTTGCACAATTAAATTATTTGTAACATAAAAATTATTTTTACGTACTTATTTAAGAAAAAATAAAAATAAAAATAAAATTTATTAAAAGTCTAAAATGCAAATGCAATATATGTATATATATATTTATTTTATTTTTTTTTTTGAGATTCTCACACACGTCACTTCACCCTTTTTCCATTCATCCTAGAAGATCCTCTATTCAACCCACCTCATCCAATCATGAAGTCATCTTCCTACTTGAGAAACTCAAACAACATGTCCTTCTTCTTGAAGATGGTCTAATGATGACCATGACATCTGAACAACAAGCCATCTTTCTAGACAAAAGAAATCTGCTTGCCCCTTCTATCCCGCAAGAAGATGAACATGTGCACCAAAAGGAGTCACGCACTGAGTCAACTCCTATTCCACAAGAGAAAGAACCACAAACTGAGTCTACTCCTACAACTGCTGAAGTCCATGCCTCAAGTTCGCAGCCTACGCCTCATGATCCCTCAACATCAGACAAAGGCAAAACTCTAGTTAATGAAGACAGTGAGGCGGATGATGAAGAAACTGAAGATGAATTGGATCCTACTCAGTTTTTTCTTGCAAGAAGAAGACCTGAATCATCCAAAATCACCATTTAGGCAATCTAGGAGCATTTGCAATTCATATTAGGATGCATCTTTTGTATTTTCTCTTTTGATGTTTTGAGCACTCTGTACTAATAGATCTTGCTTAACATTGATGGTTTCTAGTTGAATTGCTAATATATTTTGTTGATATTTTTTGTTTGGTATTTCTTTTGGTATCAATTCTCTGTTTTTGGCTAATGATTGCAGAATGTTGGTATGTTAGTGAATTCTGGTATCATTTCTCTATTTTTGTTTGGTATATTGGATTCTCTGTTATGAAATCTACATTATGGATTATTATTACTGAATTTTACTCTCATCTTATGATGACAAAAAATGGGAGAAATGGATGCTATATGTAAGGGAGAGTTATTCTGAGATTATAAGTTTAGCACTTAAAAATTTTGATGCAATGAGTGAGGGGGAGTTTATGCTCAATCTGTGACAGCCCTACCTCACCCTAAGGCGAACCAAAGGGTTCGGCGGACCGCCTGCCCGACTCTCGCCGGGACTATGAATTCGGAACAGACGAAAACCCTACCGAACGCTCCAAAGAACTTCAAGAAATAAACATTTAGAACCCAAATGAGCCAATCTAGAAGATGCAATAACTCTTTGGTACAACGTTCCCACGAAAGCAAAGCAAAATGGAAGGGCCGCTACCACGTCACAAGCCAACCAAGTATAAGTAAACTTTGTTTGCCATGAAAGAAAGTACATACCCGAATACACATGTCACGTAAACATGAGGGAACACTTTAAAATATGCATATTAGTAAGTTTACAAATCCAAAAGGAAACATTGTATTAAGATACATTTAGGGTCTCCAAATTGTCCAGGAGCTATACCCAAAAGAACAAAAGAATTTCTAACTAACTCAACTCATTCTTCAAAACATTGAAGTTCTAAAAGATGGTTCCCTGTAAGGAAAACAAGGATAACGGAACGGGGTGAGCTAAAAGCTCAATGAGGTACCAACAGTAGAATCAGTAGAATTCATGAGAAAGCACTTTGGAGGCACATATTCACATCAAATACGATAAATGAATGGACATCACAATGTAAAGGATACAGGTGGCTCTCAGGAGCCAAATCCCCATTGCCATACTTGATCTAGCCTCGTTGACTCTCCGTCAATGTTCAAATACAAGAACCAGTCCCGTAGAACACCACTTTAACGCCAAAACCCCGTTCACCAAACATACTCCTTACATGGCCCGAACGCCAAACAGGAACAGGAATGGTAATACTCGAGTACACCAGAAATCCAGAGTCTCCAATACCCATAGATTCCCCAGGAACAGGCACCCATGGATTGTCAATTTCCTCAACCAAGCCCTTGCTGGCTCGATTCAATTAACTCCCCATGAGGTTGAGCTCAAGTTTAACAAGAAGGTCGTTGGATACACTTCCAAACGACATCATAACAAGTGCAAGTAACAAGTTCAAGTACATAACAAGTACAAGTAATAGATTCCAGTTTGTTCAGTACAGACAAGAGAACGAGTGTGATAAAGTATACCCTCGTCTCAGACAAGATAAACAGTCAGGAAAGACATTCAAATAGCAATTTGCAAGTACAGAAACCCAGTTTAGCAATAATTCAGGGGAGTGGTGCACTCACCAGTTCAAGTACAGATACTTCAAAAGTTTTCACGCCAAAGTGGCTTTAATCGTCAAGAAACCCTAAAAGAACCAAAGTAAAACAATTGAAGGTTCCACATCCAAAATCGAGTAAACAGAATGCACAAGTGAGGCTCGACTACTAGTAGTTGTATGCCTCCCCAAATAATTACTAATGCAAGGGTACAAAACATAATTTTTGGAAACGAAAAGATAACATGAAGACCTAGGGCTCAAACAACCCAAAAGCCCTTCAGTTCTACCAAAAGGCAACTCAAACTTAAAGGAACCAAACGGCCTAGAAAATTGGACAGCATTCGTCCTAAATTTGCTTACTTTTCTAGCCATCAAGGCTTCCTTTTCTCCTCAATCAATCCCAAAGTCACACACAAAATAATTTCATTTCAATAGCCGTTCAATAGGCTCCAAGTAGTACAAGTACAAATTCAAGCTAGGAAAAGTCCGGAAAGGAAAACAAGTTTGACATTATTTTCCGTAACGGACACAACTGAGGCTACGCTTATCGGATTGGAATACAATTTATACCGTTTCGAAGCTAAGACAAAGGCCTACAACTTTGATTAAGACCATTCAGTCCAGTTTGTAGTGTAGCTTGCTCAAATGTGCAATATACAAAACCAGAATCTCACAAACAGGTTGGCTAACTGCACTATGGTTAGACATCAATAACTCAGGCTACCATGCTCAGATCGAGTTGAAATTTTGGAAAAAGCTATTTAACACTATTTGCTACAACTTTCATGTTTTAACCTAAGCCTGATTCAGCCTCTAACATGCCCAAATAAATCCAGTCAGAACAGGGCAAATGTAAACCCTAAACCTGGAATTTGCTCACCAAACCAGAAATTTTCTACAACCCAGCATATCCAACATATGCCAACTCCATTTTACACCATAATAGGCTATCATACCATGAGTAAACCATAAAATACTATATAAAACAGAAAAATCCTCAATTAATAGAAAAATTAGACAACTCAACCATAACTTATGAAATAACCCACAAAACGACATGCTTCACCACTAAAACCCTTAATTGATCATTATTATCATGAAATGGAAGATATCTAGACAACTACCTTTGAAACTCCAAGAAACAAGATGGCTAGAGCTTGTTCTTCACAAATGGCTCCACTAAAGGCCTTAAACTAGCTTATCAACTCACTTTTGTGGAGGAATTTGGAATTTAAACGGTAGGTTTGCAAGATTCAAGCAAGAAAGGTAGGAAAATTGAAGAAGCTTTCTCTCTTCTTTTCTCTCTAGTTGCTCAGCCAAGAAGCTTAGAAATAAAGATGGTTTTTGGTCCAAATTGTTTTAGTAAAGGTGAAGAAAGACTAGTCAAATGTCCACCACCCAATGAAAATGCAACATGTGGCTCTCTCAAGCTTATCTCATTTCTTTTGTCTTCCAAGACCTAATTAACTAGTTAACCTCTAATTGTCTCCTAGCACCTTGTAAAATAATATCACTTAATACAAAACCCCAACAAGTTGTCAAAAATATATCACATTTACCGCACTAGCGGGTCCCACGTCCATAATACACTTCAAAATTGACCCGAACTAACTTATACTAGAAAAATGTTTTAAGAAAACTATATTCACTTATAAAATGTCTAGAAAATTAAGGTAGTAAAATAAAATAAGGAAAATGCATGAAAAGGAACAGAAATAAAGGGTATAAATTAAGGAAAATTTTACGGGTCCTCACACAATCTTTTTTCTTTCTTCCATCCATTGTTTTATCATCATCAAAAAGGGGGAGAATATTGATCTTGGCTCCTAACTTTTGATGTTTATAAAAGAATTGGATGATACTAGTATTTCTTCAAGAAATACTTTCGGTTATGAAGCAAATCTAATTCAAAGATCATGAGCATTTGAAAGAGATAAAGGAAATTGAAAGCTGTTGGACGCTTGTGAAGACAACATCGGACGTCCGATAAACAATGCAGCACTTCGAAGACATGAAGAACTCCATCACCGGACGTCTGAAGGAATTAAGATATTCCCTCTAACTCACTGCCTGCTTTCAGACGCAAAACATTAGGGTACCAGAAGTCCGAAAGAATTGAAGAAGATTTTTCAAATTTGCTTTTGGACGCAAGCGTCAGAGATATCGAACGTCCGAAAGAATTGAAAGAAATTCTTTAAACTCACTGCCTGCTGTCGGATGCAAATATCGGAAGTACCGGACGTCCAATACTCCCAATGGCTAGTTGACTCTTCAACTACCTTCTATCCTTTGGAAGCATTAATGGGGCACGTTTTGGTCTTATATAAATAGTGCATAGTCAACAACTTAAGTAGAACTTTTGCACATTGAGAATACAACAGATAAAGAGTAGTTTTAGTGAGAAAATAATCTACAAGGAATATTTGTACTCTTTGTTGTGTAAAATTTGTGTAATCTTTTCTTGTGTGAGAAAAATACTTCAATAGTGTAGATTTGTGAGGGTTATCCTGAATGATAGTAAAACTTTCTAGATTGACTAAGTGTAGTTTGGGGCAAGGAGGAAGTGATCCTTCCTTTGTATACAAAGATTGGTTGTATTTCATCAACTTGAAGAACCTTGTTCTATAAAGTGATATTCAAGCTCAAGAGGAGTTTGGAAGTCAAACTGATTTGCTATTCTTCCCTTATTATTTACTATCTTGTGAACCTTAATTGCTTATCTCTTCTACTCTCAAGCAATCTTGGTCTCATACTAATTGTTTCATCGAGTGGTCACCTAGAAAAGAGGATAAATTTCAAATTGAACAAAAAAGTATCTCATAACCTAATTAGTTTTTAAATAACCTAATTCATCCCCCCTCTTACGTTGTTTTTGATCCTTACAAGATGAAATTCCAACATATGTTGGACCAGTCTTTAGAACATCTCCTTGAACAGATTCATTAAATGGAAAATCCATTACCCAACATCTCATACACCAAAAAGCAGCCGTGGTAAAACTCCTATAGATAAGTTAGATGACTCTAATGATGAGGAGGAATTTAAGAGCAGGCCAAGGCATGAGAGATGTGAAAATAGTTAAGGTGTGAGGACTAGCAAATTCTTTATATTTTTCTCAAAAATGCCCTTTTATTTGGAAATTATTCCTTTATTATAGCCCTACTACCCAATCATTCCACAATAAGTGCAAATGAACCTAGAAAGTAGGGTTTCACTTTTCGTTTTCAAGTTGGAGCAAGTTAGGGTTTTCACGTATATTCATAGTGTAATTATCCAGTACGAAGCAAGGATCAAATTTGGTGTTTAAGAGTGACTTTTGGGTAAGAAATAATATGTGAATAGGAGCAATGACAAAAAGTTAGTGAATATGAAGTAAAAACCCTAGTACGTGTGATTTAAGGAAAAACGGTGCGAACCGACGTGTACCGTGCACTACCGATTGAACACACCACTTGATCACCACTTTCTTACCGTACAAGCTCATTACTATTTGAGCAAAATATCCCCTCATTCTCACCTGCTTTGGTCGAAAATGTTGACCAAATTTGCAAGGAAAAGAAACAAAAAAATGAGTGGAAATTGGTGGTGACACTTATTGGCCATTGAGGGCCTTGACCAAGACCAAATAGTCTTGCCTTCTTATCACCATGGAGCTTCATTTCTTCATCATTTTTCTGCTGCTTTGGCCGAGAGAGAGGGAGAGAAAAAACCAAGGGAGAGCTGCACCAATTCATCTTGGGTTTGAGTCATCTAAGTGAGGAAACAAGAAATTAAACAGATTAAAACCTTCCTTGAGTGTTTAGCTAGTGGTGTGTTGGTGAAATTTTGGAAGGAAAAGCTAGGGCTGGTCTTGGTAGTCACTTTAGCAAGGTAATAATGCTGATTTCCCCATTTCTTACTCTTAATCTTGTTTAATTTAGCATAGCACCTAAAATTTGTGGTGGATGATACCTATTATAATGATTTGGATGGATATAGTGTATGTTCTTGAGTTACATGAGTTAGGGTTCGATGATTTTCTGCCTATACTTGTTGTATGGACAGTATATGTTGTATCTAAGCTTATATAAGAGGTTGTGGTGGTGATTGAGGCAAGAAATGAAGAAAGTTTCCTTTGAAAACGAAAAATTTCAGATTTCTGGAAATTTGTAGTTCAGTTCTGTCCGGTTCTAGTTTGTGATGTTAGAGGCTGAATTAGGCTTATCATAAAACATTAAAGTTGTATAGAATGATATTTTATAGTTGACTACAAAATTTCAGCCCAATCGGAGCAACGTAACCTGTGAAAAGACCAAAATACCCTCACTGCCCTAGGATGCATCCAGTGATCCGTTTTAGACAGTTCATCCAGTGGACCGTGTCTATTCACTATGCTCCGTACTTATTTAGCCATTTTCCAAAACATGAAAGTTTTAGTACTCTATCTTAGCTTTTTAAAGCCTCCAAGAACGCCTTAAACGGACTTTGGTAACCTGAGATATGGCCATTTAAATGTAGTATGGTTAACTAGCCGGTTAGTTGGAAGTTGGTTCTGTGAATTGGGAATTTGACTGGGTTACACTGGAGATTTTACTAAATAATCTTCATGAAAGTTGTAGACCTTTGTCTTAACTTCGAAACGGTTTAAGTTTCACCCCAATCTGATAAGCGTAGCCTCAGATGTGTCCATAACCCGTCAAATCTGTCTTTTGTTAACCCTCATTTCCACACTTGTTGTTAGCTTGATTTTTGTCCTTGTATTGTCTTGAGCCTATTGAACGGCTATTGAAATTAGATTGTTGTGTGTGTACCTTTGGGTTTGAATGAGGAAAATAATGAAGCTATAAATGGCTGGAACTAGGAAAATACAAAGGGCATGCTGCCCAAATTTACGCTCAAGGACTAGAGAAATACACTTGCGACTTGGGTAAAGTTGATAAATGAATATCACTTGAACCATCTAGGACATTTGCTACCTTGTTTATCGAGGGTTATACGTTAGAACCTAGCCGAACTTGTACCCTTAGGAAAAGCGGCAATAATCACTATAAATCCGTTTTCCTTGCACTTTCGACTCAAAAGTTATTTCCAAGTATACATCTTACAAAATTTTTCAGTTTGAAAAGCGAGCAACCGTTTCATGACTATTCTCTAAGTGAATTTCAATTTCTTGATTCTTATTGAATGAAACATCTAAGTTTCGAACCTTAGTTGATTTTCAAAGTTTTTAAATCAAGTTTTATCGCAAATTTGGACTCCAAACCCGGAGTACCACCCAGACGCGAACACTAGAGGCACTACTTTTGGTGAGTGCTTCCAAATATCTGATTGAACTTGATATTTGTGATTCATCTTTGACCAACGTGATTACGTGATATATATGTGATTTGATAGGGCAAGGGTGTACTTTATCGCACTTGCCCTAACCAGATTTGTTATTGTTTATCGATTTCACTTGACTTGTTCTACATGCATATGAATTGTATCTCGTCTGGAATTCCAGAAACCTTGTGGCTAGTTATTCGAGTCGAGCCGGCAAGGGCCTGGTCGATTAGATAACGAATCCTGGGTAACTAGTAATGTCGAGTGGAGTGCTATCTCCTCGGCAAATCGGTATACTCGAGCATTACCACCCATGTTTCGTGTGGCGTGCGGGCCCAGAAAAGGGGGTTGATCGGTGGACGGAGACTGGCGTGAAGTGGGGTTTTCTTTCTGGACTAGTTTATTACTTGAAAGTTGACGGAGTGTCAACTACCAATCGATCAAGCTGGGATGGAGCCGAGACATGAGCCACTGTATCCTTACATGTGAATGTGATCCATATATTTCTTGACTACCTGAAGTATTATCTCTTTGATTGGACTTGTTTGCTCGATATTTCACTATTATACTATTATTACTTTGTTTGATGGCCAATTTGATATTTGGAACTTCACTGAGCTTTGGCTCACTCCGTTAGTTTTGTTTTCCTTACAGGGGTACGAGTGAGGCATGAGACGTGTAAAGACTAGCGTAGTCTAGTTGCTTTGACTTTTGACTTGTACTCGCGCTATTACTCGAATAGAATGTTTTGTATCTGGATTGTATACACTTTGAACCAGTTTGGGTACATTGAGGCTTTATATCTTGATTGTACATCAATGTAAATTATAAGCTTGAATTGCGATGTTATTTATGGTCCACGGATGTATGCACGTGATACGAGTGGATGAGTCCTGGCAAGAGCTGGGCAGGCGGTCCGCCGAACCCTTTGGTACGCTTTAGGGGAAGGTGAGGTCGTCACAGGTGGTATCAGAGCTTAGGGGTGAATTGATCCAGATAGATTGAGTGCTTGATATGATAGGCTGGGGTTTTATTCTTGAGATTAGCCTTTAGCCTTGTTTTCTACGTGTTGTGTACTTACTTTTGCAACGTTACTTGCAAACCTAGGTGATGGCGGGTACTGACGCTTTTGGGGGTGCGGAGCCGTCTCAGCCCGTACCTACTGATGTACCTTCCGACGCTCCTGCTGACGAGCCATATCTGGAGGGGCCCGTCTGTCGCGTGATTACATACCAGGAGAACCCTGGTGGGCCAGTGCAGCGGTGGTCCCCAGTGCGCAAGATCCGACGCTGCGACTGCTGGAAGACCTACTTCTACCCCGATCGGGTAGTACTCATAGTGGACGACGAGCGGAGACGATTGGGTAGCGCCAATCGTAGGTGCCAGTTGGAGATAGAGCGTCTCCAGGCTACTCTCTGAGTCCAGGGAGCTAGGATCCGAGAGCTGGAGGCCTTGATTTTGGAGGAGTAGCAGCAGACTGATGCCTTCCGCGAGTAGGCTCAGGCGACTACTGGACGCCTCATGCAAGTGGTAGAGGACATTCGAGACCGGACTGGCCATATCCTGACTGAGTGCGAGGCACTGGTAGAGGATGTGATACAAGACTTGGCCGAGGAGGGTCAAGTGCCTGTAGTCCCTGAGGTTCCTGGTGCTCCTGAGGAGGATCTTGAGGAGGAGCCGAGTGCATCCTCGGAGTCGGTTGGGTCGGCGTCTAGCCGGACGACTTGTTAAGACTAAGGATTGAGGAGATTTTTGTGGGATAGTTAGGAACATAGTAGGATGACACGTTTTCTTTTGTTTTTGACTTTGACGTGTCACGGTGGATGTAAATAGGGTTTCTTTTGTTCTATGTTCCTTGGCTTGTATAGCCTTTGACTTGTCTAGGTTGGCATGTATATGTGACTTGTTTGCTATGTATATAAAGTACTTGTTTATTGCCTCTGTCTATCCTTTTGAAACGTGCTACATGAGCCATACCTTATTTTGTTTATATGTTTATAGTTGGTTAAATCCAAAACATGGAGGGTAGAAGAAGTCAAGTTAGGGGAACTAACCGAGGACGCGGTCCTAGTCGTGGCCGCGGGGGTAGACAAGCACAAGAACCGGTGCAAGAACCGAGAGAGGAGAGAGAGGCAACGATTGAGCCACAACCTGAACCCCAGGCTGCGGGGGGAGATCAAGTGGCAACTGCCATCCAGCAAATGACCAATTCTGGCCCGTTTAGTGGAACAACAGGGTCAAGCTCCTGTAAATCAACCTAGGGACCCCGATAATGGACAAGATAGGGCCTTAGAGAGATTCCAGAAGTTCTCTCCACCTAAATTCTTGGCAGGACCAGACTCGGATGAAGCCGAGAAATGGCTGGAGGCCATGATTAATATCTTTTCCGCTTTAAACTATACAGAGGAGAGGCAAGTGCAATTCGCTGTTTTTCAGTTCGAAGGTCCAGCCAGGGCTTGGTGGAATGTAGTTAGGGTCAAATAGGAGAGAGAGGGAACTGCATGGACCTGGTTAAACTTTGTACGGGAGTTTAACGAAAAATACCTTCCGCCTATCGTCCAGGAGAAGAGAGAGGACGATTTTATTAAGCTCCGGTAGCGAACTTCTAGTGTAGCTGAGTATGAGACTCAGTTTACAAAACTATCAAAATTTGCTCCTGAATTGATAGCTACGGAGCAAAGAAGAGTACGGAGATTCATGCAAGGGCTCAATGTGGAGATACAAGAAGCCTTGGCTGCAGTCCAAATTAATACGTTTACGGAGGTTTTGGAAAAGGCCCAAAGGATAGAGACTACCAGGGCACAAGTGAGAAATTTCCACGCCAAACGGAAAGGGGTACCTAGTGGAGCCCAAGGGTCAGTGCGGAGTGATCGAAACACGCCACCTGGCAAGTCCAGTCGTGGGGCTGGAGGTGGACGATTTTCGAGTGCATCTAGGGGAGGTACTCCGAGAGGAGGTGCCCAGAGGGGAGGCCAAGGTGGTAGGGGACAAGGTAGAGGTATTCCACAGGGAGGCCAGACCTCCACTCCCCGAGTAACATGCGGATATTATGGGAAACCGAACCATACCGTGGATAAGTGCTGGAGAAAGGTTCGGAAGTGCCTAAGGTGTGGAAGTACGGAGCACCAGATAGTCAACTGCCCGTTGATCAGTGATACTCAGTCGACTGCCAGGTCAAACCCAAAGCCGACTGTGAGGCCCCAGTTAGTTCTTAAGTTTGATATTAGGTTATATTCATTATTTGTGCGGTAACATTAGGTTTTGGGACTAATTCGAAAACCCTAAGTTGGGGTTAGGATTGAAACCCTAGTTTTGTATTAATCATAAGTTCGAGTGGTGATTATGTGAGAACCCGTAATTTTTCCATTTTCTAGGTTTTATTATATTTCTAGGTTTTCTTATCTTCAATGGTTTGTTTTCTGCACTTTCTGTATCCGGAAAATTTTCTAAATAATTTTTATGAGTAAATATAGTTTTAGATGATTTTTTCTAATATCAAATAGATTTTGAGAAATGAAGAGTGTATACCGGACGTGGGACCCACTAATGCGAAAAGTTCGGAAAAATTCGGCCAGTTAGGTTAAGTTTTGGATACTGGGTTTAATTTATCGGGTGTTATGAGATATTTAGAGGTACCAAGTGCATAGGTGTGAGAAAGACAAAAACAAGTTAGGCATGAATTAATGAGAGGGACATGTGTCACCATATGATTAAATCTTGTTTTGACTTACTATTCAACCTTTTACCAATTACTAAATAAAACCAAAAATTGACCAAATATCTTCCATTTTTTCTTCAAGCTTGGCCGAATTTCTCTCTAGGAAAGGAAGAAAGAAAACCTCTTCAACTTCTTGATTCTCTCTTGCTCAAATCCAAGAATTCAACCATCTAAACTTGTTTTTGTTCCATAGAAACACTTAAGGGAGTGATAGTGAGTTGTTTTGTGGAGTTATTTGGAAAGCTAAGAGGACCAATAGCTCTCTCTCTTTTTTTTTTTAAGGTAAGTTGTGAAGAACCACCCTCCTCCTTTAATTGATGCTTAAATCATGCTTAGTGGTAGTATAAGATGCAAGTTTATGGATTAATTCTTGATTTGAGGTTGAAATGATGAAGTTTTATTATTTTTGGGGATTTTTCTGTTTTCATATAAGCATGATTGTGTGGCTATATATGATGATTGGAAATGGTATATAATGATTCTAGAAGGTGGAAAAAGTGGAAGATTGCAAGTAATTTCTGTTTTGGAAGAAAATTGAAAAACCTAGGGTTCATGAAGGAACATTCTGCCCGAATTTATAGCTCCTAGTTAGAGGCCGAATTGGCCTTGGATTAAAACATGAAAGTTGTAGGGAATGACATTATAGAGGTGCCTAAAAAATTTCAGGTCAATCGGAGTAGTGTAGAATGAGATAAGTCGAAATTACTATTGCTGTTTTGGTTTTACCCGAATGTGAGAATTGCGCCTGTAATTGGTTGTTTTGGCTGGAATTTCTTCCGAATTGGATGTTGAGGCCTTCTGATGAAATTTAGCCCTGTTTCTTAGCTTTCAGATGGTTTTCGAATTTCTGGATTTGGACTTGGAGAGCCTGAGTTATGATGTTTCCGCTATAATGCGTTTTGGTGAATCTGTTTTACGTTTTTGATGTAGTATCTTGCATTTTTGACCTGTTTGCACTCAAAACTGGGTTGAGTGACCTTCTGTGATGTTGTAGCCCTGACGTTTAGCTTCAACATGGTGGGTCTTGCACCCTCATCCGATAATCGTAGTGAAATTAGTGCCATTACCGCAAAATGAGGACAAAAACTGTTTTTTTTCAGGGCCAAAGCTAATTGTATTTCTGAATTTTCTGGTTTCCTTTAATGTTTTTGTATGCTTAGGGAACCCTGTTTTGGTAGTATATAGAATTGGTTCATTTGAATAGTTTAGGGCTTGACTTTCATATCCGGTTATTTCCTACCTAAATTTTGTACTTGAATGCCATTAAGCCAAGTGAACGGCTTTTGGGAATGAGATTATTTTTGTACGAGATGTTGGGACTGATTTGAGGACATAATGAAGCCATGATGGCTGGAAAATAGGTAAAAACAAGGGATATGCTGCCGAAATTTTTCTTGAAGGCTAGTTGGATTTACTTGTAATTTGAACGAAGGGCTTTTGGGTTGTTTGAGCCTAGGTCTTCATGTTACCTTTTCGTTACCAAAAATCGTGTTTTGCACCTTGCTTTAGTAATTATTTGGCGAGGCATACGACTGGTAGTCGAGCCTCACATGTGCATTCTGTATACTCAATTTTGAAAGTGGAACCTTCAATTGTTTTCCTTGGATTATTTTAGGGTTTATTGGTGATTAAAGCTCTCTTTTGGGAGGTATCTGCACTGACCCTGGTGAGTGTACTACTCACTTGTGTGTTACTATATGGCTATGAATGTAAATTGCTTGAAGTGAATTGAATGTGACTTGATTGAAGTGAATGTGTACTTTATCACTCTCACTTATATGCCTTATATCATTGTTGTCATGTTATTGGAATGTTACATGAAATGTTACATGAAATGAAAGTACTTGACTTGGTGCCGATCGGACGAGTATCCAATGACTACAAATGTTATCATTGAGCTCAACCCCATTGGTAGTTGATTGAATCGAGCCGGCAAGGGCTTGGTCGTGACAATTAATGAGCCTTGGGTAAATTTATAAGGAATCTTGTAGTATGAGAGACTCTCGATTCCGGTATACTCGAGTAATACCACAGTGCAAGTGTTTGGAGTGCGGGCCCGGTATGGGGATGTTAGGTGGAAGGAATGGGAGAGAAGTGGAGTCTACGGTTGGTTTCTTTTGAACATTGACGGAGAGTCAATGACGTCCGATCAAGAAATGCAAACGAGGAAATGGCTCTTGAGAGCCATCTGTATCCTTTTATCACCATATTTGAAGTGTGCCTTTGCTTATTTTTACTATATTGAATGAAAGCTTGATGCTTATATGCACTTGGGTGCGTAAGTGATAGTATCTCACTGGGCAATTAGCTCACACCGTTCCTTTTGTTTTCCTTACAGGAATATGACTCTTTTGGAATGAATCTTGATAGATGGTTGCCGAATGAACTAGATGTATATTTCTTTTGTATTGTATATGAAGTGAAACCCTAAATGTATCCTTAGGGCCGATTTCACTTTCAATTTGGCAAACCGTGTATATATTCACTTTTGAAAACTTTTGTATGTCACTTTGGATTGTAATTGCTAAAGTTCAAGATGTGAAGGTTTACTTGATATTTGGTTGGGTTCTGACGGGGCGGTTACTATTCATGGCCGACTCCGAATTTCATTTTTTTTATTATTTTGGGTTATTTTGCCCTTTTGCCTTGTTTACGCCCGTTATAAGTTCCAGAACGATATAGATCGCTCTAAATTGCACCGGTAGTCCTGGCGAGAGCTGGGCAGGCAGTCCGCTAACCCCTTTGGTTCGCCTTAGGGGAAGGTGGGGCTGTCACAGATTAAAGTTAGTTATGCTAGTGTTTGTTTTAGTGCGGGTAAGTATAGGATTCACTACAAGAAAAAAGATCATTAGTGACAACATTTCTTTGTGACGACAAAAAGTCGTCACAAAATGAGGTTGTTTAGTCACGACTTTGAAGGTTGTCACAATTGACTCAAAGCAACTGAGTTTTTAGTGACAACCTTTAATTGTCATCACAAAACTACTTCGCGCCATGGGACTTGGAAGGCGCGAGATTTGCGATAGTGACGACTTGATAAATGTTGCCAGTAATTCTACCGCTTTCTTTGACAACATTTCATTGTTGTCACTGTTTATGTTTACTGACGACCAATATTTGTCAGTAAAACTATAGCATAGTTAGTGACAACATAAGTATCATCACTAACTTGAACATCTCTAATGCATTTATTTAATTGTGAGCCTTAATATTAATTTAATTTTTTAAAAATTTGATGATTTATTAAACTAGTCATAGTTACTCAATAGGTTTTTAACTGAAAAAAATTAATGAAAGTTTCTAGTTAGAACAACTATATAAACTATTACAACTTGAGAAAGAGTGTATTTACCAGTTCTTTGAATATAGCAAAAATTTTTCATCAATTATAATTTTTTGATAAATATGTTAAGAAGTAGTGATTAGAAATACATTAGTAAATTTAAATAAAATTTGAAGCTAAAAATTCACTTGTAATATTAATATCGGATCAACTGTTTGATGTCATAAAAAAATTAACTATATGAAGCAGAACCAAGATGCATTTACCACTTGTAATATTTCAACATAATTTTCTCATCCATTATGAATATTTTCACAAAAATATTTAAAAGTAGCGAGTAATATTATATTAGTAAAATATTAATTCAACTAAAATGTTGGAAACTAAAAAACGTTGATAGAAATTTTGGTACTGAACAAGTAAGGGGGAAATATAAGGAATTGAAATTTCATTCAAAGTCAATATTTTGAGGAGAGGCGCGGAAACACTTAGAACACTTAGAACCAAATAGCCAACACTACCAGTATCCTAAAGCCAACACTACCAGTATCACTGAACAAAACACCGGCAGTATCCTAAAGCCAACAGCCAACACTTAGAACCAACCGTAGTACACTGCTCCTTATCTCTGCCGAAACATCTCCTGGCCATCTCCTAATTGATCTTGGCTCGGAAATGATCAAATAGAAGACCACATTTAGTAGCAACTCTATACCAAAAAGGTATGCCGATTCTCGGCGGAAGAAATCAGAAAATGAAGGAGGGCGGCGGACAAGGATTAGCAAAGAGAAAAACTATCAGGCAAGCCAACGGAAAAGAGAGGGAGCTTCGGCTGAGGAAAGAATAGCTACGAAAAGAGGAAAAACAGATGGAAGGAAAAGGAGAGTGGCGGAAAAAAAAAGCAAAAGGAGAGAGTTCAAGTCAGAGAGAGGTAGACTAAGAGAAGAAAGGAAAACAGAGAGGAAACTATGGCAGAAATAGAGCAAAAGTAAACCCCAGAAACCCTAGTCGACGGTGAGGTGAAGGAATCGTCCACTCAAGACATGAAAATAGTCGAAGCCCAAGTTGATGATGTGGCGATTGGCGGTGCCGGCAGTTTAAAGCGCGTCAGAGATGAAGCTGACGAGGAGGGAGAGAACAACGAAGATGTCAAGAAGTTGAAGGCTGATGATAAGCACGTAGAAGAGGAGAGAGGTAGTTCAACGGCTTGATTGATGTCTACCCCAGCGGTCCTCATTGGATGCTTGCCTTGGAGAATTTTGCTTTGGCGAGACCGTGAGAAGTAATTTCTTCGTTTATAGTTCAGTCTTCCTTCCGTGTTTTACATTGCCCGTGAATATATGTGTTTTATATGATGCTGGGATTGAAAACCATTTTGTTCTGATGAATTTTGGGGCTAGATATAATATCACTTGAACAAAGAATCATTGAAAATTTTAATGTCCATGACCTGTTTGATAAAAAGCCCGAACGAAAGTTTTGAACCAAAAGAGGGGATTTTGTGCTTTTTTATTGAATAGGGACTCTGGCCAGTCCAAAGTTAGGCAGAATCCGTGCATTTGCTAGTCAGGAAGAAAAAGAAAAGCCATGATTCTTGAAGTTTATTTTTTCCACTTTTTCGTTGTTGCATTCCGCGATGTTCAGAGCATTTTTGCCGTGCGTTTGCTAAGTACAATTGTCATGTTGATTGTTCAGGATTTTAGATCACATGTGCCTTATGTGTTAAATTGAACTGAAAGCTCTTGCTTATTGAACAATTTTGGGGCCGATTAACTTCAATTGGAGCAAAAGTATGATGAAATTTCTAATGCTCCAACCTGTTCGACGAAATGCCTAACTAGGTCTGATTGAAAAATGTTTGCCCTGTTTGCTAGTTCACCGAGTAGCGTTTGGAACTAGAATGATATGATTTCTCCAAGTTGCCAGATTGGTTTGAGAATCTGAATGTAAATAGACAGCAATCTATTCGTTAGTACTTATGGGCTGTTTTCTCTTGTTTATCTCTTCCATTTCATAGGTTCCCTCTGTTTCATGTCTCTCTTTGATAAATTAGTCAGATGTTGAGAATCTTTTTAATGAGCGTGAGTCATGCCCAGAATACACGTAACAAAAGTCTGCTGGATGGCAGTTTGTTGATGGGTGTTTCCTTTTCCTTGTTGGTTACTCACACGGCCATACCTATATGGCCGTCTTTCTTGATTCTCCTTCCTTGCATTCTGCTTGTGATGTCTTAAGTCCGTCTCTCATGTTTAACTTCGCTCTTGTTACATGAAGCAGTGAGTTCCGTTTAGCTGGAACCCTTTTTCTTTTATGCTTCACATTTCGCAATTCGTAAAGTCCGCGGCTTATAAATTTGTTGCACAGCAATTCACAAGCTCTATGTTCATTTGCATTTGTTAGCACTGAGGTTTATCCTTTGGGTTATGATCGTTTCATCATGATTAGTTTCCAGGTCTCCAAATGTATGAAGAAAATTTGTTGTTGTCTTCCCTTTTTGCTCACTTGCCATTTTTTATGCTCCATGATGTTTCTTTTTCTCATTTTACTCTTGCTGTGAGTAAATCACCTTGAGTTTATAAAGTAAGTTCATGCATAACTTTGCTATCACTACTGGTCGTTGTGGACAGAGTAGGAAGATTTGATATCTGCTTATTAATTTAGGTTAGAAATGAACAGCAAAAACAAAGTACTGATTTAGCTTTTTGAATACTTGCTAAACATTAATGTCATGCAATTTCCAGTTAAGCCTAATGATTTGCTATGTGGTGTCCTGATTCTAGTTTTTCTGTTTTGCAATGACATTTAGGCTTTAAAGCTCAAACGGAAACTTTGATGGCTCCTAATTACCGCTTTTACTCTGAAAATCCTTTCTTTCCTTGTTGAATTTTATCATGGCACTGTCTTCTTCATTCCCTTTGTCTCTGTTGACCAAAGCTTCTGATTTCTTGTTAGAAATATGGTGCAGACAATTTGCTGTTCTATCTCAGACCCTTCGTTTCTGAAATTAGCTCCTACTTAGTTGCCAAAAACTGTTGTTCTGATGATATGTAAAGTTACAGACGGAAATGGTAAAGTAATTCAAGTAAAGAACTAATTACTAGTAAATTAGCAAACATGAACCTGAAGAGGACCTAATTGTGGCGTTGACAGAATAACCATCTTCAAGAAGCCTTTTGATCAACCATGATGCCAAAAGTCTAGTTCCACCTATTACACATACTCTCCCCTTCTCCATCTTCTCCCTTTCCATTAATTTGTGTCCGTCTAGCCTTTAATACCAGTATAGTACTGTTTGGTCTCTTTGCAGTGGATTGTCAGTTTCAACTTGAAGAATTAATGTATTTCCAGTATAGTATTTCACTTGAAGAATACCAATATAGTACATGCGAAATGTATTTCCTTCAAGTAGTTAAAGGGAATCTTCCTTGTTAGTTAGACTGTTGTGCTGAGTCAACAATCAAGTAGTTATTTTGTTATTCTTGAGCTGTATAAGAATGCAGAAATTCAGATTGGGCAACATGGAAAAATCATTTTGAATAATATCTCTCTTTCTTCTTCCTCAAGTCTAGTTTCTCTCCCCCTTATCACTCTATTCCTGTTGCAATTGCTGCATTCATTACGGTGGTATCAGATTAGTGAATGCTTGTTACTTTTGTTGTTTAATTAGCAATTAGAGACTGTTTTGCTTTTGTCACCTGATAACTTTACAACTTTATTGCAGATATATTGCTCACTTTGGAGGTTTCGAAGAAGATTAGCAGTACGGCTTACATGTCGGCTCAAAAACTATGGTTATAGTGCTGTCTTAAGTTTAGAAAATGTTTCGGAAGCACAGGAAATGTTTTGGGACTTGGAATATGTTTTTTAGTGCAGTCTTGACTTATATGAGTAGTATTTGTTCTACTCAAACTTATGAAACTATTTGTACTATGATGTTGCACTTATTTATGACATTTGAATATTTAATATGTTATTCTGGCATATTCTATTGTAACAAGTGCCGACGTTTGTTGTTTATTAAACATTGCTGATGTTTTCATTTTTTAGATATTATTGTAGTAGGAAAGTCATGTGTAAGGTGTTGTAAATGAGTAGTATTTTTCTAGGCAAGATGTCTTTATTGACAATTGTTATTGTCACTCAATCAAAACTGTCTATTGATAAGGGATTGTTGCCACAGTTGATCAGGGGTTTATTGACAACAAAGTTGTCACTAATTCCCCTATGCCCTCACTACCGTCCCTCCATGCATCACTGACAAGAGAAGTTGTCGTCACTAGATTTATAGTTTTTACTGATGACATATGTTGTCATAAAAAATTTCCTTCACTGACGACTCTAAGGTTGTCACTGTATACTTTCATTTTTTACTGACGACATAGATTGTCATAAAAAAGCTTCTATTTACTGACGACTTTAAAGTCGTCACTGTATACTTTTACCGATGGAGATTCAGTGACGGCCCTGCGACAATTGAAATGTTGTCAATACTGGTCATCAGTGACGACTTTTTGATTTTTTGTGACGAAAAGTAGTTATCACTGATGACCAAAATTCTTGTAGTGATTTGATCCATTTTATATAGGTTAAGTGAGTTTAGAAGTTAGGAAAACCCTAAATTAGAAGAAAAGTTTCTAGTGTTATGATTTGTTAGAATTCTAAGTTGGGTTTAAAACCCTAATTTTGCCTAAGACAAAAATATTGTTGTTTAATTGCTTTTATGTGAGATAAAGTATGTTTAAGTATAGGTGATTAAGATAGGAAAGTGATTAGTGAAGCAATTAAGTGTGATTACATGTTTTGGATTAGATTAAGTTGGTAACCTATGGAGTAAATTGAAAACTTTCTATATATGTTTGGGCAAGAGTGTAAGCAAGAGAAAGTAAAGGTCTAAGGGCTAAGATGCAAAGTTGAAGCTTTTATATGATTGGTTAATAGGGAAAATATCTTCTTATACTTTGACTAAGCTCATATATATCCTAGGATTTGCAAGATTATCATAAGAAGTAAAACAAAATAAAACTAAAGAGAGAGAGAGAGAGGGCCGAACCTTGGAGAAGAAGAGGAGGAGAAAAATTTCCTTGGGTGCATCCACTTTTGTTCATCAATCTTGTTCTTGGAGCTTGGAGTAGCCACTTGGGTACTTGATTGTTGAAGTTTGATCATCAACAAAGCTTGCTTGAAGGTATATATCTCTCTCTTGGAAGTTAAAGATTAGTGATTAAGCTTTGAAGCCTTGAAAGTGATGTTTTGTTATGATTATGAACTTGTGTGGTTTATGTAGTGATTATTGAGTAGTTTAATGGTTAATTTTAGTGAGTTATTACTGCTGGAATTTCGGTCAAGATAAGAAAGAATTAGGGTTTCATGCTAAACATTTTAGTTAGCTCTAATCTTGTGTTATTGAACTTATAGTGGTTGTGTTTGATGATTGGCTTCATTTGTTTGGTAAGTGAATGGTAAAAACTGATTTGGGTTAAGAAACTCTAGGCTAAAGCAAGGAGTATAAGCTTGGTTAAGGATTAACTTGGTTAGGGTTTGGTTAATAAGTTGTTAGAATAAGTCTTTGGTGCAATTGAAGTGAGGTTAGGGATTATGGTTAGTGTTTGAGAATTTTTGATGTCTTAGAGGGAAAGTTTCGGACCATTTGTAGGTCATTTAGAACCTGGTATATGTGTGTTTATTTGGTATGAAATTTGTTAGAAAATTTGCATGAGAATCATAGAACGGACCATGCGTTTGCGGCGCGTAAAACCGGCAAATCTGGAAAAACAGGGCAGTCCACAAATTCGAACTTGAGTTCCATTTTTCTTTATGTTACGTGCTGATTCAGAAGTTTTTCAAAACATGAAAGTTGTAGCCTCTTAGGTCCTGAATATGCCTTCAAAATATCAGGTCAAACGGATCAATGTAGCCCGAGTTATAGCCAAAACACTTGCACCTGTTTGTACACTAGATTGTGTTACGTTTTTGAATTTTGCTTCTGACCATGATCTGTCCGTTTTGATAACATGCGAACTGAGTGTTGACCTCTTCATAATAAATGTAGATCTTGGTCTTATCTTCGAAACAGTATAAAGTGCATCCAAATCCGAGTTCCGTAGCTTCAGTTATGACCAGAACAAGATCAGTTGTCAGAACTGCCTTCGAATTTGGACAGTTCTGACATGAACTTTGAACCCTTTTTCCCTATGCTCCGTACTGATTCAGTTTTGGGTCAAAATACAAAAGTTATAGCCTTATGTCTTAGCTTTCCAACGCTTTTGGAATATCTTGATTTGGATTTGTGAGCTGTGAGTTATGGTCCAGCAAACAAACCCTGTCCGTCACCCTAAAATGCAAATTTCTGGTACTATTTTCCATAATTTCGACCTGCTTCCATTCAGATCTAGATTAAAGTGTCTTCATGAAAATTTTAGCCCTTCCTCTTAGCTTCGTAACAGTACCTCATGTACTTCGATCCGATAATCGTAGCCTAAAATTTGATCAAAACGGTTTTAGGTGCCAAATCTGCCATTTCCGTTGCCGGCCGTCTACGTTTTCGTTTGCCGTTCCGCACTTGCATGTGCCAATTTTGCCGTTTTACTTGTTTTAGGCATGTTAGTAGCCGTTTGTGATATGATGTGATGCAATCTTCTATTTCAGACGGTGGTGAGCTAGGCGGAGCCGGTGGGGCCTACTACTAGCTAACCTTCACGACGCGATTGTCGTACTTTTGCTATCTTGGTTCTTTGAGTAAGTATTCGGGCCGTTTTTTATATGACTTGCTTATGTGTTTAAGGTGAATGAAAGGGTATCTAGGTGAGGGTGTACTTTATCACACTCGACCTAAACCCTAATTTACATGCATATTTATACATGACATGTCTAAATGAATTATTTTGGGTTTGAGCCCCTTGAGCTTGTAGCTCGGGGTGACGCTTGTGAGTTGGGGTCGATCTTCTAACCTAGATGGACTATTCGAGCCAGTCGGGGCTTGGTCAAAGCCAGTCCAACCTGGTCTGAGCTCACCAAGTTTGTAGGTTCAAGTTGTGAACCAAGTTTGTGAACCGAGCTTGTGAACCAAGCTCAATTTCGTTCGCTCGAGTAAGTTTGTGAGGTGACTGGCCAGTGAGGGTGATAAGGTGTTAGGTGGGTGTACAAGTGGAGTTCTACGGACCTTATTTGTGGTCAACGGAGTGTCGACAGGAGGTCACGCATGGCAAATGACTTGGCTTTGATGCCAACCTGTATCATTCCTTTGTATTGTTACTTTTGCACTTGACTTGGCATTTTTGTGAAATAGTTGTTTATTTAAATGTGAAATTTACGCTTTTACCCCATTTACTTACTAAGCATATAGCTTACCCCATTTCCCTTGTTTTCCTTAGCAAGGGACGACGCGGGGAACTCCTTGGCACATTCACTAGTATAGCTAGGTTTGCTTGTAATAGTTGGACAATTAAGATGGTTGTTTTTGTTTTGGTGGTTTGTGTAAGGACCCTCCTTAGGGTCTACTTTCTGCTGGTTGTTATCATAATGTAATATAGTGGTTTGACTACCTGCTTTTGGGGATGTAAATAGAACTCTTTTGGAGTTGGCTATATTTTGAATAGTACGCTTTGGGTTTATCTAGTTTTATTGTTTTGAAATTTCGAGTCCTGGCGCGAGTTAGGCAAGCGTCCTGCCAACACCCTAGGGTTCGCCCTTGGGAGAAGCGAGGGCGTCACACCGACCAATGTCGGAGGGACCAGGTCGAGGGTACCGGCCAGAGTTTGTTCGCTGGACCAACAATTCGTACCTGAACTAACGGAGGTAGTGGAAGGTACGATTCCTGTTTTTCACCGGTTAGCCAAAATTTTGATAGACTCCGGTGCCACTCATTCTTTTGTTAACCCTACATTTATGCTTGGAATTGATATGAAAGTTGAAAGTCTACCTTATGACTTAGAAGTAAGAACACCTACGGGTAACCAAATTTTAGTTGCGAATGAGGTGTACAAGAATTGTGATATTTGGGTTGGCGAACGGAAATTAGTAATCGACCTCATTAGTCTAGCCATTAAGGGGTACGATGTCATCCTAGGTATGGATTGGCTAGCTCATTACCATGCTTGGGTAGATTGTAGGATGAAAGTGATAGAGTTTTGCATACCAGGTGAGGCAACTTTGAAGTTAGACGTGAGGGGTATGTTAGCCTCATATGCGCTCATTTCGGGAATAAGGGCTAGGAAATTGCTTAGTCATGGGGCATGCGGTTATCTAGCTTTTCTAGTTAACACTCCGGGAGAAAAGATGAAGTTGGAGGACATACCGGTAATCAGTGAATACCTAGATGTATTTTCGGAGGAGTTGGGGTCACTGCCACCCGAAAGGGAGATTGAATTTAAGGTTGATCTAATACCCGGAACTACTCCCATCTCTAAAACCCCTTATCGAATGACACCTGCTAAGTTTAAGGAGTTAAAGGTGCAATTGCAGGACTTGCTAGAACGGGGGTTCATACATGAGAGTGAGTCACCATGGGGAGCTCCAGTGCTATTTGTTAAAAAGAAAGACGGGAGTTTAAGGTTATGCATTGATTATCGAGGGCTGAATGCAGTAACTGCTAAGAATAAATATCCTCTACCCCACATCGATGAGTTGTTTGATTAGTTACAAGGGGCTGCGGTGTTTTCGAAATTGGATCTTCGACAGGGATACTACCAGTTGAGAATCAGAAAGGAGGATGTATCAAAAACGGCATTTAACACTCGGTATGGGCATTTTGAGTTTGCGGTAATGCCTTTTGGCTTAACCAATGCTCCAGCGGCATTCATGGATTTAATGCATCGAGTGTTTAAAACCTTACTTGGATAGGTTTGTAGTGGTGTTTATTGATGATATCCTAGTATATTCGAAATCTAGGGAGGAGCATGAACAACACTTGCGAATAGTACTGCAAACCCTAAGAGAGCACCAATTGTTCGCTAAGTTCAGCAAGTGTGAATTTTGGCTGAAAAAAGTGGCGTTCTTAGGTGATATAATCTCAAAGGATGGGCTTGTTGTAGACCCGGCGAAAGTGGAAGCTGTAGCCAAATGGAAGCGGCCAGAGAATCCCACAGAGGTGCGAAGTTTTCTAGGTTTAGCAGGGTACTACCGCCGATTTATAAAGAACTTCTCGAAAATTGCGGGACCCTTAACTAACTTGACCAAGAAACAAGGAAAGTACATTTGGGATGTTAAGTGTGAAGGTAGTTTCCAAGAGCTTAAGAAGCAATTGACTATGGCTCCAGTTTTAGCTTTGCCCAATGGAAATGATAGCTACACGGTTTATACCGATGCTTCAAAAGAGGGGCTAGGGTGCGTGTTGATGTAAAATAGGAATGTGATTGCCTATGCATCTCGAAAGTTAAAACCTCATGAGCAGAACTATCCAACCCATGACTTGGAGCTTGCAGTTGTTGTGTTTGCTTTGAAAAAATGGCGACATTATCTATATGGTGTGACTTTCAAGGTATATACGGATCACAAGAGCCTTAAGTATCTGTTTTCTCAGAATGAGCTAAATCTAAGACAACGTCGGTGGGTGGAGTTCTTAGAAGATTATGATTGTACGATTAACTATCATCTTGGAAAAGCCAATGTTGTAGCAGATGCTTCAAGCCGAAAGGCTCAACTAGCAAGTTCCATGGTGAGAGAGTGGGGCTTGTTGGAAGATGTATGTGAGTGGAAACCTCGTCTGGGACCGAAGAAGGTGATTTTTGGAAATATTGAGGTGAAGTCGACACTATTGGATCGAATCAAAGAGGGCCAAGTGAAGGACTCAATGGTGCAAAAGTGGGTGGAAAAGGTGAAGAAAGGGGAGTTGCCTAACTTTAACCTAGGTCCTGATGGAATCTTAAAGTTCAGAAATCGTGTCGTTGTACCTAGGGAGGAGGAGTTAAAGAGGGAGATTTTGGAGGAATCACACCGCTCTAGGTATACGGTGCACCCAAGGAATAATAAGATGTACCAAGATCTCAAAAATCAGTATTGGTGGGAGAATATGAAGGCGGAGATTGCCCAGTTTGTACAAAGGTGTCTTACGTGCCAACAAGTGAACGCTGAGCATCAAAAACCGTCAGGTCTGTTACAGCCTTTAGAGATCCCTCAATGAAAATGGGAGCACATAATGATGGATTTTGTATCAGGGTTGCCACGAACACAAAAGGGGCATGATGCGATTTGGGTAATGGTGGACCGATTAACTAAGACTGCACATTTCCTGCCAGTAAACATGAAATATTCTTTGGAGATGTTATTCTTGGTTTTGATGATCACAAAGTAATTTGAAATGTTTATACTAACCAAGAAAGTGAACACTTTGATTGACCAAGAAAGTGAACACCTTGATCAGGTCTGATGGAACAAAGAAAGCATATGTTCGTTTATCTCCTGACTACGTTGCTTTGGATGTGGCAAACAAGATTGGAATAATATGAATGAATTTAGTCATTGTTTTGTTCCGATCAAAGATACTGTCCTTTAAGTATGACGATTTTGCTATTCTTGGTATTTTTGAAATGTATCTAACCTTCTTCGATTATAAGTGTCTTCACATATCAAAGAATCAGGTATGAATAGGTCATGAAATGCAATTCAACCAAAAGAAGAAGCAAAAATAGGACACTCACGTCGGACGGCCGAAAGGAATCTGTCGGACGTCCGAAAGGATAAAGAGCATCAAGAAGGAAGCTCTGTCGGACGCTCTTGAGGAAGCGTCGGACGTCCGGAAGGATCGGACGCTTGCCATCGGACGCTCATCAACCGCATCGGACGTCCGAAAAATTCCAAGATGACTTTCCAACTCTCTGCCTACGATCGGACGCTGTGGTGTCGGACGATCAAGACGTATCGGACGTCCGAACTTCAACTTGGCTATCATCGGACGATTGGTTCGGACGATGATTCGATCGTCGGACGTCCGACAGCCCCAACGGCTAGTTGACTCTTCAGCTGCCTTCTATCCGTTGGAAGCATTGATGAAGCCCATTTCTGGTTCCCTTTAAAATCAAATTGGTCTGAACCAAGAAGGAACTTTGCACACTTTGTTTACAAGATCTCAAGAGATATTTTAGCTAGAAAATAGTCTCCAAAGCAAGGTTTGTTTTAAAGTGGTGTGAATTTCTGGTGAGCATTTCTTTTGTGATTGAAAGGATCTTTAGTGTAGCTTTGTTGAGGGTTTTCTGAGTGTTTGTAAAACTTCTTAGCTTGACTAAGTGTGGCTTAGGGCAAGGAGGAAGTGCTCCCTCCATTGTACATCTAGTTGATCTTCTTTCATCAAAGAGAAGTTGCTCTTCTTAGTGTTTGGTCTTCAAGCTTGAGGATAGCTTGGTAGACACTTGGTTTGATTTCCTATCTTACTTTTCTGTTTAATAAAATTCTTATTGCTTATCTATACTTATTTTTCTGATCAATATTGCTCTTGTCTTCTAATCTATTTGGTTGATCATAACTAGAAAAGAAGGTAAATTTTATTAAAGAAAAAGTGCATAAATTTGGTTAAGATTTTAATCAACCCAATTCACCCCCCCTCTTGGTTGTTTTTGGGACTTACAATTGGTATCAGAGCTTGGTCTCTTTGAGATTAAGCTCTAACGGCTTGGAGTAAAGATGACAACCAGTCATGCTATGTTTGTTGAGGGGCAATCTGTTACTAGGCCTCCCATGTTCAGTGGCTCCAACTATGTTAGCTGGAAAGAACGGATGATTATCTTTTTGCAATCTATTGATATTGAACTATGGTTTATTGTGAGTGAAGGACCGCATGAAACTAACTTTCTTGATGCAGATACAGGGTTGCTTCGGCCAAAAACAAGACCTGAAATGAATGCTCAAGATAGGACTAACCTCACATTGAATGCCAAGGCCATGAATGTTCTTTATAGTGACCTAGATTCAAATGAATCAATCAGAGTTAAAGGCTGCAAATCGGCTAAAGAAATGTGGGATAAACAAAGAGAAATCCATGAGAGTGGTGACAACGTGAAAGAACAGAAAAAGGCTATCTTGGTCACAAAATATGAATCATTTAAAATTGAACCTCTTGAGGATATTGACAAAATGTATTGCAGGTTCACTGACTTGATCAAAGATCTTGAAGCGTTGGGCAAAGAGTACACCTTGGGAGAGAAGAACAGGAAAATTCTCAATGCATTGGGCAAAGAATGGGAAAATAAAGTGACTGCAATAGAGGAGGCTAAGGATTTAAGTTCTGTGCCTATTGAATCTATCATCAACTCACTAACCTCTTATGACTTGAAACTGAAATCTAAAGTGCAGGAGGAAGAGGATGCTAGAGCAAAGAGAAACATTGCTCTAAAGACTACTCAAGGTGAAGATGATACAGCTCACGTGGATAATGAAGACTCAGATGGTGATGATAATGATCTTGCTCTCATCACCAGAGGCTTCAAGAGAATCTTGAATAAAAGAAAGTTTAGAAGGGGAGGACCTAGCAATCAATTCCAGAATCAGCCATCTATCACAAAGCACAAAGGAAAACAAGATTTCAACAAGAAACAGTTGGACAAATGCTTCGAATGTGGACAGTCTGGACACTATGCAAACGAATGCCCCATGAAGAAGATGAAAGATGGAAAGGCTGGTCGGAAGCCAAGATTCAACAACTTTCAGATTACTTGGAATGAATGCAACTCCGAAGGGGAAGTTGAAGAAGAGGAAGAATCAGCTCAAATGGCCTTCATGGCTATTGGAAATAATGAGGTAACTTCCACACACTCTCAATCTGAAAGTGATGATGATGAAGATGATGAAGATGATGATCTTGAATCTTTTGTTGAAAAACTGCATAATGCCTTGAAGGAATCTTATGATAAAAACAAGCTGTTAAAACAGAAAATGGCTTTTTTCATTCAAGAAAATGCAAATCTTTTTCAACAAAATAAACAACTAAAGACTGACAATGAAAGTCTTGTAAGAGCAGGATGTAATGTTCAAAATGAGCTTGATAGAAAGACAAATATTTGTGAAATGCTGAAGGAAAGACATGGTGATTTAAAAAAAAGAATGGACAACTTGGATGAGGCCTTGAAAGCAAGAAAACAGGAGTTTATCACAAGGAACATGTCATCTACACATCCTACTACTTTTCAAAGAACATTTGCACACAACAAAAATACTCATGGTTTCACAACATATAGAAAAGGTGGATTGAGATATGTCAAACCTGTATATGTTAAGGATTCTTCTATTATGTGTGGTTTTTGTTGTCAAAGAGGGCATTTGAAAGGTGATTGCTATGTGAAAAGAAATCTGAACAAAGGGATGAAATGCATGTGGTTAGTTAGATACAATGCTAACTATTGCGGACCCAAAAATTAAAATGGGTACCAAACACCTTCTCTTTTCAGGAAAAATGCTCAAACAAGTCCAAATGGTTTATTGATAGCGGTTGCTCAAGACATATGACCGGTGATCCCTCTTTGTTTATAAAGCTGAAATCAAAATCAAGTGGAAAAGTGACATTTGGTGATGATGTGAAAGCTAAGACAATTGGAATAGGTGATGTTGGTAAGGATGGTGAAACTTTTGTTCAAAATGTACTCTTAGTTGATAACTTAGGTTATAACTTGCTTAGTGTTAGTCAATTGTGTGATAAAGACTTGTATGTGTTGTTCAAAAAGCATGAATGCATTGTGCTTGATTCAAAATACAATGTTGTGTTCAAAGGTAAGAGGTTCAACGACATATATATTGTGGTTCTTGATAAAATTGACTCTTCTAGCTTAAAATGCCTTAAAGTTTCAAATGAAGATCCTTGGTTGTGGCATAGAAGACTTTGTCATTTTAACATGGATTTACTAAAGGAAATTTCGAAAAAGGAGCTAGTTAGAGGCTTGCCAAAAATCAGTTTTGAAAAGGATAAAATATGTGATGCATGTCAATTTGGAAAGCAAACAAAAGTTTCTTTTAAACCAAAGAAGTGTGTATCTACTTCCAAACCTCTAGAACTCTTGCATCTTGACTTATTTGGTCCTACTCAAATCACTAGCTTGGGAGGTAAGAAATACTGCTTTGTGATTGTGGATGATTATTCTAGATACACTTGGGTAATATTTCTTGCTCATAAGGATGATGCTTTCAAGAATTTCACTTCATTGTTTGCTAAAGTGCAAAATCTGCTTGGTTTAAAAATTGTTAGAATTAGAAGTGATAATGGAACAGAATTCAAGTATTGTGGTTTTCCAGATTTTTGTGATTATAATGGTATAACTCATGAGTTTTCTATTGCAAGGACTCCACAGCAAAATGGTGTTGTAGAAAGGAAAAACAGGACTCTCCAAGAGGCTGATAGAACTATGTTGAATGAATGTAGATTGCCTAAATATCTTTGGGCTGAAGCGGTAAACACTGCATGTTATGTGATGAATAGAATTCTCTTGAGATCTATTTTGAAGAAAACTCCTTATGAACTGATTTTTGATAAGAAACCTACGGTTGGTTATTTCAAAGTATTTGGTTGTAAATGCTTTATTTTGAATCTAAAGGAACATCTTGGCAAGTTTGATAAAAAATCTGATGAAGGAATATTTTTGGGTTATTGTGAAAATAAAAGAGGATATAGAGTTTTTAATAGAAGGACTCTTGTGATTGAAGAAGCTATACATATAACATTTGATGAAACCAATGATGATAATTCCAAAAGTTCGTGTGAGGATGATGATGTAAGTGCTCGAGAAGGAATGGAAAAGCTATCAATTGGAAATGAAGCTAGCTCTAAACCAGCAGCAACTGAAATGGAAAATGAAGTTCACAATGATCAAGAAGAGGAAGATGAAGACAAAAATGATGATCCACTCAAAGATCTTCCCAAGGCTTGGAAATTCAGCCAAAATCATCCAAAAGAGCTTATAATTGGTGATCCATCCGAGAAGGTAAACACTCGTTCCTCATCTAGAAAATTGATTGACAATTTTGCTTTAGTTTCTCTTTTTGAACCCAAAAATGTCAATGATGCTTTAAAGGATGAAAACTGGATTTTGGCAATGCAAGAGGAACTTAATCAATTTGAGAGAAATGAAGTTTGGACACTTGTTGATAGACCTCAAATTCAACCTATCATTGGCACAAAGTGGATTTTTAGAAATAAGTTGGATGATAAAGGTGTTGTTGTAAGAAATAAAGCCAGATTAGTTGCTAAAGGATATGCTCAAGAAGAAGGAATTGATTTTGATGAAACATTTGCTCCCGTAGCAAGATTAGAATATATTAGAATGCTTCTTGCTTTTGCATGCTTTAAAGGCTTCAAATTGTTTCAAATGGATGTTAAAAGTGCTTTTTTAAATGGTTTTATTGATCAAGAAGTTTATGTGGATCAACCCCCCGGTTTTGAAAATACAAAATTTCCAAGTCATGTGTTTAAACTATCTAAAGCTTTATATGGTCTAAAACAGGCTCCAAGAGCGTGGTATGAAAGACTAAGTGGTTTTTTGATTGAAAAAGGTTTCAAAAGGGGTGTTGTAGACACCACACTTTTTACTAAGCAAGTTTTGAATGACCTTCTTATTGTGCAAATATATGTTGATGATATTATTTTTGGTGCTACTAATGAGTATCTATGCAAGGATTTTTCCACCACTATGCAAAATGAATTTGAAATGAGTATGATGGGAGAATTAAATTTCTTCCTTGGACTTCAAATACATCAAGCTCTTGAGGGAATTTTTATAAATCAAGCAAAATATACCAAGGAATTGCTGAAAAGGTTTGGCATGGAGGACTCAAAACAAGTTGGAACTCCAATGTGCACTTCTACAAAGCTTGACAAAGATGAAGAAGGTAATCATGTGGATGAAAAGCATTATAGAGGTATGATCAGAAGCCTACTCTATTTAACCGCAAGTAGACCTGATATTATGTTTGCTGTTTGCTTGTGTGCTAGATTTCAATCTTGTCCAAAAGAATCACATTTGAATGCTGTAAAAAGAATTTTTAGGTATTTGAAAGGTACATTAGACTATGGTCTTTGGTATGCTAGATCTAATAAATTTGCACTATATGGTTATTCGGATGCTGATTTTGGAGGTTGTCGTGTGGATAGAAAGAGTACTAGTGGAACTTGTCATTTTCTTGGAAATTGTTTAGTCTCTTGGTTTAGCAAGAAACAATGTGCAATCTCTTTGTCTACAACTGAAGCGGAATATATTGCCGCTAGTGCATGTTGTGCTCAACTTTTATGGATGAAGCACACTTTGAATGATTTTGGATTGTTGTATGACTGCATGCCTGTATTCTGTGATAATACGAGTGCTATAAATTTGACCAAAAATCCTATTCATCATTCTAGGACAAAGCACATAGATATAAAGCATCACTTTATTCGTGATCTTGTTCAAAAAGGTGAAATATGTGTGAATTATGTTTGTTCCAAAGATCAATTTGCTGATATTTTTACAAAAGTTTTGCCATTAGATCAGTTCATTCATCTGAGATCAAAGTTAGGAATAATTGAAAAATCATCTTAATTTTTCTTTTTGGTCTTCGGACGTCCGAAAGAAGATGAACGGACATCCGATGATGTTCTTCAGCCATTTTCCAGACTGCACCTGTTCGGACGCATCTGTCGGACGCACAACTTCGTTCGGCCGTCCGACAGTGCAACGGCTCATTTTTTTTAAAACAACTTTCTTCCTTATTTGCTTCAGTCTCTTCCTATTCTATTTCCTCTCGGACGAAAACTCTCTCTTCCCTCACTCTCAAATTCGTACCATTTTGCAGCTACCATTCCCAAATTGACTCAACCAAAACATTTCCCCATCGTTTGCGTTTCATTTCTCCTGATCATTTCACCAAACTGAATAACATTTCGCAAATCCTCAAATTTTCCTCTCAACGCTACTCTTGCATAACCGCTCTGTCAAATCTCGTTCAAGGTGTTTTTGTCCCAAAATTTCTGTGCGATTCGCTTCCCTACTGCTGTGTGCTTCATTTGCATCCTCCATTCCACACATTTAGAACAATGGTGAATCTAAGGGGAGGAAAAGTTACTGCCGGACGCAAGCATCCACTCAAGGATGAGGATGAGGATCTTCCTACTGTCAAACGGACATCCAAACGCTTCAAAAGGGGAGCTATCAAGGGTCAGATGTCACGGCCTACTCCACAACCCACTTCTCAACCAGAATCTGGACAGGGGACCTCTTCTCAACTGCCTCCTAAATCAGTCCCTCTCCCTCCATTCTTTGATGATGCTGCGAAAGACAAATACGCCTGGATATCTCAGAAGGGTGTCATCCCTCAAAGAACTGTAAACCCCTCTGAATTTCGTTCCATAGGTTTAGAATCCATTCTAAGTCTATTTGCTTTCCAGAAATGGTCGCATCTCATTTCCATGCCCAATGTCTACTATCCTGATATGCTGCATCAATTTTTTGCCAACCTTAGGAAAGGAACTGACCAAACTGAGATCATGTCTAGGGTAAATGGGGTAGACCTAATCTTTGATTCTGATACTGTGAATTCCATTTTAAAGACTAGCATTGAACGTTTATGCAAAGATAAGGTTGCTAATTTCTTTTCCTATGAAGAGCTTCCTACTGCTGCAAATCATTTTGATGGGACAAAAATGTTAACTTATTTCAAAAGAAGTTTTTCCTCACCTGCTGATGCTAAGTTGAATGATCTGGCCCCTGTGAATTTAATTGCCTTTTCTATCATTTCAAACTTGCTTGTGCCCACTGATGGCCATAGAACTGATGCAAACAAAATGGAGTTGTATCTTTTTTATTGTTTTCGAGAAAAAATTCGGATTGATTTTGGCTTTGTCATGTGCAAGTTTTTACTTCGCTATGCTACTGACTCTCGAAGAAAACTATCCTATGGAAAGTTTCTTCAAAAGATTTTTGAATTTTACAAAGTTCCAATTCTAGGTGTTTGTCCCAAAGAAGCATCTTCTTATGCTTTTACCAGAGCATATTTTGAAAGGAAAAATCTTATTTTTAAAGATAATCTGTGGGCATATAAGGGGGCATCATCTAGTGAACAGAGGTCTAAGACTGTACATGATCCTTCACCCATTTCACTCACTCCCATTCATCCTAGGAAGTCTACCACTAAAGCATCTTCCTCTTCCAGTAATGAAGTAATCGAGCTGCTTCATGAACTCAAACAGCATGTTCTTCTTCTAGAACATGGCCTAATGCTTACCATGTCTTCTGAGCAACAAACTGCCTTTCTTGATAAAAAGAATCTTCTTTTTCCTCCACCTGTGGTTGAGGAAGTCTCACATGATAAAGAACCTCGAACCACTGATCCAGGTTCATCAGTTCCAGATCCGAATCCATCAACTCCTGTGACTCCTCATGGCCCTTCCACATCAGACAAAGGCAAGGCACCAATTGAAGAAGCTGCTGAAGATGATGAAGAAACTGATGAGGAAGACCTCTCTCAATATCAGCTCTCTCGGAGGACTCCTGGATCCACTTAGTTCATCATTTAGGACATTTGCATTCTATTTGTCTCTTTTATGTGTTTGTGGTATTCAACAATGAATATGTATTGTAATGGATATTTTTAAGTTTCTTTTGGTATGATCTGGTGGATGTTTAAGTACTGTTTTGATGGATGTCTAAATATTTTGATGAATGATTGTCTATTCTGCTTGTGTGAATGTAATGAATTTGTGGTTTGTATGATTGTGTTGGATGTTGATTTGTGAACTTGTGTAAATTTGTGACTTTATGGATGAGTTGATGTGATTGGTTGCCCTTTTATGATGACAAAAAGGGGGAGATGGTATAATGATTGGATTGAGTGATGATTGGTGATGTTGGCATGATTGATGATTGGTTAGGATATGTTGGATTGATTGTTTAAATTTGGATTGGCTGATATGCTTAATTGTTTAACTCGGATGGGCAGCCAAGTGAGGGGGAGTTTTTCAAAATTTTATAAATTGTATGATTCACTAAGACAGGGGGAGTTTTCATTGCTATCATCAAATCTCATTTCAAACCTTTGTTTTGTCATCATCAAAAAGGGGGAGAATGTTATTCTTGGTTTTGATGATCACAAAGTAATTTGAAATATTTATACTAACCAAGAAAGTGAACACTTTGATTGACCAAGAAAGTGAACACCTTGATCAGGTCTGATGGAACAAAGAAAGCATATGTTCGTTTATCTCCTGACTACGTTGCTTTGGATGTGGCAAACAAGATTGGAATAATATGAATGAATTTAGTCATTGTTTTGTTCCGATCAAAGATACTGTCCTTTAAGTATGACGATTTTGCTATTCTTGGTATTTTTGAAATGTATCTAACCTTCTTCGATTATAAGTGTCTTCACATATCAAAGAATCAGGTATGAATAGGTCATGAAATGCAATTCAACCAAAAGAAGAAGCAAAAATAGGACACTCACGTCGGACGGCCGAAAGGAATCTGTCGGACGTCCGAAAGGATAAAGAGCATCAAGAAGGAAGCTCTGTCGGACGCTCGTGAGGAAGCATCGGACGTCCGGAAGGATCGGACACTTGCCATCGGACGCTCATCAACCGCATCGGACGTCCGAAAAATTCCAAGATGACTTGCCAACTCTCTGCCTACGATCGGACGCTGTGGTGTCGGACGATCAAGACGTATCGGACGTCCGAACTTCAACTTGGCTATCATCGGACGATTGGTTCGGACGATGATTCGATCGTCGGACGTCCGACAGCCCCAACGGCTAGTTGACTCTTCAGCTGCCTTCTATCCGTTGGAAGCATTGATGAAGCCCATTTCTGGTTCCCTTTAAAATCAAATTGGTCTGAACCAAGAAGGAACTTTGCACACTTTGTTTACAAGATCTCAAGAGATATTTTAGCTAGAAAATAGTCTCCAAAGCAAGGTTTGTTTTAAAGTGGTGTGAATTTCTGGTGAGCATTTCTTTTGTGATTGAAAGGATCTTTAGTGTAGCTTTGTTGAGGGTTTTCTGAGTGTTTGTAAAACTTCTTAGCTTGACTAAGTGTGGCTTAGGGCAAGGAGGAAGTGCTCCCTCCATTGTACATCTAGTTGATCTTCTTTCATCAAAGAGAAGTTGCTCTTCTTAGTGTTTGGTGTTCAAGCTTGAGGATAGCTTGGTAGACACTTGGTTTGATTTCCTATCTTACTTTTCTGTTTAATAAAATTCTTATTGCTTATCTATACTTATTTTTCTGATCAATATTGCTCTTGTCTTCTAATCTACTTAGTTGATCATTACTAGAAAAGAAGGTAAATTTTATTAAAGAAAATGTGCATAAATTTGGTTAAGATTTTAATCAACCCAATTCACCCTCCCTCTTGGTTGTCTTTGGGACTTACAGGAGAAACTTGCTAAACTTTATATGGATGAAGTGGTGCGACTACATGGGGTACCAGTGAGTATTGTATCGGATAGAGACCCTAGGTTTGTATCTCGATTCTGGCAGAAATTGCAAGAGGCTCTAGGAACTAAGTTAAACTATAGTACAGCGTATCACCCACAAACTGATGGACAATCTGAGAGAACCATTCAAACTCTTGAGGATATGCTGAGAGCCTGTATTGTGGATTTTGGAGGAAGTTGGAGTCAATACTTAATCTTGGTTGAATTTGCTTATAATAATAGTTATCATTCTTCTATTCAAATGGCCCCATATGAAGTCTTGTATGGACGACGATGCCGATCTCCAATCCATTGGGATAAAGTAGAAGAGAGAAAGATTATAGATCCGGCTACAATACCATGGGTTGAGGAAGCTTACGAGAGGGTAAAGGTGATCCGCCAGAGACTTCAAACAGCCCAAAGCCGACAAAAGAGTTATGCCGATCATCGGAGGAAGGATTTGGAGTTCGAGATAGGAGATAAGGTGTTTCTTCGAATTACCCCGTTGAAAGGAAAGATTAGAGCAGAAAAAGGGAAAAAGTTACAACCACGGTACATAGGACCTTTCAATATACTCCAGCGAATAGGAAAGGTGGCTTATCGACTTGAGTTACCAGCTAGTTTGTTTCGGATCCATGACGTTTTCCATGTTTCTTTACTTAAGAAATACCATCCGGACCCGACTCACATTTTGCTACCAGAAGATGTTGAACTCGACGAGTCTTTAACCTATGAAGAATGACCTATTGAAATATTTGATCGAAATGTGAAGGACCTGAGAAACAAGCAAATTCCATTAGTAAAGGTTCCATGGAAGCATCATGAAGTGGAAGAGGCAACCTGGGAGCTAGAAAAAGACATGTAAGAGAAATATCCCGACCTGTTCACGACGAAAGGTATGAATTTCGAGGTCGAAATTCTTTTAAGGGGGAGAGAGTGTGAGGACTTGCAAATTCCTTTTATTTTTCTCAAAAATGCCCTTTTTTTTGGAAATTATTCCTTTATTATAGCCCTACTACCCAATCGTTCCACAATAAGTGCAATGAACCTTGAAAGTAGGGTTTCCCTTTTCGTTTTCAAGTTGGAGCAAGTTAGGGTTTCACGTACATCCGTAGTGTAATTATCCGGTATGAAACAAGGATCAAATTTGGTGCTTAAGAGTGAATTTTGGGTGAGAAATAATATGTGAATAGGAGCAATGATAAAAAGTTAGTGAATAGGAAGTAAAAACCCTAGTACGTGTGATTTAAGGAAAAACGGTGCGAACCGACGTATACCGTGCACTACCGATTGAACACACACTTGATCACCACTTTCTTACCGTACAAGCTCATTACTATTTGAGCAAAATATCCCCTCATTCTCAGCTGCTTTGGTAAAAAATGTTGACCAAATTTGCAAGGAAAAGAAACAAAAAAATGAGTGGAAATTGGTGGTGACACTTGTTGGCCATTGAGGGCCTTGACCAAGACCAAATAGTCTTGCCTTCTTATCACCATGGAGCTTCATTTCTTCATCATTTTTCTGCTGCTTTGGCCGAGAGAGAGGGAGAGAAAAAACCAAGTGAGAGCTACACCAATTCATCTTGGGTTTGAGTCATCTAAGTGAGGAAACAAGAAACTAAACCGATTAAAACCTTCCTTGAGTGTTTAGCTAGTGGTGTGTTGGTGAAATTTTGGAAGGAAAAGCTAGGGCTGGTCTTGGTAGTCACTTTAGCAAGTTAATAATGTTGATTTCTCCATTTCTTACTCTTAATCTTGTTTAATTTAGCATAGCACCTTAAATTTGTGGTGGATGATACCTATTATAATGATTTGGATGGATATAGTGCATGTTCTTGAGTTACATGAGTTAGGGTTTGATGAGTTTCTACCTATACTTGCTGTATGGATAGTATATGTCGTATCTAAGCTTATATAAGAGGTTGTGGTGGTGATTGAGGCAAGAAATGAAGAAAGTTTCCTTTGAAAACGAAAAATTTCAGATTTCTGGAAATTTGTAGTTCAGTTCTGTCCGGTTCCAGTTCATGATGTTAAAGGCCGAATTAGGCTTAGCATAAAACATGCAAGTTGTAGAGAATGATATTTTATAGTTTCTTACAAAAATTCAGCCCAACTGGAGCAACGTAGCCTATGAAAAGACCAAAATACCTGCCCTAGGATGCATCCAGTGATCCATTTTAGACAGTTCATCCAGTGGACTGTGTCTATTCACTATGATCCGTTTTGATTTAGTCATTTCCCAAAACATGAAAGTTTTAGTACTCTATCTTAGCTTTTCAACGCCTCCAAGAATGCCTTAAACGGACTTTGGTAGCTTGAGATATGGCCATTTAAATGTAGTATGGTTAACTAGCCGGTTAGTTGGAAGTTGGTTCTGTGAATTGGGAATTTGACTGGGTTACACTGGAAATTTGACTAAGTGATCTTCATGAAAGTTGTAGACCTTCATCTTAGCTTCAAAACGGTATAAGTTTCACCCCAATCTGATAAGCGTAGCCTCAGATGTGTCCATTCCGAAAAAACCTGTCAAATCTGTCTTTTGTTAACCCTCATTTCCGCACTTGTTGTTACTTGATTTTTGTCCTTGTATTGTCTTGCGCCTATTGAATGGCTATTGAAATTAGATTGTTGTGTGTGTACCTTTGGGTTTGAATAAGGAAAATAATGAAGCCATAAATGGCTGGAAATAGGAAAATACAAAGGGCATGCTGCCCAAATTTACGCTCAAGGACTAGAGAAATACACTTGCGACTTGGGTAAAGTTGATAAATGAATATCACTTGAACCATCTAGGACATTTGCTACCTTGTTTATCGAGGGTTATACGTTAGAACCTAGCCGAACTTGTACCCTTAGGAAAAGCGGCAATAATCACTATAAATCCGTTTTCCTTGCACTTTCGACTCAAAAGTTATTTCCAAGTATACATCGTACAGAATTTTTCAGTTTGAAAAGCGAGTAACCGTTTCACGACTATTCTCCAAGTGAATTTCAATTTCTTGATTCTTATTGAACGAAACGTCTAAGTTTCGACGTTTCGAGCCTTAGTTGATTTTCAAAGTTCTTAAATCAAGTTTTATCGCAGATTTGGACTCCAAACCCGGAGTACCACCCAGACGCAAACACTAGAGGCACTACTTTTGGTGAGTGCTTCCAAATATCTGATTGAACTTAATATTTGTGATTTATCTTTGACCAACGTGATTACGTGATATATAAGTGATTTGATAGGGCAAGGGTGTACTTTATCGCACTTGCCCTAACCAGATTTGTTATTGTTTATCAATTTCACTTGACTTGTTCTACATGCATATGAATTGTATCTCGTCTGGAATTCCAGAAACCCTGTGGCTAGTTATTCGAGTCGAGCCAGCAAGGGTCTGGTCGATTAGATAACGAACCCTGGGTAACTAGTAATGTCGAGTGGAGTGCTATCTTCTCGGCAAATCGGTATACTCGAGTATTACCACCCGTGTTTCGTGTGGCGTGCGGGCCCGGAAAAGGGGGTTGATCGGTGGACGGAGACTGGGGTGAAGTGGAGTTTTCTTTCTGGACTAGTTTATTACTTCAAAGTTGACTTTTGACTTTTGTTTTGTAAAGACTAGAATGTTTTGACTTGTTCGCTAAACCCTGTGCAAGAATTTGAAGTTGTCTTTCCAGATAAGATACCTAGTGGTTTGTCACTTATAAAGGGAATTGAGCATCAAATTGATTTCGTTTTAGGAGTATCATTGTCAAACCATCTAGCCTATAGGAGAGGAAACAAAAGAACTCCAAAGATAAGTAGAAGAGTTTTTGAGCAAAGGTTGGGCACGTGAAAGTTTAAACACTTGTGCTGTCCCAGTGCTTCTTGTACCAAAGAAGAATGGGTCTTGGAGCATGTGCATTGACTGTTGAAGTGTTAATACTATAATGGTAAAGTTGTGACGGCCCCACCTCTCCCTAGGGCATACCCCAGGGTTTAGCGGACCGCTTGCCCAACTCTCGCCAGGACTCACTCACTTATAACTCAAGAAAAATAACGTACATCCATAGAAAATAGACAACACATCCACTTCAACTTAATATATACATTGATGCTCAAATCCAGATACAAAGCTTCTACACACCAAAATACTTCAATGTGTTTACAATTCGAGTACAATCAACCCTAGTCGAGCGACTTGTGCGAGTACAATTACAAAATTCAAAAACTAGACTACGCTAGTCTGTACCGGTCTCACGCCTCGCTCGTACCCCTTGTAAGGAAAACAAATGACGTGGAATGAGTTAAAAGTCTAGTAAGGTTCCAAATAGCAAATAACCATTTTCAAAAGTACGAATATCAATTAGCATCAAAAGTTTAGAAAGGTGAACAATAATACTTCAAGTAGCAAATCTCAAAGTGAGCGAGTATAAAAGTTTTCTAGAAGAAACAATAATCCAATAAACAATAATCATTCCAAAGTATAAGGATACGGATGGTTCTCAGGAGCCAAATTCCCATTGCATCGCCAGAGCTTGATCAAGTAATGGTTGACACTCCGTCAACCTTCAAGTAAGTAACCAATCCAGTAGAGCACCACTTACACTACTCTCCGTCCACCATTCACACCCCCTACTGGGCCCAAATCCTCAATAAACACTGGTGGTAATACTCGAGTATACCGATTAGTCGAGGAGATAACACTCCACTCGACAACACTAGATACCCATGGTTCGTTATCTAATCGACCAAGCCCTTGCCAGCTCGACTCGATTAATTAGCCAATAGGGTTTGGGTTCCCAAGATTTCGATGAGATAACATCTCCAATTGATTGAATCAAAATAAAAGTATGGATACGGGAATGAGAGGCACCTCCCACTCGGATTGAGTGTGGTACATACTGCCGCTCCGCACTTATAATTCAAGTACAAGTATATCAAGTCAATTGCAACAATAAATAAGTATATATCATATTTGGGCAAGTTCGGTAAAGTACACTCTTGCCCGATCAAATAAATTTCATATCATTAACTCACATTGGTCAAGTATGGAAAACAAGTGTCCAGTTCAATCAGGTATTTGGAAACACTCACCAAAGGTCTAGTGCCTCTCAAAAGTCACGTTCAAGTCCAACTCTTTGGTTGGAGTCCAAATCTGCGATAGAATATCATTTGCGAATGTAAAACTCTCTAGAGTGCGATACATAGGAGTTTCGCTTCAAGAAAATCAAGTAAATACAATTCGTTTAAGTAATATTCAAGATACTTATCAAATTCTGAAAAATTCATGCTCACTCTTACCATTTGAGTCAAAGAAATGGAGAAAACGTGTTTCTATTAGTCGTAACTTTCATTTTTCCAAGGGTACAAGTTTCGGCCAAATTCTAACTCATATACCTTGATAATAGAAGATGTAAATATCCTAGATGGTTCAAGTGGTATTCGTCCTCAAATCCTTACCTAGTCCTCGAGTGCAAATTTGGGCAGCACGTCCTTTGTATTTACCTATTTTTCAGCCATTTATGCCTTCATTCTTTACCTCAATCAGTCCCAAAGTCACACAGAAAATCATCTCATTTCAATAACCATTCAATAGGCTCAAAGTCATACAAGTACAAAATCCAGATAGGAACATGTACGGAAATGAAGTTTGAGTCAAGAAACAAAAGACAGATTTGACGTTGTTTTGCGTAACGGACACAATCGAGGCTACGCTTATCAGATTGGGGTGTAATTTATACCATTTTGAAGCTAAGGTAAAGGGCTACAACTTTGATTACAGAACCAGAATCTCACACTCGGCTAGTTAACTGTACTATACATAAACGACAATAACTAAGCCTACCGAAGTCCGATTAAGGCATTTTTAGGGGCGTTGGAAAGCTAAGACATAGCACTACAACTTCTTTGTTTTGGTCAAAGGCTAATTCAGTACGGATCAGGGTGAACAGATGCAGTCAGATTGGTGAAAGGTCAACGCTGTCCACAGGGCTCTACCTATGGCAGTCAGGGGTAGTTTTGTCTTTGCACAAGCTACAATGCTTTGATTGGGTTGAAAATTTGTAGGAAACTATAAAATATCATTATCTACAACTTTCATGTTTTAGGCTAAGCCTAATTCAGCCTCTAACATGGCAAACTAGAACCAGGCAGAACAGGGTATACCTTAAGTTGAATTCTGGAAATTTGCTACAATCAAGGTATAATTCCCATTTCTAGTTTAAAACCATCACTACCACCTCATATACCAACTTATATACACCAAGTACCATTCAACCAACAAGAATTATAAGTGAATCAATCAAAATCCTAACTCAAAATTCATCACCCCAATCATCAAAACCACTTGAATAAGACATCACAAGCAAAATTACAAGCTACTACACAACTCAAACATGATTAAGGGAAAAGGAAAGGTTAGTCAGCCATTATACCTCAAGACAAGAGCTTTCAAGAGTTATCCTTCACTTCCCTTTGCAAACTTTAGCTCCCTAAGCTTCCCAAGCTCTCAAGTTGTAAGCTAATCGGTTTAGATTCTTGTTTTCACTCAAACAAAGCTTGATTCAAGATGAAATTGAAGTTCCTTTCTCTTGCTTTTCTCTCTCTCTCTCTCTCTCGGCTGGTATGGTGCAAAATGAAGAGCATTTTGAGTAGTTTTTAGTGATAAAGATGGTGGAAATTAGTTGGTCAATCAAGCCATGGATGACCGCCACTTGTCACAACCAATTTGCATCTCACTTTTTTTTCTTTTCTCTCCTTTTTGAGTCAATAATTTTGGCTTCCATAAGGGATATTTTGGGGCGGATATTAATCACTTAATAGCAATGAGATTAAGTTAATAAAGTAATGTTCAAGTGGTGCACTCACTCGGTAACAAATGGTACCCGTCGGTTCAACCCGTTTTTTCTTAAATCGCGTATACTAGGGTTTTAACTTATAATTCACTAACTAATTATTATCACCTCTATTCACATACTTAATATCATCTAAACTCACTCTTAATCACCAAATTTGATCCCCATTCTGTACCAGATAATCACACTACTGATAGGCGTAAAAACCCTAATTCGCGCCAACTTAAAAACCAAAGGGAAAACCCTTAATTCTATGTTCATTTGCACTTATTGTGGGCTGGTAGGGCCATTATAAAGTAATCTTTCCCAAATCAAAGGGAATTTTTAAGAAAAATGTGAGGGATTTTAGAATTCCATTGATTACAATTAGGGTTTCAAATAAAAATGAGAGATTTAAGATAACCGGTTAGTCATAAGTAAATAAGGGTTTTTATTAGACTTTAGGGTTTCTAGTCCCTTTAAAACAAATTTAAGGTTTTCAATCAAACCAAAAAAAAAAAAATCTCCTAACATTCGATGTATCACTAAAGTATCGCCATCTTATCCCTAGATTAGATGACTTGGTAGATGAGTTGCATGTTACAGTCAATTTCACAAAAATTGATCTAAAAAGTGGGTATCATCAAATTATAATGAAAGAATGTGATGAATGGAAAATTGCATTCAAAACTAAGCATGGTTTGTATGAGTAGTTAGTAATGACTTTTGAACTAACTTATGTACCTATTATATTCATGAGGTTAATGAATCATGTTTTATGTCCATTCTTGAGAAAATTGATTGTGGTTTATTTTGATGATATTTTGGTTTTATAACAAGAGTCTTGATGAACATATTGAACATCTAAGTGTTGTCATTGATATACTTTGAAGGGAGGGGTTTTATGCTAATTTCAGGAAGTGCATTTTTTGCACTAATCAACTTATATTTCTAGGCTTTGTTGTGAGTTTGTAGGGTATACGCGTTGTAAAAGTGTGGGCCTGCTTAGTTGACCAGCAGGGTCAAACAAAGGGACCCTAAAGTAGGCGAGGATAGGGCCCTGGAGCGGTTTCAAAAGTTTGCTCCTCCAAAATTTCTTGGAGGACCTGAACCTGAAGTTGCCGAGAATTGGTTCAAGCGAATGGAGGATATATTCGCCGCGTTGCATTACTCTGAAGAGAGGCAACTTACCTTCGCCGTTTTCCAGTTGGAAGGCGCAGCCCGTTCCTGGTGGAACGTAGTAAGGGCCAAGTGGGAAATGGAGCAAACCCCACGTACCTGGTTAAACTTCACTAGGGAATTCAATGAGAAATTCCTTCCACCCTTAATTCAGGAGAAAAGGGAGGATGAATTCATTAAACTGCGCCAAGCCACTTCAAGTGTGGCTGAGTATGAGACACAGTTCACCCGACTTTCCAAGTTTGCTCCAGAGTTGGTAGTGAGTGAACAAAAGCGCATAAGGCGGTTTATACAAGGTTTGAATGTAGAAATCCAAAAGGATTTAGCTGCCGCCCAAATTGACACTTTTAAAGATGCGCTTGAAAAGGCTCAACGTGTGGAGCAGGCCCGATTTCAAGTTCGAACCTTTCAGGCTAAGAGGCGTGGAGCATCTAGTAGTACTCCTGGTCGAGGTGATCAGAATGTACCACCTCCGAAGTTTGGAAGGGGTGCGAGTGGAGCCTGAACTGCAGGGACACCGAGAGGAGGAGCTTCATCTAGAGGAGCTCAAAGTGGAAGGGGACAGGGACAACAGAGGTGTGAGAGCCCGTAATTTTCTTAAGTACTAGGTTTTGTTTTTTTTTTCTTTTAATTGCACGTTTTTTCACATTTTATTTATTTAAAAAATTTGTGAAAATAATTTTTATGATTAAATATAGTTTTTCGATGATTTTCTAGTATTTGTTAGTTTTTTTGAGAAATTAAGAGTGTATACCGGACGTGGGACCCACTAGTGCGATAAGTGTGGTAAATGTGGTTCATTTGGAGTAGTTTTGTATACATGGTTTATATTACATGGTGTTATGAGATAATTAGGGGTTTGGTTAGTTCATTAATTCTTACAAGACAAAAGAAATGAGATAAGTTTGGAATGGACACATGTTGCCTTGTGATTGGAGCTTGGCATTTGACTAGTCTTTCTTTACCTTTACTAAACCAATTTTGACCAAAATTTGTCTTTCATTTTCACCTTCTTGGCTGGCCAACTCTAGAGAGAAAAGAAAGAGAGCTCTTCAATTTTTGCTCCTTTTCTTGCCAAAATCTTGTAATCCAACCATTTATTTCTTAAATTCCTCCATAAAACTTACTTGCTAGGAGTGATTGAAGTGCTTGGTGGTTTTTGTTTGGAGGGAGAGACTCTCATCTACCTTGTATCTAGTGTTTGTAAGGTAAGTGGTTAAGAAATTGTTTCCTTGTTGGTTATGAGGTGAAATTAGTAGGTGTGGTAGTTGAACAAGTGATTTTTTGGATGATTTCATGACTTATGGTGAAGATTGATGACATTTTCTATTTAATCATGAATTTTCTGATTTAATATGATTCATATGTTGTGGCTTTGTATGATGATTGGAAATGATATTGAAGGAAGCTAGAAGGTGGAAAGTGTGGTTAATTACAAGAAATTTCTGTTTTGGAAGGAAAATGGGAAAGTTAGGGTTCATTATCTTACATTCTGTCCGGTTTTATTTCACCATGTTAAAGGCAGAATTGGCCTTGGCTTAAAACATGAAAGTTTTAGGGAATAATATTTTAGAGGTGCCTACAAAATTTCAGGTCAATCGGAGTAGCGTAGCTTGAGAAAAGTTGAAACCAAAAACATTAAAATAACCAACTACATGTTTTTTATCAAACAATAGCTCATATGAAGTCTTGTTCAAGATTGGTCTTAAGAGAACTCTGTTCATGGTATAGCATGCAGTGTTTATAGCCTCGGCCCAAAAATACTTTGGTAAATTGCATTCACTAAGCATGGTTTTGGCAGTTTCTTGAAGAGTTCTATTTTTCCTATCAACCACTCCATTTTGTTGAGATACTCTAGCAATAGAAAACTCATGTGTAATGCCATTGGTGTCACAAAATTCTGAAAATCCACAAAAATGAAATTCTGTGCCATTGTCACTTCTTATTTTTATGATTTTCAAACCAATCAGATTTTGAACCTTAGCAAACAGGGAAACAAAGTTTTTGAAGGCATCATCTTTATGTGCAAGAAACATCACCCAAGTGTATCTTGAATAGTCATCAACAACAACAAAACATAATCTCTTGCCACCAAGGCTTGTGGTTTGAGTTGGACCAAAAAGATCAAGATGTAAGAGTTCTAAGGGCTTTGAGGTAGAAACACATTTTTTTTTTATTTAAAAGATACCTTAACTTGTTTTCCAAATTGGCAAGCATCACAGATGCGATCTTTGCAAAAGTTGAGTTTTGCAAACCCTCTAACCAGGTCCTTTTTGGAAACCTTCTTTAGCAAGTCCATATTGAAGTGACAAAGCCTTCTGTGCCACAACCAGGGATCCTCATTTGATACTTTGAGACAACTAAGGTTGGAAGCATCAACTTTTTCAAGAATCACCACATAAATGTCATTAACTCTTTTTCCTTTGAAAACAATGTTAAACTTTGAGTCAAGAACAAGGCATTCATGTTTCTTGAATAATACGAGAAGGTTCCTATCGCATAATTGACTAACACTCAGCAAATTGTAACTCAGGTTGTCGACTAAAAGAACATTATGAACAAAAGTCTGACCATTCTTACCAACATCACCAATACCAACAGTTTTGGCTTTGTTATCATCTCCAAAAATAACCTTTCCACTTGTTTTTGGCTTGAGCTTGATGAACTGTGATGCATCACCAGTCATGTGTCTTGAGCATCCACTATCTATGAACCATTTTGATTCTTTAACAGTGTTCACCAGGTTCACCTACACAGTAGTCCACAATATAATGTTTGGTACCCATTACTTTTTAGGTCCTTCACGGTTAGCATTATGTCTAATAATCCACATGCATCTCATTCCATGTCTCATGTTTTTCTTAACATAACAGTTGCTATTCGTGTGACCAAATTGACAACAAAAGTTGCATACTGTCATTGGATCAATCAAATGAACAGGTTTAATAAATCTGACTTGCCTTCTCCTATGGATAGCAAACTCATTTGCATTTTGATTCAGTCTTATTTGATGAGTATTAAGGTGAGGTTCAGTGTCATTCTTTTGAGGGCGGTTCTATTTCATATGATGTAACAATTGACATAAGTCATCCATCCTTTTTTTTAGGCTGCATTGTTCACTTCTGAGCATGTCACAGAAATTTATCTTTTTGTTAAGTTCAGCAAGCACATCAGTTTCAATCCTTTTCAGGTTTTCATTTTCATGCTTAAGACACTTGTTTTGTCGAAAAAGATTTGCATTATCTTGTATTAGAAAGCTAATTTTCTGTTTTAGTTCCTTATTTCTAACATAGGATTCTTTTAAGCTATTATGCATTTTTTCTAGGAAAGAATTAATATCAACATCAAACTCACTATCACTATCAGTTTGAGAGTTACATTGGGTTACCTCTTCATCTCCAATGACCATGAAAGCCACTTGGGCAGATTCCTCTTCTTCCTCTACTTCTCCTTCTGAATTGCAATCATTCCAGGTGATCTAGAAATTGTTGGATTTTGGTTTTCGTTCACTCTTGATCTCCTTCTTTTTCTTCATTGGACATTCATTTGCATAGTGACCAGGTTGGCCGTATTCAAAACACTTGTCTGTTTGCTTTTTGTTGAATTCTAGCTTTCCTTTATTTCTGAAGTTGTTGGACTGATTTGGAAAGGAATTACTATGTCCTCCTTTTCTGAATCTTCTCTTATTGAGTATTCTTTTGAAGCCTCGTGTGATGAGTGCAATGTCACTATCATCACCTTCCATGTCATCTCCATCTAGAGATATTGTATCATCTTCTTCTTGTGAAGTCTTCAGAGCAATGCTCTTTCTAACTCTTGTGTCTTCTTCTTCCTGCACCTTAGACTTGAGTTTTAGTTCATAAGAGATAGTGAATTTATATGGGATTCAATAGATAAAGTGTTCAGATTTTTGGCTTCCCCAATGGCAGTCACTTTGCTCTCCCAATCCTTTGATAGGATTGGAGCATTTAAAATTTTTCTATTTTTCTCACCTAGAGAGCAGTCTTTCTCAAGAACTTCTAGATCCTTGATAAGATCATTGAATCTGCAATACATCTTGTCGATGTTTTCGTGAGGTTCCATCTTAAAGGATTCATACTCTGTGACCAGAATGGACTTCTTCTGTTCTCTCACATTTTCACTGCCTTCATGTATTTCTCGAAATTTATCCCAGATTTCTTTTGCAGATTTGTAGCCCTTCACTCTAACAGATTCGTTTGAGTCTAAAGCACTATACAGTACATTCATCGCCTTGGCATTTAGAGTGAGATGAGTTCTATCTTCAGCAGTTAGTTCCCTTCTTGTTTTTCGTCTCGGCCTGTTTGTCTCTGCATCAATAGTAGAGGCATCAAACGGACCTTCATTAACAATAAACCATAGCTCAATATCAATAGATTGTAAGAAGATAATCATCCTTTCCTTCCAACTCACATAGTTTGAACCATTGAACATAGGAGGTCTAGTTACTGATTGTCCCTCAAAAAACATGGTATTGTTGGTTGTCATATTTTACTCCTAAGCCAATTGAGTTTAATCTCAAGGAGACAAAGCTCTGATACCAATTGTTATGATCGAAGACAACCTAAGAGGGGGGTGAATTAGGTGGTTTAAGAGCTAGCCAAAATATAAATCAACTTTTTTCTGAACTAGCCCTCTGTAGACACCAAAATTTTAGCTTTTCTTTTTTATTTATTTATTCATTTAGGTGATTTTTGTTTATTTTATTTTTTTGTTTATTTTATCTTAGTTTCATTTTTTAAGAAAATTGCTTTATTATTATTATTTATTGAAAAAATCAAAGAGACAAGAACAAGACATATAAGCCTACTTTGGGGTTTGAAATCTGGACCTTTCATATTAGGTTTAGTTTTTTGGGGTGCCTTTAAAATGCAAACAGTCGAAAACCTAAGGGAGAAGGGATAGAGAGACCGAAGGGGTCGGAAAAGAAAAGAAAGAGACTAAGGAAGAGCCAAGGCAGGGGGGGCAAGACGAGAGAAACAGAAAGGGAGATGGAGGTACGGCGGCTGGGGTTTGGAAATAGAGAGGACGGACAAAAAGAAAGAAAAGAGAGGGGAGAGGGCAAGAAAAGCTGGTGGCGGATAGAGGGAGCTTAGGTTGAGGTTTAGGGAAGCAGAAAAACAGAGGAAAAGGCCGCGACTGCAAACGGAAATAGAGGAAGAAAGCTTCGGCAAAATGAAGGGTGAATTCGGAAAGCTGGAACCGTCTTCGCAGAAAGCCAGCCTCTCTCTCCACCTTCCGTTGATCCAAGTCGAATCTAGGTTGAGGGGGATTCATCGCTGATGGCAGCAACAACAGTAGTAGCGACATAGCGGCCGAGAAAGGGGAGCAGAGCGAAGAGGCAACCAGAACCGCCACTGCCACCACCAGAATCCGCTGTCATCCACGAATCCTCACCGCAAGAGGCCACTGTAAGTTGCTCTTTTCCTTGCATTTTTTTTACAACATGTCTGTCGTAGGCTGCTATGGCAGATTTTTATGTCGATTGTTCATAATTCTTGAACATACATGCTTTACGTGTTGCTGGGGCTGAAATTTCTTGCTTTCTTGATAATTTTAGGGCCGGTAATAATATAAATTGAGCAAAGATTTGTTGAACTTTTTAAAACCCATTAGTTGTTTGATGAAATGTCTGAACGAAAATTTTAAACCAAAGAGAATGAGCCGTGTGTATTTTCTGTAGGCGATTCAAAAGAAAACTTGGCCAGCTCAAAGCTAGCCAAAATCCGTGCGTATGCTAGTCGGGAAGAGGGAGATTAGCTATGAACTTTTTGAAATTGACTTCGTCCATTTTTGCAGTTCTTGTTACTTGCTGCAACTTTGTCCATTCGATATGGGTAGGTTGCATGAGATGTTTTAGCTGTCAAAGTGTCCATTCCAGATTTACATGCTTGATGATTTTATTCCGAAGATCGTTGGTTGGGTTGCTTCAAGCGTTAGTTTTGTTATTGATGATGGGTTTAGTGAAGTCCTGTGTATGTGAGAGGTGTCATCATCAGTTCGAACCTGGTTGAAGCTTTGCTTCTTGTGTTTTGTTGCCCAAAACTGTGTTTATAATCTTCTGGATGGAAATCAGAGATATAAGTCACTGGCTTCTTTTCGTGCATTTTTTTTACTCACGTTTTGTCAGTTTTGTTTTCTGGAATCTGGGTCGAAGTTTGGCAAAGGGTCAGGTTATTTCATTGCGCTTTGATGCCCGAAAGCTCATTGGATGTCTTCCCTCTCCCTTGTTTCATGCTCTTACGTTTTAAATGCATTGAGTCATCTCCTGGTCATTGGTATGAAGAATTGTAGCAATGATCGTTTCAGCTGTTTGGTTGATGAGGTTCTCGTTTTTGCTCAAAATTGGTGCATCATATGTATACTTGCTGCAAATTCCCTTTTCTTAATATTTTTGCTGCATTTTATATGTATGGTTGTGTCTGCTTGAAAGTAGTAAATGCATTGGGTTAATAGTAACAAGGATGAGATGAAGTTATTGCTCTTGGGATTCGATTGATGAAGTAATGGGATCCATTTGAGTTATTTTCATAGGATTCATTTGGTTGTAACTGTCCAGTTTTGCACACTCTTTTATTCTGATTTTCTTTTGGGTCCAGACCCAAGATTTTCATGTTGAAAAGTAGGAGAAATATTTAATAATCTGGTCGCCTAGGTTCAGTTTGTGTTGAATTTAGATTTATGCATAAGCGCTGCTGCAACAAGCTCAAAGCTCTTGGCTGTTGCAGCAGCCTAGACAGATTTGTTTCCTTTGCTTGTTCAAGTTTTGGCTTGTTCAAAGCTTATGATTTCTTTCATATTTGGTTGATATTTGCATATAAGCCTTCATGATTGCTAGATGTTGTCTCGGAACGCCCTGTGTAGATGTCTAGTACTTTGTTTGCTTCATGGTCCAAGAGTTGAGATGTTTTCTCGAATGTTTTGGTTCAACATGTCAAGTGAATGTTGATGCTTTCTTCGCTGCATTTCTTTTGTTTCCTCCCTGCTAAAATTGATGTTTGGGAGATGTGTGTGGGTTTGGTAACTAAATGATGAGTTTTGTATAATGATTCTCGGCATTTCATCCATGCAAGTATCAAGCTGCAAAAAAATTTGCAGTAGAGCAAAGGTTGCTGCGCCTGCTTTACTGTTTTCTTCTCCATAATCACTCACTAAGTTTTGGCCATCATAATTTGCTAGTTAGTTTTGTGTGGAAAGAAGAAATTGGATAAGTGGTGTTAGAGTTTGCATGTTTGGAGTCTAAACCACTTGAATCAAGATCACATACCTGTTGGAAAATGAATTTCAGGTTGCCAAACCATTTTTACATGAATGTTTTTCCAAAATTTTGCATCAGTTCCTTCTATGTTTCTTGCTTGTTTGGATGTTGAAGTTATGTGTCCTGTTGTTTAGTTTCAAATTATGATTTTGGTTGAAAAATTTTCGAGCAAAGCTGTGTGTTTGGGTCCGAAATCAGAGTTTGAAAATAAATCTACAACAGGTTTCACTCTCGGTTGCAGAAGCCAGTTTCGTAGTTATTACTTGCATGAAATGCTTCCATGAATTGCATTTTTAAGAAGTGTTGGCCATGCTTAGTTGGGATTAGCTCAAAAGTGTTGTGTGAAATTTCTTGCCGAAATTTGTTTGATTGCAGAAAGCTTTCATTAGTAATAGTTTTTTTTCTTTTTTGTTGCAGAGAGTGTTTTCGGTGGTTGCATGAAGTTTGCATGGAAAATGTTTTGAAAATCGCACTTTGACCCCTTGATTTGTGTTTAATGTCACTATGGCCCTACAAACTTTCAATGCTTTCAATTGGGTCCCTAATTTAATTGCAAATAGGTCCCTAAACTTTATTTTTCTTTAATTTTGACCCCAAAGCTTCGTTAATTTTTGTAATCAAGTCTTTTCTTCTTTTGACTTCTTAAATGTGGGTTGTCTACATGATTTAATTGATTCAATTTCACAATTCATTTTTATCTTTTATGATTATTTGTTAATTAAAGTGGTGCCTTGACCTTTTCCTTGTATTTTGGAGGGTAAATGAGTGACTTCACTTCATTAGAGCCCCAACTCAAGGGAGGTACACCCTATCCCTCATTTTGGCTTATTTGATCTTATGTGCACTTATGTGAAATTATGTGTGAAATTGCATGCTTCTTTTCCTTTTTGAATATTTTCATTATATTTGTTCATGTAGTTACTTTATTTGTTTTAATTTTATATATTTATTTTAATTTAATTTGTAATTGTTTGGGAGGGCAATTAAATGCCACAATTGTAATAGTTAGGTTATTATATCATTTTATTCCTTCCTTCCCTTTAGATTGTAGTAGGGTTCCCCGAATGTAATAGTTAGGGCTTTATTTGCTTTATTTGCCTTGTGTGTTTTTGCATGCCAATGTGTTATGTGTTACTCGTTTTCCTAGGGTCTTTGCATCTAGATATCATGCTTATGTGTTATGTGCTATACGTGATTTGTGTGTTTACATGCTTTTATTAGGTCTTACTTGATTTATTTGATTGTAACTGATGTGTGACGTCACCACACTAGTCCAATGTTAGTTGTGGTCAATTTCTCAAATCCACACTAGTCCAACGCTAGTTGTGGCCCTTCATTCCGATTTTCCACTAGTCCAACGCTAGTGAGAACTCATAGACATGGGCTAGTCCAATGCTAGACCCTTAGGGACCTTCCTCGCTAGATCATGTTTGTATGATTACATTACATGTCATGCATATTTTTCCATTTTTAGGATTCTTATCATTTTCACATAATATTTTCCCTAATAAAAATATGCCTTACCCCTATGTATATATAACATATAGATTTACATCTCATTTAGGAAATTAGGGGTAGATTAGTCCATCTTGCTTGATTAGATTAGGGATAACCCCTTGGATATGGGATATGGACGAGTTTGGCTTTTCTAGCCTTTGCACGCTCGTATTCCCTCTATTGAAGGGAACATTGAAAGTCACGAGTATAAGTCTCCCGCACCCGTTATGATGCATCCCTTTAGGTCATGTATATTTATATGTTATTATATTTCTTTTCTTAGAGTCTCATATTTTTGCATTACTCGTGACTTCTTCGAAGAGTTTTTATCGGGCGTCACAATTAATGTGATTGGTACCAAGTAAGCTTTGAAGATACATTTTGACCCCCTGATACTCTCTTAGGTTTAGGATTTGCATTCATATAGTACATCCAAAATGTGATAAATCTTTAGGTTAAGACAAGAAAATCTTTGACTAAATCGTGCAACTAGCCTTGGCTAGGTTGAAAGGGTGCCTTGGATTCTTATCCTTGCCTTCCCTTTCTTCAAATGTGACTCTTGAATCTTTTTCTCTGATTTTCGTAGACTTGGAGTCGTTTAAAAAGGGTTTTCTACTTTTTCTTTAAAAATTCATTTATTTGGTGACTTGGTACACCTCAACTAAATACCAAGTGGCGACTCCGATTTTTTCATTCAAAAACCCTTTTTTAACTATATTTTGGGTCAAATCATCGCATTTTCAAGTCCCATTTAGATCCATATTTTTCTTTATTTTCTAAAAAATCAAAAACTCATTTTTCAACCAAAAATTAATCAAAAATTCATTTTTCTAAACTAATTTATTTTATTTAAAAAATGGGGCGCGACAGCTGGCGACTCCACTGGGGAACTTAGAGAGTCCGAGCAAATTTGATTTAGTCAATCTTTTTTTTTCTTTTAACCTTTTCATATATCGCATTTGGATATTTAGGGTTGCATTCTTCCTTTTTAGGATTTTTGCATTTCGCGCGTATCAACTCACTCCCTTACCCTTTTGCGTACGATTGATGTGATGGATGGATGGTTTATTTATGTGATCCCGTACTTTGCATTGCATTTGGGTGGGGGGATACTTCCCTAGAGTCTCGCGTTGGTTCTCGATCCCTCCCCTCCAAACGAGCATTAGCATACGTGCATACGCTTTATTTTTTATCCCTCCTTTATTTTTCTTAGTTGCTTGTCACGAAGGCGAGCAAGGACGAGAGCTTTGTAACAACTAGCTTAGTCTAGTTCTTTTGATTCTTTTGTAATGGTTCTCGCTCTAGTGCTTGGCACGGGTTGGTTGTGTGAAGAATTGAGAACCTCTGTATAATCTATGTTTGAACTTTTTTTTGAGATAGCAATGTATATAAGTTTTATTTAAGTTTTGGATCGTTGTTATGTTTATTCTTGTGGGTTTATTCTGGTTTTGATTGAGGATTGAAGTAAACGACTAAGTCCCGGCGAGAGTTGGGCAAGCGGTCCACCGAACCCTTTGGTTCGCCTTAGGGGGAGGTGGGGCTGTCACAAAGGACATATTATAAGTGATTTAAATCTTAGGGCAAGACATATAGTTTAGGAACAATTGGGTTTTAAAGTGAGGGTTCTCACAAGGAAACATAATATCGGCTAAGTTACCTCACTAAACTAGGAGAACCACTATACCTTATGAACTTTCCATTCAGGCCATTCAAACTACTAACCAAATGACTAAATTAAGACACGACTAATATTTAAATGGACTACTACTACTACTAATTAGAAATGGCATAAAACTGGAACTCCTCAAGGATCACTTACACTTCGGTCACTTGCATTTCTTGTAAATTCCTTGATGAGCAGCCCGAACTTCTTTTCATTTTCGTATCATCTTCATTTGCCAAGGAAGCAACCTCAGTGCTGTTGCTTCAGAGGGTGAAGCAATTTCCATTCTTTTTAATGCTACCAGAATTGGAGCTGGAATTCAGTTAGCATCTACTGTAAGTTCATCAATCCAAGGAATGGTACGGTTATCTCTTACCATTCCTACCTTTATTTTCAATTTTTTGGCTAGAAAATCTAATTTTTCTTGCCAAAAATTATGATGTTTCCTGCTTTTTCTTTTTGCCTTCGTGTTGGATGGACGCTTCTTTTCATGGATATTAAAATTACTTGCTCTTCATTTGCCATTTTTTCCTTTGTTTACTGCTCTGATGTGAAAAGTCTTTGAAAGCTTAATGGATTTTCTAATTTTGTTATGAATTCTTGCCCATTTAGAAATCAAATTTGATCTAATTTGCATTTCCTATTTTGGCATGCTCTCATGGTTCCTTTACTAAGTAGTCTTTTCTTCAAGTCTAATAGCTACTTGCTAGAGCAATTATGTATTGGCTATTTGTGAAGGGAGTTAAGGATATTCTATGGCTAACAGAATTCTTAGTTGTTCCTGTGGACGTTAAACAAATGGCTGTAGCATTGTTGTTTGCTAACTATACAGGAAGCCTAACGAGTATTTCACTTTATTTGTATCAAATGTTTGATACAAATAATCCAGACCAATATGTTAATGGTCGAAACCATTGTAGAAAGGTTTGGAGGTTTGGATTTAAAGGCTGGTTGAAGAATGGTGATTGAAATTCCATAAGAATATGATATTGATGGCAAAGACACCAAAAATACCACAACAGAGGTTTAGAAAAATCATCATGTCTTGCAATGAAAATTTGATGGAAAGGATATTCAGGATTTGTACCAAAGGCACTTAAAATTGATCCTCCATATGAACTAAATATTTCTAGCTCATATTGATTTCGGATTCTTTCAATATCTTCCTTTTCCCATGGATAGGGAATCTGTTGAATCTCTGGAGGTTCAGAAGAAACAGGTGAAAACATTAAACAAGGCAACACTTGGACTGACAAGGCTTGTTGAGGCAAAGGTTCTTTTCTTGAAAAGAAATCAGCAACAATGTTCTTTTTCCCCTTGATGTTTTTTACATCAAAAGAGTATTGTGATAACCATGCTGACCATCTAAGCAATTGAGGATTTGGAGCAAGGTTTTGTTTGAAATACAGCATCTTAGGAAATGATCCCATATCCATTTCAACCAAGAAATGATGAGATATAAGGAAAAAAGAGAATTTCTTTATACTATTTTTGATTGCAAGAATTTCCTTGAAAGTGGAATGGTAATGTTATTCAGAAACTTTGAATTTTCTACTGGCAAATCCACAACAATGCTTTTTCCTTGTTCATCTTCTTCAAGAAGTACTGCTCCCCAATATTTATCACTGGCATCAGTTTGCAAGATCTTTTTTCCATCAGACGGAATATAAAGTGTGGGAAGATTTTGAAGTTCTCCCTTCAGGACTTGGATGGCTCGAGTTTGTGAAACACCCCAAGGAGGAGGTTTCTTTTTAAGCATTTTAGTCAGGGGACTAATATGCTTTGAAGCTTTGGGAACGAATTTCCGGACATAATTGACAATTCCAAGAAATTGCTGAACTTGTGTTTTTGAAAGATTGTCTTCAGGAAAATCTTTAACAGATTGTCCAACTTGTTGTTCAGGAGTACATTTTCCTTTAGCAATTTTCATACCAAGGAAAGAAATTTCTTGTTGTGCCAAAAACATTTTCTTTTTAGAAAGCATGATCCCATATTGCTTAACAATATTATGAAAATCTTTAAGCAATGTGAGATGTTCTTCAAAAGTATTGCTGAAAAGAAGTATGTCATCAATATAGATGAGTGCGGAATGTAAGATAGGCTGAAAAATCCTTATCATCACTTTTTGAAAAAGAGAAGGTGCTGCTGTCTTTAAGCCAAAAGGCATAACCTTCCATTGAAAATGATGATTAGGAATACAAAAACCAGTTTTGTGCCTATCTTCAGGATGAATTCCCAACTGCCAGAATCCAGATTTCAAATCAAATTTAGAAAACTATTTAGCTTTGGATATCTGGGTAAAAAGTGTAAATCTATTGGGAATTGGAAATTTATCATCAAGTAGGAAAATTGTGAGAACCTTAAAACTTTTATATTTTCTTAGCCTTTTGTTTATTGTCACTTTCCCTCTTAAGTGAAAAATTGTTAACCATTCATTTCCTACAAAGAAAGGGTTTGTTATTTCGTGTATTTGTGTGTGAGATATGTATATATGTGTACGTGTTGGAAGTGTGGTTGAGCACGGCAATCGAATTCGAAAAAGAGGAAAAAAATTTGTGAAAAGCTGAAGGGCCAAATCCGGCCAGTCCTTGGCCGGATTGCTGGCCGGATTGTTGAGGATTTTTGAAAAAAGAATTGAGTTTTGCCTCTGCCTTGAATCCTGCCAAGAATCCGGCCGGATTGTGACGTGGCACAGGCGGCCACCAACTTTGACCCCCTGTTTCCTTCCCTTTTATTACTGTTTTTGGCCAAAATATCTTCATTTCCTTCCTCAGCCCAGCCATGCATCTTGGAGTGAAGAAAGAAAGCTCTTCATTTTCTAGTTTCAAATTTTGCTTGAATCTTGCGTTGTCACCGTCGGATTTTCAAACTACTCCGTACAAGTGCTAGCTAAGAGGGGTTAAAGGTGATAGTGGAGTTGTTTTTGGAGGGGAAGTTGTAAGTTTCTACCTTTCTTGAACTCAAGGTGAGTTGTTAAGAAACCCCCATTTTGCTCTAAAGTTGGTTAATTAGTGGTTTGCAAGGGTTAATCATGCTATATTGTGAATGATTTCAAGGTTTTAGGTCAAGTTGGACTATTTTCTGATTTATTGGGAATTTTTCTGATTTTATATGATAGTCATGGATTGGTCTTGGATTGATGGATTAAAATGGTGTTAAATGGGACTTTTATGCGTTAATTGCGGAAAATTTCCGCTTGTGGTGTAAATTTCCGGTTCTAGGGTTTTAATTTGGGGGTTTTCTTAGGGATTGGCTTTTGAGTCTTTAATTGGCTTTGATTGGAGGGTTTTGTGATCTAATTGGACATGTTTTGTTGTTTATAAGCCGAATTTGTGATTGTAGTTGATTCTTATAAGGTTGGGTTTTGAATTGGAGGGTGAAAGTGAAGAAAATTAGGGGAAATGCTGTCGTTTATTTTCTTGTCTTGTAAATGAGTTAAAGTGATTTTGCAAATATGTTTTGTGCCGAGTTGGATGTATTTCATTGAAAATTTCATCGGCTCTTTCAAAAGGTGTTCGAGGGCTAAGTTTGTATTTGAACTCGTATATTTTCGTTTGGCAAATAATGTGACCGTTTTACCATTTTAGAACATGACACCTTTTCCGTTTGAACCTTCAAATGTTTATTTACTACTTCATACTAAAATATAGAGGTATGAATTAGGGTTTTTTCGGCCACAAGTGAACAACTTCTAGTTGAAATTTTAAGTGTGAAAGTAAGATAGTTTTGTCCTCCTTTTCACATGATTTTCATCGAGACATGTAGTCTATAATAGGTACTTGTATATATAAAGATTTTGAACCCCATAAATGATTCCAAAAAAAAAAAACAATCTTTCTTAGCCTATCTAGTTGGATTCCGACTTGTCTTTGGCTCAAGTGTTTTCCGTTGGAAAATCTATAACCCTTTTGAGTTTGGTTTGGCGTTTGGTTTATGAAACCCTAGTTATTTCCGTCCTCCGAACCAAATACCCTCTTTTCACTAGAGTCGTCTTTATACGTTTTACTTGTTATTTGTCGGATTTTCTTCGATTCACTTACTTGTTTTGCTAGATGAACTGTAATATTCTCCCTCGTTTAATTTTAGGTTTCACCGGTGACTGAGGGTAATATCCGGGGGGATATTGCACGTTGTTTTGCATAAATAGGTGAGCATTCCTTGTTTGCTATATTTTCTTGACTTTATGACTTGTATTATTGTTTGATACCGTGTTATGTGCTTTCAAGGATTTCCAAAATGAGTTTTCTAGGCGAGTGTGTACTTTATCGTACTCGACCTAAATAAAAGTGAAATTTTCAATAATTTAATGATTGAAACGCTAGTTGCGCATGATATAAGCCTTTTGGCTGAATTGGTCCCTATGACAGCCCCACCTCCCCCTAAGGCGAACCAAAGGGTTCGGCGGACCGTCTGCCCAGCTCTCGCCGGGACTCAGTCGTTCACTACAGTCCTCAAATAGATTACAATATAAATCTCAAATATACATCAAATTCTCCAATAATTACATGTCATAAGCGAAGCGGAAACAATTCCCAACTATACATAAAATGATTCCAAATCCAAACTGTACAAGATATATGCCATCCAGTCACGTGAATAAGTACTACAAGCCTTCCTTCGCTACGAGCCCTGTGGAGGGGAATAAAATATTTTTGGGGTGAGCTAAAAGCTCAGTGAGTAACCAAAAAAATCAATACTCAAATATATTTCCCAATAATGCATTTCGATGATATCATGATTCAGTAATCAAATATCAGTTTATTGCTCTCGTGAGCCAGTGAAATCATTGCACTTAAACACCCAACGCTCAAATGGATCCTTTAACGTTTAACAGTAAGAGGGAGCAACGTTGGTGCTCCAGATAATGTCATGAACTCATTGAAGTGGTGGAGACGTTGGTGTCCAGCACACGAATTCCAAGCACTCATTTGAGCCAAAACATGTCATGGACCACATGCAAACACTCATGATATGAAATCGAGTACATAATGCAAGAAAACGTTCAAAAGTAACTTTGGAAACAGTTTAGGGTAACTCACCTCCACGACTCATAAACCATCCATCATATATCATTGCCTTGCCCAAATCCAAGCCCTTCAACTCAAACTCAAAGCAATCAAATGCTTTCGAAGATCGGACAGCATATCCCCTTAATTTTATTACTTTTCCATCCTACAATATATTACCAATCACACATATAGTTAATAAGCAATAAAATATATCCAATTAGGCCACAATATCCCTCAAGCGTAACTTTTCCGCAACGATCGCAGGTAACGTATAAAAGTTCCGTTTAACACCTGTTGGCACAATATCCATACGTGAAGCTACCCTTATCGGATTGGAATGCAATTTATACCATTTCAAATCTAAGACAAGGACCTACAACTTTCATGAAGACCACTCAGTCCAGTTCTCACCCTAACTAGGTCAAATTTACCAAAACAACTCCAGATTTTCCAGTTCGAAACTCACTATGAAATTCAACTAGCAGTCCTGATTCATTCACTCATATCTCAGCACACAAAACTCCAATTCAGGTAATTCCAAAGCCATTTGAAAGCTAAGATACAATACATAATTCTTAAGAAGACATCAACAACCAATTCGGTAATATTCCTGGTCAAACTAATCACTTACAGAGGCTGATTTTCATTTTCGGTCAGAAACAGGGTAGCAGGGGTAATTTGGTCTTTTCATAGGCTACGTTGCTCCGATTGAGCTGAAATGTTGAAGCCAACTATAAAACATCATTCTCTACAACTTTCATGTTTTGTGTTAAGGCTAGTTCGGCCTCTAACAAGGTGAAATAGAACCGGACAGAAGCAGGGCAGGTTATCATCCAAGCTGGAATTCATGTATTCAAGTGCTAATCCTCCACAAAACAACTAAAAACCACTAATAAGCAATGAATTGAAGTAAAGAGGATGTTCTTGGCAAAATACCTTAAAACCACAAGAAAGGTAGGAGCTTAATCTTTCCTCCTCCAAAACAACTCCACCAACACCTTTAACCTTCCCTAATGATCACTTGTATGGTGTAGTTTGTGATTTGGTTGGTTGAAACTCAAGATTTGGACAAGAATTGAAGTAACAAGATGAAGGTTTTTTCTCTCTTTTCTCTCTACATGTCTCAGCCAAGAGAGGTAAAGAAATGAGAAAATGTTGGTCAAAATCGGAGTTTAGGAAAGTTAAATAAAAGTTAGGCAAGTCAACTTCCAATCGGATCGCGACACTTGGCCCTTCTTAAGTTTATTCTTATCCCTTTGTCTCTCCAAGATTAACCATCTAAGTTGTGAGGACTTACAAATTCCTTATATTTTTCTTAAAAATGCCCTTTTATTTGTAAATTATTCATTTAATATGGCCCTACTATCCAATCATCCCACAATAAGTGCAAATGAATCTAGAAAGTAGGGTTTCACTTTTCGTTTTCAAGAAAGAGCAAATTAGGGTTTTCACGTTTTTCGTAGTGTGACTATTCAGTACCGAGTGAGGATCAAATTTGGTAGCTAAGAGTGACTTTTAGATGAGGAAATATTATATGATTAGAAGTGATAATAATAAGTTAGTGATTAGAAGGTAAAAACCCTAGTATACGCGATTTAAGAAAAAATGGTTGAAACCGACGGGTATCGATCACTACCGATTGAACCCACCACTTGACCACCACTTCCTTACCACCACATACCCTTGATATTTTTTCAAAATATCCCCCCCTCATCCTCAGCCATGTGACCAAAATATGTGGCCCAAAATGCAAGGAAAAGAAAGAGAAATTTGGAAGGCTTTGGTGGTGACAAGTGTCACACACCTATGGCTCTTTGACCAAACCAATTGTCTTGCCTTTTTATCTTCCATTTAGCTTCATTCTTCCTCATTTTTCTTCTGGTTTGGCCGAGACAAGAGAGAGAGAAAGAGAGAGCAAGGGAAACAACCTTCTTTCATCTTGATTTGCACCATTTGAGTGAAAGAAATAAGATTCTAAACCGATTAACTTGTGAGTTGTGAACTTGGGAAGCTAAGGGAACCAAAAATTTCAAGAGGAGGTGAAGTATTATTCTTGCAAGCCCTTTTGTTGAGGTATAAGGTCTGACCCATGGCTTTGGCTCTTTTATTTTTGTTTAAGTTGTTACATAACTAATGTTTTGGTTAGATTAGTAGCTATACAAGTTGTTGTGATGATTTTGGGGTGATGTATGTATGCCAGGGTTTGACTGATTTCCTTCTCATACTTGTTGCATGAATGGTATATGATGTATATAAGCTTGTATAAGAGGTTGTGGTAGTGATTGAATCAAGAAAATGAAGAGATTTCCCTTGAAATCCCAAAATTCCAGATTTCTGGAAATCTAGGACTCAGTTCTGCCCGTTTTTGTTGGACTAGGTTAGAGGCTGAATTGGCCTTAGCATAAAACATGAAAGTTGTAGATAATGATGTTTTCTAATTTCCTGCAAAAATTCAGCTCGATCAGAGCAACTTATCTTATGAAAAGACCGAAATACCCCTGCTGCCCTGTTTCTATCCGAACATGCTAATCAGCTTCTGTAATTGGTTGTTTTGATCAGGAATACTACTGATTTGGTTGTTGATGTCTTCTTAAGACTTATAGCCTTTATCTTAGCTTTCAAATGGCTTTGGAATCACTTGAATTGGAGTTGTATATGCTGAGATATGACTGAATGAATCAGGACTGCCACAGTAAACTTCGAATTGGAAAATCTGGGGTTGTTTTGGTAAATTTGACCTAGATACATTATAAACTGGACTGAGTAGCCTTCATCAACGTTGTAGCCCTTTCTCTTAGCTTCGAAACGATGTACATCACACCTCAATCTGACTAGTGTCGCTTCAGTTGTGTTAGTTCCGCTAAACAACAGCAAATCTACCTTTTGTTTTCCAACCTAAACGTGTAGACACCAAATTTTGGTGTAATTTCATTTACTATTTATTTTAGTTTTTTATTTGTCGTGTCAGTTTTATTTGATTTTTAGTTTTTAGTTTCTAGTTTTTATTTTTATTTTTAAGTTTTTAGCATAAAATTTCTTGAAAAAAAGGGGAAAAGAGAAAAATGATGAAAAATGAAAAATGAAAATTGCACTTGTTTTTTATTGTTTTTAGTTGTTTTTATTCAGTGTTAATTTTACTATTATCATTTATTATCATTTTTGTTAAATTACTTTTCAAAAAAAAAAAAAAAAGAAGCCGCGAAATGCAAGCTGCAATTTTTTGCAGCTTGCAAAGAAGGACCTGTGCGGCTCCTTAGCTGCAAATAAAGCTGGAGTGTTTGAGGGTTTAGAGGGTTAGGATTTCCGATATAAAAGGAAAAAAACAAGCAACCGCAAAGGAGAGGGGGAGGATTCTAGGTTTCACGGAAAAGAGAGGAAGAGAGGAGAGAAAGTGACGGACGAACAAAAGGGGCTGAGAAAGAAAAGGTTACGGGAGGGAGCGGAAAAAGAAAAGAGAAGGAAACCAAGAGAGGACTTGGAGTGGCAGTTAGGGTTGAAAAGAGAGGGAGCAAGGTTGGAGGTGTCAAGAGAAAAACGGCAAAGGAAGGACGGAAGAAGTAGCAGGACCAGAAAGAAGGGACTTTGGACCAAGCAACGTCAAGCGACGCCCTTTCATCACTCCAGCTCTCGTCTGCCCTTGAAAAGGGTAAAGGTAACACTTTCTTTCGATTCTTAGCGGCTTCATTTATGAAACATCGAAGTGATATGTATTCATTCCCGTGTGACTCTAGTTAAGGGAAGGGGTAGGAGATCTGATAAGTTTGTCTGGGGGTTAATAAAGAAACTGAGATCATCTATGAGGTGGCGGGTAGATTTCTTTTGTTTCAGATTCATGACCACAAGAAATATCGCACAGTTTCGATGCTTCGTCCGTTGCTATTGTGTATGTCGCCTGTTTGTATCGGTCTTTTGGCAGTAATAGGTATAAAAGGCTCATATTTCTGTTGATTAGGATTTGATTTGCGGCATGACAATAAATACAGAATTGAAAAATGAGGATACAAGCGGCGGAAAGAAAGAAATTTCAGATTAGCATGTTCCTGTATTTTGACTCCTTTATGTGTCTAAATCCCAGTTTTTTATGTTGAGAGTTTAAAAGCATGTTTGTTGATGTCATGATTTGAACTCAGAGTGCGCTAGGTTGACATTTAAGTGTGGAATAAATTTTGCTTTAACAAGCTTGTAGCTTTCGGTTCGTTGCAGCATTTTTGATAGAATTCGATCCTTTGAATTGCTGAAGTTGTAGTGTTTCAATGTTCTTGGTGTTGTTTATGGTTTGACTGTGACTTCATGGATATGTTCGCTATCAAAGCAGTTTGTTATCATGTGTGAGACTAAAAAGGGTGAATTGCTGCAACATGGTCAATCCATTGTAGAAGTAGACTGTCTGCATTAAAAAGGGAAAAATTTCAGTTGCTTTAGATGAAGTCTCGGCTGAGTTTAATGTTCATGTCCAGATGATCAATTGCTGTTTTTTTTTTCTATCTTGGGTAAGTTACTGAATCAGTTAATGGGTTAAGGTTCGAATTGTTCCATGGGAATATATCTCGATTAAGCAAAAATGGCATGAACATATGTTTCTGCTGACTTTCTTTGCTGCACGCCTGTTATTCTTGTTCATTTTTGGGTTTAGATTATTTCGTTTGAGGGAGTTAGAGGAAGCTTCCATGCTTTTGTTATGTTTAGGATTTATTTTTACAGATGTGTGTGAGTTTGATGAATGAATGATGAAGTTTTTGTATGATATTCTCGGCATTTTACCCATGCTAATATGAAGATGCAAAGCAAAAAAAAAAAAATTTTGCAGCAGAGCGAGGTTGCCGTGGCTACTTTGCTATTTTCTCTCACTGTAACTATGCACTAGGCTTTGGTTTCTTCTAATTTATTGGTTAGTCTTGTGTAGAAAGAGGGGGGGAAGTGGAAGTTTGTTGCTGAGTTTGCACATTTAAATCTTAAATACTTGAATCATGTTGGAAAACTTGGCTGGAACTTGGACAGTTCAAGTGCCGAACCAGTTCTTGTATGTTTGTTTTTTCCAGAAATTTGCTGCTTGCGTGACCTTTTGCATGATTTTCTGATGTTTGAACATAAAGATTTTATGTTGGAAAGTGAGATGAATGTTTAATGACCGTGTGGTATCAGTGGTTTGATACTTCGAATTTTTGTTTGTTTGAGATAATAAATCAAAGAGCAAAATGTGGCTGGAATGTTGCAGAAAGTTTAAGAAATGGTTGAAACTTTGTTGCAGAAACATGGCCTTGTAGCAATTCGTATGCATGCATGGGAAAAATCTGAATATTACACTTTGGCCTCCCAAGTCCCCTCTTGTTCTACTAAGGCCCAAGTAATTGGAACATTTAATCAATTTGATCCCTCTAAGTTTCTCTTTGTGCCACAATATCCCAAGCATGTTTCAGTATCTTGTACTTAAGTCCTAAAATCATTGCAACTTCAATCATTGTTTGACTCTTTCTTTATTTTTGGAATCTTTGAAGTGCTTAAACGATTTATTTGGACTTGAATGCTTGAGTAATGCTTGTTTTGGGTCTTTAGTAGCTGCTATATTTGGAAATTGAACGGGTTATTCCGTTTTCTTGGTCTTTAAGCATTTTTTGAGCTCATTCAAGTTGCAATTAGGTGGGTTTGGTGTTTTTGCTTATACTTTACTTTTAAATTGATGCCTTGACCCCTTTATTGTTTTGAAGCCATTTTCCTTCATTTGCTTACCATTAGGGGGAGGTATAATCTCTTTTACCCCTTTTGTTTCTCCCCTATGTGGACTAATGTGCTAAGTGAAATTTGCATGTCTATTTCGCTTTCCTAGTTTTATTTTCATTACTTTCATTTATTTCATTTACTTTTGCTTTTTATTTAAGTTATTCTTTATGGGGTATGTGTACACCTCTTGGCTTGTAATAGATAGGGCTGTGGCGAGCAATTTGGTCCATTTTCCCTTTCCCCTTTTGTTTTAGTTAGTGAATGTAATAGGTTCATTAGTTTGGTCGCATGCCTACGTGTTAAGTGTTTAATCGCTTTATTAGGTCTTTGCATCTAGTCAAGCATGCTAAGTGTTATGTGCTACGTGTTTATAAGTGATTCGCATGTCTACCCGCTTTTTATAGTGTGGATGAATGGAATGGATGAATGTACGTCACCACACTAGTCCAAGGCTAGTTGTGGCTTCTTTTATCGTTTCCACTAGTCTAACGCTAGTCGGAATTCATAGAATGGGCTAGTTCAACGCTAGACCCTTAGGGTTTTTCCCTTGTTAGTACATCATTTGCTTGTTCACCACATATCACGCATTTTCCTTAGTTTTATCATTTGGCATGAGCCTCGAACCCCTTTTTCCCCTCACTTTAGGTTTTGCATCTCATGCTAGCTATAGGGTTCATTTTGCTTGAGTGTCCCCTTCCGATAAGGAAAACGAGCGAGTGTGGCTACTCGATAGCCTTAGCACGCTAGTTTTGCCTTCTAATCAAAGGGAAAATCGAAGTCGAAAAGTTAGAAGTCAACCCCCGTACCCGACTTGTTGCATTCCCCTAGGGTCATACTTTCATTTTTATCACTTCCATACTCTTTTAATCACATTTTTCTTACATTTCGCAATCCATATTTTTCACTACATCTTTATCATTTATTTACTTTACTTCACAAATGAAATTCAAGTTTCACTTATATATGTACTATTCTATCTTCATTCATTTGCACACACAAACACTTTGATTTTTCATACAAATTCACACATGCACTTTCTTTACACATTCGCACACAAACACTTTGTTTTTTACACCATTTCATACATGAATCTTTTCATACACTTGCACACTTGCACTTGAGTCACCATTTGCATCAATCGACCTCTATGAGGTTTCCCTTTATTGGCCGCCACAATTCATGTGGTTTGGGACCAAAAACCTCACGAGAGACATCATAGAATTTAGGATTGCATTTCTCATTCATTAGTCTTTGTCCAAATTGCAAATACATACTTTGGGTAGGAAAAATTAGGAAAATAAGGGTTAAATCACGCAACTAGCCTTGGCTAGGTCGAAGGGGTGCCTTGGATTTTTATCCTTGCCTTCCCCTTCGTCAAATGTGACTCCCGAACCTTTTTCTTTGTTTGCGTGGACTAGGAGTCGTTCAAAAGGGTTTCTTACTTTTTTCCTTAAAAAATTCACTTTTTGGGTGACTTGGTACACCCTAACTCTATACCAAGTGGCGACTCCATTTTTCATATAAAAAACCCTTTTTGAACTATTTTTCTTGGGTTAAATCGTCGCATTTTCAAAAGTCCCATTTAGACCCATTTTTATTTTTATCAAAAAATTCACTTTTTCCAAACCAATAAAATCACAAAAAACAATCATTTTATTTTTCCAAAAAATGGGGCGCGACAGTTGGCGACTCCACTGGGGAACTTCCTAAGTGGGTCCAAGCATTTTGACTTAACCATTCATTTCCTCTTTCTACCCTTTCTATGCATGGCATGTGGATATTAGGATTGCATTTTGCATTTTTAGGACCTTTTGTCTTATGTACGTAATCAAACCAATCCCTCGACTCACGAATGTATGTTTGAATGAATGTTTATTTGTTATCTCGTGCTTGCATTGCATTTTGGGAGGTATGGGTCACCCTAGAGCCTCGCGTTGGTTCTTGACCCCTCCCCTCCAAACGAGCACTAGCATACGAGCATACGCTTTACTTCTTTTATCCCTCTTATTTTCTTTTAGTGGCTTGTCACGCCACTCCACCCTGTTAGGATTTTAGGCGACCTACTTGGACGTGTGATCGTGACACGACGTGTGCGTAGCACGATCCGAGGGGTCACTTAATCTTCCGCTTTAAGCTTTGGGTTAATAGCCTATAGCTTTTAGTCGAAGATTGAGGATTTTTGATAGATTCACTCAGACATGTGGCCGTGACACGACGTGTGCGTAGCAATGTCTGGGGAATCGCTCGAGCCACCGACAAAGAACCTTGGGATTGATGACCCTTGGTTTCTAAGTCTGAAGGCTCGGGGACCTATGACCTATCGAGTCTAGATGCATTAGTGAGCCCTAGCCTCATGCATCCATGATAGAATTGCCTAGGGTAGAGTTGGCCTTATCCTAAACTAGGGACACTATTCACGAGGGGAGGGGTCCCACCCCTCTTTCCTTATCTGTCTTTGTTGCTTAATTGTCCAATGTGTTATGTGATTACGTGTTGAACTCACGTTTCCTTGTCTCTTGTCTTTTGCATTCACAAACATTAGGAAATAAGAGGTCTGGCATGACTTTCTTTTAGAACCTATCTTTGTAGACAGGCTATTGCACGTTTAAAGATTTTGGTATATTGCATGATTGCATGTCATTTTTAGGCTTACCCTGGCAGATAAAGGGTTCCTTAGGTCACGTTTCATTTCAAATTGCATTTTTTCCTGCTTTAATAACTGGCATCATGCACTAAACCCTAGAAAGGGAATGCCATTTAGGGGATCCCGTGTTAGGAATAAGCCGTCTTGTGTCTCGGATACTTAATCCAACGAGACTTGCACGTTTACATTTTGTACCATCCAAAGGGGGAGTGCACAAGGTAAGGTAGGATCCGATCATTTTCATAGAGTGATCTTTGGAATATGAGCGTCTAATAATCACTTTTTGGCCATTTTATCAAAGTTGGTAAAAATCCCTTGCATAAAAGGACATTAATTTGAAGAAAATTCACAAATGATTCCTCCCTATTGAGACAATAAATAAATTGAGGCCAAATCGTGATTTTAGAAGGCTCATAGACTAGTTTTTTGAAGCCACCAATGGCCAGACGATTCAATCGATCCATTTTTGTCAATTCAAAATCAATTTTGAATAAACCATTCATTTGACCAATTTACCCTTTTTAGGGTCATTTGACCAATTTACCCTTTTTAGGGTCACCTGGTCGATTTTGAATAAATCGTCAATTCATTTGACCAATTTACCCTTTTAAGGGTCATTTGACCAATTTACCTTTTTTAGGGTCATTTGACCAATTTACCCTTTTTAGGGTCACCTGGTCGATTTTGAATAAATCGTCGTTTCATTTGACCAATTTACCATTTTTAGGGTCATCCGGTCGATTTTGAATAAATCGTCGATTCATTTGACCAATTTACCCTTTTAGGGCGATCTGGTCAATTTTGAATAAATTCTCAATTTCATTCAATTCATTTGACCAAGTTCCTTTTTTAGGATGATTCGGTCAATTTTGAGTAAGTTTTAAATTTCACTCAATTCATTTGACCCGTTTCCCTTTTTAGGGTAATCCGGTCGATTTTTATTAAATTGTCAATTTCATTTGACCAATTAGGGTTTTAATGTCGGATTTCAAAACTTAGTAGATTTTTGAGAAAACCATCCATTGCATCCAGCCATTTGATCAGTTGGGGTTTTGACCCGTAATTCACTGAGAAATTTTATCAACGAATTCCAAACTCTTCGATAGGAAGTTCGTCAAGGTCAAACCCGTGCGTTTTTGCAAAATCTTGTATTGATCAAAAGTGATCAATCCATTCGGACGTGGACCTCATTTTGCAAAAAATTACTTTCACTCAATGAGTTGATCAGATCTATCAGGTATGGTTTGGTGCCTACCCTAGAGGATTGCATTTTCATGCTAGGCCTACCCTTGGCACAAAAAGGGTTCCCCTATAGGACATGCATCCGAATTTTCTGGATATCTACTAACTCTTGTCTTTTTCTTTTCCCTTTCTTTATTTTCTTTGGAATAACTAAGCGAGGATTGAATCTAAAGGCAATTTTTCAAAAATTCTCAGGTAATATTTAAACATAGCTTCTCGTCGAAACCCCATCATAACGCGATCCCGTAGTCAAGTCCAAAGGAATCGTGTAAACATGAGCTCACAACCAGAACAGTCAGATAAGTCTGCTACTACCGCTCAACCCGAGACTGCAAGTTTGGGGATTCAGTTGACTGAGATGCTTACCAAGTTCGGAGAGATGGCATCTGAGATGGCCGCTCAAAGGAAGTTGGATGATGAGCTAATTAGCAGCGGAGTTCAACCTGAACCTGTACCCGCCAGACAGCCTGAGCAAGAGACATTTGTCCTACCTTTGGCCCACGCCACTGTTACTCCATCATTCCCTATTGCACCTGAAGAAACTTTCACCTATCCCACCACAAATTTGCCATACACTTACCCTCCTCATCCTTCATTTTTTCTTACTCACATGCGAGGTCCACAACCCCAAATCACTTCAAATATACCACCTGAGCCACATACCTTTTATTACCCTGCTGCTGAGCCATTCCTGCCGGACCATACTTTTCAAACCAAGCCAGAAATGGGGGAATCTTCCGTTCCCGTTGATATGAAGCTGCTTAAGCGCCTTGATCGTTTTGATGAATTTATAAGGAAGAGTCAGGGGGTGAACAAGCAAGGAGTCCTGGATTACGATGAGCTTTGCCTTTTTCCGAATGTGCAATTGCCTGAGGGGTTCAAAACTCCGAAGTTTAACAAGTATGATGGGACGGGTAATCCCAAAACACATCTCCGACTGTTTGCCAACAAGTTGGGAAGGCCCGTAGATGATGAGAACCTGCCTCTAAGGTTGTTCCCGGAAAGTCTGGAGGGGGATGCCCTTGACTGGTACTCAAATTTGAAGCCCGCAGAAGTAAGAACCTGGATTGACTTGTCCAATGCTTTTGTAAGGCAATACGAGTATAACTGCGAGCTGGCTCCAACACGCAACACGTTGGAAGGAACAAAAAGAAAACCCTCCGAGGATCACAAGACTTATGCCAAGAGATGGAGGAAAATAGCTGCCAAAGTCGAGCCACCGATGACTGAGGACGAAATCATACGCACTTTCATTAAAGCACATGATCCTCCATATTTCGAAGAAATTTTTCGCATGACTGGATGCTCGTTCGCTGCTATTGTCAATAAACTTGAGGAGTACGACTACTTCGTGAAAGCTGGGAAGATTGTTAATGTCTCTACCCTCAAGTCACAGTTGGATGCTTTGCAAGGTCAGGGGACTAGTGGGAAGAACCCGCAATTCCAAAAGAAAGAGGGGGAAACTGCCTTCACATGGAATCAAAACCCTGTCCCAAGACCCAGACCTCGACAATACCCTACCTACTCAAACCCTTACCCCTACTACTCAAATCCTCGTCCTGTTTACCACACCAATATCACTCATCCTCGACCTCGCCCAAATTATGCCAACCCGCCTACAACCCCTTTCCAAATATCTCAACCAAGCTTTCAACAAGCTCGTCCTCGGGCTCCTTACCACCAAAGATTTTCCCTATCAAATAGACCCACCTACAACTATCCCCGACCCACTGAAACCTACAATCAAAGCCGTACCCGAACCTTCGCCAACCTAGGCAGGCCTCTGGACCAATTGTATGAGCAATTGAAGGTTGCCAACAAAATAGGCGTGATTCCCCCTCCAACTTACCTTCATGGCATGCCTGTTGGGTACAATCCACATGCTATTTGTGCCTATCATTCGGGAGTACCTGGCCACTCAACCGCCGATTGCAGGGCACTTAAGCACAAAGTCCAAGACATGATCGAGGCTGGGGAAATAGTGCTAAAGGGAAAGGGTGAACAAGGACCAAGTATAAGTACAAATCCCTTTCCTAAACACAAGGACACCTTTGAGGCATCCACCTCCAATGACGGAATTTGAAAATCCTGAAGGAGCTTTGCATAATTTGAATGGCCGAGTATCTTCCCTCTCGAAGGGAATTTCGGTAAATCTAGGGGTTGTTATTTACTAAGGTTCACGAAAACCATTTCTTGCATATGTGAATAGTTTAATGAAAACATCTTTTGCAACTAAGTTTTTGTCTTGTTTCCGTTTTGATTAGTTTTTCCATCAAATGCATAATTTGTTTTTTCTGTTTATTTGATTATTGTCCCGAATTTTTAATTCTTTTAGATGGCCAAAGATGGAATTATTTGATCATTTGAATATCACTGTTCTGGATTCCGATAATACCATTCATTCAAAAATTTCTTCGTGGAAAATTCCTTTGTTGAAAAGGCCACAAATCCCTTCGTTTGAAAATGCCAAAAATCCCTTCGTTGAAAAATCCCTTCTTTGAGAAGGACAAAAATCTCTTCTTTGAGAGACCCCTTCGTGAAAAATCCCTTCATTGAGAAAGTCTTCATTGAGAAATTCCTTCATTGAGAAAGTCTTCATTGAGAAATTCCTTCATTAAGAAAGCCTTCATTGAGAAATCCCTTTATTAAGAATTCGTTCATTGAGGAAGCCTTCATTGAAAAATCTCTTCATTGAGAAAATCCCTTCCTTGCCAAGTTCGAAGCTGATTGATTAAAGCAGCGTCACCGACAATTGATTTTGATGGATGAAAAGCAGCTGAACGCTATGTGCCATGGCCAATGTTATCAAAGTGTGTGGCCTGTGTTCATAACAAAAAGGTCCGCCTCCGAGCCTTTAGAGAAGGAGGACAAAGAGTTAAAGCGAGTTTTGCCAATGCAAGATGAAGTCAAAGACGAACTTGATCTAAACTGGTAAGGACATTTGTCATTCAAAAAGGTGCCACCGAGTGGAGCACTTATCCTTGAAGAGATGGATGGGCAAACATTCTCTCAACCTATCAAATCAGACATGTGTAAGAAGTCTTTATTTTTTATTATGCAAATTTCTTTTGGAAATCATGCAAGGGATGAGGTAAAAGTCAGGCCATCTTCCTTTCCAATCAAAACATTTCATCCCTAGTTATCCCTTTTGAGCCATCAGAGCAGTAATTTTCGTTTGGCAGCCCCTGAGAATCGCAAACCCCACACTGGGGCCAAGTTATTTTGGAAAAGAGATGATCAAAAGAAAAGAAAACCCTACACTGGGGCAAATTTTTGAAAAAGTTCAAAAGAAGGGCAAACGGCCAAAAGACAAATCAATCAAAAAGAGATGAAAAGGAAAAGAGAACCCCATACTGGGGCAAATTTAGCTTTGAAGAAAAATGCAAAAAGTGAGGAAGATGCAATGGAAAAAGCAAAGAGAGAAAATTCAATCAAACTGGGGCAAATTTCCCTCAATTTCGTTCGAAATTGAAGATGATTTCAAATGATGTAATCTCAGGTTATTTCACCTCTCATAAGAACAAATTGCGTTCAAGCCTTAACTTTTCTTGAAACACCCCACCTGACCTCATTACAAAAGCCCAAAAGTCCTGGCTTTCGTTCTTTGCTGTATCTCTATCAAGAAAATTTGCTAATCAACTGGCAGGTGATGTCCGTAATGTTTTCGCCTAATCTCATAAGGGAAGTACATTCTACTGATGCCAGAAATCTTCAAATCATGTTTCTAAGTCGATCATGGTCGAGATATTTCTTTGTTCTTTAGGTGAAAATCCGAAATGACGGAAAAAAAAAAGGTGGGGGCAACCTTGGTGAAAACCCGAAAGGGCGCCAAGGCAGGTTTTTGGCAGCAAGCAAGCATGAAAAGGAACAGCTGATGACTTGGTTCATTTGGATTTTCTCCTTATTTTTGTCTTACCTCAGCCAACATTGAATTCCAGAGCAAAGATGTCCAGAGAATTGAATATGACATCCGTTGGCTAAAGCTGTGTCATTTTGTAAAAACATTCTTTTGCAAATACATTCTTAGGAAACTCATTTTTTTCCAAATTACTTGCATTTATGGCATTTTTGTAGAATTTAAGCACAAATGGTTATGTGTGCATTCTGGTGCATATTCTTTCTTACATGACATGTGAATTTTCTTGCATACCTCATTCTTTATCATTGAATTTTGGTGAATAACAATCCCAGTGGTTTATTTCAAAAGTATGCTTGGATTCAGTCATCTTTTGGGAATAGTTGAAATTCAGCCAAGCCAGCTACACAGACTTCGCAATATGGCAAAGCACATACCTGGTCAGTTTGAAAATCGGAAAAGCCTTAGGGTGAGAAATCCAACTCAATCGACTGCTGCAGCAAAAGTTGATAAAGGCCTTGAAAGACTCATGTTTACACGATTCTCAAAGGAAAAAGGATCAAATGATGGTGGCAATTTCTTTGTTTTTTCTCTCTTTTGCAGAAAATTGCATACACAGATGAAAGTAAGCACACCTCGCACTGGAATCGGTGTCGGAAAGAGTCCTCCGGTGAACAAAAGCAGATTGAAAATGTCGCAAGCAAATTTCATCAAAAAATGCAACAGCATGGCGATACAGAATCAACTCTGGACTCACATTGCAAAAATTCATCATACTGGGGCAAATTAATTTTTTTTTTTTTTTTTTGGAAAGATTTTCAAAAGTCAAAAAAGAAGAGCAAAAGGAAAAAATCATCATCAATCAAAAATCAACACAAATTTTATCACGGAAGGCTCGGGTTTAATCCCACTGACCGATTGTCAAAGCATTTTCGGGTCAGTCCCATGATCAAAAGTTTATTCGGGTCAGTCCCACGATTAAAAGTATTTTCGGGTCAGTCCCATGATCAAAAGCATTTTCGGGTCAGTCCCATGATCAAAATCTTATTCGGGTCAGTCCCATGATCAAAAGCTTATTCGGGTCAGTCCCACGATCAAAAGTATTTTCGGGTCAGTCCCATGATCAAAATCTTATTCGGGTCAGTCCCATGATCAAAAGTTTATTCGGGTCAGTCCCACGATCAAAAGCATTTTCGGGTCAGTCCCATGATCAAAATCTTATTCGGGTCAGTCCAACGATCAAAAGCATTTTCGGGTCAGTCCCATGATCAAAATCTTATTCGGGTCAGTCCCATGATCAAAAGCTTATTCGGGTCAGTCCCACGATCAAAAGCATTTTCGGGTCAGTCCCATGATCAAAATTTTATTCGGGTCAGTCCCATGATTCAAATCATATTCGGGTCAGTCCCATGATTCAAAGCATTTTCGGGTCAGTCCCATGATCAAAATTTTATTCGGGTCAGTCCCATGATTCAAAGCATATTCGGGTCAATCCCATGATTCAAAGCATTTTCGGGTCAGTCTCATGATCAAAATTTTATTCGGGTCAGTCCCATGATTCAAAGCATATTCGGGTCAGTCCCTGATTCAAAGCTTACTCGGGTCAGTCCCATGATTCAAAACTTGTTCGGGTCAGTCCCATGATTCAAAGTTTCTTCGGGTCAATCCCATGGTTCAGATTTTATACGGGCCAGTCCCATGATTTTCAGTTTATTCGGGCCAGTCCTAAGATTTTTATTTTATTCGGGTCAGTCCCATAACTTTCGTTTTTATTCGGGTCAGTCCCATGATTTAAATTTCCTTCTCTAGTCAATCCCATTTAATTTTCTGTTCGGGTCTATCCCGTGGGTCTATCCCAATTTTAATTTTCTGTTCGGGTCTATCCCGTGGGTCTATCCCAATTTTACATTTCTGTCCGGGTCTATCCCGTGGGTCTATCCCAATTTTAAATTTCTGTTCGGAACTATCCCGTGGGTCTATCCCAATTTTAAATTCCTGTTCGAGTCAGTCCTGTTTTAAACTTCCAGTTCGGGTCTATCCCGTTTTAAATTTCTCGTCCGAGTCAGTCTCATTAAAAGGAGTCAGTCCTCATGTCAATAACAGCAGTCGTTCGAGTAGCTGAAGCCGAATGACCCAGGTAAGCATTTGGTGTCTACTTCTTTGTCTCAAGTTTTTTCAAAACTCAGACAAAGAGGGGCAAACTGTAGACACCAAATTTTGGTGTAATTTCATTTACTATTTATTTTAGTTTTTTATTTGTCGTGTCAGTTTTATTTGATTTTTAGTTTTTAGTTTCTAGTTTTTATTTTTATTTTTAAGTTTTTAGCATAAAATTTCTTGAAAAAAAGGGGAAAAGAGAAAAATGATGAAAAATGAAAAATGAAAATTGCACTTGTTTTTTATTGTTTTTAGTTGTTTTTATTCAGTGTTAATTTTACTATTATCATTTATTATCATTTTTGTTAAATTACTTTTCAAAAAAAAAAAAAAAAAAAAGAAGCCGCGAAATGCAAGCTGCAATTTTTTGCAGCTTGCAAAGAAGGACCTGTGCGGCTCCTTAGCTGCAAATAAAGCTGGAGTGTTTAAGGGTTTAGAGGGTTAGGATTTCCGATATAAAAGGAAAAAAACAAGCAGCCGCAAAGGAGAGGGGGAGGATTCTAGGTTTCACGGAAAAGAGAGGAAGAGAGGAGAGAAAGTGACGGACGAACAAAAGGGGCTGAGAAAGAAAAGGTTACGGGAGGGAGCGGAAAAAGAAAAGAGAAGGAAACCAAGAGAGGACTTGGAGTGGCAGTTAGGGTTGAAAAGAGAGGGAGCAAGGTTGGAGGTGTCAAGAGAAAAACGGCAAAGGAAGGACGGAAGAAGTAGCAGGACCAGAAAGAAGGGACTTTGGACCAAGCAACGTCAAGCGACGCCCTTTCATCACTCCAGCTCTCGTCTGCCCTTGAAAAGGGTAAAGGTAACACTTTCTTTCGATTCTTAGCGGCTTCATTTATGAAACATCGAAGTGATATGTATTCATTCCCGTGTGACTCTAGTTAAGGGAAGGGGTAGGAGATCTGATAAGTTTGTCTGGGGGTTAATAAAGAAACTGAGATCATCTATGAGGTGGCGGGTAGATTTCTTTTGTTTCAGATTCATGACCACAAGAAATATCGCACAGTTTCGATGCTTCGTCCGTTGCTATTGTGTATGTCGCCTGTTTGTATCGGTCTTTTGGCAGTAATAGGTATAAAAGGCTCATATTTCTGTTGATTAGGATTTGATTTGCGGCATGACAATAAATACAGAATTGAAAAATGAGGATACAAGCGGCGGAAAGAAAGAAATTTCAGATTAGCATGTTCCTGTATTTTGACTCCTTTATGTGTCTAAATCCCAGTTTTTTATGTTGAGAGTTTAAAAGCATGTTTGTTGATGTCATGATTTGAACTCAGAGTGCGCTAGGTTGACATTTAAGTGTGGAATAAATTTTGCTTTAACAAGCTTGTAGCTTTCGGTTCGTTGCAGCATTTTTGATAGAATTCGATCCTTTGAATTGCTGAAGTTGTAGTGTTTCAATGTTCTTGGTGTTGTTTATGGTTTGACTGTGACTTCATGGATATGTTCGCTATCAAAGCAGTTTGTTATCATGTGTGAGACTAAAAAGGGTGAATTGCTGCAACATGGTCAATCCATTGTAGAAGTAGACTGTCTGCATTAAAAAGGGAAAAATTTCAGTTGCTTTAGATGAAGTCTCGGCTGAGTTTAATGTTCATGTCCAGATGATCAATTGCTGTTTTTTTTTTCTATCTTGGGTAAGTTACTGAATCAGTTAATGGGTTAAGGTTCGAATTGTTCCATGGGAATATATCTCGATTAAGCAAAAATGGCATGAACATATGTTTCTGCTGACTTTCTTTGCTGCACGCCTGTTATTCTTGTTCATTTTTGGGTTTAGATTATTTCGTTTGAGGGAGTTAGAGGAAGCTTCCATGCTTTTGTTATGTTTAGGATTTATTTTTACAGATGTGTGTGAGTTTGATGAATGAATGATGAAGTTTTTGTATGATATTCTCGGCATTTTACCCATGCTAATATGAAGATGCAAAGCAAAAAAAAAAAAATTTTGCAGCAGAGCGAGGTTGCCGTGGCTACTTTGCTATTTTCTTTCACTGTAACTATGCACTAGGCTTTGGTTTCTTCTAATTTATTGGTTAGTCTTGTGTAGAAAGAGGGGGGGGGAAGTGGAAGTTTGTTGCTGAGTTTGCACATTTAAATCTTAAATACTTGAATCATGTTGGAAAACTTGGCTGGAACTTGGACAGTTCAAGTGCCGAACCAGTTCTTGTATGTTTGTTTTTTCCAGAAATTTGCTGCTTGCGTGACCTTTTGCATGATTTTCTGATGTTTGAACATAAAGATTTTATGTTGGAAAGTGAGATGAATGTTTAATGACCGTGTGGTATCAGTGGTTTGATACTTCGAATTTTTGTTTGTTTGAGATAATAAATCAAAGAGCAAAATGTGGCTGGAATGTTGCAGAAAGTTTAAGAAATGGTTGAAACTTTGTTGCAGAAACATGGCCTTGTAGCAATTCGTATGCATGCATGGGAAAAATCTGAATATTACACTTTGGCCTCCCAAGTCCCCTCTTGTTCTACTAAGGCCCAAGTAATTGGAACATTTAATCAATTTGATCCCTCTAAGTTTCTCTTTGTGCCACAATAGCCCAAGCATGTTTCAGTATCTTGTACTTAAGTCCTAAAATCATTGCAACTTCAATCATTGTTTGACTCTTTCTTTATTTTTGGAATCTTTGAAGTGCTTAAACGATTTATTTGGACTTGAATGCTTGAGTAATGCTTGTTTTGGGTCTTTAGTAGCTGCTATATTTGGAAATTGAACGGGTTATTCCGTTTTCTTGGTCTTTAAGCATTTTTTGAGCTCATTCAAGTTGCAATTAGGTGGGTTTGGTGTTTTTGCTTATACTTTACTTTTAAATTGATGCCTTGACCCCTTTATTGTTTTGAAGCCATTTTCCTTCATTTGCTTACCATTAGGGGGAGGTATAATCTCTTTTACCCCTTTTGTTTCTCCCCTATGTGGACTAATGTGCTAAGTGAAATTTGCATGTCTATTTCGCTTTCCTAGTTTTATTTTCATTACTTTCATTTATTTCATTTACTTTTGCTTTTTATTTAAGTTATTCTTTATGGGGTATGTGTACACCTCTTGGCTTGTAATAGATAGGGCTGTGGCGAGCAATTTGGTCCATTTTCCCTTTCCCCTTTTGTTTTAGTTAGTGAATGTAATAGGTTCATTAGTTTGGTCGCATGCCTACGTGTTAAGTGTTTAATCGCTTTATTAGGTCTTTGCATCTAGTCAAGCATGCTAAGTGTTATGTGCTACGTGTTTATAAGTGATTCGCATGTCTACCCGCTTTTTATAGTGTGGATGAATGGAATGGATGAATGTACGTCACCACACTAGTCCAAGGCTAGTTGTGGCTTCTTTTATCGTTTCCACTAGTCTAACGCTAGTCGGAATTCATAGAATGGGCTAGTTCAACGCTAGACCCTTAGGGTTTTTCCCTTGTTAGTACATCATTTGCTTGTTCACCACATATCACGCATTTTCCTTAGTTTTATCATTTGGCATGAGCCTCGAACCCCTTTTTCCCCTCACTTTAGGTTTTGCATCTCATGCTAGCTATAGGGTTCATTTTGCTTGAGTGTCCCCTTCCGATAAGGAAAACGAGCGAGTGTGGCTACTCGATAGCCTTAGCACGCTAGTTTTGCCTTCTAATCAAAGGGAAAATCGAAGTCGAAAAGTTAGAAGTCAACCCCCGTACCCGACTTGTTGCATTCCCCTAGGGTCATACTTTCATTTTTATCACTTCCACACTCTTTTAATCACATTTTTCTTACATTTCGCAATCCATATTTTTCACTACATCTTTATCATTTATTTACTTTACTTCACAAATGAAATTCAAGTTTCACTTATATATGTACTATTCTATCTTCATTCATTTGCACACACAAACACTTTGATTTTTCATACAAATTCACACATGCACTTTCTTTACACATTCGCACACAAACACTTTGTTTTTTACACCATTTCATACATGAATCTTTTCATACACTTGCACACTTGCACTTGAGTCACCATTTGCATCAATCGACCTCTATGAGGTTTCCCTTTATTGGCCGCCACAATTCATGTGGTTTGGGACCAAAAACCTCACGAGAGACATCATAGAATTTAGGATTGCATTTCTCATTCATTAGTCTTTGTCCAAATTGCAAATACATACTTTGGGTAGGAAAAATTAGGAAAATAAGGGTTAAATCACGCAACTAGCCTTGGCTAGGTCGAAGGGGTGCCTTGGATTTTTATCCTTGCCTTCCCCTTCGTCAAATGTGACTCCCGAACCTTTTTCTTTGTTTGCGTGGACTAGGAGTCGTTCAAAAGGGTTTCTTACTTTTTTCCTTAAAAAATTCACTTTTTGGGTGACTTGGTACACCCTAACTCTATACCAAGTGGCGACTCCATTTTTCATATAAAAAACCCTTTTTGAACTATTTTTCTTGGGTTAAATCGTCGCATTTTCAAAAGTCCCATTTAGACCCATTTTTATTTTTATCAAAAAATTCACTTTTTCCAAACCAATAAAATCACAAAAAACAATCATTTTATTTTTCCAAAAAATGGGGCGCGACAAAACGTCATTTCCGCACATGTCCTAGCTTGATTTGATAATCATATGACATTGAGCCTATTGAGTGGCTATTGATGTTGTGTGTGACTTTGGGATTGATTGAGGAAAATAATGAAGCCATAAGTGGCTGGAAAAATAGGTAAATACAAAGGGCGTGCTGCCCAAATTTTCGCTCGAGAGCTAAGTTTCTATTTGAATTTGTATAGTTTCGTTTGGCAAATACTATGACCGTTTTTCCATCTTAAAACATGATCCTTCTTCAATTGGAAACTCCAACTATTTACTTACTCTTACCAAATAAAGAGGAGTGGTTTAGGGTTTTCTTGGGTATTTTTGTCCTCTCTTTTTCATGAATTTCATTAAGACATTTAGTCTATAATATCTACTTGAATATGAGATGATTTTGAACCATATAAACGATTCCGAAAATAGTATTTCTTAGCCTATCTAGTTGGATTCCGACTTATCTTTAGTTCAAGTGTTTCTATTAGAAAATTTTATAACCCTTTTGAGTTTGGTTCTACGTTTGGTTTATGAAACCCTAGTTATTTTTGTCCACGGGTCCAAATGTCCTCGTTTCACTTTAAAGTTTTTTTATACGTTCTACTCATCATTTGTCGAGTTTCTTTGATTTCACCTAATTGTTTGTGCTAGATGAGCTGTAATATTCTTTTTCGTTTAATCTTAGGTTTTCTCGGTGACTAAAGATAATATCCAGAAGGATATTTTGCACGTTGTTTTGCGTACATAGGTGAGTGTTCCTTGTTTGTTATATTCTCCTTGACTTCATGACTTGTTGTTGTTGTTGTTTGATAGTGTGTTAAGTGTTTCCAATGATTTCCAAAACGAATCTTCTAGGCGAGCATGTACTTTATCGCGCTCGACCTAAATGAAACGTGAAATTTTCAATGATTTAATGATTAATAAATTAGTTGCGCATGATGTAAGCCTTTTGGCTGAACTGGGCCCTGCCCTTCGTTACCGATCAACTCGAGCCAGAAGCGGACTCGGTCGGGCGATATGGTGACCCTGGGTGTGAACGTCGGTATACTCGAGTATTACCTTGTAGGTTGGTGGAGCCTGGCCAACGTCCAAGAGGGGGTGAATGAAATGAAAGAACGAACGAGGATTTTAATTACAAAATGCATTTTTCAAAAGAATGGAGGAATGAGGGGAAATGTCAGGAGAACGAGCGAACGAATTTATGGCTCCTTATGAGCCCGTATCCTTTTAATGTATGTGTTAATATCGCTTTCCATGGTAAATGTTTCTTGAATTATTGATGCTCTGTGTTTAATGTAATGGATTGATTATTTGATTATGTGTTCGGAACCTCGCTGAACTTTTAGCTCATCCCTTTAGTTTTGTTTTCCTTAACAGGGGAAGGCAGGCTAGGATGAGAGCTTGGTATAGACTAGTTTGGTCTAGCTCTTTGTTTTTGTAATGGTTGTCGCCCTAGTGCTTGGCACGGGCTGGTTGTATGGAAGTGAGAACCTTTGTACATTTGATGGTTGTACTTCCTTTTGAGATAGAAATGTATATATAAGTTTCACTTAAGTTTTGGATTGTTGTATATTATTCCTTTGGTTGTATTCCGGATTTGATTAAGGAACGACTGAGTTCCGGCGAGAGCTGGGCAGGCGGTCCGCCGAACCCTTTGGTTCGCCTTAGAGGGAGGTGGGGCTGTCACGTAAGTAACCTCTAATTATCTCTTAGCACCTTGCAAAATAATATCACTTAATACGAAACTCCAACAAGTTGTCAAAAATTTATCGCATTTACCGCACTAGCGGGTCCCACGTTGATATTACACTCCAAACTTAACATGGACTAACTTGTATCAAGGAAATGATTTGGAAACTATATTCCCTTATAAAAATATATAAGAAATTAATATATTGAAGAAAGGCATAAAATTATAGACAAGGAAACAAAATAATGTCTCGAAAATATATAAAAATTTTCGGGTTCTCACACTCATTCTTTCGGGGCGTCACAAACTCCCTTCCTTAAAAGAATGTCGTCCTCGACATTCCAACTTATACTAATCAAGTCATATCTTGCACTTACCACTTCATAATTCACAACTTACTCTCCCGAAGAGCACTTAGTCCTTTACACATTTCGCATTAGAACCATTACACCGCTTGGCTCAAGTTCACTCCATACAGAGACCACACGTCGCAGCTATAGGTTTTATCCCTTAATCGCATAACTTTCAAATCAAATCGAATCCCACAGTCCGGCATCCTAAACTTCAAGCCTAAGATACACTATAAAGATCTAAAACCTAAGCTCTGATACCAACTATGAGAGCTCCACCTCCCCCTAAGGCGAACCAAAGGGTTCGGCAGACCGCCTGCCCAACTCTCGCCGGGATTCAGTCGTTCACTACAGTCCTCAAATAGATTACAATATAAATCTCAAATATACATCAAATTCTCCAATAATTACATGTCATAAGCGAAGCGGAAACAATTCCCAACTATACATAAAATGATTCCAAATCCAAACTGTACAAGATATATGCCATCCAGTCACGTGAATAAGTACTACAAGCCTTCCTTCGCCACGAGCCCTGTGGAGGGGAATAAAATATTTTTGGGGTGAGCTAAAAGCTCAGTGAGTAACCAGAAAAATCAGTACTCAAATATATTTCCCAATAATGCATTTCGATGATGTCATGATTCTTTAATCAAATATCAGTTTATTACTCTCGTGAGCCAGTGAAATCATTGCACTTAAACACCCAACGCTCAAATAGATCCTTTAACATTTAACAGTAAGAGGGAGCAACGTTGGTGCTCCAGATAAAGTCAGGAACTCATTGAAGTGGTGGAGACGTTGGTGTCCAGCACACGAATTCCAAGCACTCATTTGAGCCAAAACATGTCATGGACCACATGCAAACACTCATGATATGAAATCGAGTAAATAATGCAAGAAAACGTTCAAAAGTTACTTTAGAAATAGTTTAGGGTCACTCACCTCCACGACTCAGAAACCATCCATCATATATCATTGCCTTGCCCAAATCCAAGCCCTTCAACTCAAACTCAAAGCAATCAAATGCTTTCAAAGATCGGACAGCATATCCCCTTAATTTTCTTACTTTTCCATCCTACAATATATTACCAATCACACATATGGTTCAATAAGCAATAAAATATATCCAATTAGGCCACAATATCCCTCAAGCGTAACTTTTCCACAACGATCGCAGTTAACGTATAAAAGTTCCGTTTAACACCTTTTGGCACAATATCCATAAGTGAAGCTACCCTTATTGGATTGGAATGCAATTTATACCATTTCAAATCTAAGACAAGGTCCTACAACTTTCATGAAGACCACTCTGTCCAGTTCTCACCCTAACTAGGTCAAATTTACCAAAACAAGTCCAGATTTTCCAGTTCGAAACTCACTGTGAAATTCAACTAGCAGTTCTGATTCATTCACTCATATCTCAGCACACACAACTCCAATTCAGGTAATTCCAAAACCATTTGAAAGGTAAGATACAAGACCATAATTCTTAAGAAGACATCAACAACCAATTCGGTAATATTCCTGGTCAAACTAACCACTTACAGAGGCTGATTTTCATTTTCGGACAGAAACAGGGTAGCAGGGGTAATTTGGTCTTTTCATAGGCTACGTTGCTCTGATTGAGCTGAAATGTTGAAGCCAACTATAAAACATCATTCTCTACAACTTTCATGTTTTGTGCTAAGGCTAGTTTGGCCTCTAACAAGGTGAAATAGAACCGGACAGAAGCAGGGCAGGTTATCATCCAAGCTGGAATTCATGTATTCAAGTGCTAATTCTCCACAAAACAACATCTAAAACAACTAAAAACCACTAATAAGCAATGCATTGAAGTAAAGAGGATGTTCTTGGCAAAATACCTTAAAACCACAAGAAAGGTAGGAGCTTAATCTTTCCTCCTCCAAAACAACTCCACCAACACCTTTAACCTTCCCTAATGATCACTTGTATGGTGTAGTTTGTGATTTGGTTGGTTGAAACTCAAGATTTGGACAAGAATTGAAGTAACAAGACGAAGGTTTTTCCTCTCTTTTCTCTCTACATGTCTCAGCCAAGAGGGGTAAAGAAATGAGCAAATGTTGGTCAAAATTGGAGTTTAGGAAAGTTAAATAAAAGTTAGGCAAGTCAACTTCCAATCGGATCGCGACACTTGGCCCTTCTTAAGTTTATTCTTATCCCTTTGTCTCTCCAAGATTAACCATCTAAGTAACCTCTAATTATCTCTTAGCACCTTGTAAAATAATATCACTTAATACGAAACTCCAACAAGTTGTCAAAAATTTATCTCATTTACCGCACTAGCGGGTCCCACGTTGATATTACACTCCAAACTTAACATTGACTAACTTGTATCAAGGAAATGATTTGAAAACTATATTCCTTTATAAAAATGTATAAGAAATTAATATATTGAAGAAAGGCATAAAATTATAGACAAGGAAACAAAATAATGTCTCGAAAATATATAAAAATTTTCGGGTTCTCACACTCATTCTTTCGGGGCGTCACAGGCCCTTCTCTTCGTTACCGATCGATTCGAGCCAGAAGCGGACTCGGTCAGGCGATTTGGTGACCCTGGGTGAATTTGGTATACTCGAGTATTACCTTGTATTCTGGTGGAGCCTGGCCAACGTCCAGGAGGGAGGTGAATGAAACGAAAGAACGAACGAGGGTTTTATTTACAAAAATGCATTTTCAAATGATTGGAGGAATAAGGGGAAAGACAGGAGAACGAATGAACGAACGAATATATGGCTCCTGTGAGCCTGTATCCTTTTAATGAATGTGTTTATCGCTTTATATTGTATTTGTATCTTGAGTTATTGGTTATATGAACTTCTTGTTTGCCTACATGTTCAGAACCTCACTGAGCTTTTAGCTCACCCCTTTAGTTTTGTTTTCCTTAATAGGGGAAGGCACGCAAGGATGAGAGCTTGGTATAGACTAGCTTAGTCTAGCTCTTGGTTTTGGTAATAGTTCTCGCCCTAGTGCGTGGCACGGGCTGGATGTATGCAGTATTGAGAACCTTTGTATAATCGATGGTTGTATTTCCTTTTGATAGCAATGTATATAAGTTTGACGTTAAGCTTGGATCATTGTTATACTTATTTGTGTGGTTTCATTCCGATGGTTGCTTGAGGTACGACTGAGTCCCGGCGAGAGCTGGGCAAGCGGTCCGCCGAACCCTTTGGTTCACCTGAGGGGGAGGTGGGGCTGTCACAAAAATGTTGAGAGGTTGGTAATTAATTACCAATCTCATTTTCCCTCTTACCTGCTCAGATCTTTTGTTCACATAGAATTGATAAGGCAACCCTAGGGGAAGACCCTCCTAGACCCTCCCAACCTTGTAATTATCAGAGTTGGACCTTTTCTCCCAATGGAAATTGAACTCGATTGTTCTCATGAACTCAAGACCTCTGACACACAAAGGTAATCAGCAACCTTAAGCAAATAAAGATGGATGAAGAGACACCACGATTAGGGAACAAACTAATCGATAAAGTCTGATTTGAATCCTAAGCTATGAACTCAAGAATTCAAGAGTAAGTTCGATTAAGAACTTTGAAGGAAAATTCCTCACGATTTCTGGTTGTAACAATTTGTCCTTTCGCTCATACAATAGGTGCCTTTTATAGGCTAAAACTAGGGCAAATCCGGCCCACATAAACCTGGAATAGGAATTCGGTCTGCATAAAGAGCCAGCTCTTTAAGGCTTCCCGATAAGACCCAATAAGTAATAAAATACTCAACGACTAACAACTATTAAACTAGGCAGTTTTAAAACAACTACCAACTAAGCTAACAAGTATGAGATCATTCTTTCACTTCAAACGTACAAGTGAACAAGGTAACTTCATGGCCCATCAAATCTTCAAACTTAGCTTGCTCCTTGCTTGTATGGTGAATGATCAAGGCTTGTAAAGCTTCCTTCACCTTCTTGGATCTTGATCTTGTCATCGGACCACCAATGTTGACCAAAGGATCCTTGACCCAAGATTGAAGTTGCTGCACACCCGTATCTGCATCATTCCCTCCCTCCTCGAAAGGATTCGTCCTCGAATCTTCAAAGTCTGTATCAAAGTCCAAAGGAGATAGGTCAGATACATTAAAAGATGCGCTTATGCCATACTCACTTGGAAGTTTCAATTTGTAAGCATTGTCGTTTATCCTCTCTAGTACACGAAAAGGTCCTTCTCCTCTTGGATGTAACTTGGTCCGTCGAGATGCTGGAAACCTTTCCTTCCTCATGTGCACCCAAACCCAATCACCTGGTTCGAACACAACATGTTTTCAACCTTTATTTGCATTTTGTGCATATTGCGTATTTTTCTTCTCAATTTGAGCTCGAACTCTGTCATGCAAGGTCCGAATAGCTTCTGCCTTTTTGACACCATCTGCGCTTAAACACTCGTTAACAGGAATAGGTGATAAATCTAGAGGGGTTAGCGGCTGAAACCCATAAACAATTTCAAAAGGAGAATGATTAGTTGTAGAATGAGTGGTTCGGTTATATGCAAACTCGGCAATAGGCAAACATTCTTCCCACTTCTTCAAGTTCTTTTGAACAATGGCTCGAAGTAGAGCACCAAGGGTTCGATTGGTTACCTCAGTCTGACCATCCATTTGGGGATGACTAGAAGTAGAAAACAGCAACTTAGTTCCCAACTTACCCCAAAGTGATTTCCAAAAATAGCTTAAGAATTTCACATCCCTATCACTTAAAATAGTATGCAGTACTCCATGCAATCTAACCACATCCTTGAAGAATAAATCAGCAACATGGCGCGCATCACTTGTTTTCCTACAAGGGATAAAATGAGCCATTTTAGAAAATCTATCCACTACAACAAAGATACTATCCATACCTCTAACAGATCTTGGTAAACCAAGCACAAAATCCATGGATAAGTCTGTCCAAGAAGCATGAGGTACGGGTAGAGGAGTATACAATCCATGAGGGTTACTCCTTGACTTTGCCTGCTTACACTTTAAACACTTATCACAAATGTTAGCAATGTCACGCCTCATTTTAGGCCAATAGAAGTGTTCATGCAAAACGTCAAGAGTTTTATCAATACCGAAATGTCCCATTAACCCTCCGCCATGGGCTTCTCTAACAAGTAATTCCCTAAGTGAACAGTTGGGAATACATAGGCGATTTTCTTTGAACAAGAAGCCTTCATGCCTATAAAACTTTTGAAAAGCAGCATGTTCACAAGCTTGAAACACATTAGAAAAATCGTCATCATGTGCATACAAGTCTTTAATGTACTCAAAACAAAGTAACTTAGTGCTCATGTTAGTGATCAAAGTATACCTTCTAGACAATGCATCCGCAACGACATTATCTTTTCCCTTCTTATACTTAATGATATATGGAAAGGAATCAATAAATGCAATCCATTTCGCGTGTCTTTTATGCAACTTACCCTGCCCTTTAAGGAATTTAATAGATTCATGATCAGTATGTATCACAAATTCCTTAGGCATAAGATAATGCTGCCACACTTCAAGAGCACGCACAACAGCATACAATTCTTTATCATAAGTAGGGTAATTAAGAGCTCCCCCACTCAACTTCTCACTGAAATATGCCAAGGGCCTATTATTTTCATGTAAGACAGCCCCTATGCCGATCCCACTAGCATCACATTCAACTTCAAACATCAAATCAAAATTAGGCAAAGCAAGAATAGGTGCTGAAGTTAAAAAATTCTTAAGCTTATTAAACGACTCTTCTTGCTCTTTTCCCCATTGAAACCCCACATTCTTTTTAATTATCTCATTCAAAGGTGCTGCAATAGTGCTAAAGTCTTTAACAAATCTCCTATAAAAGCTTGCAAGACCATGGAAAGACCTTACCTGAGACACATTGGTTGGAGTCGGCCACTCCATGATGGCCTTTACCTTGGCGGAATCAACACTTATGCCATTTGCACCAACAATATAACCAAGAAAGTTAACCTCAGAAGTGCAAAAGACACATTTTTCCATGTTAGCAAATAACCTATTTTCACGCAAGGCACTTAAAACAAGTCGCAAATGCTCAACATGCTCTTCTAAAGACTTGCTAAAGATCAGTATATCATCAAAATAAATAACAACGAACTTCCCAAGAAAATGCCTTAAAACATGGTTCATTAATCTCATGAAAGTACTTGGAGCGTTTGTTAAGCCCAAAGGCATCACAAGCCACTCATAAAGACCATACTTTGTTTTGAAAGCAGTTTTCCATTTGTCACCTTCCTTTATCCTTATTTGATGATAACCAGATCTTAAATCAATTTTAGTGAAAATGATTGCCCCATGCAATTCTTCTAACATATCGTCTAACCTAGGAATGGGATGACGATACTTAACAGTAATTTTATTAATTGCACGACAATCTGTACACATTCTCCAAGTCCCTTCTTTCTTAAGTACTAAAATGACTGGAACCGTACAAGGACTAAGAGGTTCAGGAACCTGGTCCTTTTCAAGGAGGGAATCGACTTGCCTTTGGATTTCCTTTGTTTCCTCCGGATTTGCTCTATAGGCTGGTCGATTTGGTAGAATTGCTCTAGGAACAAAGTCAATTTGATGTTCAATACCTCGAATTGGAGGTAATCCTTTCGGTAGTTCCTCCGGAAACACATCCTTGAATTCCTGCAAAAGAGAGTAGATTGCACTAGGAAGAGAATCGGTTATGCCAAGTGTGTAAAAAGAGGAATAATCGGCTTCTCGGTACATAAGTACTATGAGAAGACTTTGTGCATTCAAGACCCTATCTATCTCACGCACACTAGCATAAAAGCACTTTTTCTTCACTTTCAAGCTCTCGGCCTCACTGAGTCTTTTCCCACTCGACTTTTCTCTTTCACTCAACTCGGCCTCTACTTTCTTTTTTTCCTCATCCTCAGGCACATTCGGCTTTTTCTTTGCCTCTCTCAGTTGCCTTTTCTCTCGCTCTTTTCTTAGATGCAATTGTTCTTCATACACTTGTGTAGGTGTCAAGGGTGAAAGAGTGATCTTGAGGTTGTCCATAATGAACTTATACTTATTAGTGAGTCCAATATGATCAGCCTGCCGATCATACTCCCAAGGACGCCCTAACAAGACATGACTAGCTTGCATAGGAATTACATCACATAAAACTTGGTCCTTGTACCGACCAATAGAAAAAGCGATTAAAGCTTGTTTGGTCACCTTGACTTCCCCCCATCATTTAACCAAGATAGTCTATAGGGTTTAGGGTGGTAAGTACATGGAAAGTGTTTTTGCTCAACAAAGTCAGCAGCTACGCAATTAGTACAAGAGCCACTATCAATGATCATGAGACATACCTCATCTCCAATTTTGCATCTTGTATGAAAAATGTTGGTCCGTTGGAGATCATCTTCTTAAGCTTGTGCATTTAGCACTCTCATAGTCACCATAGTTCGAGCCACGGGGTCCTCTTCTATTTCAACCAGGTCATCATCCTTCCCCTCTTCTTCAAGCGGTGGCATGTCCGCATATTCCTCCTCTCCTTCGCTTTGCCACATTCCCTCTTCATTCATATACATGATGCTTCGGTTAGGGCATTGAGCCATGAGGTGGCCAATTCCCTTGCATTTGAAACATGCCTTTGGCTAGTTGGTATATGTATTTGCTCCTGGAAGAGTCGGCCGCGGGGTTGGTTTAGAAGAAGTTGCACTCGGATGGGACGGTTGTTCCATCCGCTTGTTTTCCCTCTCTCTATTACCTTGCCTTGGCCAAGCACTGGATGTTAGCAATTGATTTCTTTTCCAAGGGGTGGAAGAGGATGTAGTGGTTCGGCCACTAGGTGTCTTTAGAGGTAGGGCTTGCTTTTCCACCTTCTCTGCATAAGACACCATTTGTTGAAGTTCAAAGTGGTCTTGAAGCTCAACCTTCTTCCTAATTTCAGGATTTAATCCATTAAGGAACCTCGCCATGGTTGCTTCCGGATCCTCTTGGACATTGGCCCTTATCATCGCTACCTCCATTTGTTTGTGGTACTCATCAACCGAATTAGAACCTTGAGTGAGTCATTGGAGCCGATTGTACAAGTCCGTGGTATAATGGAAGGGTACAAATCGTTTCCTCATCACTTGCTTCATTTCAGCCCAAGTGTCAATTGGTGGTTCCCTATTTCTCCTCCTTATGGCACATACTTGCTCCCACCAAATGGATGCATAATCTTCAAATTCAATAGCCGCAAGTTTCACCTTTTTCTCTTCAGAGTAGTTGTGGACTTCAAACACTTGCTCAACTTGCCTAACCCAATCCAAATAAGCTTCAGGATCATTTTTCTCATGAAAGGTAGGCATCTTGGTCTTGATGGAACCAAGATTGTCATCGGTTCTCCTAGGTCGGTCTCGACCTTCCCTCGCTCCTCTTTGGCTTTTCCTTGATTGAATCGAGGTGTTAGAATGATATCCCTCATCATCCGCATCATGATCAGCACTCTGAACACTCGAAGCCCTATTGTATGTATCTCCAATACCTCGCATCTCAATGGCAGCCAGCCTGTCGGATATTTGTGTCATCACAACTTCATGTCTCTCCGCTTGTTTTTGAAGAGCTTGGAGCACCAGTTTGAGTGACATGTCAGCCTCAGACGGCTCAGGCATGTTCCTCTCTTGAGACATATTGTCCAACCTGCAAAACAAGTGTATCCTAGTCTACCTTGCAAGCACTCGTGTATCACTCAAGGAAACACACTCACTCTCAATTTTCCTTCTCGAAGTTCTTAAAACAACTCAAACTCTCAAAATTCCAGAATTAATTACCCTATAAGCAAGTAACAAGACACAAAGCAGAAATTTGCAAATCTTAGAAGAACTCTACCCGAAGCTAGAACCTCTTTATTTTTTTTTTGAGCGGCTGTTTTTGCTGAGTTTCTGGCCAGGATTTGGATGGTAAATGGTGTTTGTGGCGGTTTAGGTTTGGTTTTGGAAACTGATTTGGGGGTGTTTGGGGCTGGTTAGGTCGTTTGGGGTTGTTGGAATTCAATTAAGGTTGGAGACTCAAGAATTGGAAACCAATCAAGATTTGGAGACTCAAGTTTTGGGAAACGAATCAAGATTTGGAGACTATTCAAGAATTGGAAATCAATCAAGAATTGGAAACTCAAGATTTGAGATACTTGATTTCCTTTGTGTGAGAGCCGATTCCTTCTCTTCTTTGTTTTTTTTTTTTTTTTGCTTCGGCTCTTCAAGGAACACAAATTCAGGTCACACCAACAAGTTCAAGAAAAACGGATGAAAGGTTATGCAAATTTCAAGAAGGCCCTGGTTCTTGATTTATTGTTCAAGAATTTTCAAAACAAGACTTGATGGTCCAAGAACTTCAAGAATTTGTTCAAGAAGCTCAAGAACTTCCCCAAATTGAGTTGTGGTGTTTAGGGTTTGCAAGAACAACAACCAATACTCAAGAAATAGGCACAATAAAATTTCAGCAATACTCAAAAGAAAATTCCAGCAATAATCTAGCAACTTGGACACTAAAACAATATAAGGTACGTGACTCTTTTTTTTTTTTTTGTCTTTAAACCCTAACAACCCAAACCCAAACAAAAGTATAACAAACTCAAGAACAAAAGTTGGACAGAAAACTCAAAAAGACAACACCCAAACAGATTTTTTTATCCGGATGAACAGTAACGTGAACAGTACGATGAACAGTAATTCGGAACAGTAACGATGAACAGTATCGCTACAGTTTTTTTTTTTTTTTTGTTTTTGACACAAGACACAAACTAACAAGATATGAACAACTTCAATTGAAAGAGAATTAACCTGATGTTCTGATTACCAACTGATAAGGCAACCCTAGGGGAAGACCCTCCTAGACCCTCCCAACCTTGTAATTATCAGAGTTGGATCTTTTCTCCCAATGGAAATTGAACTCGATTGTTCTCATGAACTCAAGACCTCTGAAACACAAAGGTAATCAGCAACCTTAAGCAAATAAAGATGGATGAAGAGACACCACGATTAGGGAACAAACTAATCGATAAAGTCTGATTTGAATCCTAAGCTATGAACTCAAGAATTCAAGAGTAAGTTCGATTAAGAACTTTGAAGGAAAATTCCTCACGATTTCTGGTTGTAACAATTTGTCCTTTCGCTCATACAATAGGTGCCTTTTATAGGCTAAAACTAGGGCAAATCCGGCCCACATAAACCTGGAATAGGAATTCGGTCTGCATAAAGAGCCAGCTCTTTAAGGCTTCCCGATAAGACCCAATAAGTAATAAAATACTCAACGACTAACAACCATTAAACTAGGCAGTTTTAAAACAACTACCAACTAAGCTAACAAGTATGAGATCATTCTTTCACTTCAAACGTACAAGTGAACAAGGTAACTTCATGGCCCATCAAATCTTCAAACTTAGCTTGCTCCTTGCTTGTATGGTGAATGATCAAGGCTTGTAAAGCTTCCTTCACCTTCTTGGATCTTGATCTTGTCATCGGACCACCAATGTTGACCAAAGGATCCTTGACCCAAGATTGAAGTTGCTGCACACCCGTATCTGCATCAAGAATGCTTGACACGCCCATTGAGAATGTGAAATCTCAATAAGTCCAAACTTCAAGAGTTCTTGACATTCCTGTTCTGCAAGCTTTGTATCATCAGGATTTATTCCTGAATGGCTAGCTTTTGTGGGATTGATATCCTCATTCTTTTTGAAAAGAAGTCGGATATAAAAATCAGAGTTTTTCCACAAGGGATGGTCACATTTTTGTAAAAACTCTTGATGATTTGATGAGCATGATTCTTGAATAATTTGAGTTTGAATCTGTTGTAGTTGATCTCTTTGAAAACTGTCTTCTTGTATCAAGTACAGTTTAGGGATCTCAATTAAAGGTTTAAAAAACTTTTTTTATTTTATCCCATGACCTGTAATAAGATACTTATTTTGTTTATAAAGATCAAATCCTAATAACAAATCCTTACCAGTAAAGTTTGCTCCCAAAAATTTTGAAGTAACAAAACAATCTAGGAGAAGTTTGAGAGTAATGGGATTTTTAGTAATAAATTTTGTTTCAAAAATATTCCCATCAGCTCCTCTAAACTTGTTAACTCCTGACATCCAATATGAGTCTGGTAAGATGTCTTTCCTCATAATAGATGTATGAGCTCCTGTATCAAAGAAAGCAATAAGAGGAATAGGTTTAGAATACTTATCCAGTAAAATATGGATTAAAGTTTGTGGATAAATCTCTTTATTTGCTTCCTCCTTATTTGCTAAAACAACAGGGCCAATACTTAAAATTTCTTCTGGGACCTGTAAAGCCAAAAGAGTGAAATCAGTTGGTTCATCTTGGTCAAAAAATTCAGATTCTAAATCAAATATTTGAAAATGAAGTTCATCTTGAATTTCTGAAATTAATTTTACTCCCTTTTGGTTTTGTGGACAAGTTTTTGCAAAGTGTCCTGGCTTTCCACAAATGAAACATTTGTTTCCTTTAGCTCCTCTGTACTTTTTAGACTTTCGTCTAAAATATCTCCATTTCTTTCTGAAAGATTGTCTTGGAAAGTTCTTGTAAGATTTACTGAAGCTTTTAAATCTTTTGAACTTTCTAAATCCTTTTCTTCTGCGGGAAGTAGTACAGGCCTGACGTTTTCCCTTAGTGATTAGTTCTGGTTTCTTGCAGGCTTGATCCAAACAAACATCTCCTTTAAGATATTCTCTAATAACTTTCCTCTTGTGGCAAAGATCATCAAGAGATAGGAAGACTGCTTGTTTGATTTGTCCAATAGTGAGAGCTAGAGTAGATCCATATTTATTATGGATATACATCTCTGCTGTGACAGCCCCACCTTTCCCTAAGGTGAACCAGAGAGGTTAGCGGACTGCCTGCTCAGCTCTCGCCAGGACTAACGGGACAGTGCAATGCGATCTAAAACGTTTTGGAACGTACAAGCGCGCTTAAACAAGTCAAAATAGCATACAAAAGTTATCCAACAAGTTTATACACGTACGGTTTGCAAATTACAACTCAACGAATTGGTTGGTTTAAAATACACATAGGGTTTTGCCCAAAAAGGAGCTATTCAAAATACATTCACATAAGCTCAACTCAGCAACCAACATTCATAGCCTTCCCAAAAGTATGCAAATTCCTGTAAGAAAAACAAAAGGAATAGAGTGAGTTTACACCCAGTGAGATACTACTACTCAAGCAACAAAGTTCATATAAGCAGATGGTATTTCATTCCAATTCATTTAATAAAAGTAAGCCAAGAGTACACATCAATAGAATTGGTAAAAGGATACAGACGGCTCTCAAGAGCCCCTTTCCTCGCTTGTATACTTGATCGGACTTCATTGACCCTCCATCAATGTTTACCAGGTAACCAACCGTAGGCCCCACTTTACCTCCATTCCTTCCACCCAACATACCCCTACCAGGCCCGAACTCCATACAGTATAAATTTGGTAGTACTCGAGTATACCGGAGCCAAGAGTCTCATACTCAATGATTCCTTTTAACAGTCCCCATGGCTCATCAATTTTCACGACCAAGCCCTCGCCGGCTCGATTCAATCGACTATGTGACGACCCCACTTCTCCCAAGGGCGAACCCAAGGGTATCGGCGGGCCGTCTGCCTAGCTCGCGCCAGGACTCAAAACTTAAAGCAATAAAACGAGATAGATCGAAAGAGCACTATATACACTATATACAATCCCAAAAGTTATATTTACATCTTCAAAAGTCTCGAGTCAAACCACTCTAATACACTATAACCACAACCAGCAGAAGATAGACCCTAAGAAGGGTTCTTATACAAACCACCAAAACAAAAACAAACATTCTAACTGTTCAACTATAACAAGCCAATCTAACTATACTAGTGTACGAGCCAAAAGTCCCCGCGTCGGCCCCTGCTAAGGAAAACAAAAGGAAAGAGGTAAGCTATATGCTTAGTAAGTAAATAGGGGCGAAAGCATAAATTTCACGTAACAGTTACACAGTAAGAGTAAAGCAAAAGCAGAAAAGTAACATCACATAATAAGGATACAAGTGGCTCCAAAGCCAATTCATATGCCATGCGTGATCTCCTGCCGACACTCCGTCGACCACCCTCAATGGTCCGTAGAACTTCACTTGTACACCCACCGACACCTTATCACCCTCACTGGCCAGTCACCTCACAAACTTGCCCGGGCGAACGAAATCACAAACTTGAGCTTGAGTCACAAGCTCGGGTCACAAACTTGGTCACCTTCTCGGTGAACCGGATTCACAAAATTGGTTCATAACATGAACCTACAAACTTGGTGACCTCAGACTAAGTTGGACTGACTTCGACCAAGCCCTAACCGGCTCGAATAGTCCAAACAGGTCTTAGATCGGGCCCACGAACTCACAAACTTTGCAAACTTCACAAACTTTACTCGAAAGTCGCCCCGAGCCACAAGCTCAAGGGTTTTGGTTCCAAAAGGTTCATATACATATGCCAAGTACAATTATACATTCAAATTAGGGTTTAGGTCGAGTGCGATAAAGTACACCCTCGCCTAAGTACCCCTTTCACATAACAAAGAAAACACACCAAACTGGCCTGAATACTTACCCAGAAACTGAAATAGCAAAAGTACGAAGTCGGATCGAAATGAACAGCTAGTAGTGGGCCCCACCAGTTCCGCCCAGCTCACCACCGTCTGAAATAGAAGATTGTGTCACATAATATCGCAAACGGCTACTATCATGCCTAAAACAAGCAAAACGGCAAAACGACACGCGCGCACGTAAATATGACGAACGGAAACGGAAACGGCCGTTAGCGGAAACGGCAGATTTGACACTCGTTTCTAGTTCACTCATAAGTTGAGCTACGAATATCGGATTAAGGCTTATGAGACGCCATATCGAAGCTTAAAGGATGAACAACAACTGTTATGAAGACATCCAGAACTGAAACTGGAGGCTTCAATCCCAAATGAACCAAACACAATCACTTACGAAATCTGGCCAATGCACAAATGGTCAGTTTTGAGTGCAAACTGTTTTCTATGCTACACATGGTCAAAAGAGCTGAAAATTGGCAGTTAGATAGTTCATTCCAAATGGAACAACTTTCATGAAGGTCGGCAATCCAAATTCGGAATGGAAATTGGTCATCAGGACCAAAACAGATCTGACCAGAAAATGGTCATCTTCACGGCCAGGCCTTATTTGCTCGGCTATATCTCAGGTTTCATAAATCCGATTCATGAAATTCCAAGGGCGTTAGAAAGCTCTGATATAAGGCTATAAGTTTGGTGTTTTGGTCGTAAGCCCAAACAGCATGTAACCCAGTCAAATGTGAAGCCAAAGTTCCAGTCATAAACTTTCCAAAAACGTAACAGAATTTGATGGTCAAAACAGGTCTGAGTATTTCGTTTATAGCTCAGGATATACTAATCCGTTTAACCTGAAAATTTACAGGAATATCCAGAACTTAAGGGGCTACAATGTTGAAGAAGGAAACTTTGTCCAATTTTGAATGGAACAAGGTCAAAAATGCAAGACACTATACCAGAATCGCAAGACAGGATCACAAACCGTATTTGACCTCAATATGCGGTAATGACACCAAATTCACTACGGCTATCGGATGGGGGTGTAAGACCCACCGTTTCGAAGCTAAGAAACAGGGCTACAACAATGTATAAAGCCACTCAGTCCAAATCCTAGCACAACTAGGTCAAATATGCAAAATACGAAACCAGAATTACCAAAACAGGTTTGCAAATCACATAATGCTGTAATGAGTCCAACCCAGTCTATACAAGTCCAAATGCATTGATTCCAAAGGCATATGGTACCTAAGACATTCCTCTATAATTCATCAGAAGACACCAACATCCAAATCCAAAGTAATTCCAGTCAAAATAGCCAAATACAAAGGCAGTTTTCGCATTCTGATCAACCCAGAACAGCAACAGTAAAATTGACATATCTCACTCTACACTAATCCAAATGACCTGAAATTTTGTAGACACTTCAAAATCATCAATACCTACAACTTTCATGTTTTGATCAAAGTCCAATTCGGCCTCTAACCCTATGATCCAAAACCGGACAGAATTAGGGGTTTTGAAACCCTAACATTTCACATTTCAATCCAAATCCAAAATTGGTTGCAATTATCACTAATTCACACCTACTAGAGTCATTCTAGGCCATTTCCAATCATCATAAACAACCACACCATCATAATCCAATTAAACCAGAAAAATCATCAATAAAATAAAAACTTCACCAAATCACTTCAAACCAAGATAAAAACCAGAAATTTCAGCACTTTAATCACTAATAAGCATAACTTAAGCTTCATAAGGTATAGGAAGGTAGTCAATCACCACTTACCAAGTAAACAAGAGAGAGGAAGATGTTGGACACCTTAAGTTCTCCAAAAAGCTTCACCAAAACACTCACTAACACCAAGTGGAAGGATTTTATGGAGTAAAAACTAATTTAAGCAAGGAGTTTGGATGATTTGAGCTAGGAATTTGCCAAGATGTTGAAGAGTTTTGTCTTTCTTCTTGCTAGAGAGGGCCGGGCATCAAGAGGTGAAAAATGGTGATTTTTGGTTAATTTTTTAGATATTTAACCAATTTGGTCAAAAGTCAAAAAAAATGAAATAGTAATTCATAAGTCTTCTCCAATGAAATGGTGACACTTGTCACCACCATTAATGCATTCCTATCTCTTCTTTTCCCTCTCCCATCAATCAAATCTCACTCTCCACTTATCTCTTAACACCCGATAAATTTTACACAGTATCCGGAATTTAACCTAATCGGCCGAATTTTTCCGAACTTATCGCACTAGTGGGTCCCACGTCCGATATACGTTCTTATTTTCTCAAAATCTAACCGATACTTGAAAAATCATCTAAAACCCATATTTACTCATAAAAATTATCCTGGGAATTTTTCTAATAAAGAAAATGCAGAAAAAGGCGGGCGATAAATAAAACTCCACTTAAGCTTTCTAATATTGTAACACTAGAGGTTTGCTAATCATTCAAACTTACTAAACCTTTGTAATTAAAACAAATCCTATATTTACCTATGTCAAGGCACACACTAGAATACCGAATATAAATTATAGCTTGAACCTTATAATAATAATACGTAAACTAGGATTTTCAAGCTTAACCGAATTAGGGTTTCCTTCCTAGCCATAAAACCATATTTTCCATACCGAATATCAAATAACCCTAATATCGACTTACGAATGGACTGGGGCCTCACAGACTACCAATGGGGTTGAGTTCAGTAGTAATAGTAATGGCCGTTGGATACTCATCCAAACGACACCAAATCAAGTATTTGCATGTATCACTCAATTATACAGTAAATAGTCATATAAGATAAAAGGGTGAGAGTGATCAAGTACACCCTCACCTCAATCAAGGTCAACAATGCAATTAAGCCATCAAATCATCGATTTCAAGTGTAACAAAGCCACATAGTAACAATCAAAGGAGTAGTATACTCACCAAGCAAGCAAGTGAAATTTCATAAACTTTCGCCCAAAGAGCGTTTTTAATCACCGTCACGCCCTAAAATATTCGAACAAGCACAATAAGACTCGATTACAAGTCATAGATCAATTCCACATACTACCAAAAATAAGGCTCCATTAGAACGTATAAGTACTAAAGTAAGCTAGGGAAAGTTTGGAAATGAAAGTTAAGCTCTAAGACCTAAAAACAGTTTTGACATCATTAAGCATATTGGACACAACCGGCACTATGATTATCGGATGGATGTGAAATATACACCGTTTCGAAGCTAACAGAAATGGATACAATGTTGAAGAAGGCTACTCAGTCCAGTTTGTAGTGCAACTAGGTCAAAAGTTCAATGTACCAAACCAGAACGGCATAAACAGGTTAACGAACCACATTCTGGTTAAATTCCCATAATTCAGGCTACCAAGGTCCAATTCAAGTGATTCCAAAGCCATCCAAAAGCTAAGATACCAGGCTATATTTCTTAAGAAGACATCAACAACCAAATTAGTAGTATTCCCAATCAAATTAACCAATTACCAAAGCTGATTACCAGGTTCGGACAGAAACAGGGCAGCAGGGGTACTTCAGTCTTTTCACAGGCTACGTTGCTCCGATTGAGCTGAAATTTTCCAGTCAACTATAAAATATCATTCTATACAACTTTCATGTTTTAACTCAAGGCTAATTCGGCCTCTAATCGAGTCGAATAGTACCGGGCAGAACAGGCCTAATAGAAACCCTAATCTGGAATTTTTGCTTCAAACCAGAAATTTTCCACTAATCATTACAATTATCATACCAAAACTTCATTCTAACCCATACTAGACCATCATACATGGCCAAACAACATTAAACATATAAAAACAGAAAAATTCTGCATAAAATAAAAAAATCATCAAACACCACCAAAAGTCATGAAAACCTCCACAAAATCACCTAACTAACCTTCACAAGTCATGAATTTATCATTATCAAAGCCAAATGTGAGAACCCGTAATTTTTCCAATTTCTAGGTTTTCTTATTTTCAATGATTTGTTTTCTGCACTTTCTGTATCCGGAAAATTTTCTAAATAAATTTTATGAGTAAATATAATTTTCAGATGATTTTTCTAGTATCAAATAGATTTTTAGAAATTAAGAGCGTATACCGGACGTGGGACCCACAAGTGTGAAAAGTTCGGAAAAATTCGGCCAACTGAATTACGTTTTGGATACTGGAATTATTTTATCGGGTGTTATGAGATATTTTGAGGTTGCAAATTTGGATTGATGTGAGAGGAAACAAAGTGATAGACTTGCATTAAATTAGGTGACAAGTGTCACCATTTGATTGGGTTACCTTTAAGACTACTATTCCATGTCTTACCATTGACCAAATAAATCACAAAATTAACCAAAAATTGCACCATTTTCTCCTCTCAAGTGCCGGCCCTCTCTCTCAAAGGAAGAAAGAAAACCTCTTCAAGTTTTGGCTTCAATCTTGCTTCAATCACCAAAACCAACCATCCAACCTTGATTTTTTTTCATAAAACACCTTCAAGTAGTGGTGGTGAGTTGTTGTGTGAAGTTATTTGGAAGGTTAAGGTGACCCATAGCTCTCTCTCTCTTGTTTTAAAGGTAAGTTGTGAAGAACCACCCCCCCTTTAATTGATGCTTAAATCATGCTTAGTGAAAGTAGAAGATGCAAGTTTATGGATTATTTCTTGATTTGTGGTGGAAATGATGAAATTTTATTATTTTTGGGGATTTTTCTGTTTTAATATAAGCATGATTGTGTGGCTATCTAGGATGATTAGAAATGGTCTCTAATGACTCAAGGAGGTGGGAAAAGTGATTAATTGCAACCAATTTCTGTTTTGGAAGAAAATTGAAAACCTAGGGTTCTTAAGTGGAGCATTCTGTCCGAAATTTTAGGTCCTAGATAGGGGCCGAATTGGCCTTAGCTCAAAACATGAAAGGTGTAGGGAATGACATTTTAGAGGTTCCTACAAAATTTCAGGTCAATCGGAGTAGTGTAGAATGAGAAAAGTCGAAATTACTATTGCTGTTCTGGTTTTACCCGAAATTGGGATTTGTTTCTGTAATTGGTTGTTTTGGTCTGTCTTTCTTCCGAATTAGTTGTTGAGGCCTTCTGAAGAAATTTAGCCCTGTTTATTAGCTTTCATCTGGTATTGGAATTTCTGGATTTGGACTTGTAGGGCCTGAGTTATGATATTTCCGCTAGAATGCGTTTTGGTGAATCTGTTTTACGGTTTTGATGTAGTATTTTGTATTTTTGACCTGTTTGCACTCAAAACTGGGCTGAGTGACCTTCTGTGATGTTGTAGCCCTGTCTTTTAGCTTCGAAATGGTGGGTCTTGTACCCTCATCCGACAATCGTAGTGCCTTTGGTGCCAAAACCGCAAAATGACGTCAAAAACTGTTTTCTTGGGTTAAAGCTTATTTCCATTTCCGGATTTTTCTGATTTCCTTTAATGCTTATATATTCTTATGGAACCTTATTTTGGTAATACTTGGCCTTGGTTTATGACTTGTAAACAAATTTTATTGTGTTTATTTGAATAGTTTTAGGGCTTGTTTTTATTCCGATCATTTCCTAGCTAACTTTTGTACTTGTACTACTTTGAGACTAGTGAACGGCTTTTGGGAAATGAGATGAATTTTGTGTGAGATGTTGGGACTGAATTGAGGAAATAATGAAGCCATGATGGCTGGAAACTAGGTAAACACAAGGGTTATGCTGCCGAAATTTTATTGGATTTACTTGTGATTTGAGCAAAGGACTTTTGGGTTGTTTGTGCCTAGGTCTTCATGTTACCTTTTCGTTTTCAAGAAAATCATGTTTTCCACCCTTGCATTAGTAATTATTTGGCGAGGCATACGACTGGTAGTCGAGCCTCATGTGCATTTTGTTTACTCGATTATGGATGTGAAACCTTCAATTGGTTTATTTTGGCTATTTTAGGGTTTCTTGGCGATTAAGGCCAATCTGAAGTAAAAACTTTTGAAGTTGAGCCGGTGAGTGTACCACTCCCCTTCATTGCTGTTTAACTTGATTTTTGCTCTGCAATCTGTTTATTTGTTCGAGACGAGGGTGTACTTTATCACACTCGTTCTCTAGTCTGATCATATGCCAATTTACTATGCAAAATTTGAATCTGTTATCTATGTCTGCATCTGTTCGGATTTCTATGACCTATGAGCTCAATCCTGTGGCTAAGTTATTCGAGTCGGGCCGGCAAGGGCCTGGACGATTAGATAACGAACCACGGTAGTCTGTTCGGGGATTTTGGGTATTGAGACCCTTGATTCCGGGTATACTCGAGTATTACCATTTTGTTCGTTTGAGGTGAGCGGGCCCGGTAAAGGGGTGTTTGGTGGACGGAATTCGGTGTTAAGAGGGGTCTACGGACGCGTTGGTTCTATATACGTTGACGGAGAGTCAACCGGTTTGGATCAAGTACTGCGCTGGAAATTTGGCTCCTGAGAGCCACCCGTATCCTTCTGATTTGAATCATTGGTTCCTTTGCTTTACATCTGACATGTGTGTTTGATTTGTCAAATGTGAAATGCCATGATTTTAATGCTATCTGTTTGGTACCTCATTGAGCGCAAGCTCACCCCTTTCTGTTCCTTTTGTTTTCCTTACAGGAAAATTTTGCCCTTTTGGTCTGGATTTGACAAATGGCTGCCAAATTGAGCTAGTTGAACATATCTTTTGTATAGCTCATGTATTAAAACCCTAAGTGTACTTTTGGGGCGTTTTCTCTTTTGATTTGGCAAACCGTGTATATGTATTAACTTTTGAAAACTTTTGTATGTCCTTTTGGATTGTAATCGCTAAAGTTCAGATGTGAATGTTTGCGTGCTCTTTCGGTTGGGTTTTGACGGGTCGGTTACTATTCATGACCGACTCCGGATTTCATTTTATTTTTTTATTTTGGGTTATTTTACCATTTTGACCTGTTTACGCTCGTTTGTAAGTTCCGGATCGCAATAGATAGCTCTAATTTGATCCGTAGTCCTGGCGAGAGCTGGGCAGGCGACCCGCCAAACCCTCTGGTTCGCCTTAGGGGGAGGTGGGGCCGTCACACCAAAGATGGAATTTCTTGACTACTCACCTTGAAATATCAAGAAAGGAAGCAACTTTACACCACTATCTTTCAAACCACTTCACCACCAACCTTAATACCACTAAACTAAGAGGTTTTATGGAGTAATTTGAAGATTAAATGGTTGAATTGAAAGATTGGCAAGATTAGAGGTAAGAAAGTGGAGAGGTTTTTCTTCCTTTTTGCTTGAAGGTGGCCGGCCAAGAGCTTGTAATTTTGGGTGAATTTTGGGTCAATTTTTGATTTATTTGGTAAAGGAGTGAATAGTGGTCAAATTCAAGAATAAGTCACAAGGTGACACTTGTCGCTCTTATAAATGCTAAGCTATCCTTTTACCTTTATTTGCTTCAGACGAGTCCAGAACTGATTGATTGTCTATCGCATAAACTTTGCCGGTACACTTGTTCGTTTCCCTCTTTCGTTCGCTTGTTTCGATTTGGCTCCATCCAATTGCGGAGTACTACTTTCACGTGCCTGCCTCCTCGGATAGTTGCTAACTTGATGCTTCCCACTTCCGCAAATCAAACACTTCCGCCCTTTTCACCAACAATCGTTCTCGGTGTGATTGGCTTTTCCACAGTAGCCATAAGTCAAGTGAGAAGCCATCTTTTGGCTTTCTTGAGAAATCTCCTCAGGTCCGATTTGACTTCCTTTTGTAGACCTTTCATCCGACACCCCTAATGTCCATGGTGGGCGGAGTAATAGGTTTACTTTTTGCACTTTAGAGGGTGCTACCGATTCACTAGGTTCCTCAACCACATTGGCCGCGACACTTCTTTTCTGAGTTTGGGAGGCTTTTACCTGTGCTTTTGCATTCTTGATTCGTTGGGCTCTCTCAAGGGCCTCCGTAAACGTATTAACCTGAACTGCCGCTAGAGCTTCTTGAATTTTCAAATTCAATCCCTGTATGAACCTTCTCACTCTTCTCTATTCCGTGGCCACTAATTAGGAAACGAATTTGGATAGTTTGGTAAATTTCATTTCGTATTCAGCTACACTTAAGGTTCCCTGGCGTAGTCCAATAAATTCGTCCTCCCTCCTTTCTTGGACTAAAGGTGGGAGGTACTTCTCGTTAAATTCTCTTATAAAGTTTGCCCACGTCCATACAGTCCGTTCTCTTTCCCACTTTGCTCTAATTACGTTCCACCATGCTCGAGCCGGTCCTTCAAATTGGAACACTGCAAAGTTCAATTGCCTTTGCTCAGTGTAGTTCAAAACTGTGAATATATTCACCATTGCCTCTAACCATTGGTCAGCGATGTCTGGATCAGGCCCTCCAGCAAATTTTGTAGGTACAAACTTTTGAAACCTCTCAAAAGCCCGATCTTCTCCTATTTCAGGGTTTTGGGGTTGATTCAAATACATATCAAGTTAGACAGATAACCATGTACACAAATACACAAACTAACGTCATGTAGTAACAATATAGGGCAAATCAAAAGAAAAGGCGATATCGTCCCGGTCTCAGTTAAATAACCCCGTCCGGTCTCTCACGTCACTTACTATCCAAACTAGATGTCCATTGACCTCTTGTACTCATTCTGGCCAAACAAAGCCTATTCATGTTCCCAAAAATGCAAGTCTCACATACTTAACACCTCCTCAACTCTGGAGTACTCGGGCACGAGAATCCGAAATAAGATAATTCACCTCTCGAGCTGGCCAGTCCCGAGAGTAAACTATCTGTGAGGACTTGTAAATTCCTTATATTTCTCTTAAAAATGCCCTTTTATTTGAAAATTATTCATTTAATATGGCCCTACTATCCAATCATCCCACAATAAGTGCAAATGAACCTAGAAAGTAGGGTTTCACTTTTCGTTTTCAAGAAAGAGCGAATTAGGGTTTTCACGTTTTTCGTAGTGTGACTATTCGGTACCGAGTGAGGATCAAATTTGGTAGCTAAGAGTGACTTTTGGATGAGAAAATATTATATGATTAGAAGTGATAATAATAAGTTAGTGATTAGAAGGTAAAAACCCTAGTATACGCGATTTAAGAAAAAACGGTTAAAACTGACGGGTATCGATCACTACCGATTGAACCCACCACTTGACCACCACTTCCTTACCACCACATACCCTTGATATTTTTACAAAATATCCCCCCTCATCCTCAGCCATGTGACCAAAATATATGGCCCAAACTGCAAGGAAAAGAAAGAGAAATTTAGAAGGTTTTGGTGGTGACAAGTGTCACACACCTATGGATCTTTGACCAAACCAATTGTCTTGCCTTTTTATCTTCCATTTAGCTTCATTCTTCCTCATTTTTCTTCTGGTTTGGCCGAGACAAGAGAGAGAGAATGAGAGAGCAAGAGAAACAACCTTCTTTCATCTTGATTTGCACCATTTGAGTGAAAGAAACAAGATTCTAAATCGATTAACTTGTGAGTTGTGAACTTGGGAAGCTAAGGGAACCAAAAATTTTGAAGAGGAGGTGAAATATTACTCTTGCAAGCCCTTTTGTTGAGGTATAAGGTCTGACCCATGGCTTTGGTTCTTTTATTTTTGTTTAAGTTGTTATATAACTCATGTTTTGGTTAGATTAGTAGCTATACAAGTTGTTGTGATGATTTTGGGGTGATGTATGTAAGCTAGGGTTTGACTGATTTCCTTCTCATACTTGTTGTATGAATGGTATATGATGTATATAAGCTTGTATAAGAGGTTGTGGTAGTGATTGAATCAAGAAAATGAAGAGATTTCCCTTGAAATCCCAAAATTCCAGATTTCTGGAAATCTAGGACTCAGTTCTACCCGTTTTTGTTGGGCTAGGTTAGAGGCCAAATTGGACTTAGCATAAAACATGAAAGTTGTAGATAATGATGTATTATAGTTACCTACAAAAATTCAGCTCGATCGGAGAACCGTAGCTTGTGAAAAGACCGAAATACCCCTGCTACCCAGTTTCTATCCGAACATGCTAATCAGCTTCTGTAATTGGTTGTCAATGTCTTCTTAAGACTTATAGCCTTGTATCTTAGCTTTCAAATGGCTTTGGAATCACTTGAATTGGAGTTGTATATGCTGAGATATGACGGAATGAATCAGGACTGCCACAGTAAACTTTGAAGTGGAAAATCTGGGGATGTTTTGGTAAATTTGACCTAGATACATTGTAAACTGGATTGAGTAGCCTTCATCAAAGTTGTAGCCCTTTCTCTTAGCTTCGAAACGGTGCTCATCACACCTCAATCCGACTAGTGCCGCTTTAGTTGTGTTAGTTCTGCTAAGCAACAGCAAATCTGCCTTTTGTTTTCCAACCTAAACGTCATTTCCGCACATGTCCTAGCTTGATTTGGTAATCATATGACATTGAGCCTATTGAGTGGCTATTTATGTTGTGTGTGACTTTGGGATTGATTGAGGAAAACAATGAAGCCATAAGTGGCTGGAAAAATAGGTAAATACAAAGGGCGTGCTGCCCAAATTTTCGCTCGAGAGCTAAGTTTCTATTTGAATTTGTATATTTTCGTTTGGCAAATACTATGACCGTTTTTCTATCTTAAAACATGATCCTTCTTCAATTGGAAACTCCAACTGTTTACTTACTCTTACCAAATAAAGAGGAGTGGTTTAGGGTTTTCTTGGGTATTTTTGTCCTCCCTTTTTCATGAATTTCATTAAGACATTTAGTCTATAATATCTACTTGAATATGAGATGATTTTGAACCATATAAACGATTCCGAAAATAGTATTTCTTAGCCTATCTAGTTGGATTCCGACTTGTCTTTAGTTCAAGTGTTTCCATTAGAAAATTTTATAACCCTTTTGAGTTTGGTTCTACGTTTGGTCTATGAAACCCTAGTTATTTTTGTCCACGGGTCCAAATGTTGTCATTTCACTTTAAAGTCTTTTTATATGTTCTACTCATCATTTGTCGAGTTTCTTTGATTTCACCTAATTGTTTGTGCTAGATGAGCTGTAATATTCTTTTTCGTTTAATCTTAGGTTTTCTAGGTGACTAAAGATAATATCCGGAAGGATATTTTACACGTTGTTTTGCGTACATAGGTGAGTGTTCCTTGTTTGTTATATTCTCCTTGACTTCATGGCTTGTTGTTGTTGTTTGATAATGTGTTAAGTGTTTCCAATGATTTCCAAAATGAATTTTCTAGGCGAGCGTGTACTTTATCGCGCTCGACTTAAATGAAACGTGAAATTTTCAATGATTTAATGATTAATACATTAGTTGCGCATGATGTAAGTCTTTTGGCTGAACTGGGCCCTGCCCTTCGTTACCGATCGACTCGAGCCAGAAGCGGACTCGATCGGGCGATATGGTGACCCAGGGTGTGAACGTCGGTATACTCGAGTATTACCTTGTAGGTTGGTGGAGCCTGGTCAACGTCCAGGAGGGGGTGAATGAAACGAAAGAACGAACGAGGGTTTTAATTACAAAATGCATTTTTCAAAAGAATGGAGGAATAAGGGGAAATGTCAGCAGAACGAACGAACGAACGAATTTATGGCACCTTGTGAGCCCGTATCCTTTTAATGTATGTGTTAATATCGCTTTCCATGGTAAATGTTTCTTGAATTATTGATGCTCTATGTTTAATGTAATGGATTGATTTTTTTGATTATGTGTTCGGAACCTCACTAAGCTTTTAGCTCATCCCTTTAGTTTTGTTTTCCTTAACAGGGGAAGGCACGCAAGGATGAGAGCTTGGTATAGACTAGCTTGGTCCAGCTCTTTGTTTTTGTATTGGTTCTCACCCTAGTGCTTGGTACGGGCTAGTTGTATGGAAGTGAGAACCTTTGTACATTTGATGGTTGTACTTCCTTTTGAGATAGAAATGTATATATAAGTTTCATTTAAGTTTTGGATTGTTGTATGTTATTCCTTTGGTTGTATTCCAGATTTGATTAAGGAACGATTGAGTCCCGGCGAGAGTTGGGCAGGCGGTCCGCCGAACCTTTTGGTTCGCCTTAGGGGGAGGTGGGGCTGTCACAGTTGGTATTAGAACCTACTTCGCGTGGTCTCTGCGCAGAGTGAGCCTGGACTGAGTGGTGAATAGATATGTAGGATTAAGTGCTCGTTCGTGCATAAGCTATGAATTTTGAATGTTACAAGCCTTAAATCTCTTCCGTGGTATCTGAGGATCATAGATAGGTACGTCGGGTAGGAATTTTGATTGTAGATAGTTTACTCTTGGAACTGGCCAGCTCGAGATGTGAATTGTCTTATTTCGGATTCTCGTGCCCGTGTACTCCAATGTTGAGGCGGCGTGAAGTACTTAAAAATTTCATTTTGGGAACATGAACAGGCTTTGTCTGGCTAGAATGTGCGCAAGAGGTCAATGGATATCTGGTTTGGATAGTAAGTGACATGAGAGACCGGACGGGGTTATTTAACTGAGACTGGGACGACTTCACCTTTTCTTTTTGATTTACCCGTATATTGTTACTATATGATGTTAGTATACGTGTGTGTACATGGTTATCTGTCCAATAAAGTTGATATGTATTTGTGTATTTGATTATCTGCCTCATTGATATGGCGTGTTATGTGCGTATATGTTTATTTGTGTATTTGGAATGCTAGAATTTGTTACTTTAGTCAATTTACTGTGTGTATCTACTAAATTACCTTTTTTGGGGAAAAGAAAAGAAAAGAGAGAGGGAAAACATATATATGGATGGGAGACGTATCCGTGAACGTGGACGTGGCCGTGGGAATAAACGAGTTCAAGAGCCAAGAGAGGAAAGGGAAACAACAGCTGCACAAGAGTAAGAACCGAGGGTTGAAGTCGGGGACCAAATGGTGACGGCAATTCAACAAATGACAAACATCTTAGCAAGGTTGGTGGACCAACAAGGTCAAATACTTGTGAATCAACCTCCGAACCCTGAAATAGGAGAAGATCGGGCTCTTGAGAGGTTTTAGAAGTTTGCTCCTCCGAAATTCCCTGGAGGGTCTGATCCGGATGTAGCCGAACAGTGGCTGGAGGCCATGATCAATATCTTTGTAGCTTTGAACTATACCGAACAAAGGCAAGTGAACTTTGCGGTATTTCAATTTGAAGGACCGGCCCGAGCATGGTGGAACGTGATTAAGGCAAAGTGGGAAAGGGAACAAACTGTATGGACATGGGCTAACTTCCTAAGGGAATTTAATGAAAAGTATCTCCCACCTTAATCCAAGAAAGGAGGGAGGATGAGTTTATTGGATTACGCCAGGGAACCCAAAGTGTGGCCGAATATGAAATGAAATTCACCAAACTATCCAAGTTTGCTTCTGAATTAGTGGCCACGGAACCGAGAAGGGTAAGACGATTTATACAGGGATTGAATCTGGAAATTCAAGAAGCACTAGTGGCGGTTCAAGTGAACACGTTTACGGAGGCCCTTGAGAAAATCCAACGAATTGAGAATGCAAAAGCACAGATAAAAGCCTCCCAAAATCGAAAAAGGGGTACACCTGGTAGTGTGACTGAGGAACCAAGTGAATTGATAGTCCCTTCCAAAGTGTAGAAAGTGAACTTTTTGTCCCACCCACCATGGACAATAGGGGCGTTAGATGAACGATCTACAAAAGGAAGTCAAGTGGGCCATGGGGAGATTTTTCAAAAAAGCCAACAAGTGGCTTCTTCCTTAACTTGTGGCTACTATGGAAAGGCCAATCACACTGAGTGTGATTGTTGGAGGAAAGGGCGGAAGTGTTTGATTTGCGGAAGTGGTGACCACCAGGTTAGCAACTGTCCGAGGAAACAGTCACGTGAAAGTAGTACTCAGCAACTGGAGCGCACTAAATCAAAACAAGAGAATGAAAGAGGGAACCAAACAAAAGTACCGACAAGGGTATATGCCTTAGACAACCAACAAGCTCCTGAGCCATCTGAAGGTAAAAATTTCGAGGACGAAATTTCTTAAGGGGGAGAGATTGTGAGGACTTGCAAATTCCTTATATTTTTCTTTAAAATGCCCTTTTATTTGGAAATTATTCATTTAATATGGCCCTACTATCCAATCATCCCACAATAAGTGCAAATGAACCTAGAAAGTAGGGTTTCACTTTTCGTTTTCAAGAAAGAGCGAATTAGGGTTTTCACGTTTTTCGTAGTGTGACTATTCGGTACCCAGTGAGGATCAAATTTGGTAGCTAAGAGTGACTTTTGGATGAGAAAATATTATATGATTAGAAGTGATAATAATAAGTTAGTGATTAGAAGGTAAAAACCCTAGTATACGCGATTTAAGAAAAAACAGTTGAAACCGACGAGTATCGATCACTACTGATTGAACCCACCACTTGACCACCACTTCCTTACCACCACATACCTTTGATATTTTTGCAAAATATCCCCCCTCATCTGTGACGTCCCGAAAAGAATGAGAGTGAGAACCCGGAAATTTTCTAATTTTCTAAGGTTTATTTTATTTAATCGCCCGCCTTTTCTACAGTTTCTTTATTAGAAAAATTTCCTAGATAAAGTTTATGAGCAAAGATAGTTTTAAAATGATTTTTCTAGTATCGGTTAGTTTTTGAGAAATTAAAAGCGTATTTTGGACGTGGGACCCGCTAGTGCGGTAAATGCATTATATTTTTGACAACTTGTTGGAATTTTGTATTAAGTGATATTATTTTACAAGGTGTTAAGATATTTGTATTGGAGAGACAAAAAGATAAGTTTTAAACCTAAAGGTGACAAGTGTCACCATAAGATTTAGTCTTGAGTTTGACTACTATTCATAACTTTACCATTTAATTAAAATTGGTCAAAAATCTCTTCATTTTGCAAGCTTCTTGGCCGAATTCTCTTGCTCAAAGAAGGAAAGAAAAGCTCTCAATTTTCTAGTCTCCAATCTTGCCCAATCTTTCAATTAAACCGATTAATCTTCCAATTACTCCATAAAACCTCTTAGTTTGGTGGGGTTGAAATTGGTTGTGGAGTTGTTTGGAAAGCTAAGGTGACTAGTTGCTCTATCTCTTGTATTGCTAAGGTGAGTTGTGAAGGACCCCTCTCCTTCCTCTAATGATGTTCAATTCATGATTGGTGGTGGTATAAGATGCACTTTTATGGATTATATCTTGATTTTGGTTGAATTGGTGAAGTTTTATAATTATTGGGGATTTTTCTGTTTTCATATGGATATGATTATGGGGTCATGTATGATGATTGGAAATGATGTTTAAGGACTCTATGAAGTGGAAAAAGTGGTTAATTGCAAACAATTTCTGTTTTGGAAGAAATTTTGGAAAGTTAGGGTTTATGATGATAACATTCTGTCCGAATTTGTAGCTCATAGATAGAGGCTGAATTGGCCTTGGCTTAAAACATGAAAGTTGTAGACAATGATATTTTAGAGGTGCTTGCAAAATTTCAGGTCAATCGGAGCAGCGTAGCTTGAGAAAAGATGGAATTCCCCTTGCTGTCCTGGTTTTACCCGAATTTGGGAATTGCTTCTGTAATTGGTTGTTTTGGTCAGGAATGCTTCCGAATTAGTTGTTGAGGTCTTCTGATGAAATGTATCCCTGTTTCTTAGCTTTCAGTTGGTTTTGGAATTTCTGGATTTGGACTTAGGTAGACTGATTTATGATGTTTCCGCTAGAATGCGTTCTGTGAATCTGTTTTTGTGATTCTGGTGTAGTATCTTGCATTTTTTACCTTGTTACACTCAAAACTGGGTTGAGTGACCTTCTGTAATATTGTATCCCTATCCCTTAGTTTCGAAATGGTGTATCTTGCACCTTCATCTGACAATCGTAGTGCCTTTGGTGCCATTACCGCAAAAGGATGTCAAAAGCTATTTTTCTGGTTTTGAGCTTAACTTTCATTTCCGAACTTTTCCCTAGCTTGACTTGTACTAGTACTAGTTGGAGCTTGCTGAATGGCTATTGGATGAACTTGTTGTTGTGTGTGTACCTTTGGGACTGGCTGAAGAAATAATGAAGCCTTGACGGCTGGAAAAGTAAGCAAACTTAGTGGAAGTGCTGTTCGAACTTTGAAAGGACTTGATTGCATTGAGTTTGTGATCTAAGACTTGGATTTGAGCAAGACAATGATATATGATGGTTGGTTCCTGAGCTGTGGAGGTGAGTGACCCTAAACTATTTCCAAAGTACTTGTGAAATGCTTCTTGCATTATTTATTCGATTGCTTATCATGCGTGCTTGCATGTGGATTCATGACATGATTTGGCTTCAATGAGTTCTGGGAAAGTCTAGTGCTGGACACCAACGTCTCCACCTTGTTTATGGTTCATGTTCATGTTTATCTGGAGCTCAAAAAGGGGCTCCCTCTCAATGTTAATGTTAAATGATCTATTTGAGCGTTGGGTGTTCAAGTGCAATGATTTCATCGGCTCATGAGAGCAATAAACGTACATTTGATCTCTGAATCATGACATCATCGAAATGATCGAAATGCATTATTGTGAAATATATTTGATTTCTGATTTTACTGGTTACTCGCTGAGCTTCTAGCTCACCCCAAAACTATTTTATTCCCCTCCACAGGGCTCGTGGCGAAGGAAGGCTTGTTGTGATTTTATTGTTGTGGAATTCCTCTTGTATAAGATTTGGAATCATTTGATGTATAGTTGGGAATCGTTTCCGCTTCGCTCGTGACATGTAATTATTGGAGACTTGGATGTGTAATTGTGGGAACATTTGATGTAATATTTGAGATTTATATTGTAATATATTTGAGGATTGTAGTGATCGACTGAGTCCCGGCGGGAGTTGGGCAGGCGACCCGCCGAACCCTGGGGTACGCCCTAGGGGGAGGTGGGGCCGTCACATCATCCTTAGCCATGTGACCAAAATATGTGGCCCAAAAAGCAAGGAAAACAAAGAGAAATTTGGAAGGCTTTGGTGGTGACAAGTGTCACACACCTATGGCTCTTTGACCAAACCAATTGTCTTGCCTTTTTATTCTTCCTCATTTTTCTTCTGGTTTGGCCGAGACAAGAGAGAGTGTGAGAACCCGTAATTTTCTCATTTTCTAGGGTTTTTCTTGTTAATGGCATGTTTTCTGTATTTTCTTTATTAGGAAAATTTTCCCAATAATTTTTATGAGTAAATATAGTTCTTAGATGATTTTTCTAGTATCGGCTAGGTTTTGAGAAATTAAGAGCGTATACCGGACGTGGGACCCGCTAGTGCGGAAAGTTCGGAAAAATTCGGCCAATTAGGTTAAGTTTAGGATACTGGATTTAATTTACCGGGTGTTAAGAGATAATTAGAGGTTACCAAGTGGATTGGTGTGAGAGGAACAAAGAGATAGAGATGCATTAAATAGGGTGACAAGTGTCACCATAAGATTAATTCTTAAGTTTGACTACTATTCATAACTTTACCTTTTAATTAAAATTGGCCAAAAATCATCTTCATTTCTTACCTCTCTTGGCCGAACCTCTTGCTCAAAGAAAGAAAAAAATCCTCCAACTTCCTACTTCATAATCTTGCTTCAATCTTCAATTTCCACCGGTTAATTTTGGGTTTGCTCCATAAAACCTCTCCACTTAGAGTTTGTGAGGTGTTTGGTGAAGTTGTTTGGAAAGCTAAGGTGACTAGTTGCTCTTTCTCTTGTATTACTAAGGTGAGTAGTGAAGGAACCCCTCTCCTCCATCTAATGATGTTTAATTCATGAATTGTGGTAGCCTAAGAGGGAATTTTGTGGATTATATCTTGATTTTGGTTGCATTTGGTGAAGTTTTATAATTATTGATGATTTTTCTGATTTAATATGATTCATATGTTGTGGCATGGTATGAAGAGGGGAAATGATCTAGAATGAAGCTAGGAGGTGTAAATGGTGGTTAATTACAAGAAATTTCTGCTTTGGAAAGAAATTGGAAAGTTAGGGTTTCATTAATTTACATTCTGCCCGGCACAGTACCTCATAGTTAGAGGCCGAATTGGCCATGGGTTAAAACATGAAAGTTGTAGGGAATGATATTTTAGAGATTCCTACAAAATTTTAGGTCAATCGGAGCAACGTAGCTTATAAAATGACTGAATTACCCCTGCTGCCCTGTTTCTACCCGAATTTGATAATTGCGTCTGTGATTGGTTAATTTGAGTGGGAATGCTTCTGATTTGGTTATTGATGTCTTCTGATGAATTGTATCCTTGTATCTTAGCTTTTGGATGGCTTTTGAATCACCTGATTTGGACTTAGGTAGCCTGACTTATGATGTTTGAACCAGAATGCGGTTTGTGAACCTGTTTTTGCAGTTCTGGTGTAGTATATTGCATTTTTGACCTGGTTACACTCAAAACTGGACAGAGTAGCCTTCTGTAACTTTGTAGCCCTATCTCTTAGCTTCGAAACAGTGTATCTTACACCTCCATCTGATAATTGTAGTGCCTATGGTGCCAAAACCGCAAAATGATGTCAAAAACTATTTTTTTGGGTTAAAGCTTAATTCCATTTCCGGATTTTTCTGGTTTACTCTAGTGCTTATACATTCTTTTGGATTTCGGGCCCGGATGAGGAATGTTAGGAGGAAGGGAATGGAAGTTAAGAGGAGTCTACGGTTGGTTACCTTTCAGACATTGACGGAGAGTCAATGAGACCTGATCAAGAATTCAAACGAGGAAAAGGGCTCTTGAGAGCCACCCGTATCCTTTTATCCTCATTATTAATGTGTGGCTTTATTTATTTTGGTAAATTGGACTATTAAGCTTGATGTATCCATGAACTTGGTTGCTTGAGTTGTATTCTCACTGGGCAATTAGCTCACCCCGTTCCTTTTGTTTTCCTTACAGGAATATGACTCTTTTGGAATGAATTTTGATAAATGGTTGCCGAATGAACTAGATGAATGACTCTTTTGTATTGTATATAAAATGGGACCCTAATTGTATCATTAGGGCCGTTTTCACTTTTGTTTTGGCAAACCATATATGTAGTGACTTTTGTATCACTTTTAAACGTCATTTTTGGTTTGTAAAGGCTAAATGTTATGTGGTATATGTAATTCGATGTTTGGTTGGGTTCGGACGAGTCAGTTACTATTCATGGCCGACTCCAGATTTCATTTTCTTTTATTTTGGGTTATTTTGCCCTTTTGCCTTATTTGCGCGCGTTATAAGTTCCGGAACGTGAAAGATCGCTCTACACTGCACCGTTAGTCCTGGCGAGAGCTGGGCAGGCAGTCCGCTAACCTCTTTGGTTCGCCTTAGGGGAAGGTGGGGCTGTCACAGGTGGTATCAGAGCCACTTCGCGTGGTCTCTGCGCGGAGTGAGCCTAGGGCCAAGTGGTGTTATGGTCCTGATTTCATGGAGATGTCTAAGTGCTCGTTTGAGCGTAAGTTATGAATGGGGCATGTTATAAGTGTAAAAATCTTTATTATGCAACTTGAGGGAGATAGATATGTATGTCGGGTAGGAATCTATAATATGGATGATTTACGCTTGGGACCGGCCGGCTCGAGTTGTGAATTATCTTAAATGGGATTCTTGCGCCCGGATACGAAAGAGACGAGAGTCTAGGTTAGAAAGAATGGGGCGAACTAGAAATTGCGATTCTATGGATGACTTTATATGTACTTGACTGACTGTTCTGTATACATGCTGATACTGTTATGTGTTCTCTGTATATGTGTTATGTGTTTAAATGCTCGACGAGGGAGTGGAGTAGTTATTTGTTCTTGTTTACTTGTTCTTCTTTCGGGCTGCGAAAAGGAGGGGTTAGGTGCCCATTGCCCATTAACAGTATATTTATTTTGTGACCTAGATCGACTTAGATTGTATGGACGGCACACGTAGTGGACGGGGCCGTGGGCGCGGGAATAGGCAACCTACGCCAGACCGGGGTACCGGAGAAACCTCCTCTGGACCCCATCCTGAACCGAGAGTTGACCCTAATGTACAGATAGCTGCCGCTATGCAGCAAATGACAAACCTGCTGGCACAAGTGGTGCAGCAACAACGCCAGAATCCAAACCCTAATCCTGGAAACCCTGGCAATCATGTTGAGAGCGAAGACAGAGCTCTGGAACGATTTCAAAAGTTTGCCCCACCCAAGTTCATCGGGGGACCTGATCCGGATGTTGCCGAAAGGTGGCTCGAAAAGATGGTCGATATTTTTGCCGCCCTGCACTATACCGAAGAACGGCAGGTGACTTTTGCCATTTTCCAGCTGGAAGAGGCGGCCCGCTCCTGGTGGAATGTCATTCGACAAAAATGGGAGAGGGAACAAATGCCCAGGACTTGGGTAAATTTTATGAGGGAGTTTAACGCGAAATTCTTCCCTCCTCTGGTTCAGGAAAGGAAGGAAGATGAGTTCATCCGACTCCGCCAAGGAGCTCAATCGGTGGCGGAATACGAGAGCCAGTTCACCCGCCTGTCCAAATTTGCGCCTGAGTTGATTGTGACGGAGCAACGACGAATTAGGCGTTTTATCCAGGGCCTAAACGTGGAGATTCAGAAGGACCTCGCAGTGGCTCAAATCAATGCTTTTAGCGAGGCCGTTGAGAATGCCCAACGGGTAGAGAGTGCCAGATTGCAAGTAAGAAATTTTCAGGCGAAAAAGCGAGGATTTCCTGGAAATAATTCGGGGCAGGGGAATGAGAGTACCCCTTCCAAGTTTGAACGAGGAATTGGGGAAGAAAGGGTACCGGGAGTGTCACGAGAGAGCCCGTCACGAGGCAGCCAGTTGGGGAGAGGCCAGAGAGGAGGCTCGGCTTCTGCAGCACGCGGACCTTGCGGGTATTGCGGAAAGTCGAATCATTCTGAAGACAATTGCTGGAAGAAAGGAGGCAAATGTCTGCGTTGTGGAAGCGCAGACCACAAGCTTGCTACCTGCCTACTTATGACGCAAGGAAGGGGAGCTCAAACTATGTCAAAGACCAACACGGGATCGGATAAGGGGAATGGGACGAAACCTAAGGTAGCAGCTCGAGTGTATTCACTGGAGCCAAAACAGGTCCCCGATTCTCCTGAGATTGAGGAAGGTACGATTGCGGTATTTCTGCGGAAATATTAGTAGATCCCGGTGTTACTCATCCATTTGTCAGTCCCAATTCTGATGGACGAAATAGATATCACGCCTACCTGAAAGTAGTAATCCTTTGGGGAAAATCATCGTTTGAGTCTTGGTATGGTTTGTAAGGATCGCAGGGTTTGGGTAGGAGAGAGAATAGTGTTCGCGAAGAAAAAAAAATCATGGGATAGAAAAGGCTACCTGGGAGGTGGAAAAAAAAAACAATACCCTGAGCTATTTGTGAACCATGGTGAGAAATTTCGAGGACGAAATTCTTTTAAGGGGGAGAGAGTGTGAGAACCCGTAATTTTCATTTTCTAAGTTTTATTATTTTTCATGACTTGTTTTCTGCATTTTCGTGATTAGAAAATTTTTCTAGATAAATTTAAGGAGCAGATATAATTTTTAGATGATTTTTCTAGTATCGAATAGATTTTGAGAAATTAAGAGCAGATAGTGGACGTGGGACCCACTAGTGCGAAAAGTTCGGAAAAATTCGGCCAATAAGGTTAAGTTTCGGATACTGTGTAAAATTTATCGGGGGTTAAGAGATAAGTAGGGTGTGTGAAGTGATTGATGTGAGAGAGAAAAGAAAGATAAGAATGCATTTAATGAGGTGACAAGTGTCACCTTCTCATTGGTTGGACTTTAAGAATTACTATTCACTTTCTTGACTTTTTTTGATCAAAGGATTAAATATCAAAAAAATGCACAAAATTCATCATTTTCTTCTCCATGGTGGCCGGATCTCCCTAGCTCAAGAAGGAAGGAATTTCTTCAACTCTCAAGCTTCCATTTCACTCAATCTTTCAAGAACAAAAGCCTACACTAGATTCCACTCCATAAAATCTTTCCTTCTAGTGCTAGTAAGTGTCTTAGTGAAATTTGTTTGAAGGTCTAAGGTGACCAACATCCCTCTCTCTCTCTTGTTACTTGGTAAGTGATGCTTGAACACCCTACTACATCTAATGATGCTTATGTTTGGCTTAGAAGTGGCTAAAGTGGTGGATTATATGATTTATTTCTTGGTTTGGCTTGATTTGGTGAAGTTTTAATTTTATGATGAATTTTCTGGTTTAATATGAAATGGATGTTGTAGCCATCTTTGATGATTGGCAATGGACTATAATGACTCTAGTAGGTGTGAATTGTGGATAAATGCAAGCAATTTTGGATTTGAAGTGAATTGTGAAAAGTTAGGGTTCATGATCCCCTAATTCTGTCCGGTTTTAGATCATAGGGTTAGAGGCCGAATTGGACTTTTCTCAAAACATGAAAGTTGTAGGTATTGATGTGTTTGAGGTGTCTGCAAAATTTCAGGTCATTTGGATTAGTGTAGAGTGAGTTATGTCGGAATTACTGTAGCTGTTCTGCTTTGGTCAGAATGCGAAAACTGCGTTGGTATTTGGCTATTTTGACTGGAATTGGTTTGGATTTTGAAGTTGGTGTCTTCTGATGAAATGTAGCTGGATGTCTTAGGTAACATATGCCTTTGGAATTTCGGCATTTGGACTTGAATAGACTGAGTTATAGTAATTACCGTTTTGTGTGATTTGCAAACCTGTTTTGGGAATTCTGGTATAGTATTTTGTGTGACGCCCCGAAAAAAAATGAGTTTGAGAACCCGGAAATTTTCTAATTTTCTAGGGTTTATTTTTTTAACGCCCGCCTTTTCTACATTTTCTTGATTAGGAAAATTCCCCAGATAAAGTTTATGAGCAAAGATAGTTTTAAAATGATTTTTCTAGTATCGGTTAGTTTTTGAGAAATTAAAAGCGTATTTTGGACGTGGGACCCGCTGGTGCGGTAAATGCATTATATTTTTTTTTACAACTTGTTGGAATTTTGTATTAAGTGATATTATTTTACAAGGTGTTAAGATATTTGTACTTGGAGAGACAAAAAGATAAGTTTTAAACCTAAGGGTGACAAGTGTCACCATAAGATTAGTCTTGGACTTTGACTTACTATTCAACCTTTTACCATTTACCATAATAACTTCAAAAATTGACCAAAATATCTTCATTTGTAAGCTTCATATGGCCGGCCACCTTCAAGCAATAAAGGAAGAAAAGCTCTCCAATTTCTTTGCTCCAAGCTTGTTTAATCTTCACTTTTAACCGTTTAATTTTAGTTTTACTCCATAAAAACTCTTCTCTTGGTAGGATTAAGGTTCTTGGTGAAGTGATTTGGAAGATTTAAGTACAAGGTTGCTCCATCTCTTTGGTTACTAAGGTGAGTGGTGGATGAACACCTCTCCTTCCTCTAATGATGTTCAATTCATGATTAGTGGTGTGATAAGAGGCAATATCATGGATTATTTCTTGAGTTTGGTTGAATTGGTGAAGTTTTTATTTTTTTGAGGAATTTTTCTGTTTTAATATGAACATGGTTGTGTGGTTATATATGATGATTGGAAGTGATCTTTAAGGACTCTATGAGGTGGAAAAAGTGGTCAATTGCAATCAATTTCTGTTTTGGAAGAAATTTCAGAAAATTAGGTTTTGTAGTTCTTCATTCTGCCCGAATTTATTGCACCATGTTATAGGCCGAATTGGACTTTGTTCAAAACATAAAAGTTGTAGGTATTGATGAGTTTGAAGTGCGTGCAAAATTTCAGGTCATTTGAATTTGTGTAGAGTGAGTTATGTCGATTTTACTGTTGCTGGTCTGGGTTGCACAGAATGTGAAAACTGCGCTTGTAATCGTTTGTTTTGACTGGAATTGGTTTGGATTTTGAAGTTGGTGTCTTCTGATGAAATGTATCTGGATGTCTTAGCTACCATATTCCTTTGGAATCAATGCATTTGGTGGAACAAGTGGTCAATTGCAATCAATTTCTGTTTTGGAAGAAATTTCAGAAAATTAGGTTTGGTAGTTCTTCATTCTGCCCGAATTTATTGCACCATGTTAGAGTCCGAATTGAACTTTGCTCAAAACATAAAAGTTGTAGGTATTGATGATTTTGAAGTGCGTGCAAAATTTCAGGTCATTTGAATTTGTGTAGAGTGAGTTATGTCGATTTTACTGTTGCTGGTCTGGGTTGCACAGAATGTGAAAACTGCGCTTGTAATCGTTTGTTTTGACTGGAATTGGTTTGGATTTTGAAGTTGGTGTCTTCTGATGAAATGTAGCTGGATGTCTTAGCTACCATATTCCTTTGGAATCAATGCATTTGGTGGAACAAGTGGTCAATTGCAATCAATTTCTGTTTTGGAAGAAATTTCAGAAAATTAGGTTTTGTAGTTCTTCATTCTGCCCGAATTTATTGCACCATGTTAGAGGCCGAATTGGACTTTGCTCAAAACATAAAAGTTGTAGGTATTGATGAGTTTGAAGTGCGTGCAAAATTTCAGGTCATTTGAATTTGTGTAGAGTGAGTTATGTCGATTTTACTGTTGCTGGTCTGGGTTGCACAGAATGTGAAAACTGCGCTTGTAATCGTTTGTTTTGACTGGAATTGGTTTGGATTTTGAAGTTGGTGTCTTCTGATGAAATGTAGCTGGATGTCTTAGCTACCATATTCCTTTGGAATCAATGCATTTGGACTTGTATGGACCGAGTTGGACTCATTACAGCATTGTGTGATTTGTGAACCTGTTTTAGTGGTTCTGGTTTGGTATTTTGGCATATTTGACATAGTTGTGCTAGGAACTGGGTTGAGTGACCTTCTGAAATGTTGTAGCCCTATCTCTTAGCTTCGAAACGGTGTATCTTGGACCTTCATCCGACAATCGTAGCGCCTTTGGTACCATTACCGCAAAATGACGTCAAAACTGTTTTTCTGGTTTTGAGCTTAACCTTCATTTCCGGACTTTTTCCTAGCTTGACTTGTACTAGTACTACTTGGAGCTTGCTGAATGGCTATTGGATGAACTTGTTGTTGTGTGTGTGTACCTTTGGGATTGGCTGAGGAAATAATGAAGCCATGATGGCTGGAAAAGTTAGCAAATGTAGGGGAAGTGCTGTCCGAACTTTTAAAGAACTTGTTTGCATTGAGTTTGCGATTTAAGACTTGGATTTGAGCAAGGCAATGATGCATGATGGATGATTTCTGAGCCGTGGAGGTGAGTGACCTCAAACTACTCCTAAAGTTATTTATGAACCGTTTCTTACATTATGTACTTTTGAACTGTTTTCAAAGTTACTTTTGAAATGTTTTCTTGCATATCATGCGTGCTGGCATGTGAGTGTGCCTTGTTTGCTATATTTCTTGACTTCATGACTTGTGTTTTGGTTGATAACGTGTTAAGCGCTTATAATGATTTCCAAAACGAGTTTTCGAGGCGAGTGTGTACTTTATCGCACTCGACCTCGATACATGTGAAATTTTCGATTGAAATGTTACTTGCGCATGAATGTAAGCCTTTTGGGCTGAACTGGCCATTGCCCCTTGTTACCGGTCGTCTTGAGCCAGAAGCGGACTCGGTCAGGCGATTAGGAACTTGGGTGAACGTTTGGTATACTCGAGTATTACCTATGTAGGTTGGTGGAGCCTGGCCAAAAGCCAGGGACGGGGTGAATGAAATGAAATAAATGATCAAATGAGCGAGGAAATGTCAGGAGAATGAATGTATCCTTTCATGAATGTTACTATCGCTTTCCATTGTACATGTTTCTTGAATTATTGATACTCCATATTTAATGTTTTGTAAATGCTGTAATCGTTTCTGGACTTATCATTTGATTTATGACATCATTGAAAAGAAATATTGTTAAACCGATTTGATTACTGATTTTCTGGTTACTCGCTGAGCTTCTAGCTCACCCCAAAAATGTTTTATTTCCCCCCCCCACAGGGCTCAAGGCGAAGAAAAGCTTGGAGTGCTTATTCATGTGACTGGATGGCTTATATCGTGTACAGTTTAAGTTTGGATCTATTTTATGTACGAGTTGGTCTTGTATAAATATTTGAAATTGATATGGATGTAAGTATACGTTCCACGATTGGAATTAGTTTCCGCTGCATTTGTGATATGTAATCATTGGAGAATTTGATGTAATTTTGAGATTTATATTGTAATTGGGTTGAGGACTGTAGTGAGCGACTGAGTCCCGGCGAGAGCTGGGCAGGCGGTCCGCCGAACCCTCTGGTACGCCCTAGGGGGTGGTGGGGCCGTTACATTTTGCATATTTGACCTAGTTGTGTTAGGAACTGGATTGAGTGACCTTCTACATTGTTGTAGCTCTGTTTCTTGGCTTCGAAATGGTGGGTCTTACACCCCCATCCGATAATTGTAGTGAGAGTTGTGCCATTACCGCATTATGAGGTCAAATCCGGTTTTCTTATCAAGGCTTAAGTTAAAGCCCTCTCTTAAATTCTGGTTTGCTATCATGCTTGTATATGTTTATAAAACCCTATTGGGGTTGTGAATTGGTGTTGTTTGTGGCTCGGTATGGAGTCTTATTATATGTGTTACATGTTCCAGGGCGTGACGGTGGTGCACAACGTTCTTTTGACTAAAGTGTTTGAAACCACATTGTGCTAGCTTGGTGAGTGTACTACTCACTTATGTGCTATTACATGGCTTTGATCTTTGTACTTGAGATGTTGAATGTTGATTGATCCAAGTGAGAGTGTACTTTATCACTTTCACTTATTGTTTCGCATGTTATTGGAAAGTTATATGAAATGTTATATGAAATGAAATACATGACTTCAAATATTATCCATGAGCTCAACCCCATTGGTTATTGATTGAATCGAGCCGGCGAGGGCTTGGTCGTGCCAATTAATGTGCCTTGGGGCAACATCATAGGGAATCTTGTAGTATGAGAGACTCTTGATTCCGGTTTACTCGAGTAATACCACAATGCAAGTGTTTGGATTTCGGGCCCGGATGAGGAATGTTAGGAGGAAGGGAATGGAAGTTAAGAGGAGTCTATGGTTGGTTACCTTTCAGACATTGACGGAGAGTCAATGAGACCTGATCAAGAATTCAAACGAGGAAAAGGGCTCTTGAGAGCCACCCGTATCCTTTTATCCTCATTATTAATGTGTGGCTTTATTTATTTTGGTAAATTGGACTATTAAGCTTGATGTATCCATGAATTTGGTTGCTTGAGTTGTATTCTCACTGGGCAATTAGCTCACCCCGTTCCTTTTGTTTTCCTTACAGGAATATGACTCTTTTGGAATGAATTTTGATAAATGGTTGCCGAATGAACTAGATGAATGACTCTTTTGTATTGTATATAAAATGGGACCCTAAATGTATCATTAGGGCCGTTTTCACTTTTGTTTTGGCAAACCATATATGTAGTGACTTTTGTATCACTTTTAAACGTCATTTTTGGTTTGTAAAGGCTAAATGTTATGTGGTATATGTAATTCGATGTTTGGTTGGGTTCGGACGAGTCAGTTACTATTCATGGCCGACTCCAAATTTCATTTTCTTTTATTTTGGGTTATTTTGCCCTTTTGCCTTATTTGCGCGCGTTATAAGTTCCGGAACGTGAAAGATCGCTCTACACTGCACCGTTAGCCCTGGCGAGAGCTGGGCAGGCAGTCCGCTAACCTCTTTGGTTCGCCTTAGGGGAAGGTGGGGCTGTCACATAAAAACTCTCCAATATTAGAAAAATAATCTAAAAACTATAATTACTCATAAAATCCACCAAAAAAATATTCCTAAGCCAAAAAATGCAGAAAACATGCAATTAAGGGGAAATAAATCCTAGGAAAAATATTAGGGAAATACGGGTTCTCACACTCTCTCCCCCTTAAAAGAATTTCATCCTCGAAATTTCTCACCTTAATTCCCGAAAAGGTTTGGATACTTCTTTCGCATTTCCTCTTCCACTTCCTAGGTAGCTCCCTCTACCCCATGGTTCCTCCATAGTACTTTCACTAGCGGAATCCGCTTGTTTCTGAGCTCTTTGACTTTCCGATCGAGCACTTGGACCGGTTTCTCTTCATAGGCAAGCGATTCGTCTACTTCGATCTCCTCCGGTTGTAAGACATGGGATGGGTCGGGATGGTACTTCTTTAGCATTGAGACGTGAAACACATCGTGGATTCGAGAGAGACTGGATGGCAGTTCCAATCGATACGCGACCGCTCCTACCCTCTGCAGGATCTTGTAGGGTCCGACGTACCGCGGTTGTAGTTTCTTTCCTTTGCCCGCTGTGAGACTTCGTAAGGGTGTGATCTTAAGAAATACGTGATCCCCAACTTCAAACTCCAAATCTTTTCTTCAATTATCTGCGTAGCTCTTTTGGCGACTTTGAGCGGTTTGGATCCGTTGCCGTATCAACTTGACCTTCTCCTGAGCCTCTTCCATCCATGGAATAGTTGCTGGGTCTAGAGCTTTCTTTTCACCAACTTCGTCCCAGTAAATCGGCGACCGGCACTTGCGTCCGTATAGGGCTTCGTACGGAGCCATTTGAATCGACGAATGGAAGCTATTGTTGTACGCAAACTCTACTAAGGTCATGTGCTGACCCCAGTTGCCTCCAAAGTCCAGAATGCAGGTTCGTAGCATGTCTTCGAGAGTTTGAATTGTCCGTTCTGACTGGCCATCCGTCTGAGGATGATAGGTCGTGCTCAAATTGAGTTTCGTCCCCAGGGTTTCTTGAAACTTTTGCCAAAATCGAGATACAAACCGTGGATCCCGATCGAAGACGATGCTCACAGGAACACCGTGTAGTCTTACTATCTCGTCCATGTACAGTCGGGCCAACTTGTCCATTGAATACTTCATGTTCACCGGCAAGAAATGGGCTGATTTGGTTAATCGATCCACGATTACCCAAACGGCATCATGTCCTCTTTGCGTCCTCGGTAAACCTGAAACGAAGTCCATTGTGATGTTTTCCCACTTTCACTCTGGTATCTCCAAGGGTTGTAACAAACTTGATGGTTTTCTATGCTCTGCTTTCACCTGTTGGCAAATGAGACATTTCTGCACGTACTGAGCGATCTCCTTCTTCATATTGTCCCACCAATAAGTTCCTTTCAGGTCTTGATACATCTTGCTGCTGCCCGGATGGATTGTATACTTGGACCGATGGGCTTCCTCCAAAATCTCCACTTTCATTGACTCTTCCTTCGGTACCACTATTCGGTTTCGATATTTCAAAATGCCCTCAGGACTCAAATTGAAGTCCGTAGTTTCTCCCTTTTCCACTTTCGCTCTCCACTTCCGTACCATCAAATCTTCGCCTTGCGCCTCTTTTATGCGTTCCAGTAGAGCGGAGGTCACCCTAACATTGCCAAATATCACCTTATGGCTCCCAAGACAGGGTCTCCATTCGCACACGGATTCTAATAAATCCCACTCCTTAATCATCAATCCTACTACTTGCACCTTACGACTCAAAGCATCTGCTACCACATTTGCCTTTCCCGGATGGTAATTGATTGTGCAGCCGTAATCTTCCAGGAATTCCATCCACCGTCGTTGCCTCATGTTCAGTTCCTTCTGAGAGAAAAGGTACCTAAGACTTTTGTGATCCGAATACACTTCGAAGGTCACCCCATATAGGTAATGCCTCCACTTTTTCAGTGCAAAGACAACTGCGGCTAGTTCCAGATCGTGAGTCGGGTAGTTTTGCTCGTGAAGCTTCAATTTCCTAGAGGTGAAAGAAATCACATTCCGGTTCTGCATCAATACTGTGACGACCCCACCTCCCCCTAAGACGTACCAAAGGGTTCGGCGAACCGCCTGCCCAGCTCTCGCCAGGACTCACTCACTATCTCAATCGAGTCATGTACACACGTCCATGAAACCATAAATAACATTCCCAATTCAAGCTTATAATTTACATTGATAGAAATCGAGGTACAAAGTCTCAATATACTCAAACTGGTTCAAGGCGTATACAATCCAAGTACAACACGTTCCATTCGAGGAATAGCGCGAGTACAAGACCAAAAAGTCAAAAGTCAAAACAAAAGGCTACGCTAGTCTTTTACAAGTCTCACGCGTCACTCGTACCCCTGAAAGGAAAACAAATGGAGTGGAATGAGCTAAAAGCCCAGTGAGGTTCCAAATAGCAAATTGACCATTATTTAGAAGTACAAGTTTTCGGTATAGCAAAGTAACAAGCATGAAGAGTTCATAAATGTAAGCAATAACACGTCAAGTAGCAATCTTAAAATGAGCGAGTGTAGAAGTTTTTCAAAAGCAACAATAATCCAATAAACAATATTCACTCCAAAGTACAAGGATACGGATGACTCTCAGGAGCCAAATTCCCGTTGCATTACCAGAAGCTTGATCACGTAGTAGTTGACACTCCGTCAACTTTCAAGTAAGTAACCAATCCAGTAGAACACCACTTACACGACTCTCCGTCCACCGTTCAAACCCCCAGCTGGGCCCAAAATCCTCAATAAACACGGGTGGTAATACTCGAGTATACCGATTAGTCGAGGAGATATCACTCCACTCGACAATACAAGAGACCCAGGGTTCGTTACCTAATCGACCAAGCCCTTGCCGGCTCGACTAGAGTAACTCGCCACAGGGTTTCTGGAATTCCAGGAAGTGCGCGCATCATAAACAAGTATATCAAGTCAATTGCAACAATAAACAAGTATATCACGTAAGGGCAAGTGCGATAAAGTACACTCTTGCCCTTACAATTCACGTATATAACATGTAATCAGATTGGTCACGTATCAAGTTCAAGTATCAAGTTCAATTCGGTATTTGAAAGCACTCACCAAAAGATATAGTGCCTTTACTGGTCACTTTCAGGTTATACTCCGGGTTCGGAGTCCAAATCTGCGATAAAACTCAGTTTGAGAACTTTGAAACATGACTAAGATTCGAAACTTAGACGTTTCGTTCAATAAAATCAAGAAATTGAAATTCACTCGGATAGTAGTCGTGAAACACTTGCTCGCTTTTTAAACGATAAAACTTTGTAACATTTATACTTGAAAATGCCATGCGAGTCGAGAGTAAAAGGAAAACATTTTCCAAATAGTCATTATTTCATTTCTCAAGGGTACAAGCTCGGCCAAGTCCTGACGTATAACCTTCGATAAACAAGTGGCAAAGTCCTCGAGTAAAAATTCGGCAGCATGTCCTTTGTTTTTACCTAATTTCCAGCCATTTAGGCTTCATTATTTTTCTTCAAACACAACCCAACATCATACATATCAGCAATTTATGTCAAGAGCCGTTCCATAGGCTCACAATATCATAATAACAAGAATCGCATTAAGGACAAGTGCAGAAATTCAATCTAGCACAAAACAGATTTGACGTATGAAAGCGGAAATAACATGTCCGAGGCTACGCTTATCGGATTAAGGCGAAACCTATGCCGTTTCGAAGGTAAGACACAGAGCTACAATGTTCATGAAGGTCACTTAGTCCAGTTTCTAATGTAACTTGGTCAAATTCCCAAATTACTAAACCAGAAACCAATTCATCGGCTGTTTAAACGCATTACACGGTAACGGACATAACTCAGTGTACAAAAGTCCAATTCAGGTGATCTTAGAGGCATTTTAAAGCTACTTCAGAAAACTACAACTTTCATGTTTTGGCCCAAAGTTAAATCAGAATGGATCCTGGTCAAAAAACGTGATAAACTGGAATTAACTGATGAAACGGACTGCTGGGAAATATTTAAAACAGTAAGGGTATTTTGGACTTTTTACGACCTACGTTACTCCGATTGAGCTGAAATTTTACAGGCACCTATAAAATACCATTCTATACAACTTTCCTTCTTTGGCCCAAGGCCAATTCGGCCTCTAACACACAGATACAAATTCGGACAGAATGTAAGCTAGAATTTCCAGAAATCTGAAATTTGTAGTTTCTAGTGCAACTTTCCCCAATTTCTCACTTCTAACACTACCAAAACACCTTATACAATCTTAATTGTAACATACAAGCATCATACAATAAGTTGGGCAGAATTTCCCAAACCCTAATTCATGATATAAAGAGGGAAAAACTTCCAAACATGCTAGCATCCATGATTCCACTACAACTCTAATTACTAGGCTTAATTTCACCAAGATTGAAAGAAAAATTTAGAGAGATATCATCCTCCTTACCTTGATTTGAGTTCTCCAAGTGTAGTCCAAGCTTTCTCTCTCCAAAATTTCACCACCAATCACTAGCTAATCACCCAAGGAGAAGTTTAATCGGTTTAGTTTTTTGGATTTCTCACTTTGTAGCTTGAATCAAGAAGAAATGAAGAAATTTCTCCCTTGTTCTTCTTCTCTCTCTCTCTCGGCTCCCTTGGCAGAAAATGAAGAGAAATGGAGCTAAGTTTGTCTTATGATAAAGCCAAAAGGATTAGAACTAATGGTGTCCACAAGTTGCCCAACACTTGGCCTAATCTTGGCCACTAATTTTTCTTTCTTTCCCTTGCTTTCTAGCCACTAATTTCGGTCCTCTTAGCTGTAATATAAGAAGATATTTTGCTCAATTGTCAATGAGCTTGTAGGGTAAGAAAGTGGTGGTCAAGTGGTGCGTTCAACCGGTAATGCGCGGGACCCGTCGATTCGCGCCGTTTTTCTTAAAACTCACGTACTAGGGTTTTTACTTCCCATTTACTAACCTTATATCATTGCTACTAGTCACATATTATTTCTCACTTAAAAGTCACTTTTAATCATCAAATTGATCCTTGGCCAGTACCGAAAATTCATCCGGCGGAAAAATCGCGAACCCTAATTTTGCTCAAATCTTGAAACCGAAGTGTAAAACCCTATTTTCTAGATTCATTTGCACTTATTATGGAATAATTGGATAGTAGGGCTTTAATAAATGATAATTTTCAAATAAAAGGAAATTTTTAAGAAAACGTGAGGAATTTTCCAATTCCAGTAATTAAAATTAGGGTTTCAATTAAAATAGGAGAGATTTAGGAAAACCGGTTAGTCACAAGTAAACTAGGGTTTCTTTTTTTTTTTTTTGACTAAAATATTAAAGTTTCTAGTCTTTTAAAACAAAATAAGGTTTTAAATCAAACCCCAAAGAAATACACTTTAATATTTTCTTCACAGACAACCTCCTAATATTCGGGATGTTACAAATACGCACCCCAGGCCTTTTCGCGACGCGTCGGCATACACCGCAAACCCGTCCACTCCATTTGGCAAGACCAGTACCGGAGCCATGGTCAATCTTCTCTTTAATTCCTGAAAACTTGTTTCGCATCGGGCGTTCCAGATAAACTGGCCATGCTTCTTCGTCAGGTCAGTTAAAGGTCCTGCTAATTTGGAGAAATCTTTAATAAACCTTCGGTAGTACCCAGCTAGCCCTAGAAAGCTGCGAATTTCCGTGGGGTTTTCTGGCCTCTTCCAATTTGTCACGGCCTCTACCTTTGCCGGATCCACTGAAATGCCGTCGTGGGAGATCACGTGCCCTAGGAATGCTACTTTCTCCAACCAGAACTCGCACTTACTAAACTTGGCATACAACTTATGTTCCCTTAATGTCTGCAACACCACTCTCAAATGCTCCTCATACTCCTCACGGGTCTTAGAGTAGACCAAAATGTCGTCAATGAACACAATGACAAATCGGTCCAGATAGGGTTTAAAAACCCTATGCATTAGGTCCATGAAGGCGGCGGGAGCATTAGTCAGTCCAAAGGGCATAACGGCGAACTCGTAGTGCCCGTATCTTGAGTTGAAAGCAGTTTTTGGAATATCCTCCTTCCTTATTAACAACTGATAGTATCCCTGTCGGAGGTCCAACTTTGAGAAGACCACTGCTCCTTGCAGCTGGTCAAACAACTCGTCGATGTGGGGCAGTGGATATTTATTCTTGATCGTAACATTGTTCAGACCCCGATAGTCTATACACATCCTCAAGGTTCCGTCCTTTTTCTTCACAAATAGGACCGGAGCTCCCCATGGAGACCCACTCTCATGAATGAATCCCCGCTCCAAAAGGTCTTGTAACTGCAACTTAAGCTCCTTAAGTTCTGCAGGCGCCATTCGGTATGGGGTTTTCGAGATAGGTGCGGTTCCAGACAACAAGTCTATTCGAAATTCTATCTCCCTTTCCGGAGGTAAGGCTACTAACTCATCAGGGAATACATCCGGAAATTCCCTCACTATGGCCACGTCTTCCACTTTTAACTTATCCGTAGGGGTGTTAATCAAAAAGGCCAAAAATCCTTGCGCCCCTCTACTTATCAGCTTCCTAGCTCGTATGCCCGAGATTAAAACAGATGAGGCTAACCTACCCCTCACATCCAACCTTAAGGTTGCCTCGCCAGGAATGCGAAATTCTACTATTTTTGTTTTACAATCTAGTTGGGCGTTATATTTGGCTAGCCAGTCCATACCCAGAATCACGTCATACCCCTTAATGGACAAGCTAATCAGGTCTCCTAAAAATCTCTTTTAACCTACCCAAAAATCGCAATCCCTATAAACCATACTAGTCACCAAACGTTGATTTCCCGTAGGTGTACTAACTTCTAGGTCATATGGTAAACTAGCAGGTTTTATATCGATGCCACACATGAAATCAGGGTTAACAAACGAATGAGTGGCACCAGGATCAATTAAAACTTTGGCAAAGCGGTGGAAAATAGGGATCGTACCTTCTACAACCTCAGAAGATTCTGGAACCTGATGGGGCTCTAAGGAATACACCATAGCTGGTACTTTCGGTTTGGACCCATCTCCCTTCGCTGGTCCAGTATTGGTCCTCGGCAGTGGTTGGCTCCCCTTTCCGTCTTGTTTCAGGACCGGGCATGTAGCCAATTGGTGGTCTGCGCTTCCACATCGCAGACATTTACCCTGTTTCCTCCAGCAATTATCTTCGGTATGGTTTGCTTTCCCACAGTGGCCACAGGGACCGCGAGGTGCTGCAGCCGAGCCACTCGGAGCATTTCCCCTTTGTCCTCGCCCAGCTTGATCACCCCTGAATGGAGTCCCTCTGCCTAAGCCAGATTGTCGACCACCTCCCGTGCCTCGTCCAAATTTAAAGGGAGTGCTCTTCTCACCCTGTCCAGAAGTACTCCCAGGAAAGCCACGCTTCTTAGCCTGGAAGTTTCGGACCTGCAGCCGCGCACTTTCAACTCGTTGGGCCTTCTCTATTGCCTCGCTAAACGTAGTGATTTGAGCCACCGCGAGGTCTTTCTGGATCTCAACATTCAACCCCTGAATAAAGCGTCTAACCCGTCGTTGCTCAGTCATGATTAACTCAGGCGCAAACTTGGACAAGCGGGTGAATTGACTCTCATATTCCGCCACCGTCTGAGTTCCTTGGTGAAGCCTAATAAACTCGTCTTCCTTCCTCTCCTGGACTAGAGGAGGGAAAAACTTTGCATTAAACTCTCGGATGAAGTTCACCTAAGTCCTCGGCGTCTGCTCCCGTTCCCACTTCTGCCTAATTACATTCCACCAGGAACGGGCAGCCCCCTCAAGTTGAAACACGGCAAAAGTCACCTGCCGTTCGTCTGGGTAGTGTAGAGCTGCAAATATATCAACCATCTTCTCAAGCCATTTCTCAGCAACGTCAGGGTCGGGTCTCCCAACAAACTTCGGCGGGGAAAACTTTTGAAAACGTTCGAGAGCTCTATCCTCGCTCTCGATATGGTTACCGGGGTTTCCGGGATTAGGGTTTGGGTTCTGGCCCTGTTGTTGCACTACTTGTGCGAGTAGGTTTGTCATTTGCTGCATAGCAGCGGCTATTTGCACACTCGGGTCTATCTGCGGTTCAGGATTGGGTCCAGTAGAGCTTTCCCCCATTTCCCTAACCGGTGTGGGTTGTCTAATACCGCGCCCACGTCCCCGACCACTCCGTGTACCTTCCATGAGTTTTACTCGATCTAGGCAAAAGTACTAAACCAAAGTAGTAACAAGGCATGTAAGTAACACTTGTAGACACCAAATTTTTGGTGCTTTATTATTTATTTATTTACTATTCATTTTTTTTATTTGTTCTATTTTTATTTGTCACAATTAGTTTTATTTACTTTTAGTTTTAGTTATTTTAGCCATTTTAGCGTAAAAAAAAAAAGGGAAAAGCGTTCAAAAAAAATATGTTTTAGTTGTTTGTTTTCTTGGAAAAAGGGGAAAAGAAAAAGGAAAAACGATGAAAATGGAAAATGAAAATTGCACTTGTTTTTATTGTTTCTAGTTGTTTTTATCCAATGTCAATTAAATTGTTTTACTTAATTTTATTATCATTATTATTATTATCATTTTGTTATTTTAATTAAAAAAAAAAAATTTCTTTGCCGCGACATGCAAGCTGCAATTTTTTGCAGTTTCCAAAGGAGGACTTGTGCGGCTCCTGAAGCTGCAAATATGGTGGCAATGTTTTAAGGGTTTAGGAGGGGGGATGAATCTAGAAGGATAGCTAGGTTTTGAGAGAGAGCAAGAGGGATAGAGAGCTGGGGAGTTGACGGGCGCAAAATCTGAAAACAAAGAAAAAAGAGTGAAGGCTTCGGACAGGCAAAAAAAAAGAAAGAAAAAGAACAGAGCAACAAAGGAAAAACAGGGGACGGCGGACTAGAGAAAAAAAAAAGAAAAACTGCAACGGATGAGAGGAGGTCGGTTAAGGGCGAAAAAAAAAAAAAATGAGTTGCGGCTGCGGGAAAAAGGGCAACAGAGGCCGATGGCGGCTAAGGTCAATCGGCCAGAAAGAAATGGAAAAACTATAGGGAAAAAGAAAAGGCCCAGCGGATGAAGAAAAGGAAATGGAGCTACGGAAGAATTGAAAACAGAGGAAATCTAGAAAATAGAGTGGCGGCTAGAAAGAAGGAAGGGAGTTTCGTCTGACTGGGGAGAGTGAAAGAGCTTCGGCAGGGAGAGAAAAGGAAGCAGCTGCGAACGGAAACAGAGGGAAAAGATTCGGCAAATGGAAGGACAAATCTGGAAAACAGAGCAACTGAAATCCACCGCAACCACCCCTCTTCCACCTACCCCGTCGGCCTCCTCCTCTGTCGCAACCGCTGCAGCGATTGCTGAGAGGTAGCCTCCAACTGATGCAACCACCAGAGCTGCTGATTCTCGTTTCAAATCAACCATCGCAGCGCCAAGAACCGGAGTCGCCACCACCGCTGGAACCATCATCTCTCCAACTGCCTGCCCAAGAATCGAAGCTGCCATCGCCACCACCACCGGAATCCACCGTCACCGCCAGCAAAGCTCACCGAGAGACCCCTGTAAGTTTCCTCTTTCTTTTACATTTCAGTATTTCTCTCAAAGCATGACTGCCGTGAGTGGATATGGCAAGTTTTATGCCGATTGTTTTGTCATTTTAAGAACATATATGCTGGTTTGTTGTTAATTTGAGTTTGCTTTGGATGTTTGATAATTTTGGGTGCTAATTTACGTCAAATTGAGCAAAAAAATCTGATGCAATTTCAATGCTCTCCACCTGTTCGATAAAACGCCCGAATGAGAAGTTTGAACCAAAAAGAATAAGTCTTGGTTGTATTTTATGTTGGATGATGGTGGTGTGATTTTTGCCTTGTAAATTTGCTGGATTTCTGGAAGTTGCAGAAACTTTGCCCTTTCATTTGCATCGTATAAGAAAGCTTGCACGATTCATAGATGACTGAAGTTCTAAAAATTGCAATTTCCCCCCTTAATTTTTGCTGAAATTTCATTGTGGCCCAAAATTAAAAATATCAAGTTGACTTGTCCTTTCTAAGTTTCAATTTCCCTTTTATATTTTTAGTGAGTTGTTGGGTAGATTAATTCTGAGATTATGATATGATAAGTATGTTTTTTAGTTATCTTATTATTTTGATGGGTGTAACAAGAATTAGTTGGGAATTGGATTAGGTTTATTTTGATTGGGTCTTGATGGTGGTTTGTTTGTTTGGATTGGGTTTTGTTTTGTTTATCTCCTGGGTTAGTAATTTGGGCTAGAGATTTGAAGCCCATGCATTTTGTTGGCTTTTACTTGTTAAAAAATGGGCTAGCCCACTCGTTTTTCATTGAACTTCAGATTGGGCCAAGTGGTCTTGGCCCAAGAAGTGAATAAAATGGCCCAATAGTCTGGTCCATGAAGAAACCAGAAAACGATTTTGCAAATCAGTCCCTGAATTTCTCCTTAACTATACTGTGGCCCTGGATGTCTTCAATTTCTTTCAATTCGGTCCTTACTTTATTGCAAATGAGTCCCTGAACTTTATTTTTCTTTAATTTTAACCCCAAAGCTTTGTTAATTTTTGCAATCAAGTCCTTTCTTCTTTTGACTTCTTAAATGTGGGTTGTTGACATGATTTAATTGATTCAAATTCATGTTTATTTTTTATCCTTTGTGATTATTTGCCAAATAAATTGGTACCTTGACCATTTCTTTTATTTTGGAGGATAAATAAGTTGATTTCACTCCATTAGAGCTTCATTTCAAGGGAGGTATAATTTCTTTTATCTTTTTGTGTCTCTCCTATGTGAACCAACGTGCTACGTGAGAAATACATGTCTACTTTGCTTTCTTAGCCTTTCCTTAATTTCTTTTATTTATGTCATTTACTTTTGCTTTTTATTTAAGTTATTCTTTATGGGGTATGTGTACACCTCTTGGCTTGTAATAGATAGGGTTTGGAGGAGCATTCGATGAAGAGCTGTTGAAGACTTGTGCCTAGCTAGCAAATGTAATAGTTAGGGCCTTAATCACCTTATGTGTCTTGCATGTCTATGTGCTATATGTTTAATCGTTTTCTTAGGTTTTGGCATTTAGATATGCATGCTAAGTGTTATGTGCTATATGTTTATAAGTGTTTGGCATGTCTACTAGCTTTCCGTAGTGTAGATGAATGGAATGGATGAATGTACGTTTCCACTAGTCCAACGCTAGTCGGAATTCATAGAATGGGCTAGTCCAATGCTAGACCCTTAGGGATTTCCCCTCGTTAGTACATGTTTGCATGTTCATTACATGTCATGCATTCTTTTTAGTTTTATCATTTTTGCATGCTCCTCGATTCCCCTTTCCCCTCACTTTAGGACTTGCATCTCATGCTAGTTAGGGTTCATTTGCGTGAAAATCCCCTTTCGATAAGGGAAACGAGCGAGTGTGGCTACTCGATAGCCTTAGCACGCTAGTTTTACCTTCTAATCCGAGGAAAAATCAAAGTCGAAAATTAGGTGTCATCCCCGTACCCGACTTGCTGCATTCCTCTAGGGTCATACTTTCATTGTTATCACCTACATACTATTTTAACCACATTTTTTCACATTTCTCAAACCATACTTTCTCACGACATTTTTCTTATCACGTGTTCATTTTCACCTCACAAATAGAATTCCACTTTACCTTATATATCTATTATTCTATTTTTACACACTTGCACACAAAAAAAAAACACTTGAATTTTATACAATTTCACACATGCACCTTTTTATACATTCGCACACTCGCACTTACATTTCTTGCATCTTTCATACACTTTCACACTTGCACACTTAAATTTGAACTCTCATTTGCATTAATCGACCTCTATGAGGTTTTCCTTTGTTGGCCGCCACAATTCATGTGGTTTGGGACCAAAAGCCTCACAAGAGACATCATAGAATTTAGGATTGCATTTTCCTTTCCGTTTTGCATTCATATAGTCATATCCAACGTGCGATACATACATTGGGTAGAAAATTAGGAAAGGTAAGGTTAAGTCGCGCAACTAGCCTTGGCTAGGTCAAAGGGGTGCCTTGGATTCTATCCTTGCCTTCCCCTTTGTCAAACGTGACTCCCGAACCTTTTTCTTTGGCTTACGTGGACTAGGAGTCGTTTTTAAAAGGGTTTTACTACATTGTCTTTTAAAAATTTTTTTAGGTGACTTGGTACACCTTTAATCATTACCAAGTGGCGACTCCAATTTCTCATTCAAAAACCCTTTGTAAAAACTATTTTTTGGGTCAAATCGTCGCTTTCTTCAAGTCCCATATTAGACCCATATCTTTTTCAACTCACAAAAAATCATTTTTCAATCAAAAATTGAATCAAAAACATCTTTCTCAAACCATTTATTTATTTATCAAAAAATGGGGCGCGACAACACTTAAACTTTGTACAATAACACATATTTACACATTCAAAACAGGTTCACAAACATATATATACAAGCCAAACACATATATACAATCAGTCAAGTCAAGTACGGCCAAGGCACGTACTAACATAAACGATCCCCCTGAGGATTGGCCTATCAAAAGAGATTTACACGTAGCTAACCCTACATCCAAAACGGTTAGCTAAGGCGCTATCCCTATCCCTATGTACATACAATAACCACCAACTATCCAAAAGATGCCTAAAGATCAAGGCCTAGTCAGTCGCTGGGGTCTGGGACCCAGGCGACGGGGTGGACTCCTCCCCAGCCTCGGCCCCCGCACACGAGGCCTCATCGCTATCCTCCTCGAGCCCATCATCACACAGATTAAGGATCGCCTCAGCACGACCCCTGACTTTGCGAGCTCGCTTGAGTTCGCGCTCTCGTGCCTGCCTTAATTGGTCACATAGGTCATCAACTCTGTCCTCAACCTCGAGCACGTCATATTCTAGCTCTTTAATACGCGAGGCTTGCTTCTCGTTGGTCACCCTAACCTGAGTCACCTCAGCTTCCAACGTAGCAACCACAGCTTCCAACTTCGTGTTATCATCCGCTAGCTCCTCACGCTCCTTCGCCACCGCCAACACTAGAGCGTTCGGATAGGCGTAGTTGCTACGGCACTCACACTGTCGAAGGCGACTGGCCGGGCTCCAACGCACCACGGCCCCCTTCTGCCTGATTTGGTACTTAATTGGCGGTAGCCCGCTACGAGGAAGATCTCCAGCCGGGCGGTCACTTGGATCACCACTCGCGTCCATCCTATATCAAAGGAAGAAATAACATGAATAACCTTAAAAGCCATAAACAATAGAACCCTCAAGTCGAGCACTTCTATTACACCCAGGCTAATTCAAACCTAGGCTCTGATACCACCTGTGACAGCCCCACCTTCCCCTAAAGCGAACCAAAGAGGTTAGCGGACTGCCTGCCCAGCTCTCGCCAGGACTAACGGTGCAGTATAAAGCGATCTATCACGTTCTGAAACTTATAATGCGCGCAAACAAGGCAAAAGGCAAAATAACCCAAAATAAAAGAAATGAAATCCAGAGTCGGCCATGAATAGTAACCGACCCGTCCGAAACCCAACCAAACATCGAAATACATATACAACATAACATTAACCATTTCCAAGCCACAATGGCATTTAAAAGTGATACAAAAGTCACTACATATGTGGGTTGCCAAAACAAAAGTGAAAACGGCCCTAATGATACATTTAGGGTCCCATTTTATATATAATACAAAAGAGGCATTCATCTAGTTCATTCAGCAACCATTTAACAAAATTCATTCCAAAAGAGTCATATGCCTGTAAGGAAAACAAAAGAAACGGGGTGAGCTAAATGCCCAGTGAGAATACAACCACCATAGCAACTAAGATCACATAAGCAAAACCGTTCAGTTCAAGTATGCAAATAAGAAGTAAATCAAATCAGAGAAAGGATACAGACGGCTCTCAAGAGCCCATTTCCACGCTTATTTCTTGATCCAACCTCATTGACCCTCCGTCAATGTTAAAAGTAACCATCCGTAGACATCACTTACATCCAACCGTCCAACTATCATACCCCAACCGGGCCCGCACTCCATTCAGTCATTTTGGTAATACTCGAGTATATCGGAACCGAGGGTCTCATTACCACACGATTCCCCAGTACAGTCCCCGTGGCATGTCAATTTTCACGACCAAGCTCTCGCCGGCTCGATTCAATTGACTACCTACGGGGTTGAGCTCAGTAATACAGTAAGGCCGTTGGATATTCGTCCAAACGACACCAAATCAGTTGTCCATGAATGGCATTCAATATTTCATATGGCAAGAGCAGTATTTCAGTAAAACGGTAAACAATCATGAATGGAATCACAAGGGGTGAGGGCGGTCAAGTACACCCTCACCTCTATCAATTTCCATAACCAAATAAGCCTTCAAGGCATCAATTCACATAGAACAAAGCCACATTGCAACATTTAAGTGAGTAGTATACTCACCAATCACGTAGATGATATTTCATGCACCAACGTTAAAAAGGTCGCCGTGAACCCTCGTCACGTCCTAGAACACGTAAACAAAGACCATGAGACTCGATAACGAGTCATAAAGCCATACCAATCACAACCCCAATAGGGTTTCATATGCATTTTAAGCATAAAAGCAAACCAGAAAATCAGGAAACGTAACTCATTTGTTCCAACAACAAAAACAGTTTTGACCTCCTAATGCGGTAATGGCACAAAATGCGCTACGCTTATCGGATTAGGGTGTAAGACCCACCGTTTCGAAGCTAAGAACCAGGGCTACAACAATGTAGAAGGCCACTCAGTGCAAATCTTAGCACAACTAGGTCAAAAATGCAGAATACCAAACCAGAACCGTAATTGCAGGTTCACAAATCACACAATGCTGTAATTGGTCTAACGCAGTCTATACAGGTCCAAATACCGAAATTCCAAAGGCATATGATAGCTAGGACATCAAGCTACATTTCATCAGAAGACACCAACAACAAAATCCAAACCAATCCCAGCCAAAACAGTCAATTACAAGTGCAGTTTTCACATTCTGATCAACCCAGAACAGCAACAGTAAAATCGACATATCTCACTCTACACTAGTCCAAATGACCTGAAATGTTACAGGCACCTCACACACATCAATACCTACAACTTTCATGTTTTGTGCAAAGACCAATTCGGCCTCTAACCCTATGATCCAAAACCGGACAGAAAAGGGGGTTGAAAAACCCTAACTTTTCTCATTTCACTCCAAACCCAAAATTGGTTGCATTTATCAATAATTCACACCTACTAGAGTCATAACCCCTCATTATCAACCATCATAAACAACCACAACACCATGATCACATTAAACCAGAAAATTCCTCAAAAAAATAAAAACTTCACCAATTCATCACAAACCAAGAAATAAATCACATAATCCATCACTTTAGCTCCCATTAGGCACAAATTAAACATCATTAAGTATAGGAGGAAGTTTAAGCATCACTTGCCTAGTAAACAAGAGAGAGGGAGTTGTAGGAAACCTTAGCTCTCCAAGAAAACTTCACTAATCAACTTACTAGCACCTAATGGAAGGATAATATGGAGTAGAAACTAATTTAGGTAAGTGGTTTGGATGATTTGTGCTAGTTGGGAGCTTGAAAATTGAAGAAATCCTCTTCCTTCTTGAGCTTAAGAGAGCCGGCCATGGAGGAGTAAAAATGAGTGAATTTTGAGCAATTTTTAAGATATTTAACCTTTTGGTCAAAAAAGTCAAACATTGGAATAGTAACTCTTAAATCTTATCAAATGATACCACGACACTTGGCACCTCATTAATGCATTCCTATCCTTTCTTTTCTCTCTCACATCAATCATTTCACACACTCTACTTATCTCTTAACACCCGATAAATTTTACACAGTATCCGGAATTTAACCTAATTGGCCGAATTTTTCCGAACTTTTCGCACTAGTGGGTCCCACGTCCAATATATATTCTTAATTTTCTAAAAACTCTCCAATATTAGAAAAATAATCTAAAAACTATAATTACTCATAAAATCCACCAAAAAAATATTCCTAAGCCAGAAAATGCAGAAAACATGCAATTAAGGGGAAATAAACCCTAGGAAAAATATTAGGGAAATACGGGTTCTCACAGAATTGGCCTTGGCTTAAAACATGAAAGTTGTAGGGAATGACATTTTATAGGTTCTTACAAAATTTCAGGTCAATCGGAGTAGTGTAGAATGAGATAAGTCGAAATTACTATTGCTGTTCTGGTTTTACCCGAATTGGAGAATTGCGCCTGTAATTGGTTGTTTTGGCTGGAATTGCTTCCGAATTAGTTGTTGAGGCCTTCTGATGAAATTTATCCCTGTTTCTTAGCTTTCAGCTGGTTTTAGAATTTCTGGATTTGGACTTGTAGAGCCTGAGTTATGATGTTTCCGCTAGAATGCGTTTTGGTGAATCTATTTTACATTTTTTGATGTAGTATCTTGCATTTTTGACCTGTTTGCACTCAAAACTGGGTTACGTGACCTTCTGTGATGTTGTAGCCCTATCTTTTTAGCTTCGAGATAGTGGGTCTTGCACCCTCATCCGATAATCGTTGTGAAATTGGTGTCATTACCGTAAAATGAGGACAAAAACTGTTTTTCAGGGCCAAAGTTAATTGCATTTCCGAATTTTCTGGTTTCCTTTAATGTTTGTGTATGCTTAGGGAACCCTGTTTTCGTAGTATATAGAATTGGTTTATGACTTGTAATCGAGTCTTATTGTGTTCATTTGAATAGTTAGGGCTTGACTTTCATATTCGGTTATTTCCTAGCTAAATTTTGTACTTGAATGCCATTATGCCTAGTGAACGGCTTTTGGGAATGAGATTATTTTTGTACAAGATGTTGGGACTGATTTGAGGAAATAATGAAGCCATGATGGCTGGAAAATAGGTAAACACAAGGGATATGCTGCCGAAATTTTACTTGAAGGCTAGTTGGATTTACTTGTGTTTTGAGCGAAGGGCTTTTGGGTTGTTTGAGCCTAAGTCTTCATGTTACCTTTTCGTTACCAAAAATCATGTTTTGCACCCTTGCTTTAGTAAATTTGGCGAGGCATACGATTGGTAGTCGAGCCTCACATGTGCATTCTGTATACTCAATTTTGAAAATGGAACCTTCAATTGTTTTCCTTGGATTATTTTAGGGTTTATTGGTGATTAAAGCTCTCTTTTGGGAGGTATCTGCACTGACCCTGGTGAGTGTACTACTCACTTGTGTGTTACTATATGGCTTTGAATGTAAATTGCTTGAAGTGAATTGAATGTGACTTGATTGCAGTGAAAGTGTACTTTATCACTCTCACTTATATGCCTTATATCATTGTTGTCATGTTATTGGAATGTTACATGAAATGAAAGTACTCGACTTGGTGTCGATTGGACGAGTATCCAACGACTACAAATGTTATCAATGAGCTCAACCCCATTGGTAGTTGATTGAATCGAGCCGGCGAGGGCTTGGTCGTGCCAATTAATGAACCTTGGGTAAAGTTATATGGAATCTTGTAGTATGCGAGACTCTCAATTCCGGTATACTCGAGTAATACCAAAGTGCAAGTGTTTGGAGTTCGGGCCCGGTAGGGGGATGTTGGGTGGAAGGAGTGGAGGTAAAGTGGAGTCTACGGTTGGTTACTTTTGAACATTGACGGAGGGTCAATGACGTCCGATCAAGAAATGCAAACGAGGAAAGGGCTCTTGAGAGTCATCTGTATCCTTTTATCACCATATTTGACGTGTGCCTTGTTTATTTTTATTATATTGATTGAAAGCTTGATGCTTATATGCACTTGGTTGCGTAAGTGATAGTATCTCACTGGGCAATTAGCTCACACCGTTCCTTTTGTTTTCCTTACAGGAATATGACTCTTTTTGGAATGAATCTTGATAGATGATTGCCGAATGAACTAGATGTATATCTCTTTTGTATTGTATATGAAGTGAAACCCTAAATGTATCTTTAGGGTCGTTTTCACTTTCAATTTGGCAAACCGTGTATATATTAACTTTTGAAAACTTTTGTATGTCACTTTGGATTGTAATTGCTAACGTTCAAGATATGAATGTTTGTTTGATATTTGATTGCGTTCTGACGGGTCGGTTACTATTCATGGTCGACTCCGAATTTCTCAAGAGTTAGGCAGGCAGTCTGCTAACCCCTTTGGTTCGCCTTAGGGGAAAGTGGGGCTGTCACACGGTCCGCCGAACCCTTTGGTTCGCCTTAGGGGGAAGTGGGGCTGTCATAGTTGGTATCAGAAGCCTACTTCGCGTGGTCTCTGCGCGGAGTGAGCTTGGACTGAGTGGTGAATAGGTGTGAAGGATTAAGTGCTCGTTCGAGCATAAGCTATGAATTTCGAATGTTATAGGCCTTAAATCTCTTTCGTGGTATCTGAGGATCATAGATAGGTACGTCGGGTAGGAATTTTGATTGTAGATAGTTTACTCTTGGAACTGGCCAGCTCGAGATATGAATTGTCTTATTTCAGATTCTCGTGCCCGTGTACTCCAAAGTTGAAGCGGCGTGAAGTACTTAAAAATTTCATTTTGGGAACATGAACAGGCTTTGTCTGGCTAGAATGAGCACAAGAGGTCAATGGATATCTGGTTTGGATAGTAAGTGACGTGAGAGACCGGACGGGGTTATTTAACTGAGACTGGGGCAACTTCACCTTTTCTTTTTGATTTACCCGTATATTGTTACTACATGATATTAGTATACATGTGTGTACATGGTTATCTGTCCAATTTGATATGTATTTGTGTATTTGAATATCTGCCTCATTGATATGGCGTGTTATGTGCGTATATGTTTATTTGTGTATTTGGAATGCTAGAATTTGTTACTTTAGTCAATTTACTGTGTATCTACTAAATTACGTTTTTTGGGGAAAAGAAAAGAAAAGAGAGAGGGAAAACATATATATGGACGGGAGACATAGCCGTGAACGTGGACGTGGCCGTGGGAATAAACGAGCTCAAGAGCCAAGAGAGGAAAGGGAAATAACAGCTGCACAAGAGCAAGGACCGAGGGTTGAAGTCGGGGACCAAATGGCGACGGCAATTCAATAAATGACAAACATCTTAGCAAGGTTGGTGGACCAACAAGGTCAAATACTTGTGAATCAACCTCCGAACCCTGAAATAGGAGAAGATCGGGCTCTTGAGAGGTTTTAGAAGTTTGATCCTCCGAAATTCCTTAGAGGGTCTGATCCGGATGTAGCCGAACAGTGGCTGGAGGCCATGATCAATATCTTTGTAGCTTTGAAATATACCGAACAAAGGCAAGTGAACTTTGCGGTATTTCAATTTGAAGGACCGGCCCGAGCATGGTGGAACGTGATTAAGGTAAAGTGGGAAAGGGAACAAACCGTATGGACATGGGCTAACTTCTTAAGGGAATTTAATGAAAAGTATCTCCCACCTTTAGTCAAAGAAAGGAGGGAGGATGAGTTTATTGGATTATGCCAGGGAACCCAAAGTGTGGCCGAATATGAAATGAAATTCACCAAACTATCCAAGTTTGCTTCTGAATTAGTGGCCACGGAACCGAGAAGGGTAAGACGATTTATACGGGGATTGAATCTGGAAATTCAAGAAGCACTAGCGGCGGTTCAAGTGAACACGTTTACGGAGGCCCTTGAGAAATCCCAACGAATCGAGAATGCAAAAGCACAGATAAAAGCCTCCCAAAATCGAAAAAGGGGTACACCTAGTAGTGTGACTGAGGAACCAAGTGAATCGATAGTCCCTTCCAAAGTGCAAAAAGTGAACTTTTTGTCCCACCCACCATGGACAATAGGGGCGTTAGATGAACGATCTACAAAAGGAAGTCAAGTGGGCCATGGGGAGATTTTTCAAAAAAGCCAACAAGTGGCTTCTTCCTTGACTTGTGGCTACTGTGGAAAGGCCAATCACACTGAGAGCACCATTACAACGATCCAAAACTTAAATGAAACTTATATACATTGCTATCTCAAACAACGATTCAAAACTTAAACGAAACTTATATACGTTGCTATCTCAAAAGGAAATACAACCATCGAATATACAAAGGTTCTCAATCCTTCATACGTCCAGCCCGTGCCAAGCACTAGGTCGAGAACCATTACAAAAGAATCAAAAGAACTAGACTGGCTAGTCTATACAGAGCTCTCGTCCTTGCTCGCCTTCCCCTGTTAAGGAAAACAAAACTAAAGGGATGAACTAAAAGCTCAGTGAGGTTCCGAACACGTAATCAAACAAGCAAACCAAAACATTAAACATAGAATATCAATAATTCAAGAAACATTTACAATGGAAAATAATAATAACACATACATTAAAAGGATACGGGCTCACAGGGAGCCATTTGTTCGTTCGTTCATTCGTTCTCCTGACATTCCCCTTATTCCTCCGATCATTTGAAAATGCATTTTTTTTGTAAGTAAAACCCTCATTCGTTCGTTCATTTCATTCACCCCCTCCTGGACGTTGGCCAGGTTCCACTAGAATTCAAGGTAATACTCGAGTATACCACTTTTACACCCAGGGTCACCATATCGCCCAATCGAGTCCGCTTCTGGCTCGAGTCGATTGGTTACAAAGGGCAGGGCCTAGTTCAGCCAAAAGGCTTACATCATGCACAACTAACGTTTCAATCATTAAATCATTAAAAATTTCACATTCATTTAGGTCGAGTGCGATAAAGTACACACTCGCCTAGAAAACTCGTTTAAAAGTCATTGAGAGCACTTAACACGTTATCAAACAATAACACAAATCATGAAGTCAAGAAAAATATAACAAACAAGGAACACTCACCTAGTTATGCAAAATAACGTCCAAAATATCCTTCCGGATATTACTCTCAGTCACCGAGAAAACCTAAGATTAGACAAGAGAAAGAATATCACAATTGGTCTAGCAAAACAAGTAAGTGAAATCGAAGAAACCTGACTAGTGATGAGTAGAACGTATAAAATGACTTTAAAGTGAAACGAGGGCATTTGGACTTGTGGACAGAAATAACTAGGGTTTCATACAGCAACCGCAAAACCCAACTCAAAAGGGTTATAAAATTTCCGGCGGAAAACACTTTACTTGAAAGTAGTTCACTTGTGGCCGATAAAACCCTAACTCTTACCTCTTTATTTTGGTAAATAGTAAGTAACCATTTGAAGTTTCAAATGGAAGAGGTATCATGTTTTAAAATGGTAAAATGATCATGATATTCACCAAGCGGAAATATAGGAGTTCAAATAGGAAGTAGCTTTTCGAACACCTTTTAGGGGCACCAATATGGTTTTCCATGAAATATGCCCAACTTGACACCAAACACATTTCTAAAAATCATTTTAACTCATTCTCATGACAAGAAAAGATGTGACAGCCCCACCTCCCCCTAAGGCGAACCGAAGGGTTCGGCGGACCACCTGCCCAACTCTCGCCGGGACTCAGTCGATCACTTCAAGCAGCCATCGGAAAAAAACCACAAGAATAAGAATAACAATGATCCAAACTTAAAGTGAAACTTTTATACATTGCTATCTAAAAGGAAATACAACCATCGAATATATAAAGGTTCTCAATTTTCATACAACCAGCCCGTGCCAAGCACTAGGGCGAGAACCATTACAAAATCAAAGGCCTAGCCTAGGCTAGTCGATACAAGCTCTCGTCCTTGCTCGCCTTCCCCTGTTAAGAAAAACAAAACTAAAGGAATGAGCTAAAAGCTCAGTGAGGTTCCGAACACATAATCAAACAAGCAAACCAATACATTAACATAGAGCATCGATAATTCAAGAAACATTTACAATGGAAAGCGATAATAACACATACATTAAAAGGATACGTTCGTTCATTCGTTCGTTCTCCTATCATTCCTCTTATTCCTCCAATCATTTGAAAATGCATTTTTTTGTAAATAAAACCCTCGTTCGTTCTTTCATTTCATTCACCCCCTCCTGGACGTTGGCCAGGCTCCACCAGAATTCAAGGTAATACTCGAGTATACCACTTTTACACCCAGGGTCACCATATCGCCCGACCGAGTCCGCTTCTGGCTCGAGTCGATCGGTAACGAAGGGCAGAGCCCAGTTCAGCCAAAAGGCTTACATCATGCGCAACTAACGTTTCAATCATTAAATCCTTGAAAATTTCACATTTATTTAGGTCGAGTGCGATAAAGTACACACTCGCCTAGACAACTCGTTTTGAAAATCATTGAGAGCACTTAACACGTTATCAAACGATAATACAAGTCATGAAGTCAAGAAAATATAGCAAACAAGGAACACTCACGTATGTACGCAAAACAACGTGCAAAATATCCTTCCGGATATTACCTTTAGTCAGCGAGAAAACCTATGATTAAACGAGAAAGAATATAGCACAACCAATTAGGTGAAACCGAAGAAACCCAATAAATGATGAGTAGAACATATAAAATGACTTTAAAGTGAAACGGGGCATTTGGACCGGTAGACGGAAATAACTAGGGTTTCATAAACCAAACGCAAAACCAAACTCAAAAGGGGTATAAAATTTCCAACGGAAAACACTTGAACCAAAAACAAGTCGGAATCCAACTATATAGACTAAGAAATATTGTTTTCGGAATCGTTTCTGTGGTTTGCGATCAACTCATGTTTAAGTAGGCGTTATAGACCAAATGTCTTGATGAAAATCATGTAAAAAGGTGAATAAAATACCTTAACTTTCACACTTAAACCTCACTTGAAAGTAGTTCACTTGTGGCCGAGAAAACCCTAAGTCATACCTCTTTCTTCGGGAAGGAGTAATTAAACATTGGGAGTTTCAAACGGTAGAGGTATCATGTTTTAGAATAATAAAACGATCATAGTATTTACCAAGCGGAAATATAGGAGTTCAAATAAAAACTTAACCCTCGAACCCCTTTTTAAAGAACCGATGACACTTTCAATGAAATACATCCAACGCGACATAAAACACATTTCCAAAACCACTTTAACTCATACATATTACAAGAAAATAAACGGACGGCATATCCCCCTAAATACTTCATTTTCTCCCTACAACCAAAACCCCATCTTACAAGAATCAATCACAATCGTACATTCGATTTATAAACAATAAAACACGTCCAATTAGGTCACAAAACCCTTCAATTAAAGTCAATTAGAAGCTCAAAAGCCCACCATTAGAAAACCCCCAAATTGAAACCCTAAAACCGGAAATTTACACCACAAGCGGAAATTTTCCGTAAACAGCCGTAATTCACGAATAAAAGTTTCATTTAACACCATTTTAATCCATCAATCCAAGACCAACCCATAACTTTCATATAAAACCAGAAAAATCCTCAATAATTCAGAAAATGGTCCAACTCGACCTAAAATCATGAAATCAACCACAATATAGCATAATTAACCTTTACTTAGCACTAATATACCATTATCAAAACAACAAAGAAACTTGCTTAGCATCTCACCTTATAACTCAAGAAAGGTGATGACTTAGAGCTTCCCCTCTAAAAACAACTCCACCAAAACCTCTAGTCCTCCTTAGCTAACGCTTGTACGGAGTGGTTTCAAAATCCAACGGTTAAAACTCAAGATTTAAGTGAAAATTGAAACTAGAAAAAGAAGAGTTTTCTTTCTTCTCTCAAGAGCCACGGCTGAACAAGGGAGCAAAATGAAGATATTTTTGGCCCAAAACAGTTTAAAAAGAGAAGGAAACAGGCGGTCAAAGTTGATGGCCGCCTGTGCCACGTCAGAATCCGGCCGGAATCTGGCCAGATTTGTGAAGACTCGTAAAAACTATTATTTTATGCCTAATTTATGCCTTAATAAATTATTTAATTGGGTTTTATTTCCAAGGAATATTTTCTAGTCTTATTAGACCTAAATACATGGTAATGTAACTTCGTTATATTTTTAAAATGATTCGTTTCAAAAATTAATTTCCTAGAGCGCGTTTCGTAAAAAAAATAGTGAATAGTGCTTGGAGATTTTATCCGCGTAGTAGCACAATAAGCTTGGAATATTGGAGACTTGTACTATGGTCCTAAAATAGGTAATTTTATGAATAAATATTCAAGTGATAGTTAGTGGTGCAATCGTTATAAGAATTTTTCGAAAGTTTCGCGTTATAGCGGTAAAATTGACGGTACGCGTTTTCACACGCGCGACTTCATTTGAGGGACTTTAGACCCTTATTTCGGGACAATTAAGAGTGAAGAATATTTACATGAATATATATGCATTAGAGGTTTAGTGCACTAGTGAACCAAACGCGCGAGAAAATCGAGCCGTAATCACACCAAACGGCCCCTAATGAGAGTTGACTTTTGGGTGATTTTGCACCACACATTGCACCTTCTCTTGGAAGCTAACTTAGATCAAACACACTCTCTCTTCTCTCTCCTCATGGCCGGCCAAAACACTCCCTCTCTCTAACTCCTTGTTCTAAAATTTCTGCACACTAATCTCACCCAAAACCACCCCAAATCACCTCCAAATTTAACCAAACTTGCACCACACCTAGCTTGACACTTGAGGAACATTTTGAGCTGCAAAAGAGAGCTAAAACTCACGGTTTTTCTGGGGCAAAAAGGACCGAAATTCTGCTTGAACATCAACCCCAAAGTAAGTGATGATCTACCCTTGAAAACTTGAAGATTGGAAGCTATCTTGCCTTGTTAAGTTCATGCATGCATTTGGTTAGCTTTTGTATGGTGTAAAAATGTGATTGTGGGCTCTTGGAATTCCCACACTTGGGTTGTTGTTGCTGATGTGATGATTGATGGTGATTATATTGTTGGTTTAGTGATTATAATGATGCATAAGTGGTGGGTAATTAGTAGAAACTTCATTGGGTGTAAGAAGCTAAAATTTCCGATTTTGCCCCTGCCATGTTCGGCCATTTCCAGGCCAATTTTTAATGGTTTAATGGCTTGAATTAGATGTTTATAGGATGTATTAGATGTGTGAAAAATTTCATTGGAAAATATTGAGGTTTGATTGAGCAAATGAATTTTTCTTGAGAAACTAGCAATCTGGAAAACTGTTCGCGTATGATTCTGACCAGCAGTAGTATTTTGGCTATAACTCTGTCCTCGGATGTCGAAATCATGTGTTGTCAGTGGCGTTTGAAACTAGACATTCCTAGCTTTAATTTGGTATAAAATGCACGTTCTGATTCTTTGTGAGCAAGCCGAACCAAATGTTTTAAGTTCGCTGTCCTGTTGCTCTGTTCGTCTGGAATGAAGTGGTCAGGCAGCAACTTGATGCCCGAATTTGAACCAGTTGGGTGCCGAATTTAGAAATGATTTCTTCTGTGATATTTTATTCCTATGAATGTATTTTCCAACGGCGTAAGCCATGCTCGATTTCGAGCTATATTGACTGATTTGTGACTGAAACAAGTGGACTGCTCTGTTTTGGAAAACCCTAATGTTTGGACTGGTTTGGAACAAAATTTTGGGAGTGAACTTGTTAGTTGATGTTCTTGATATTAAACACTTACCAAAGGTATCATGGATGTATCTTAGACCCTTATTTCACAAATGAACCATGGTTGGATAACTTTCTTGGTTAAACGATTGGAAATTTGGAAAATGAAAGTCAAAGGCAGATTGCCTTAGGATTTTTCTTAAACTTTGGTTGGCTAATTAACTACCTTGCCGAAGGTATTTTTCCCCGAAATTCGATAGAGAGATACTTTCCATATATTATTGAAATACTGCCAATTTTGGTGCCAATCCAAGTTCGTTTCGATACCCAATTAAATTCCTCATGTTGGAGGTTCAAATCTGGAAAATTCTCATCCAGTCTTGAATTTGCTCAACTTCGGGCTACCGTATCTCGGTACTCGAAACTCCGATTCTTGATCCGCTTGTTTTCCTATAAATCTCACTTGTAACACTAATTGAGCTGCAAATTTCAGAGGCCGGTTTGCAACGTGTGAATCGTGCCGAATTTCCAAAGTTGGCCGAAATCCAACTTAATTCTGCCATGAAAACCAACCCTGCGTTTTCAAGCTCATTTTTGACCGCTTTTCACTTCGATTCATGGAAAAGTTTCTTCTAGGAACTTATAGTACTCTCTAAGAGGTTTCCAACGGTATAAAGTTTTCCAATTCTCGACTTATACCGAGCGAGTTACGATTTTTCAAAGATTTATCATAAAACTGGAAAATTTTCCAATTTCAAAGAAATAGAGTTTTTCAAAAACTCTTTATTCTTTTGATATTCTTAAACATTTTGCTTACGATTTTCATAATAAAAACTCAAATAATATTGTACATAATAAAAGGCAAGTTGAACCTCGATTTACGTGTAATTGAGGTTCCTTTTCGCGAAATAATCCTTAGGTTGTACTAGTGTACAATCTTCTTGATAAGTGGATTAATTGTGTGATTATCCACTGTTAATTGCCAGGCGCACAAGGAGACCTTCAAGAGGATCTCACCGTGGACACTTGAACTCCCAGAAAATAATTCTTATTGAATTGCTCGGTGAGTGTCAAGTGTGTGAATTTTGATACTTGTTTAATTGTGGTATTTGTTGAAAGTTTTAAAAATAAGGGCGGGTGCGTACTTTATCGCACTCGTTCTAATTTCGAATGAATGAATGGAATGTATTGAATGAATGAATGAAATGCAATGTTATGTCATGAATGCTTGTGTCGTTGGAGTGAACCTCCTCGACTTTCAAATGAATGGGGGACGCCCAAACTCATAGGCCAACCTTAGACTCGAGCCGGTAATGGGCTTGGTCGGGGACTGGGGCGAGCCATGAGATACACATAAGCTCGACCTAATAAGAGGTCTTGCTTGGCATACTCGTAAAGTATCGCCCAATAATAGACTTGTGGGCCCTTGGGGTGTACGGTGGACGGAGGAAAGTAAGTGGTGATCTACGGAAATGGAAATACCGACCCGGTTGACAGGAGGGTCAATGCGGGAAGGTATACGAATGACAACGGCAGATCGAGTGGAACTTAGCTCCTGAGAGCTACTATATCCTTGAATTGTTTCTGATTACCTTTCATTTTTGATTGATTGATTATTGAAAAGACATGGCTTTATTTATTAAATTTTGGGATTGTTATTTGACTAAGTGCTTGCATGTGTGTTCTTGGCCTCACGAGCGTTAGCCCACCCTATAGTTTTGTTTTCCTTAACAGGACCGACTCTTGGAGAAATATGGAGAAACCATCCGTTGTAATTTTGTTAAGACTCCTGTTATAAATTTTGACCAGGCCCTGGTTTGGGTTGTACTTTTGGAAATTGTAAACTTGAAAAGTTTGGGCCCTGATGTGTACTTTGAATTTAAGTCGTTTCATGATTACCCGATGTACTGGTTATACATTAAGTGACTTATTAAGCTTGAACGCTTCCGCATTATCGTATTCATGTTGCTCTCATCGAAGTGTTTAGTTCGGTTTGAATTTGGATGGAATTGCTTGAGTCCTGGCGTGAGCTGGGCAGGCGTCCGCGGATACCCTTTGGTCCGCCTTAGGGAGATGTGGGGCGTCACAAGATTTCCGGCCGGATTTCTGGCCGGATACTGGCCAGAGAGGAAACTATTTTTTTTCAAAACTGCACAGCAATCCGGCCAATAACTAGCCGGATTTGCGGCCATATTTGGCCCCTTCACTTTTGCACAAAAATTTTCCTTCTTTCCGAGTTCGATTGCCTCGCTCAACCGTACATCCAACACATACACATATATACATATCTCACACACAAATACACGTATCAACAAAACCTTCCTTGGTTTAAAACAATTGGTTAACAAATTTTTACTAAAAGGGGAAGTGAAAATAAACCAAAAGGCTAAGAAAATGTGAAAGGTTTAGGGTTCTCACAAAAGAAATGGACAGCATTTCCCCTAATTTGCTTCACTTTCACCCTACAATTAAAAACCCATTCTCACACCATGAATTACAATCACACATATAGTCCATAGGTAATCAAACATGTCCAATTAGGGCACAAAACTCTTCAATCAAAGCTAATTAGAAGCTCCAAAGCCAACTATAAGAAAATCCCCTAAATTAAACCCTAGAACCGGAAATTCACACCATAAGATGAAATTTTCCGCAAACAAACGCAATTAACGTTTAAAGGCCCCATTTAACACCATTTTAAACCACTAATCCAAGTCCAATCCATGACTTTCATATAAAATCAGGAAAATTCCCAATAAATCAGAAAATAGTCCAACTTGACCTAAAACCATGAAATCATCCACAATATAGCAGCATTTTTAACCCTTACAAGCCACTAATATACCATTATTAAAACAAGAACTTCCTTAGCAACTCACCTTATAACTCAAGAAAGGTAGAAACTTAAGGCCTCCCTTCCAAAACCAACTCCACCAAGACCTCTATTCCTCCTTAGTATACCTTTGTATGGAGTGGTTCGAAAATCCAACGGTGAAATATCAAGATTCAAGTAAAAATTGAAGTTGGAAAATGAAGAGCTTTTCTTGCTTTTCTCTCAAAGTGCACGGCTGAACAAGAAGAGGAAATGAAGATATTTTGGCCAAAAAGTGGGATAAGAAGGAAGGAAACAGCCGGTCAATGCTGATGACCAGTTGTGACACGTCAGAATCCGGCCGAAATTGTGAGGCCCCAGTTCGTTCTACGTTGATATATTCATTAATTGGGCGGTAACGTTTGGTTTTGGGAGTATTTCGAAAACCCTAAGTAGGGATTAAGATTTAAACCCTAAGTTCCGGTTAAGATTGAAAACCCGTTTTCCTACATTTTCTTTATTAGAAAATGCCTCAGATAATTTTTATTGAGTAAATAGAGTTTTTAGATGATTTTTCTAGTATTAGTTAGTTTTTGAGAAATTAAGAACGTATATCGGACGTGGGACCCACTAGTGCGAAAAGTTCGGAAAAATTCGGCCAATTAGGTTAAATTCCGGATACTGTGTAAAATTTATCGGGTGTTAAGAGATAAGTAGAGTGTGTGAAGTGAGTGATGTGAGAGAGAAAAGGAAGATAAGAATGCATTAATGAGTGTGACAAGTGTCACAATATGATTGGTTGGACTTTAAGAATTACTATTCACAATTTTGACTTTTTTGACCAAAGGTTAAATATCTCAAAAATCATTCAAAATTCACCATTTTTCTCTCCTTGGTGGCCGGCTCTCTAAGCTCAAAGAAGGGAGGAAATTTTCCATCTCTCAAGCTTCCATAAGCTTCAATCTTCCATAAACAAAAGCTTAGACTAGATTTCACTCCATAAAATCTTATCTTCTAGTGCTAGTAAGGGTTGTGGTGAAGTTTGTTTGAAGGTCTAAGGTGCCCAACATCTTCCTCTCTCTTGGTTCTTGGTAAGTGAAGCTTGAAACACCCTACTACACCTAATGATGCTTATGTTGTGCTTATTAGTGATAAGAGTGCTGAAATTTCTGGTTTTAATCTTGGTTTGAAGTGATTTGGTGAAGTTTTCCATTTTATGATGATTTTTCTGGTTTAATTGGATTATGATGGTGTGGTTGAATATGATGAATGGTAATAGCCTATAATGACTCTAGTGAGTGTGAAATGTGGATAAATGCAACCAATTTTGGATTTGGTGTGAAAATTGAAAAGTTAGGGTTCCTAAATCCCCAATTCTGTCCGGTTTTGGATCATAGGGTTATAGGCAGAATTTGACTTTGCTCAAAACATGAAAGTTGTAGGTATTGATGTGTTTGAGGTGCCTACAAAATTTCAGGTCATTTGGATTAATGTAGAATGAGATATAACGAAATTACTGTAGCTGTTCTGCTTTGGTCAGAATGCGAAAACTGCGTTGGTATTTGGCTATTTTGGCTGGAATTAGTTTGGATTTTGAAGTTGGTGTCTTCTGATGAAATGTAGCTGGATGTCTTATCTAACATATGCCTTTGGAATTTCGGCATTTGGACTTGTATAGACTAAGTTATAGTCATTACAGTTTTATGTGATTTGCAAACCTGTTTTGGTAATTCTGGATTTGTATTTTGCATATTTGACCTAGTTGTGCTACGATTTGGACTGAGTGGCCTTCTACATTGTTGTACCCCTGTTCCTTAGCTTCGAAACGGTGGGTCTTACACCCCCATCCGATAACCGTAGTGAATTTGGTGCCATTACCGCATATTGAGGTCAAATACGGTTTGTGATTCTAGTACGTTTTTGGAAAGTTTATGGCTGGAACTTTGGCTTCACATTTGACTGAGTTACAAGCTGTTTGGGCTTCTGACCAAAACACCAAACCTATAGCCCTATATCAGAGCTTTCTAACGCCCTTGGAATTTCATGAATCGGATTTATAAAACCTGAGATATAGCCGAGCAAACAAGGCCTGCCCGTGAAAATGACCAGAAATCTGTTTTGGTCCTGATGACCAATTTCCGTTCCGAATTTGGATTGCCGACCTTCATGAAAGTTGTTCCATTTGGAATGAACTATATAACTGCCAATTTTCAGCTCTTTTGACCATGTGTAGCATAGAAAACAGTTCGTACTCAAAACTGACCATTTGTGCATTGGCCAGATTTCGTAAGTGATTGTGTTTGGTTCATTTGGGACTGAAGCCTCCAGTTTCAGTTCTGGATGTCTTCATAACAGTTGTTGTTCATCCTTTAAGCTTCGATTTGGCATCTCATCCGCCTTAATCCGATATTCGTAGCTCAACTTATGGGTGAACTAGAAATGAGTATCAAATCTGCCGTTTGCCGTTTCCGCACGCGTGCGTGTGCCCTTTCCGTACTTGCGTGTGCCGATGTTGCTGTTTTATTTGTTTTGGGCACGTTAGTGGCCGTTTATGACATCATGTGATGCAATCTTCTATTTCAGATCGTGGTGAGCTAGGCGGAGCTGGTGGGCCCTACTAGCGAACACGCACGAAGTGATTTTCACGTTTGTACTACTTTTGTACTTTGTGTAAGTATTCAGGCCGGTTTGGTGTGTTTTCTTTGCTATATGTTTGAGATATGTGAAAAGGGCACTTAGGCGAGGGTGTACTTTATCGCACTCGACCTAAACCCTAATTTGAATGTATAATTGTACTTGGCATATGTATATGAACCTTTTGGAACCAAAACCCTTGAGCTTGTGGCTCGGGGCGACTTTCGAATAAAGTTTGTGAAGTTTGCAAAGTTTGTGATTTTGAATAATTTTGTGAAATTTGTGAGTTTGGGGCGAACTCTTGACCTGGTTGGACTATTCGAGCCGGTTAGGGCTTGGTCGAAGGCAGTCCAACTTAGTCTGAGGTCACCAAGTTTGTAGGTTCATTTTATGAACCAATTTTGTGAATCCGGTTCACCGAGAAGGTGACCAAGTTTGTGACCCGAGCTTGTGACTCAAGCTCAAGTTTGTGATTTCGTTCGCCCGGGCAAGTTTGTGAGGTGACTGGCCAGTGAGGGTGATAAGGTGTCGGTGGGTGTACAAGTGAAGTTCTACGGACTATTATTTGCGGTCGACGGAGTGTCGGCAGGAGATCACGCATGGCACATGAGTTGGCTTTGGAGCCACCTGTATCCTTATTATGTGATGTTACTTTTCTGCTTTTGCTTTACTCTTATTGTGTAACTGTTACGTGAAATTTATGCTTTCGCCCCTGTTTACTTACTAAGCATATAGCTTACCCCATTCCTTTTGTTTTCCTTAGCAGGGGCCGACGCGGGGACTTTTGGCTCGTATACTAGTATAGTTAGTTTGGCTTGTAATAGTTGAACAGTTAGGATGTTTGTTTTTGTTTTGGTGGTTTGACTCGATACTTTTGGAGAATGTAATTATAACTCTTTTGGGATTGTATATTTTGTATTTAGTGCTCTTTCGAACTTTAAGTTTTGAGTCCTGGCGCGAGCTAGGCAGGCGGCCCGCCGATACCCTTGGGTTCGCCCTTGGGAGAAGTGGGGTCGTCACAGAAATCTGGCCGGATTTCCGGCTGGATTCCTGGCCGGATACTGGCCAGAGAGGAAATCCATTTTTTTTCAAAACTCCACAACAATCCGGCCAGCAATCTGGCCAAGAACTGGCCGGATTTGGCCCTTCAAATTTTTCACAAAAAGTTTTCTTTTCTCCCGAGTTCGATTGCCGTGCTCAACCGTTCTTCTAACACATACACACATCTCACACACAAATACACGAAATAACAAAACCTTCCTTTGTTTAAAACAATTGATTATCAAGTTTTCACTAAAAAGGGGAAGTGAGGATAACCAAAAGGTTAAGAAAATGTGAAAGGTTTAGGGTTCTCACACGATCACATTGGTAAAGAATTTAATCAAGTATCAAGTTCAATCATGTATTTGGAAGCATTCACCAAAGATTTAGTGCTTGCCAAAAATCACGTTCAGGTGTAACTCCTTGGTTGGAGCCCAAATCTGCGATACAATATCATTTAAAAGCTTGAAATCAACTAGGGTTCGAAACATAGGAGTTTCGCTTCAAGAAGACCAAGTAAATGAAACTCATTTACATAGGATTCTTGTTACGTATCAAACTCTAGAAAATTCAGGCTTGCTCTTTTGGTATTGCTAAAGAAGCAACTAAAACTTTGGAATTCGCATTTGAGTCGCAAAGACGAGGAAAATGTATTTCTATTGATTTTTCCAAGGGTGCGAGTTTTGGCCGAATTCTAGCTTATATACCTCTATGAAAGAGGACTCCAATAACCTAGATAATTCAAATTCAATTCAACGTCAATTGTTTGCTCGAATCACAAGTACACACCTAGTCCTCGAGTGAAAATTTGGGCGGCATGCCCTTTGTATTTAGCTATTTTTCCAAGCATTTATGGCTTCCTTCAATTCAGCCCCACAATCACACACAAGTAATGTTACTAACATAGCCCTTCAATTAGGCTCCAAAATCATCCAATTACAACACAAGTATAATAATACAATTGGAAATCAGTTTTGAAGACAAAAAACTAAACAGCAGCTTTGACATCTTATAGAATTTTGGTCACAACTGGAGCTATATTTATCGGATTGGGGTGTAACTGATATCGTTTCAAAGCTAGGACAAAGAGTTAAAACTTTTGTGAAGACAACTTAACCTAGTTTGTGACGCCCCGAAAAAAAAATGAGTTTGAGAACCCGGAAATTTTGTAATTTTCTAGGGTTTATTTTTTTAATCGCCCGTTTTTCTACATTTTCTTGATTAGAAAAATTCCCCAGATAAAGTTTATGAGCAAAAATAGTTTTAAAATGATTTTCCTAGTATTGGAGAGTTTTTAGAAAATTAAGAATATATAACGGACGTGGGACCCACAAGTGCGAAAAGTTCGGAAAAATTCGGCCAATTAGGTTAAATTCCGGATACGGTGTAAAATTTATCGGGTGTTAAGGGATAAGTAGAGGATGTGAATTGATTGATGTGAGAGGAAAAAGAAAAGATAAGATTGTATTTATGGAGGTGACAAGTGTCACCATTGTATTGGAAATAGCTTATGACTTACTATTCATTTTCTTGACTTTTTGACCAATTGCTTAAATATCTTAAAAATCACACAAAATTCATTCTTGTCTTCAACCTCTTGGCTGATTCTCTCTCTAGCAAAGAAGGAAGAAAAAACCTCTTCAAAGTTTGGCAATTATCTAGCTCAAATCCTCCAAAACACTTGCTTGATCTAGTTTCTACTCCATAAAACCTCTTCTTTTAGTGATAGTGAGTTGTTTGGTGAAGTTGTTTGGAAGCTTAAGGTGACAAGTAGCTCTCCCTCTTGTTTTGCTAAGGTAAGTGGTGGATGAACACCTCTCCTTCCTCTAATGATGTTCAATTCATGATTAGTGGTGTTATAAGATGCAATTTCATGGATTATTTCTTGAGTTTGGTTGAATTGGTGAAGTTTTATTATTTTTGGGGATTTTTCTGTTTTCATAGGGATATGATTGGGTGGTCATGTATGATGATTGGAAATGATGTTTAATGACTCTAGGAGGTGGAAAAAGTGATTAAGTGCAATCAATTTCTGTTTTGGAAGAAATTTCAGAAAATTAGGTTTTGAAGTTCTTCATTCTGCCCGAATTTATTGCACCATGTTAGAGGCCGAATTGGACTTTGCTCAAAACATGAAAGTTGTAGGTATTGATGAGTTTGAAGTGCCTGTAAAATTTCAGGTCATTTGGATTAGTGTAGAGTGAGATATGCCGATTTTACTGTTGCTGTTCTGGGTTGATCAGAATGCGAAAACTGCACTTGTAATTGGCCATTTTGACTGGAATTGCTTTGGATTTAGGTGTTGGTGTCTTCTGATGAAATGTATCTGGATGTCTTAGCTACCATATGCCTTTGGAATTTTGGCATTTGGACCTGTATAGACTGAGTTATAGTAATTACAGCATTATGTGATTTGTAAACCTGTTTTTGGTGTTTCCGGTTGAGTATTTGGCACATTTGACCTAGTTGTGCTAGGATCTGGATTGAGTGACCTTCTACATTGTTGTAGCCCTGTTTCATAGCTTAGAAACGGTGGGTCTTACACCCCCAACCGATAATTGTAGTGAGAGTTGTGCCATTACCGCATTATGACGTCAAAACTGTTTTTCTGGTTTTGAGCTTAACCTTCATTTCCGGACTTTTCCCTAGCTTGACTTGTCTTTGTACTACTTGGAGCTTGCTGAATGGATATTAGATGAACTTATTTGTGTGACTTTGGGACTGGCTGAAGAAATAATGAAGCCATGATGGCTGGGAAAGTAAGCAAATTTAGGGGAAGTGCTGTCCGAACTTTTAAAGGGTTTGATTGCTTTGAGTTTGTGATCTAAGACTTGGATTTGAGCAAGGCAGTGATATTTGATGGATGATTTCTGAGCCATGGAGGTGAGTGACCCTAAACTGTTTCCAAAGTTACTTTTGAAATGTTCCTTGCATTGTTTCTTTGGTTTGCATATCATGTGTGCGCGCATACGAGTTCTTGACATGGTTTGGCTTTAATGAGTTCTTGAGGAGTCTTGTGCTGGACACCAACGTCTCCACCACTTTCGTGAGTTTGTGATATGATCTGGAGCACCGATGCTGCTCCCCTTTAATGTTTATGGTTTCGTGATCTGTTTGAGCGTTGGGTGTTTAGTTTCAATGATTTCACTGGCTCACGAGAGCAAAAATACGTGCATTTGATACTTGAATCATGACATCATGACATCATCGAAATGAATTATTGTGAAAGATATTTGATTACTGGTTTTATTTGGTTACTCGCTGAGCTTCTAGCTCACCCCAAAAATATTTTATTCCCCTCCACAGGGCTCAAGGCGAAGGCAGGACTTGTTGTGCTTATTCATGTGAATGGATGGATTATCTCGTGTATGGTTTGAATTTGGATTTCCTTTTGTGTAATAGTTATTATTAGGGATTGTAATGAATGTTTGGAATCGATCGGATGTATACATACGTTCTACGCTTGGAATTAGTTTCCGCTTCGTTTTGTTTATATGTAAATATTGGAGATTTACATTGTAATATTTGAGGTTTATTCTTGTAATATATTTGAGGATTGTAGTGAACGACTGAGTCCCGGCGAGAGCTGGGCAAGCGGCCCGCCGAACCCTCTGGTACGCCCTAGGGGGAGGTGGGGTCGTCACAGTTGGTATCAGAGCCTAGGCTTCAGATCTTTGTAGTGTATCCTAGGCTTGAAGTTTAGGATGCCGGACTGAGGGTTTGATTTGACTCTTGAGAGATTTGTGCGGGATGTCTTAACTTGATTGGTACAAGTGAGAATGTCGAGGACGACATTCTTTTAAGGAGGGGAGATTGTGACGCCCCGAAAAAAAAATGAGTTTGAGAACCCGGAAATTTTGTAATTTTCTAGGGTTTATTTTTTTAATCGCCCGTTTTTCTACATTTTCTTGATTAGAAAAATTCCCCAGATAAAGTTTATGAGCAAAAATAGTTTTAAAATGATTTTCCTAGTATTGGAGAGTTTTTAGAAAATTAAGAATATATAACGGACGTGGGACCCACAAGTGCGAAAAGTTCGGAAAAATTCGGCCAATTAGGTTAAATTCCGGATACTGTGTAAAATTTATTGGGTGTTAAGGGATAAGTAGAGGATGTGAATTGATTGATGTGAGAGGAAAAAGAAAAGATAAGATTGCATTTATGGAGGTGACAAGTGTCACCATTGTATTGGAAATAACTTATGACTTACTATTCATTTTCTTGACTTTTTGACCAATTGCTTAAATATCTTAAAAATCACACAAAATTCATTCTTGTCTTCAACCTCTTGGCTGATTCTCTCTCTAGCAAAGAAGGAAGAAAAAACCTCTTCAAAGTTTGGCAATTATCTAGCTCAAATCCTCCAAAACACTTGCTTGATCTAGTTTCTACTCCATAAAACCTCTTCTTTTAGTGATAGTGAGTTGTTTGGTGAAGTTGTTTGGAAGCTTAAGGTGACAAGTAGCTCTCCCTCTTGTTTTGCTAAGGTAAGTGGTGGATGAACACCTCTCCTTCCTCTAATGATGTTCAATTCATGATTAGTGGTGTTATAAGATGCAATTCCATGGATTATTTCTTGAGTTTGGTTGAATTGGTGAAGTTTTATTATTTTTGGGGATTTTTCTGTTTTCATAGGGATATGATTGGGTGGTCATGTATGATGATTGGAAATGATGTTTAATGACTCTAGGAGGTGGAAAAAGTGATTAAGTGCAATCAATTTCTGTTTTGGAAGAAATTTCAGAAAATTAGGTTTTGTAGTTCTTCATTCTGCCCGAATTTATTGCACCATGTTAGAGGCCGAATTGGACTTTGCTCAAAACATGAAAGTTGTAGGTATTGATGAGTTTGAAGTGCCTGTAAAATTTCAGGTCATTTGGATTAGTGTAGAGTGAGATATGCCGATTTTACTGTTGCTGTTCTGGGTTGATCAGAATGCGAAAACTGCACTTGTAATTGGCCATTTTGACTGGAATTGCTTTGGATTTAGGTGTTGGTGTCTTCTGATGAAATGTATCTGGATGTCTTAGCTACCATATGCCTTTGGAATTTTGGCATTTGGACCTGTATAGACTGAGTTATAGTAATTACAGCATTATGTGATTTGTAAACCTGTTTTTGGTGTTTCCGGTTGAGTATTTGGCACATTTGACCTAGTTGTGCTAGGATCTGGATTGAGTGACCTTCTACATTGTTGTAGCCCTGTTTCATAGCTTAGAAACGGTGGGTCTTACACCCCCAACCGATAATTGTAGTGAGAGTTGTGCCATTACCGCATTATGACGTCAAAACTGTTTTTCTGGTTTTGAGCTTAACCTTCATTTCCGGACTTTTCCCTAGCTTGACTTGTCTTTGTACTACTTGGAGCTTGCTGAATGGATATTAGATGAACTTATTTGTGTGACTTTGGGACTGGCTGAAGAAATAATGAAGCCATGATGGCTGGGAAAGTAAGCAAATTTAGGGGAAGTGCTGTCCGAACTTTTAAAGGGTTTGATTGCTTTGAGTTTGTGATCTAAGACTTGGATTTGAGCAAGGCAGTGATATTTGATGGATGATTTCTGAGCCATGGAGGTGAGTGACCCTAAACTGTTTCCAAAGTTACTTTTGAAATGTTCCTTGCATTGTTTCTTTGGTTTGCATATCATGTGTGCGCGCATACGAGTTCTTGACATGGTTTGGCTTTAATGAGTTCTTGAGGAGTCTTGTGCTGGACACCAACGTCTCCACCACTTTCGTGAGTTTGTGATATGATCTGGAGCACCGATGCTGCTCCCCTTTAATGTTTATGGTTTCGTGATCTGTTTGAGCGTTGGGTGTTTAGTTTCAATGATTTCACTGGCTCACGAGAGCAAAAATACGTGCATTTGATACTTGAATCATGACATCATGACATCATCGAAATGAATTATTGTGAAAGATATTTGATTACTGGTTTTATTTGGTTACTCGCTGAGCTTCTAGCTCACCCCAAAAATATTTTATTCCCCTCCACAGGGCTCAAGGCGAAGGCAGGACTTGTTGTGCTTATTCATGTGAATGGATGGATTATCTCGTGTATGGTTTGAATTTGGATTTCCTTTTGTGTAATAGTTATTATTAGGGATTGTAATGAATGTTTGGAATCGATCGGATGTATACATACGTTCTACGCTTGGAATTAGTTTCCGCTTCGTTTTGTTTATATGTAAATATTGGAGATTTACATTGTAATATTTGAGGTTTATTCTTGTAATATATTTGAGGATTGTAGTGAACGACTGAGTCCCGGCGAGAGCTGGGCAAGCGGCCCGCCGAACCCTCTGGTACGCCCTAGGGGGAGGTGGGGTCGTCACAGTTGGTATCAGAGCCTAGGCTTCAGATCTTTGTAGTGTATCCTAGGCTTGAAGTTTAGGATGCCGGACTGTGGGTTTGATTTGACTCTTGAGAGATTTGCGCGGGATGTCTTAACTTGATTGGTACAAGTGAGAATGTCGAGGACGACATTCTTTTAAGGAGGGGAGATTGTGACGCCCCGAAAAAAAAATGAGTTTGAGAACCCGGAAATTTTGTAATTTTCTAGGGTTTATTTTTTTAATCGCCCGTTTTTCTACATTTTCTTGATTAGAAAAATTCCCCAGATAAAGTTTATGAGCAAAAATAGTTTTAAAATGATTTTCCTAGTATTGGAGAGTTTTTAGAAAATTAAGAATATATAACGGACGTGGGACCCACAAGTGCGAAAAGTTCGGAAAAATTCGGCCAATTAGGTTAAATTCCGGATACTGTGTAAAATTTATCGGGTGTTAAGGGATAAGTAGAGGATGTGAATTGATTGATGTGAGAGGAAAAAGAAAAGATAAGATTGCATTTATGGAGGTGACAAGTGTCACCATTGTATTGGAAATAGCTTATGACTTACTATTCATTTTCTTGACTTTTTGACCAATTGTTAAATATCTTAAAAATCACACAAAATTCATTCTTGTCTTCAACCTCTTGGCTGATTCTCTCTCTAGCAAAGAAGGAAGAAAAAACCTCTTCAAAGTTTGGCAATTATCTAGCTCAAATCCTCCAAAACACTTGCTTGATCTAGTTTCTACTCCATAAAACCTCTTCTTTTAGTGATAGTGAGTTGTTTGGTGAAGTTGTTTGGAAGCTTAAGGTGACAAGTAGCTCTCCCTCTTGTTTTGCTAAGGTAAGTGGTGGATGAACACCTCTCCTTCCTCTAATGATGTTCAATTCATGATTAGTGGTGTTATAAGATGCAATTTCATGGATTATTTCTTGAGTTTGGTTGAATTGGTGAAGTTTTATTATTTTTGGGGATTTTTCTGTTTTCATAAGGATATGATTGGGTGGTCATGTATGATGATTGGAAATGATGTTTAATGACTCTAGGAGGTGGAAAAAGTGATTAAGTGCAATCAATTTCTGTTTTGGAAGAAATTTCAGAAAATTAGGTTTTGTAGTTCTTCATTCTGCCCGAATTTATTGCACCATGTTAGAGGCCGAATTGGACTTTGCTCAAAACATGAAAGTTGTAGGTATTGATGAGTTTGAAGTGCCTGTAAAATTTCAGGTCATTTGGATTAGTGTAGAGTGAGATATGACGATTTTACTGTTGCTGTTCTGGGTTGATCAGAATGCGAAAACTGCACTTGTAATTGGCCATTTTGACTGGAATTGCTTTGGATTTAGGTGTTGGTGTCTTCTGATGAAATGTATCTGGATGTCTTAGCTACCATATGCCTTTGGAATTTTGGCATTTGGACCTGTATAGACTGAGTTATAGTAATTACAGCATTATGTGATTTGTAAACCTGTTTTTGGTGTTTCCGGTTGAGTATTTGGCACATTTGACCTAGTTGTGCTAGGATCTGGATTGAGTGACCTTCTACATTGTTGTAGCCCTGTTTCATAGCTTAGAAACGGTGGGTCTTACACCCCCAACCGATAATTGTAGTGAGAGTTGTGCCATTACCGCATTATGACGTCAAAACTGTTTTTCTGGTTTTGAGCTTAACCTTCATTTCCGGACTTTTCCCTAGCTTGACTTGTCTTTGTACTACTTGGAGCTTGCTGAATGGATATTAGATGAACTTATTTGTGTGACTTTGGGACTGGCTGAAGAAATAATGAAGCCATGATGGCTGGGAAAGTAAGCAAATTTAGGGGAAGTGCTGTCCGAACTTTTAAAGGGTTTGATTGCTTTGAGTTTGTGATCTAAGACTTGGATTTGAGCAAGGCAGTGATATTTGATGGATGATTTCTGAGCCATGGAGGTGAGTGACCCTAAACTGTTTCCAAAGTTACTTTTGAAATGTTCCTTGCATTGTTTCTTTGGTTTGCATATCATGTGTGCGCGCATACGAGTTCTTGACATGGTTTGGCTTTAATGAGTTCTTGAGGAGTCTTGTGCTGGACACCAACGTCTCCACCACTTTCGTGAGTTTGTGATATGATCTGGAGCACCGATGCTGCTCCCCTTTAATGTTTATGGTTTCGTGATCTGTTTGAGCGTTGGGTGTTTAGTTTCAATGATTTCACTGGCTCACGAGAGCAAAAATACGTGCATTTGATACTTGAATCATGACATCATGACATCATCGAAATGAATTATTGTGAAAGATATTTGATTACTGGTTTTATTTGGTTACTCGCTGAGCTTCTAGCTCACCCCAAAAATATTTTATTCCCCTCCACAGGGCTCAAGGCGAAGGCAGGACTTGTTGTGCTTATTCATGTGAATGGATGGATTATCTCGTGTATGGTTTGAATTTGGATTTCCTTTTGTGTAATAGTTATTATTAGGGATTGTAATGAATGTTTGGAATCGATCGGATGTATACATACGTTCTACGCTTGGAATTAGTTTCCGCTTCGTTTTGTTTATATGTAAATATTGGAGATTTACATTGTAATATTTGAGGTTTATTCTTGTAATATATTTGAGGATTGTAGTGAACGACTGAGTCCCGGCGAGAGCTGGGCAGGCGGCCCGCCGAACCCTCAGGTACGCCCTAGGGGGAGGTGGGGTCGTCACATAGTTCATAGTTGATTTAGGTCAAATTTTCAAATTACAGAACCAGAAGTTCATGGTCAGTCTGGTTGTCAGTACTGAATTCAAATGGCAATAACTCAAGCTACACAATTCCGTTTGAGGCATTTTCAGATGCATTGGAAAGATGAAATATAGGGCTAAAATTTTTGTGTTTTGGCCAAAGGATGATTTGATACGGATCAAGGTGAAAAATGAAGCCAAACTTGTGAAATTTCAAAACTGTCCACGAAATGAGGCTTTTGGCAGTCAGAGGTATTTTGGTCATTTCACATGATACAGGAGCATGATACAGTGCTCAGATCGAGCTGAAATTTTACAGGAAGTTATATAACATCATTTTCTACAACCTTTATGTTTTAACCTAAGCCTAATTCGGCCTCTAACATAGACGAATGATGCTAGTCAGAACAGGGTAGTTTCAATCCTTAAAACTGGAATTTGATGAAACCAAAGTAGAAAATGCTCATTCATGTCTTACACCACTATCCCAACTCCCTATCCAAGAATATAGACATCATATGTTCTCTAAACAACAAGTAATACAATTGAGCAACTCAAACCCTGACTCAAAATCCACCATATCCATCAAAACTACCAAAAGAACTATCATTTGCCACAAGTATGAGTTGTTATACAAACGTAAGCAAGAGTAAGGAAGAGATAAAGGAAGACAGCCATAATACCTCTCTAAGATGCTTGCAAGAGAAATTCTTCGCCTTTCCTTTCAAAAACTTTAGCACACCAAGCTTCCTAAGCTCCCAATTTAGAGGTTAATCGGTTTAGATTTTCGGTTTTCACTCACCTAAGCTAGAAATCAAGATGGAATGAAATGGTTTTCACTCTTTTCTTTTTCTTCTCATAAGTCATGACCAATATGAAAGAAAATAAAGAAAAATGAGCCAAGAAGAAAGATAAGAAGAAAGGAAAATGTCTTGGTCAAGACCTTGGTTGGATTCTTGACAAATGGCTTAATCACAAATATTTCCACCAAAATACCTCTCTTTTCCTTAGTCAATAATGGTGGCTGACTTAAGGGTTAATTAAGAGCTAATTAGCTCAACTAAACAAGGAGATTAAGGTAATAAAGTGATGGTCTAGTGGTGTATTCCATCAGTAGCGAACGGTACCCGTCGGTTCAAACCGACTTTCCTTAAATCGCGTGTACTAGGGTTTTATCTTATGATTCCCTAACTTATTATTGTAGACACCAAATTTTTGGTTTCGAACTTTATTTATTTAATTAGTTTAATTTTAGATTTATTTGTTTCAATTTTAGGTTTATTTTAGTTGATTCCTGTTTCGTGTCTCTTATTTTATTTTAATTAGTTTACGAACATTTATTTTTATCTACCAATTTAATTAAAAAAAAAGAAGGAAAATCATAAAAAAAAAAGCAAGCAAGCTCACGTCGGTGAGCTGCACAGGATCCAAACTCTCTCTATGTATCTCATTCAGACACAAACAAAATGGCATCAGCTTCTGGGGGATTCTAGAAAAAATCATCAAACGGCTCTAAAGAAAGCAGGAGAAAATGCAACTTCATCCGATACCCTTGCTGTGAGGGTTTGAAGTTGTGGGTTGGGTATAAATAGAACAAAGGAAAGACGCAGCTAGGGGGGTTTTGGAAAAAAAACAGCAAAAGAAAGAAACAAAAAGAATAGGTGGCGGCTGGAAAAATCTGAAGGGTAAGGAATCTGGGGACTGGCGGCTAGGGTTAGAGAGTGAGGGAGAGATACCAAAAAGGAAATTGGGGAAAGGAGTTCGAAAGGGAGAGAGAGAACTACGGCTGAGTGGGGAACAAAGGAGAGGAGATCAAGAGAGGAAGCTGCGGGGTTGAAGAGAGAAAAGGAGAGAAAGACAAGGAGAAACGCAGGAGATATGATGGCTGGGGTTTTGAGGGAGGACAGATAGCAAGGAAAGGAAGGGTTCTGGGCGGCGAAAGAAAAAGGGGATAACGGCGAGGGTTTTGAGTGAGAGCAAGAAAAACTGAGAAAGCTGAGAAACGGCGGAGAGCTTCGTGGGGGGAGCAAAGTTACGAAAGTAAAAAGGAGAAATCAGCAGCGGGTCCTTCATCAAGGTCGCAGCGGGTCTCACGGGTTTTCTGTGGAGTTCGATCGTCTCTCAAGCTCACGGGTCTCCACAAATATGGTGTTAAGGTTCTCAAGAAACTATCTCTGGTTTCTTTTGGCTAATAACGAACCCATTCCATTTGTAAGCTTTCCTGGACAAATCTGGTTTGCTAGTTTTTCCTCCGGTTCAGATTTTGCTCTCATTTGCGTGCTTAGTATTGAAACCTGATAATGTGTGTGTGGGAGTCTTTCCATGGTTTTTTACGATGAATCCATGAGTTTTTGCTCGATGTCTGCAATCAGTTTTTGCGTATTTGGATGGGCAAGCCCAGAAAAATGGCTTAAAATTGTAGACAGGTCTGTTTTTTATGTTTCTTTGGCTGTTGTTTCTTTGTTTCCTGTTGTTTGTGTTTGAGTTTCAATGTTAAACGAAGTAAATGGCGAGTTTTGGCTGTCTGCTTGGAGTGTGACTCTTTGGATACGCATGCTTAATAATGAAATGGGTGGAAATCTTGTGGAACGAATCTGGTTTATTGTCATGGTTCGGCCATTGTATGCATTTGCAGAAATTTGTGAGCATGATTGGTTGATCCTTGCTCTATATGTGCGGCTGTGTTCGGCTAATGTTTCAGCTTTGAACAAGTTTATAATGTCAAAGAATGATTTTTTTTCCTTGTCTTGCAAAAGTTTAACCAGAAAATTTGAAAGGAACCTGCGGTTCCGTTGTTTCTCAAGTCATGATTAGCACAAAATCATTCAAGCATTAATTTGAGACAAGTTGATCTGTTTTGATGAAAGTAGTGTTATCTGTATTGGATGAGTAAGAGTCAGGTCCAAAGTGCCTACGGCAAAGCTGCCGCATTTTTCTTGCTGTTTCCTCTCTGCTCATTAAGTTTTGCACATAAATTGCTGTTTAATCTTGTATTGAAGGAAAAATGAAGTGTTTGGTGTTGAGTTTGCATTCTTTGAATCCAAGGGAACATAAACTAGCTTGAATGTTGGCCAAGTAAGATAGATTTCCCTAAAAATTCTGAATAGTGGGAGAGTTTTCTTGAACAAATCTAGAGTCGCTAGTTTGCTTCTCATTCCAGATTTCTCTTTGTCCTTTGTATGCATAAAATGGCGTTTTTGAGAATGAGTTTACGACCTTTAGTGGGTGCTAGGAAGTTGGATTTTCTTCTTGGTTAAAGTCTTTTGTTTGCCGCATAAGGCTGCTGAAGTTCCCAAAGCTTTGGCTGGCTTCCGAAGATCTCTTTTTGTTGCAGAAATGTTTCGTAAGCTTTGTATGAAGTTGCTTGCATGTCTATCGTCCGACTTTTGGTGTTCAAATCTGCAAGTTTCATGATGCAAAAGTGAGAGGATTGTGTGGTAGTTTTGTCTGGATTTGATTGTGTTTGAAAGCTGGTTTTGTGAAGTGCTGAATTGCAGAAACATTATCTAAATAAGGAAGACAGCTTCGTGTGCATGCATGGAAAACAAAAGAAAATTACACTTTGATCCCTGCAATGTTTAAGCCCTGCTATAAAGGCCCAACTATGTGCTGATTTCTTGCAATTAGGTCCTAAAATAATTGCAATCTGAACCATTACTTGACCTTTTCATTACTTTTGGACCTCTGAAGTTCCTAAAATGTTTTAATTGGGTTTGAGTGATCGGTTACTTTCTTTTTTTTTTTTGCAATTGGGTCCTTAATAGTTTCAATTTCAGAAAGTTGATCAATAATTTACTTTCCTTGGAAATTATGCATTGTTTGATTTCATTTAAGTTGCGATTGGAAGGGATATGGTGATTTTGTTTATACGTTACTATTTAATTGGTGCCTTGACCCTTTTATTGTTTTGAAGCCATTTTTCCTTCATTTGATCACAAACGAGGAGGTATCACTTGTTTTATCCTTTTTTGTCTCTCTCCTATGTGATCCAACGTGCTAAGTGAGAATTGCATGTCTACTTTGCTTCCCTTGCCTTTCCTTAATTCCTTTCATTTATTTCTTTTACTTTTGGTTTTATTAAGTTATTCTTTTATGGGGTATGTGTACACCTCTTGGCTTGTAATAGATAGGGCTTGGAGAGCATTTTTATTCATCTTTCCTCTTCCCCATTTGTTTTAGCTAGCAAATGTAATAGGGTCATTAGCTTGATTGCTTGCTTTTGTTGCTACGTGTTAATTTGCTTTATTAGGCTTTTGCATTTAGTCGAGCATGCTAAGTGTTATGTGTTACGTGTTTATAGGTGATTGGCATGTCTACTTGCTTTCTATAGTCATAGATGAATGTGATGGATGAATGCGTCACCGTGGCTAGTCCAACGCTGGCCATGGTCTTTCCCCTCGAGCTCTCGCAAGTCCAATGCTTGTGAGAGAATTTTAGAAAAGGGCTAGTCCAATGCTAGACCCAATAGGTTGTCCCCTCTCGTTAGTACATACTTGCATGTCTCACTACATTTCATGCATTTTTCTTAGTTTTCTGGCATTTGGCATGCCCCTCCAACCCTTTCCCTTTCATTTTAGGCTTTTTGCATCTCCATACTAGTTATAGGGTACATTTGCTTGAGAGTTACCCCTTAAATATGGGATATAGACGAGTGTGGCTTTTCTAAGCCTTAGCACGCTTGTATTCCCTCTATCAAAGGGAAAATTAAAATCACAAAGTTAGGAGTCATTCCCGTACCCGACTTGATGCATTCCTCTAGGTTCATACACTCTCATTTTTATCATATCACTTCCTCACCTTCTTTATCCACATTCTCTTACTAATATTTTTTCTCAATCCACATGCCATGTTTGAACATTTTTTTTCTTTCCCTATCACTTATTTATTTTTCTACCTCACAAATTGCACCCAGTTGCACTTATATGCCTTTACTACTATTATACCATATTTTCATCCATTTGCACACAAACACCTTTATTTGCTCAATTGGCACACATGCACTTTTCTTACATTTGCACACATGCACTTTTCTTACATTTGCACACTTGCAATTACATTTGTATTTTTATTTTTATTTTATTTTGCATTCTTCTTACATTTTCACACTTGCACTCATATTTGGGTCTTCATTTGCATTACCCGTGACCTCTATGAGAGTTTCCTTATTGGCCATCACAACTCATGTGGTTGGGACCAAAAAGCCTCATAAGAGACATTTTAGATTTAGAATTGCATTTTTCTTTTTTTTCATATCCATTAGTCACATCCAACATGCAACACATACTTTGGGTAGAAGAATTAGGAAAAGAAGGGCTAAGTCACGCAACTAGTTTTGGCTAGGGTAAGGGAGTGCCTTTGGGTTTGCCTTTGCCTTCTCCCTTATCAAATGTGACCCCCGATCCCTTTCTTTGGTTCCGTAGACCTAAAAAATTCTTTAAAAAGGGTTTGTTTACTTTTCTTTCCAAAAACAAAATCACTTTTTGGGTGACTTGGTACACCCTAACTCTATACCAAGTGGCGACTCCTTTTCTATCTAAAACCCTTTGTTTGGCCAAATCGTCGCATTTTACAATCCCACGGCCTTTTATTTTCACTTTCACACACGTTCACATACATATCCTACACACTACTTTCACCACCTCAAAAAGTGGGGCGCGACAATTATTCACACTTCTAATCACACACTTTTTCTTATCTAAAACTCACTTTAAATTACCAAATTTAGTACACACTCCGTACCGAGTAATCACACTACTAAAAGACGTAAAAAAACCAAAGTTTACCTTAACGATGAAAGAAAAGGGAAAACCCTTGGTTCTATGATTAATTGTAACTATTGAGGAAGTGAATGAGTAGTAAAGCTATTGTAAAATAATGGATTCCAAATAAAAGGGAATTTTTAAGAAAATATGAGGGATTTTACAAGTCCTCATAATTACGCTATCAAAATGCACACAAAAACACACATCAAAACCCTAGTATGCACAAAAACCCTAACTTATGCCCTTCCTTTAGAAAAATCATAAATTGAGTTATAAATATCAAAAATTTATACAACTTGGCTTGTTAAAAACTATACTTTCAAATACTAAGAATCTTTAGAAGACACCTCAAAGAGATTTAGTTCATAAGTTGGTCCAAATTGAGCCATAAGCTACTACAACATTCCTATGTTTACTTGTGTAGGGCAAAATTTTCAGTCAATTTTGCCAATTTTCTAGAATTTATAGACATTGAATCAAACTCTAAATTTTACACTGTAGGAAGCCCTCTGAGTCTAGTTTCGAACGCAACAAACAGAACTCAATTCTGACTTTCCTATACAAAGTTATAGCCAATTTCCCAAAGCTGCGCAAAGCCACCTGCGAAAATTTCTAGATTTTCTAACAACTTGAGATTATGAAACTTTTCTTAACAAAATTCACTCCCTTGACTCAAATTCAGCCATTAAAGCAACTAAGAATCAAAGGTAAGTGAGTTCACATAGGGTTATAAAGAAAAGTAAAATTTCGGGGTCTCACATGTTGTCTATTAATAAGATTGGGTAGAGATTATGGTTGTGGTTTACTAGAAATTTGGATACCTGTTCAATAATATAAGTTCATTTTCCTATATCTCTTTGTTTTCTCAAGGGCTTGACATAGTCTGCTATTTTCATGGTATTGTTAGTATAGTTGCTTCTAATCTTGGAACGTTAATTCTCTCAACTAGATTACATTAGTAAAATTTTGTTTTGCTCCTAAAAGCCTAATAATTTGGTTGTCTTTTAAAGTTATAAAAGTTTGATGTACAAATAAAATTCACCAAACCAAAGTTATAAAAGTTTGCTTTACAAATAAAATTCACCCAGGTTTGGTGAATGATTTCAAACTATTTTAGCAAAACCTATATATTTGTGTTTAGGATAAACAAAATAAATCAAGATCTCAATGCATATTGGTATGTATTAAGTAATTTAGATGAATAATTTTTAGGATTGAGTCCTGCCTTCGTTTTTGCAGTGTCTTCCTCCTGCACTCCTATATTATGTTTAACTTTCTTCAAGTTAAGAGTTCTCTATATTATTAAGGGTTAGCTAATTTTTGTTTCATTTTTTTCCTCTTTAGTTTTCTTCTTGTTGGAGGAATTTTTTAGGAAATATGATGAAAATATATTCTTATTGACCAAGAGATTTTAAAACTTGACATTCCTTTTATTGCCACAAGTACTAAGCTTCGCATTGTTCTTATTGGCCTAATTGCTTAGATGATTTTTGTTTGGTTCCCTCTAATTTTCTTTTTGATAGCAGAATTTTTTATTAGAAATGTTGCGAAATTAGATTCCTTTTGTACCATTAAATTGTGCTTATTCTGAGCTTGATTTTTCATTTTCTTTTCAGGACCAATTGATTATTAATGTTGAAAGATTTCAAACGATTATGGTACAATGATGGTTTTTTAGGTAACTCTATATTTCTGTCTCTGCCTTTTATTCTATGCTCTTTGCGCATTTTTGTGTGTTTATTTCTTCTCTTCTGCCCATAAACAACTGATGCACCTATTGTGGTTGATTGAATCTGTAACAGCCCCACTTTCCCCTAAGGCGAACCAAAGGGGTTAGCGGACTGCCTGCCCAGCTCTCGCCAGGACTAACGATGCAGACTAGAACTATCTATAGCGATCCGGAACTTACAAACGAGCGTAAACAGGTCAAAATGGTAAAATAACCCAAAATAAAAAAAAATGAAATCCGGAGTCGGCCATGAATAGCAACCGACCCGTCAGAACCCAACCGAAATAGCTAACAAACATTCACATCTGAACTTTAGCGTTTACAAATCAAAATGACATACAAAAGCTTTCAAAAGTTTATACATATACACGGTTTGCCAAATCAAAAGAGAAAACGCCCCAAAAGTACACTTAGGGTTTTAATACATGAGCTATACAAAAGATATGTTCAACTAGCTCAATTTGGCAGCCATTTGTCAAATCCAGACCAAAAGGGTTTATTTTCCTGTAAGGAAAACAAAAGGAACAGAAAGGGGTGAGCTTGCGCTCAATGAGGTACCAAACAGATAGCATTAAAATCATGGCATTTCACATTTAACAAATCAGATACACATGTCAGATGTAAAGCGAAGGAACCAATGATTCAAATCAGAAGGATACGGGTGGCTCTCAGGAGCCAAATTTCCCAGCGCAGTACTTGATCCAAACCGGTTGACTCTCCGTCAACGTATATAGAACCAACGCGTCCGTAGACCCCTCTTTACACCGAATTCCGTCCACCAAACACCCCTTTACCGGGCCCGCTCACCGTAACCGAACAGAAATGGTAATACTCGAGTATACCGGAATCAAGGGTCTCAATACCCAAAAATCCCCGAACAGACTACCGTGGTTCGTTATCTAATCGTCCAGGCCCTTGCCGGCCCGACTCGAATAACTTAGCCACAGGATTGAGCTCATAGGTCATAGAAATCCGAACAGATGCAGACACAGATAACAGATTTAGATACAGATACAGAATAGCAGATTCAGACGGCAGATTCAGATAGGCAGATTCAGATAGGCACTCAAAATTGGCATATGAACAGACAAGAGAACGAGTGTGATAAAGTACACTCTCGTCTCAATCAAATTAAACAGATTGCAGAGCAGAAATCAAGTTAAACAGCAATGGAGGGGAGTGGTACACTCACCGGCTCAACTTCAAAAGTTTTCACTTCAGATTGGCCTTAATCGCCAAGAAACCCTAAAATAATCAAAATAAACCAATTGAAGGTTTTACTTCCAGAATCGAGTAAACAGAATGCACATGTGAGGCTCGACTACTAGTCGTATGCCTCGCCAAATAATTACTAATGCAAGGGTGCAAAACATGATTTCCTTAGAAACGAAAAGGTAACATGAAGACTTAGGCGCAAACAACCCAAAAGCCTTTCATTTCCACCAAAAGGCAAATCCAACTTAAAGGAACCAAACGGCCTAGAAAATCGGGCAGCACCTCCCCTAAAATTCTTACTTTTCCAGCCATTAAGACTTCATTATTTCCTCAAATCAGTCCCAACATTTCACACCAAAGGTCATCTCATTTCCCAAAAGCCGTTCACTAGGCTCAAAGTAGTACAAGTACAAAAGTTAGCTAGGAAACAACCGAAATGAAAGCAAGCCCTAAAAGAGACTCGATAACGAGTCATATAGCAATGCTAAACACAACCCCAATAGGGTTTCATATGCATAAATGAGCATAATAGCAAACCAGAAATTAGAAAATGGCCTTAGTCTTGGCCCCAAATAGAAAACTGTTTTGCCCTTATTATGCGGTAATGGTGTAAAATTCTCTACGGTTATCGGATGGGGGTGCAAGATGCACCGTTTCGAAGCTATGAAACAGAGCTACAATAATGTAGAAGGCCACTCAATCCAGTTCCTAACACAACTAGGTCAAATATGCCAAATACTAACCCAGAATTCCCAAAACAGGTTTGCAAAACACAGAAAACTGTAATCGGTATATCTCAGTCCATACAAGTCCAAATGCCAAAATTCCAAAGGAATAAGTTAGCTAAGACATCCAGTTACATTTCATCAGAAGACACCAACTTCAAAATCCAAACCAATTCCAGTCAAAATAGACAATTACTATCGCAGTTCGCACATTCTGTTCACCCAGAACAGCAACAGTAAAAACGGCATAACTCACTCTACACTACTCCAAATGCCCTGAAAATTTACAGGCACCTCGAACACATCAATACCTACAACTTTTGTGTTTTGAGCCAAGGCCAATTCGGCCTCTATCTATGACCTAAAATTTCGGACAGAATGTTCAACCAAGAACCCTAATTTTCCAGAAATTCTTCCAAATTCAAAATTGATTGCATTTTCCTATCATATGCACCTACTAGAGCCAAAGCCCCTTATTAGCAACCATCAAAAACAACCACACCATCAAGATCATATGAAACCAGAAAATTCCTCAAAAAATAAAAAAACTCAACCAAATCACTTCAAACCAAGAAATAATCCACAATTTCTAGCACAATAGCCACCATTAGGCATAAAATAAGCATCATTAGATATAAGGAAGTAGTAAAACATCACTTACCTAAGAACAAGAGATGTAGAGAGGTTGGCCACCTTAGAGGTTCAAACAAACTTCACTACAACACTTACTAGCACTAGAAGAAAGGTTTTTATGGAGTAGAATCTACTCTAGGCTTTTGTTTGTGGGAGATTGAAGCAAATGGAGCTTGAAAGTTGAAGAAATGCACTTCCTTCTTGAGCTAGGGAGATCCGGCCACCAAGAGAAGAAAATGGTGATTTTTGTGCATTTTTTTGATATTTAATCCTTTGGTCAAAAAAAGTCAAGAAAGTGAATAGTAATTCTTAAAGTCCAACCAATGAGAATGTGACACTTGTCACCTCATTAAATGCATTCCTATCATTTCTTTCTTCTCTCACATCAATCATTTCACACACTCTACTTGTCTATTAACACCCGATAAATTTCACACAGTATCCGGAATTTAACCTAATTGGCCGAATTTTTCCGAACTTTTCGCACTAGTGGGTCCCACGTCCAATATATATGCTTAATTTTTTAAGAACTCACTAATGCTAGAAAAATCATCTAAAAACTATAACTGCTCATAAAATTTACCAGGAAAATATTTCTAAGCCAGAAAATGCAGAAAACATGTCTTTAAAGGAAACAAAACCCTAGAAAAAATTATTAGGAAATTTACGGGTTCTCACAGAATCATTTGATAGTGGTGCCGCATTTTATGTTTTGATTGAAGAATTATTGAAACTTGGTATTACTTTAATTGTGATAGATACTTTAATGAAAAGTGTGAGAACCCGTATTTCCCTCATATTTTTTTTCCTAGGGTTTTAGTTTCCTTAATGGCATGTTTTCTGCATTTTCTGGCTTAGAAATATTTTCTTGGTGGATTTTATGAGCAGTTATAGTTTTTAGATGGTTTTTCTAGTATTGGAGAGTTTTTGAAAAATTAAGAATATATATTGGACGTGGGACCCACTAGTGCGAAAGGTTCGGAAAAATTCGGCCAATAAGGTTAAGTTTCGGATACGGTGTAAAATTTATCGGGTGTTAAGAGATAAGTAGAGAGTGAGATTTGATTGATGTGAGAGGAAAGAGAAAGATAAGATTGCATTTATGAAGGTGACAAGTGTCACCACTACATTGGTTTTGACTTAAGAGTTACTATTCACCTTTTTGACTTTTGACCCATTTGAGTTAAATATCTTCAAAAATCACTAAAAATTCACCATTTCTTTCCCTTGATGGCCGGCCCTCTCTCTTGCAAGAAGGAAGAAAACTCTTCAACATTTCAAGCTTCCAACTAGCTCAATCTTCCAAAATCAATCACATAAATTAGTTTCTACTCCATATAATCTTGCCTTTTTGTGTTAGTGGTGAGTTTGGTGAAGTTTTTGGAAGAGCTAAGGTGGTCTACAACTCCTCTTCTCTTGTTTCCTAGGTAAGTGATGGTTGAACATCTTACTACACCTAATGATGCTTATGTGATGTTTAGTAGTAGCTAAAGTGATGGATTATGTGAATTATTTCTTGATTTGAAGTGATTTGGTGAAGTTTTTATATTTTTGAGGAATTTTCTGGTTTAATATGAATGAGATGTTGTGGTCATCTATGATGGTTGATGATGAGGGGGAAAGACTCTAGTAGGTGTGAATTATTGATAATTGCAACCAATTTTGGATTTGGGTTGAGTTGTGAAAAGTTAGGGTTTTATCACCCCTTATTCTGTCCGGTTTTGGATCATAGGGTTAGAGGTCGAATTGGACTTTCCTCAAAACATGAAAGTTGTAGGTATTGATGAGTTTGAAGTGCCTGAAAAATTTCAGGTCATTTGGATTAGTGTAGAGTGAGATATGGCGTTTTTACTGTTGCTGTTCTGGGTTGATCAGAATGCGAAAACTGCACTAGTAATTGGCCATTTTGACTGGAATTGGTTTGGAGTTTGTTGTTGGTGTCTTCTGATGAAATGTAGCTGAATTTCTTAGCTACCATATGCCTTTGGAATCAATGCATTTGGACCTGTATAGACCGAGTTGTACTGATTACAGTTTTGTGTGATTTGTAAACCTGCAATTACGGTTTAGGTTGTGGTATTCTGCATTGTCGACCTAGTTGTGCTAGGATTTGGACTGAGTGGCCTTCTACATTGTTGTAGCCCTGTTTCATAGCTTCGAAAAGGTGGGTCTTGCACCCCCATCCGATAACCGTAGTGAAAGTGGTGTCATTACCGCATTATGAGGTCAAATACGTTTTTTTTTGTTAAAGCCATTTCTTAATTTCTGGTTACCTATTATGCTTAAATATGCATATGAAACCCTATTGGGGTTGTGATTGGCATGGCTTTATGATTAGTTATCGAGTCTCATTGTATTTGTTTACATGTTTTAAGGCTTACTCTTATTCCGGTCATTTCCTAGTTAACTTTTACTTTGAGCTTAGTGAACGGCTTTTGGGAAATGAGATGACTTTTGTGTGAAATGTTGGGACTGATTTGAGGAAATAATGAAGCCTTAATGGTTGGAAAAGTAAGAATTTTAGGGGAGGTGCTGCCCTATTTTCTAGGCCGTTTGGTTCCTTTAAGTTGGATTTGCCTTTTGGTGGATATGAAAGGCTTTTGGGTTGTTTGCGCCTAAGTCTTCATGTTACCTTTTCGTTTCCAAGAAAATCATGTTTTGCACCCTTGCATTAGTAATTATTTGGCGAGGCATACGACTAGTAGTCGAGCCTCACATGTGCATTCTGTTTACTCTATTCTGGAAGTAAAACCTTCAATTGGTTTATTTTGATTATTTTAGGGTTTCTTGGCGATTAAGGCCAATCTGAAGTGAAAACTCTTGAAGTTGAGCCGGTGAGTGTTCCACTACCTGCTACCCGTTATGTGAAATATCTGAATATCTGAATACTTGATTTATGACTATTGAAGCCAAATACTGTTTTGATAAAATGGAGGCGAGGGTGTACTTTATCACACTCGTTCTCTTGTCTGTTCATATGCCAATTTTGAACGCGTATCTGAATCTGCTATCTGTATCTGTATCTGTATCTGTATCTGTATCTGTTCTGACGTCGTTTGGAAGCTTGAGTCCAACGACCTTTCTGTGACCTATGAGCTCAAATCCTGTGGCTAAGTTATTCGAGTCGGGCCGGCAAGGGCCTGGACGATTAGATAACGAACCACGGTAGTCTGTTTTGGGATCTTTGGGTATTGAGACCCTTGATTCCGGGTATACTCGAGTATTACCATTTCTGTTCGGTTACGGTGAGCGGGCCCGGTAAAGGGGTGTTTGGTGGACGGAATTCGGTGTAAAGAGGGGTCTACGGACATTTTGGTTCTATATACGTTGACGGAGAGTCAACCGGTTTGGATCAAGTACTGCGCTGGAAATTTGGCTCCTGAGAGCCACCCGTATCCTTCTGATTTGAATCATTGGTTCCTTTGCTTTACATCTGACATGTGTATCTGATTTGTTAAATGTGAAATGCCATGACTTTAATGCTATCTGTTTGGTACCTCATTGAGCGCAAGCTCACCCCCTTCTGTTCCCTTTTGTTTTCCTTACAGGAAAATAAACCCTTTTGGTCTGGATTTGACAAATGGCTGCCAAATTGAGCTAGTGGAACATATCTTTTGTATAGCGCATGTATTAAAACCCTAAGTGTACTTTTGGGGCATTTTCTCTTTTGATTTGGCAAACCGTGTATATGTATCAACTTTTGAAAACTTTTGTATGTCATTCTGATTTGTAATCGCTAAAGTTCAGATGTGAATGTTTGTTAGCTATTTCGGTTGGGTTCTGACGGGTCGGTTACCATTCATGGCCGACTCCGGATTTCATTTTTTTTATTTTGGGTTATTTTACCATTTTGACTTGTTTACGCTCGTTTGTAAGTCCGGAATGAAGCAGATAGCTCTAATCTGATCCGTAGTCCTGGCGAGAGCTGGGCAGGCAGTCCGCTAACCCCTTTGGTTTGCCTTAGGGGAAAGTGGGGCTGTCACAAGTGGTATCAGAGCCAGGTTCGCGTGGTCTCTACGCGGAGTGAGACTGGGCCAAGTGGTGTTGTGGTCCTAATTTCATGAATATGTCTAAGTGCTCGTTTGAACGTAAGTTATGAACCGGGCATGTGATAAGTGTACGAATCATTATTATGGGACTCGAGGAAGCTAGGTATGTATGTCGGGTAGGAATCTTTAATAGGGATGATTTACTCTTGGGACCGGCCGGCTCGAGTTGTGAATTATCTTAGATGGGATTCTTGCGCCCGGATACGAAAGATGTGAGGGCCTAGGTTAGAAAGGATTTGGTGAACTAGAAAGGCCTTTCCTCGGTGGATCGTCTATGTTTGTACTTGACTTAACTGGCTGTATGTATGTGTGCGGCCTAATTTTGACCGGCTTGTATATATATGCTTTGCTCTTGTTTGGAATGTATAAATGTGTGTTATCATAAAAGTTTTGAGTGTTACTTACATGCATCGTGCTTATTTTGGTTTAGTATTATTGCCTAGACCAAGTAAAACTCATGGAAGGTACACGGAGTGGACGGGGCCGTGGGCGTGGAAATAGGCAACCTACACCTGAAAGGGGTACTGGGGAAACCTCATCTGGACCAAACCCTGAACTTAGGGTTGACCCCAATGTCCAAATAGCTGCTGCCATGCAGCAAATGACTGCTTTGCCAGCCCAAGTGGTGTACCAACAATGTCAAAACCCTAACCCTAACCCTGGGAATCCTGGTAATCACATGGAGGGCGAGGATAGAGCCCTTGAGAGATTTCAGAAGTTCTCCCCACCCAAATTTCTTGGAGGCCCTGATCCTGACGTAGCTGAGAAGTGGCTGGAGAAGATGATCGATATTTTCGCTGCCTTACACTATACCGAGGAGAGACAGGTGACATTTGCTGTCTTTCAACTAGAGGGAGCCGCCCGTTCCTGGTGGAATGTCATTCGAATGAAATGGGAAAAAGAACAAACCCTGAGGACGTGGGCGAACTTTATGAGAGAATTTAATGCCAAGTTTTTCCCTCTCATCCAAGAAAAGAAGGAAGATGAATTCATTCGGCTTCGCCAGGGGACACAAACCGTAGCCGAGTATGAGAGTCAATTCACTCGGTTGTCTAAGTTTGCGCCTGAACTGATCATAACCGAACAACGACGGATAAGGCGTTTTATTCAGGGGCTAAATGTTGAGATTCAAAAGGATCTGGCGGTAGCCCAACTTAATACTTTTAGCGATGCGGTGGAGAAAGCCCAGCGGGTTGAAAGTGCGAGGCTACAAGTTAGAAATTTCCAAACCAAGAAAAGGGGCTTTCCTGGGAGCAGCTCGGAACAGGAAGATAAGAGCACACCCCCTAAGAGTGGAAAAGGGAACGGGGGAGTACGACAACCGGGGTGGCCAGTGGTCTCTCACCGAGAGGATCGATCACTGCTACTCGAGGTCCCTGTGGATATTGCGGAGGGCCAAAGCACACGGAGGCAAATTGTTGGAAGAAAGAAGGAAAATGCCTGCGCTGTGGTAGCGCCGAACATCGAATTGCTAATTGTCCAGCACGACTGCGCGAAGGGAGAGGGACTCCACCACCAACCAAGACTAATTCTCAGCAATCAGCTAAGACCAACCCTGGATAGTCGAAAGGAGAAGGGACTGGAGCGAAAGTACCGGCTCGAGTATATTCCATGGAGCATCATCAGGTCCCTGACTCGTCTGAGGACGTAGAAGGTATGATCCGTTGGGTACCTTAGATTAGATGGATTCCGCTGATAAGGAATTTCGAGGACGAAATTCTTTTAAGGGGGAGAGAGTGTGAGAACCCGTATTTCCCTCATATTTTTTTTTCCTAGGGTTTTAGTTTCCTTAATGGCATGTTTTCTGCATTTTCTGGCTTAGAAATATTTTCTTGGTGGATTTTATGAGCAGTTATAGTTTTTAGATGGTTTTTCTAGTGTTGGAGAGTTTTTGAAAAATTAAGAATATATATTGGACGTGGGACCCACTAGTGCGAAAGGTTCGGAAAAATTCGGCCAATAAGGTTAAGTTTCGGATACGGTGTAAAATTTATCGGGTGTTAAGAGATAAGTAGAGAGTGAGATTTGATTGATGTGAGAGGAAAGAGAAAGATAAGATTGCATTTATGAAGGTGACAAGTGTCACCACTACATTGGTTTTGACTTAAGAGTTACTATTCACCTTTTTGACTTTTGACCCATTTGAGTTAAATATCTTCAAAAATCACTAAAAATTCACCATTTCTTTCCCTTGATGGCCGGCCCTCTCTCTTGCAAGAAGGAAAAAAACTCTTCAACATTTCAAGCTTCCAACTAGCTCAATCTTCCAAAATCAATCACATAAATTAGTTTCTACTCCATATAATCTTGCCTTTTTGTGTTAGTGGTGAGTTTGGTGAAGTTTTTGGAAGAGCTAAGGTGGTCTACAACTCCTCTTCTCTTGTTTCCTAGGTAAGTGATGGTTGAACATCTTACTACACCTAATGATGCTTATGTGATGTTTAGTAGTAGCTAAAGTGATGGATTATGTGAATTATTTCTTGATTTGAAGTGATTTGGTGAAGTTTTTATATTTTTGAGGAATTTTCTGGTTTAATATGAATGAGATGTTGTGGTCATCTATGATGGTTGATGATGAGGGGGAAAGACTCTAGTAGGTGTGAATTATTGATAATTGCAACCAATTTTGGATTTGGGTTGAGTTGTGAAAAGTTAGGGTTTTATCACCCCTTATTCTGTCCGGTTTTGGATCATAGGGTTAGAGGCCGAATTGGACTTTCCTCAAAACATGAAAGTTGTAGGTATTGATGAGTTTGAAGTGCCTGAAAAATTTCAGGTCATTTGGATTAGTGTAGAGTGAGATATGGCGTTTTTACTGTTGCTGTTCTGGGTTGATCAGAATGCGAAAACGGCACTAGTAATTGGCCATTTTGACTGGAATTGGTTTGGAGTTTGTTGTTGGTGTCTTCTGATGAAATGTAGCTGAATTTCTTAGCTACCATATGCCTTTGGAATCAATGCATTTGGACCTGTATAGACCGAGTTGTACTGATTACAGTTTTGTGTGATTTGTAAACCTGCAATTACGGTTTAGGTTGTGGTATTCTGCATTGTCGACCTAGTTGTGCTAGGATTTGGACTGAGTGGCCTTCTACATTGTTGTAGCCCTGTTTCATAGCTTCGAAAAGGTGGGTCTTGCACCCCCATCCGATAACCGTAGTGAAAGTGGTGTCATTACCGCATTATGAGGTCAAATACGTTTTTTTTTGTTAAAGCCATTTCTTAATTTCTGGTTACCTATTATGCTTAAATATGCATATGAAACCCTATTGGGGTTGTGATTGGCATGGCTTTATGATTAGTTATCGAGTCTCATTGTATTTGTTTACATGTTTTAAGGCTTACTCTTATTCCGGTCATTTCCTAGTTAACTTTTACTTTGAGCTTAGTGAACGGCTTTTGGGAAATGAGATGACTTTTGTGTGAAATGTTGGGACTGATTTGAGGAAATAATGAAGCCTTAATGGCTGGAAAAGTAAGAATTTTAGGGGAGGTGCTGCCCTATTTTCTAGGCCGTTTGGTTCCTTTAAGTTGGATTTGCCTTTTGGTGGATATGAAAGGCTTTTGGGTTGTTTGCGCCTAAGTCTTCATGTTACCTTTTCGTTTCCAAGAAAATCATGTTTTGCACCCTTGCATTAGTAATTATTTGGCGAGGCATACGACTAGTAGTTGAGCCTCACATGTGCATTCTGTTTACTCTATTCTGGAAGTAAAACCTTCAATTGGTTTATTTTGATTATTTTAGGGTTTCTTGGCGATTAAGGCCAATCTGAAGTGAAAACTCTTGAAGTTGAGCCGGTGAGTGTTCCACTACCTGCTACCCGTTATGTGAAATATCTGAATATCTGAATACTTGATTTATGACTATTGAAGCCAAATACTGTTTTGATAAAATGGAGGCGAGGGTGTACTTTATCACACTCGTTCTCTGGTCTGTTCATATGCCAATTTTGAACGCGTATCTGAATCTGCTATCTGTATCTGTATCTGTATCTGTATCTGTATCTGTTATCTGTATCTGTTCTGACGTCGTTTGGAAGCTTGAGTCCAACGACCTTTCTGTGACCTATGAGCTCAAATCCTGTGGCTAAGTTATTCGAGTCGGGCCGGCAAGGGCCTGGACGATTAGATAACGAACCACGGTAGTCTGTTTTGGGATCTTTGGGTATTGAGACCCTTGATTCCGGGTATACTCGAGTATTACCATTTCTGTTCGGTTACGGTGAGCGGGCCCGGTAAAGGGGTGTTTGGTGGACGGAATTCGGTGTAAAGAGGGGTCTACGGACATTTTGGTTCTATATACGTTGACGGAGAGTCAACCGGTTTGGATCAAGTACTGCGCTGGAAATTTGGCTCCTGAGAGCCACCCGTATCCTTCTGATTTGAATCATTGGTTCCTTTGCTTTACATCTGACATGTGTATCTGATTTGTTAAATGTGAAATGCCATGACTTTAATGCTATCTGTTTGGTACCTCATTGAGCGCAAGCTCACCCCCTTCTGTTCCCTTTTGTTTTCCTTACAGGAAAATAAACCCTTTTGGTCTGGATTTGACAAATGGCTGCCAAATTGAGCTAGTGGAACATATCTTTTGTATAGCGCATGTATTAAAACCCTAAGTGTACTTTTGGGGCATTTTCTCTTTTGATTTGGCAAACCGTGTATATGTATCAACTTTTGAAAACTTTTGTATGTCATTCTGATTTGTAATCGCTAAAGTTCAGATGTGAATGTTTGTTAGCTATTTCGGTTGGGTTCTGACGGGTCGGTTACCATTCATGGCCGACTCCGGATTTCATTTTTTTTATTTTGGGTTATTTTACCATTTTGACTTGTTTACGCTCGTTTGTAAGTCCGGAATGAAGCAGATAGCTCTAATCTGATCCGTAGTCCTGGCGAGAGCTGGGCAGGCAGTCCGCTAACCCCTTTGGTTTGCCTTAGGGGAAAGTGGGGCTGTCACAAGTGGTATCAGAGCCAGGTTCGCGTGGTCTCTACGCGGAGTGAGACTGGGCCAAGTGGTGTTGTGGTCCTAATTTCATGAATATGTCTAAGTGCTCGTTTGAACGTAAGTTATGAACCGGGCATGTGATAAGTGTACGAATCATTATTATGGGACTCGAGGAAGCTAGGTATGTATGTCGGGTAGGAATCTTTAATAGGGATGATTTACTCTTGGGACCGGCCGGCTCGAGTTGTGAATTATCTTAGATGGGATTCTTGCGCCCGGATACGAAAGATGTGAGGGCCTAGGTTAGAAAGGATTTGGTGAACTAGAAAGGCCTTTCCTCGGTGGATCGTCTATGTTTGTACTTGACTTAACTGGCTGTATGTATGTGTGCGGCCTAATTTTGACCGGCTTGTATATATATGCTTTGCTCTTGTTTGGAATGTATAAATGTGTGTTATCATAAAAGTTTTGAGTGTTACTTACATGCATCGTGCTTATTTTGGTTTAGTATTATTGCCTAGACCAAGTAAAACTCATGGAAGGTACACGGAGTGGACGGGGCCGTGGGCGTGGAAATAGGCAACCTACACCTGAAAGGGGTACTGGGGAAACCTCATCTGGACCAAACCCTGAACTTAGGGTTGACCCCAATGTCCAAATAGCTGCTGCCATGCAGCAAATGACTGCTTTGCCAGCCCAAGTGGTGTACCAACAATGTCAAAACCCTAACCCTAACCCTGGGAATCCTGGTAATCACATGGAGGGCGAGGATAGAGCCCTTGAGAGATTTCAGAAGTTCTCCCCACCCAAATTTCTTGGAGGCCCTGATCCTGACGTAGCTGAGAAGTGGCTGGAGAAGATGATCGATATTTTCGCTGCCTTACACTATACCGAGGAGAGACAGGTGACATTTGCTGTCTTTCAACTAGAGGGAGCCGCCCGTTCCTGGTGGAATGTCATTCGAATGAAATGGGAAAAAGAACAAACCCTGAGGACGTGGGCGAACTTTATGAGAGAATTTAATGCCAAGTTTTTCCCTCTCATCCAAGAAAAGAAGGAAGATGAATTCATTCGGCTTCGCCAGGGGACACAAACCGTAGCCGAGTATGAGAGTCAATTCACTCGGTTGTCTAAGTTTGCGCCTGAACTGATCATAACCGAACAACGACGGATAAGGCGTTTTATTCAGGGGCTAAATGTTGAGATTCAAAAGGATCTGGCGGTAGCCCAACTTAATACTTTTAGCGATGCGGTGGAGAAAGCCCAGCGGGTTGAAAGTGCGAGGCTACAAGTTAGAAATTTCCAAACCAAGAAAAGGGGCTTTCCTGGGAGCAGCTCGGAACAGGAAGATAAGAGCACACCCCCTAAGAGTGGAAAAGGGAACGGGGGAGTACGACAACCGGGGTGGCCAGTGGTCTCTCACCGAGAGGATCGATCACTGCTACTCGAGGTCCCTGTGGATATTGCGGAGGGCCAAAGCACACGGAGGCAAATTGTTGGAAGAAAGAAGGAAAATGCCTGCGCTGTGGTAGCGCCGAACATCGAATTGCTAATTGTCCAGCACGACTGCGCGAAGGGAGAGGGACTCCACCACCAACCAAGACTAATTCTCAGCAATCAGCTAAGACCAACCCTGGATAGTCGAAAGGAGAAGGGACTGGAGCGAAAGTACCGGCTCGAGTATATTCCATGGAGCATCATCAGGTCCCTGACTCGTCTGAGGACGTAGAAGGTATGATCCGTTGGGTACCTTAGATTAGATGGATTCCGCTGATAAGGAATTTCGAGGACGAAATTCTTTTAAGGGGGAGAGAGTGTGAGAACCCGTATTTCCCTCATATTTTTTTTTCCTAGGGTTTTAGTTTCCTTAATGGCATGTTTTCTGCATTTTCTGGCTTAGAAATATTTTCTTGGTGGATTTTATGAGCAGTTATAGTTTTTAGATGGTTTTTCTAGTGTTGGAGAGTTTTTGAAAAATTAAGAATATATATTGGACGTGGGACCCACTAGTGCGAAAGGTTCGGAAAAATTCGGCCAATAAGGTTAAGTTTCGGATACGGTGTAAAATTTATCGGGTGTTAAGAGATAAGTAGAGAGTGAGATTTGATTGATGTGAGAGGAAAGAGAAAGATAAGATTGCATTTATGAAGGTGACAAGTGTCACCACTACATTGGTTTTGACTTAAGAGTTACTATTCACCTTTTTGACTTTTGACCCATTTGAGTTAAATATCTTCAAAAATCACTAAAAATTCACCATTTCTTTCCCTTGATGGCCGGCCCTCTCTCTTGCAAGAAGGAAAAAAACTCTTCAACATTTCAAGCTTCCAACTAGCTCAATCTTCCAAAATCAATCACATAAATTAGTTTCTACTCCATATAATCTTGCCTTTTTGTGTTAGTGGTGAGTTTGGTGAAGTTTTTGGAAGAGCTAAGGTGGTCTACAACTCCTCTTCTCTTGTTTCCTAGGTAAGTGATGGTTGAACATCTTACTACACCTAATGATGCTTATGTGATGTTTAGTAGTAGCTAAAGTGATGGATTATGTGAATTATTTCTTGATTTGAAGTGATTTGGTGAAGTTTTTATATTTTTGAGGAATTTTCTGGTTTAATATGAATGAGATGTTGTGGTCATCTATGATGGTTGATGATGAGGGGGAAAGACTCTAGTAGGTGTGAATTATTGATAATTGCAACCAATTTTGGATTTGGGTTGAGTTGTGAAAAGTTAGGGTTTTATCACCCCTTATTCTGTCCGGTTTTGGATCATAGGGTTAGAGGCCGAATTGGACTTTCCTCAAAACATGAAAGTTGTAGGTATTGATGAGTTTGAAGTGCCTGAAAAATTTCAGGTCATTTGGATTAGTGTAGAGTGAGATATGGCGTTTTTACTGTTGCTGTTCTGGGTTGATCAGAATGCGAAAACTGCACTAGTAATTGGCCATTTTGACTGGAATTGGTTTGGATTTTGTTGTTGGTGTCTTCTGATGAAATGTAGCTGAATTTCTTAGCTACCATATGCCTTTGGAATCAATGCATTTGGACCTGTATAGACCGAGTTGTACTGATTACAGTTTTGTGTGATTTGTAAACCTGCAATTACGGTTTAGGTTGTGGTATTCTGCATTGTCGACCTAGTTGTGCTAGGATTTGGACTGAGTGGCCTTCTACATTGTTGTAGCCCTGTTTCATAGCTTCGAAAAGGTGGGTCTTGCACCCCCATCCGATAACCGTAGTGAAAGTGGTGTCATTACCGCATTATGAGGTCAAATACGTTTTTTTTTGTTAAAGCCATTTCTTAATTTCTGGTTACCTATTATGCTTAAATATGCATATGAAACCCTATTGGGGTTGTGATTGGCATGGCTTTATGATTAGTTATCGAGTCTCATTGTATTTGTTTACATGTTTTAAGGCTTACTCTTATTCCGGTCATTTCCTAGTTAACTTTTACTTTGAGCTTAGTGAACGGCTTTTGGGAAATGAGATGACTTTTGTGTGAAATGTTGGGACTGATTTGAGGAAATAATGAAGCCTTAATGGTTGGAAAAGTAAGAATTTTAGGGGAGGTGCTGCCCTATTTTCTAGGCCGTTTGGTTCCTTTAAGTTGGATTTGCCTTTTGGTGGATATGAAAGGCTTTTGGGTTGTTTGCGCCTAAGTCTTCATGTTACCTTTTCGTTTCCAAGAAAATCATGTTTTGCACCCTTGCATTAGTAATTATTTGGCGAGGCATACGACTAGTAGTCGAGCCTCACATGTGCATTCTGTTTACTCTATTCTGGAAGTAAAACCTTCAATTGGTTTATTTTGATTATTTTAGGGTTTCTTGGCGATTAAGGCCAATCTGAAGTGAAAACTCTTGAAGTTGAGCCGGTGAGTGTTCCACTACCTGCTACCCGTTATGTGAAATATCTGAATATCTGAATACTTGATTTATGACTATTGAAGCCAAATACTGTTTTGATAAAATGGAGGCGAGGGTGTACTTTATCACACTCGTTCTCTGGTCTGTTCATATGCCAATTTTGAACGCGTATCTTGTAACAGCCCCACTTTCCCCTAAGGCGAACCAAAGAGGTTAGCGGACTGCCTGCCCAACTCTCGCCAGGACTACGGATCGGTTTACATCGATCTATTACGTTCCGGAGCATACCGAAGCACGCAAACAAGTCAAAATCGCAAAATAAAAAGAATGAAAAATCAAAGCCGAAGATGAACAGTAACGGACACGTCAGAATCCGGCCGGAATCTGACCGGATTTTCGGCCGGATTCTCGGCCGGATACAAGGCCGAGAGCAATCCAAAATTTTTCCAAAATCCTTCCCAATCCGGCCGGCAATCCGGCCAGTTTCTTGCCGGATTCCTGGCCGGATTCGGTCCTGTTCATTCCCGCCAAATTTTTTCCTTCTCCGTTTGAAATGCGTCTAGATCCGAAATCCATCCAATCATCAACCAAACATATATATACATTGAAATTCAACTTTTACAACCATAGTGTCATGCCAAAAACCATCTATCATGAATATACATACTCGGTTTGCCAATCAAAGAAAATGAACCCAATACACAATAGAGTTTCATTCGATAAGCTAAACAAAAGCCATTTACACTAGCTCAACTTGGCAATCGACTATCCAAATCAGTCCCAAAAGTAATTATATCCCTGTAAGGAAAACAAATGGAACGGGATGAGCTAAAGCCCAGTGAGTTACTACCACATAAGCAACTAAGAGCATATAGCATAACCTTTCATTTCAAGTACACAATTAAGGAATGAAACACATCGATAAAAGGATACGGACGGCTCTCAAGAGCCCATTTCCACGCTTCCATTCTTGATCCAACCTCATTGACCCTCCGTCAATGTTGAAGAGTAACCAACCGTAGACTCCTCTTCTCTCCCATTCCTTCCACCAAACATCCCCCTACCGGGCCCGCACTCCAAACACTTGCACTGTGGTATTACTCGAGTATACCGGAATCAAGAGTCTCTCATACTACAAGATTCCTTATAACTTTACCCAAGGCTCATTAATTGTCACGACCAAACCCTTGTCGGCTCGATTCAATCAACTACCAATGGGGTTGAGCTCAATGATAACATTTGTAGTCGTTGGATACTTGTCCAATCGATACTAAGTCATGTATTTCATTTCATATAACAGTCCATATAACTTTCCAATAACTTTTCAATAACATATGAAACAATAAGTGAGAGTGATAAAGTACACTCTCACATCAATCCATTAACATACAACATCTCGAGTTCAAATATCAAAGCCATATAATAGCACACAAGTGAGTAGTACACTCACCAATCAATTAAGTGCTATTTCATGCACTTCCGTCAGGAGAATGTCGTGAACCACCGTCACGCCCTAGAACACGTAAACAAATGCAATGAGATTCGATAGCGAGTCACAAAACAATGCCAATCACAACCCCAATAGGGTTTTGCAAACATATATAAACATCATAGGAAACCAGAAATTAGGAAAAAGGCTTTAACTTAGGCCTTGATAAGAAAACCGGTTTTGACGTCATAATGCGGTAATGGCACAACTCTCACTACAATTATCGGATGGGGCTGTAAGACACACCGTTTCGAAGCTATGGAACAGGGCTACAATAATGTAGAAGACCACTCAATCCAGTTCCTAGCTTAACTAGGTCGAAAATGCCAAATACTAACCCAGAATTCCTAAAACAGGTTCACAAAACACAAAAAACTGTAATCGGTATATCTCAGTCCATACAAGTCCAAATGCCGAAATTCCAAAGGCATAAGTTAGCTAAGTCATCCAACTACATTTCATCAGAAGACACCAACTTCAAAATCCAAACCAATTCCAGTCAAAATGGCCAATTACTATCGCAGTTTTCGCATTCTGATCAAAGCAGAACAGCTACAGTAAAAACGGCATAACTCACTCTACACTCATCCAAATGACCTGAAATTTTGCAGGCATCCCAATCACATCAATACCTACAACTTTCATGTTTTGAGCAAAGTCAAATTCGGCCTCTAACCCTATGATCCAAAACCGGACAGAATTGGGGATTTAAGAACCCTAACTTTTCAAATTTCACACCAAATCCAAAATTGATTGCATTTCACCACAATTCACACTCACTAGAGTCATTTCCAACCATTACAATTCATCATACAAGCCCCCAACATCAAGATCATATTAAACCAGAAAAATTCCCAATAAAATAAAAACTCCACCAAAACTCTTCAAATCAAGAAACAAATCATATATTTCAACACTCATGCCACCATTAAGCACAAAATAACCATCATTAGGTGTAGTAGAAAGGTTGAAGCATCACTCACCTAACAACAAGAGAGAGGAAGATGATGGACTCCTTAGCTCTTCCAAACAAATCTACAAAACAACTCACAACCACCACTTGAAGATGTTTTATGGAGCAAAATCAAGGTTAGATGGTTGGTTTGATGATTTGGAACAAGATTGAAGTGTTTCTTCTTTGTACTTGGAGCAAGAGAGAGAGAAAGAGAGAGAGGAGAGAGCCGGCCATATGAGGAGAAGAAAATGGTGATTTTTTGGTGAATTTTGGATATTTAATCCTTTGGTCAAAAAAGTCAAAATTGTGAATAGTGTTTCTTAAAAGTTCAACCAATGAAAAGGTGACATGTGTCACTCTATTAAATGCATCCTTATCATTCTTTTCTCTCTCACATCAATCACTTCACACACCCTACTTATCTCTTAATACCCGATAAACTTTTAACAGTATCCGAAACTTAACCTTATTGGCCGAATTTTTCCGAACTTATCGCACTAGTGGGTCCCACATCCAATATATATTCTTAATTTTCTAAAAATTCACCAATGCTAGAAAAATCATCTTAAAACTATAATTGCTCATAAAATCCATTAAGAAAATATTTCTAAGCCAGAAAATGCAGAAAATATGCTATTAAGGGGAAATAAACCCTAGGAATATAATTAGGGTTTTACGGGTTCTCACATATCTGAATCTGCTATCTGTATCTGTATCTGTTATCTGTATCTGGATCTGTATCTGTTCTGACGTCGTTTGGAAGCTTGAGTCCAACGACCTTTCTGTGACCTATGAGCTCAAATCCTGTGGCTAAGTTATTCGAGTCGGGCCGGCAAGGGCCTGGACGATTAGATAACGAACCACGGTAGTCTGTTTTGGGATCTTTGGGTATTGAGACCCTTGATTCCGGGTATACTCGAGTATTACCATTTCTGTTCGGTTACGGTGAGCGGGCCCAGTAAAGGGGTGTTTGGTGGACGGAATTCGGTGTAAAGAGGGGTCTACGGACATTTTGGTTCTATATACGTTGACGGAGAGTCAACCGGTTTGGATCAAGTACTGCGCTGGAAATTTGGCTCCTGAGAGCCACCCGTATCCTTCTGATTTGAATCATTGGTTCCTTTGCTTTACATCTGACATGTGTATCTGATTTGTTAAATGTGAAATGCCATGACTTTAATGCTATCTGTTTGGTACCTCATTGAGCGCAAGCTCACCCCCTTCTGTTCCCTTTTGTTTTCCTTATAGGAAAATAAACCCTTTTGGTCTGGATTTGACAAATGGCTGCCAAATTGAGCTAGTGGAACATATCTTTTGTATAGCGCATGTATTAAAACCCTAAGTGTACTTTTGGGGCATTTTCTCTTTTGATTTGGCAAACCGTGTATATGTATCAACTTTTGAAAACTTTTGTATGTCATTCTGATTTGTAATCGCTAAAGTTCAGATGTGAATGTTTGTTAGCTATTTCGGTTGGGTTCTGACGGGTCGGTTACTATTCATGGCCGACTCCGGATTTCATTTTTTTTATTTTGGGTTATTTTACCATTTTGACTTGTTTACGCTCGTTTGTAAGTCTGGAAAGAAGCAGATAGCTCTAATCTGATCCGTAGTCCTGGCGAGAGCTGGGCAGGCAGTCCGCTAAGCCCTTTGGTTCGCCTTAGGGGAAAGTGGGGCTGTCACAAAAAGTCTGAACTTTTCCAATTCGTTTGGAGCAGCGTAAGTTTTTTCGAAAGAAATTAGAATTCCTATGAAAGTTTTCACTCCCTACAATACTTTCAGGTGGGTTTTTGTTCAAAAATATTTACAGAGTAACTACAAAGCATAATAAGAAGAACAAGCCATGTAATTACTTTTTACCCTACTACACCACCAATTCGTGAATATCTATCTAACAAGACAAAAAAATACTACAACAAAAGAAAAATCTAGGGCCTTGGATCTCTTTTCCCATGCTTCAATCTCCCAAGACAGCTTTTCCCTCTCGATTTAAGAACTTCATAGAACTAGACCTTTAGGTGAATTAGAAGAAATAGGATGATGAATGTGCTTTGATGTGTTTAGTGTGTGTGATCTGTTATGAAAAAGGAATTCTAAAGGAGAGAAGTAGGATGAGGATTGAAAATTCTGTAGGTGAATTTGTCATCTCATTCAAAAGATGAGAGTAGATAGTGGATTGCACTCTAATCTCATTTAATGTGTTTAGTTGCTGAAGTTGTTTTTCACTGATCGTATAAAACTACTTCTATGGGAAATGATTTTCCAAAGTAATAACATAACCAAATACAAAGGCTTGCTAATGGCTGCATGTTATTAGAGCTCTACCGATTCAAATTTTTTACATGTTTGATTTTGGTGGTTTTTGGGCTCAATCTTTTGCATCTGAAAAGACTAGACATTCTTTCTTATGATGACTGCTAATTTTTGTAATTTTTTGCTTATTTGAATCCACTTAGATCTTTCTTCTTCTTTCATTTTTTGGGCCTTGTATCCACTTAGATCTTAAAGAGTGCAGATTTTCTCATTGCAGATTTTAGTTTCCAAATGTACACAAGCATCGCAAACTGTTTGCCTATGATATGATTATCAATTGTGCTTTTACATTGTTTAAAGTATTATTTCAATTGTCTAGACAGACTGTGACAGCCCCACCTCACCCTAAGGCGAACCAAAGGGTTTGGCGGACCGCCTGCCCAGCTCTCACTGGGACTCAGTCATACCTCAAACAAAAACCGGAATAAAACCATAGGAATAAGAATAACAACAATCCCAAACTTAAAGCGAAACTTATGTACATTGCTATCCCAAAAGAGAGTACAAACTTCGAATATACAAAGGTTTTCAATTCTTCGTACATCCAGCCCATGCCAAACGCTAGGGCGAGAACCATTACAAAAGAATCAAAAGAACTAGACTGGCTAGTCTATACCAGCTCTTGTCCTTGCTCGCCTTCCCCTGTTAAGGAAAACAAAACTAAAGAGATGAGCTAAAAGCTCAGTGAGGTTCCGAACACATAATCAAACAATAAGTTAAACACTATGTCAAGAAGCATTTACAATGGAAAGCGATAATAACACATTCATTAAAAGGATACGTACTCATAGGGAGCCATTCATTCATTCATTCTCCTTTCATTCCCTTTTTCCTCCAATCATTTGAAAATGCATTTTTGTAAGTAAAACCCCCCATTTGCATTCACATTCATTCGTTCATTTCATTCACCCCCTCCTGGATGTTGGCCAGGCTCCACCAGACTACAAGGTAATACTCGAGTATACCAAACATTCACCCAGGGTCACCATATCGCCCGATCGAGTCCGCTTCTGGCTCGAGTCGATCGGTAACAAAGGGCAGGGCCCAGTTCAACCAAAAGGCTTACATTCATGCACAAGTAATTTTTCAATCATTAAATCATTGAAAATTTCACATTCATTTAGGTCGAGTGCGATAAAGTACACACTCGCCTAGAAAACTCGTTTTGACAAACATTGAACGCATTTAACATGTTATCAATCGTTCATGCAAGCCATATAATCAAGAAAACATAACAAACGAGAACACTCACTTATTTACGCAAAAAAACGTCCAAAATATCCCTCCGGATATTACCCGCAGTCACCGACGAAACCTAAGATTAAACGAGAGAGAATATTACAGTTCATCTAACAAAACAATTAAGTATAATCGAAGAAACCCGACTAATTACGAGTAAAATGTATAAAGATGACTTTAAAGTGAAAAGAGGCATTTGGATCGAAAGATGGAAATAACTAAGGGTTTCACAAATCAAACATAAAATGAAACTAAAAAGGTTATAAAATTTCCAACGGAAAATGCTTGGACCGAAGACAAATCAAAATCCGGCTAGCTAGGCTAAAGAAATATTTTTCTGAATCATTTATGTGGCTCAAAATCAATATATATTCAAGTAGATATTATATAACAAGTGTCTTGATGAAAATCATGTGAAAAGGAAGCTAAACAAACCCTAAATGCACACCTAAAACCTCGCTTGATAAAATTAGGGTTTGTAGCTGAGAAACCCTTCGCAATTTTTCTTTGTTTTGGAAAGAAATGAGTAAATATTTGAAGTTCAAAACTTGACATTTGTAACTAAGTATCATGCTTAAAACGGTTGTCACCTTCACCATGCGAAAAGGTACAAGTTCAAATGGAATCTAGTTCAAGTAACACCATTAAAGTGGACCTAAGTGAGTCTAAGAAAAGTAAGTCCAATGCATCCCCAAATCACATTTCAAATCTCACTTTTACTTATTCAAACTTCAAGAAAATAAACGGACAGCATTTCTCCTTAATTTCTTCACTTTCCATCCTACAATCACAGACCAAATCTCATCCCAAATCAAATACAGTTTCACATACAAATCATAGGCGATAAAACACCTTTCGGCATAACAACCACAACCGAAGCTATACTTATCAGATGGAAACAAATCTTATGCCGTTTCGAAGCCAAGACATATACCTACATTTCTTGTGAAGACCTCCAAAGCCAAATCATGCATTTTCATGGTCAAAAATGGAAATCTCCACGAAAACAGAAATCTGTTCGCGAAACAAGGCTCATGGGCAGTCAAGGGTATTTAAGTCATTTCGTATACTACAGTACTCGGATCAAGGTGAAATTTTGTAGGCAGCTAGTTAATACCATTTTCTACAACTTTCATGTTTTAATCTAAGCCTGATTCGGCCTCCATCATGGCCAAACAGAACCAGCCAGAACAGTGTAAGATGAAACCCTAAGCTGGAATTTCCGCACCAAACCAGAAATTTTCCGCAACCAATCATATCCAACATATACCTACTCCATTTTACACTATAACAAGACATCAATCCATGAATAAACAATAATTATGATATAAAAACAGAAAAATCACTAATAAATAAAAAATCCATCAAAACTCCACTTTCAACCATAAAACCTACCACAAATCAACATATTTAGCCACTAAAGCCACTAATTTGACATTAACAAGAACAAAGAGAAAGTTTCCAAGCAAGGTACCTTGACACTTCAAGAAAGATGGTAGTTTAGTTCTTCCTCCTCCAAAATTAATCCACCAACACCTTTAAACTTTCCTAGTGATCACTTGTATGGATTAGATTCAAGTTTGGTTGGCTAGATCACAAGATTTGAGCAAGAAATGAAGCTAGAAAATGAAGAACTTTCCTCTCTTGTTTTGCTCCTCAAGAAGGCCTGCCAAGACAAAGAAAAATAGAAGAAAATTGGGTCAAAATTGGTTTTTAGTAAAGGCAAGAAAGTTAGGCAAGTCCAACTTCCAATCGTGTCGCGACACATGGCACTCTTAATGGTTCAAACTTATCTTCTTTCTTCCAATGGTTAATCTATCTAGCTAACCTCTAATTATCTCCTAGTACCTTGTAAAATAATAATACTTAGCACAAAAATCACGTAATCACCAAAATTTTATCGCACTAGCGGGTCCCACGTCTATAATGCGTTTCAAATTTAATATACACTAACTTATACTAGGAAAATGATTTAAAACTGTACTTGCTTATAAAAATGCATAGAAACTTTAATATTTTAAAGGCAAGTATAAAAATGTAGGCAAAAAATAAAATAATGCCTAGAAAATGTGAAAATTTTCGGGTTCTCACACAGTCGATTGAATTGTACAGTGCAATAGCTAACAATAGCTTATATAGCAGTTAAAGAAACCTATATCTATACTATTCTCTGTATTGATTCTGCCTCCCCTTGAATTTGCCTTCCTTCCACTTATCCCTTCACTAGGAGAGGAACACCGCACCCTGTGCGGTGTGATGTTACATGTTTAATATGCTCAGTGGGAAGTTAAAAGACTAATATGACCAGAGCCCTCATTGGATGTATTTTTCCAACTAAAAATTATTTTTTTATCATTTTCTGTATGTGGTAGATAATGAAGTATTTTGTCAACATTTCAATTAAGAAAAGAAATAATACTAATAAAGTTGAAGAGCATAATAACACATAATTGAGGTAAGCTCCCCAACTGTACAATGCATCTCATTACCTTTGAAAAGTTACAATTTAAGATATAAGATACATTCATCTAGAAGTATTGACTGCTATATCTAGAAATGCCTCTCGTCTTTTCTTATCTAGTCTCTAGTGTCGCGTTCAATCAGCCAATTCTAGTGGAACTATGTATTAGTAGTGAAAATTTCAAAAAAAATCTTCACAAAGTTTGATATCTATACTATAGCAAGTGGTTGTTGACGTAAATAATGACTTTTGCTAAAGATATTAGAAAGGAGAAAACAAAGTATCAAGCATTCATGACAAAAAACCACGAGCTTCCACTAGCTTCCAAGTTACAGCTATCTAAATATCAATCAGATCTGCCAAGAAGGAATTATATTAGAATTTAAAAACATTTTGTGTAAATAGTAGAATGACAATCTTGTTAAATCACAGGTAACGCACCCATAGTTTTTGCCACACTTCATTGCAAAATTTTAAGGAAATACTAAAGCATGAAATATAAAACAAAGTCGTCAAGAACACATTCCGTACTCCTAAGTTTAAGCGCCACCATTAGATTTGAATAATACCTCTTGCCATTCAACTTTTTCTCAAACATTAATGTTGGATATATAAATAAAGAATAGACAGCCAACAAATAGCAGATGCATTTTGAGCCACCATCTTATTTTGATAAATACCTCCTGCCAGCCAATTTTTCTCAAACATGAATGCTAGGTAAATAAATAGAGAACAGAAAATCAAAAACAACATGCATTTTGGCTTATAAATCATGTAGTTATATTTCATTCGTGCCATATTTTCGCCAAGACAACATGAATGAACATAGGACATCAATTTAAACTAAAAGAAAATTTTCTCTTCTTTCTTAAAAAGCTCAATGACAGAACAAAAAGCTCCAAAAAATCAGGCAAAAGCTACAGAGAAATTTCAATATATTAGTTTGGTTTTTGTTAGAGTTTATTTTTTAAATCCTGAAACGCAATTTATTCTCTATGTAATTCTTAGATTTTAATTTTCTTTTTTACATAAAGGTGTTAGAAAATTCTAGTTACCTAATTGAGAAAAGGTGGAGAAGCTAAGGAGTAATCACAACCTATTGATCATTCCCCAGTATACCCAATTTGGCTAGAAATTTAGGGCGGCAATATTTAAACTTACAACTAGGATGGAACACATGAACATTCTTTTTCTATATACAAAGATCTTATCTTAGAGGTTCTTTTAGCCATTTCAGTTACATCATTCCAACTGCTCAAACATGAAAGCATTGGGAGGTACAGGACAGCGAGTAACAAAAGCTACAATCAGTCAATATACATCATTTTCTTAGAAATTACTATGTCTAAAGAGTAATTCAAAAATGACACCATCAAAGCAGAGAAAAAAATTTATAATGATTTCATTAGTAATCATAACTTTCAATGAAATAGGGTGAAAATAATTGCTATTAAACCTTGACTAAAGATCTTACTGGAGCAGCCAAAGAAGACTTGCAACCTCTTATTGATGAATTTACTAAAATAGGTAAAAACTAAAGGAACTGACTCTAAATCTAAAGGAACTGCAGTACCTTCACAAAATTTCATACTCCACTTTTTTCAAGAATAGTAAATAGGGTAAAGTGACCAGAAAATTATAGTAAAATGCTAAGAAAAAAATGAAGAGAACACTAAAACATCAAAATATACCTTTAAGGCTAAATGAAAAAAATTAGTCTCCTTTTTGCTTTGTTCCTTCATCTAACAAAAATTTAGAATAAATAAATATCAGAAAAATCCAATTTATTAGGAAAAATAAAAGGAAAAATGAAATTATATTAACTTTTCTCTATGGGAAAAAAACAGAGAGCCGATACAATGCTCACCTTGAGAAAAGAATTCGCAGATCTTAACATCTCAAGCTACAACAAACATTTGAAACTTATGAGAGAGCATAGATAATTAATATGTTAGACCATCACATCTATCATAGGATATGTGAGACCACAATAAGGAACAAGAAAATGACAATAAAGCATAAGGGTTAGCATGAAGTGAAGAAATTGTGTTTCCCAATTAATAACCAGACATTAAGCACTAAACGTCTAAAATGCATTTCCAAAATTTCATAACCAGTTCATACCGACGCAATACTTTTTCAAGTTGAATATATTCCTTTGTAATAAAATCCAAAAGCATAACATACAAAGGACACAAAGGAAGGGGGAAAGGTGATTTGTTGCTTTTAGCCAAGGAAAGATCAGCAAAAAAATGTCAAAAAAAAAAAGCCAAAGGCAAACCTGAAGTGAACATTTTGCCAAAAACTGAACTATTCTTTCCTTCTTCTCGTGCTCCATTAGTCTTCAAGATATGCAAATCATGTCGATCTAGGTGATAAGAAAGCAAAACAAAATATTAACAGATCATGATTTTGTTTAGCGAGTTAAGGAGACTTGCCTGTTTTTTTTTGGAACACCCTTTTATTTCCTCTTCTCAGAGGCCAAGGGAGATTTTTTGTGGCTCCCAAAAGAAAAAAAGAATTATACAGAAAAGTTATGGCAAGCAAAAAAGGGAGAAATTATACATAGAAAAGGGAAAACGAAGGTGAAAAAATAAAACTTGTGAGTAGCCAGATGAAAAATTAGTGAGCGATCTACAAGATCACACAAAAAATTGTGGTCCAAAAGAAGTAAGAAATTAGGCATAAAAATAGCAAATTAACAATATAAAAGAACCTGGTATCAGATTTTTAGCTTCCAATAGTGGGGAAAAAATTAGATAGAAGGGGAGGAGATAAAAGGAGAGTTGAATTTAAGGAAGACTTCTTCATAAAATGAGTCTTCAGAGGTTTTGGTATGGAGAAGAAAGATGATTTTGGATGGACAAAAGGGCAGTGAGGAGAGATGATTGAGAAAAAGGAGTCATGGATAGGTGATTTGCAGCGGAGAGTGGTTACCTCGAGCCACGTCCACACACCTTATCGTTTCTTTGGCGCAAAAGACGAGGAAAGTACTTTTACTAATTGCATTGCCTAAGGTAATTTTTTTCGTCAAACAAAAAAAATGGTAACTAAGTGTGATTTGTTGGGTAACCAAAAAAAATGACGTTATAAATTGCATCTAAATGTGATTTCTTGCATCATTAATTAGTTATCACATGACGAGGAGAGTAGAACAAGAAGAAAACAAAATGAGAATAACTAGCCTGCTTGTATAAAGAGGTCCAGTACCGCAGAAATGAATAACAGCAGAAGCTATCAAAGAAACCACGAGCAAGCAAGAGGCAATAAGAAAAGGTGGGAAAAAACACGAGCGACGGAAAAAAGAAGCTGATTTGGTGATAAAATATAGCAGGGACAGGGGAAAAGTAAAAATGGTCGAACCAGTGCACAAGAAAGTAGAGAATCAAGGAAGAAATAGAAAACAAAGCAGCGTAACAGCAATTCAAAAATATTCAAACAATTAGAGGAAAAACTAAAGAAAGCAAACTGTAAATCAAGATGCTTACCAAGAAGCAGTGACAACAACACTAGCGCAAATTAAAACCAAGGCAAAAAAATCGGGAAAAGAAAGGTCCAAAATAGCTAAAGAAAATGAAGGACAACGCTTATGAGGTAGCTCTTTCTCTCTAGCAAAGAAACAGAGCAATAGAATATGGAAAAGAAAGCAGTAGATGCACAATTACCACTGTTCATGATGTCGAGCGGCAAAAATTCTGCCATGGAACCGGAGGAACTCTATAACCACTGTGCAAATGCAAAACAGAAGCCAACATCAATCAACGGGAACAAAAGGGCTGATGGGCGACAACAGGAAGAGGTGATGGTAGCTTGCAGATTTACAGACATGACCCTAAGCGAAGGACAAAAAGAATACAAGGACTCTTATGAGGAAGCGTAAATGGAGCGACAAAGAATGGGCAATATAATAAAATAAGACAGGTAGTGTTCAGCTGAGGTACAATCAGCTGTCAAGAAAAGGAGGCTGGAGGCTTGTGACAAGTAATGTGACTATGTGAGCGGTGGATGAAGAAATCGAGAAACAAATAAAATCCGTCTATAATTAATTGCAAAGAATTGGTAATTAAGTATGTTAATTTATAAAATTTGTTAATTACGAAGCACTTAATTATTAGGACCACCAAAGGCAAAGAAGAAAAGAGTAACGAGAAGCGCTTTTCTCAAGTCAGAGCAACGTAGACATATTAATTAACTAACAATTAATAGCAACAATCAGGTAATTAGTTGAAAACCGTGGGAAGCACTTTTCTGAAGGAAGAGCAACATAGACATATTAATTAACTAACAATTAATAGCAACAATCTGGTACTTAATTGCAAATCGTCGGGCAACAAAAAGGTAACAATATTAATTAATTAGTTAGCATTCAATTGTTAAAAAGGGCAACCAAATATGATTCAATCCGCAACCAAAAAAAGGAAGCTAAATTTTGGCTAATAACTACCTAGAACCGGTAATTAAATGCGATTTGTTGGGTAAATTTTTTAATAATTATAAAATCCGGTAATTAAATGTGACTTGTCTGGCATAAAACAGTAAAATTAGAACTTAATTAACAAAAAACAATTGGAAAAAAGTTGATAATTAAACTTGATTTGTTGGGTAACCCAAGATAAAGGAGGGCATTTCCTTAATAAAATCTGGAAAACAAAGGTAACCAAATGCGATTTTGCGGACGGTCAAGGGTTTTTTTTGTTTTTTGGTTAAGAATTGCAAAAAAGTCATGAACTAAATATGATTTGTTGGGTAACCAAAAAAACGACAATAAAAAATGACATCATTAATTAGTTATTAACAATTAAGAATAAAAAATTGGTAATTAAACGTGATTTATTGGGTAAAAAAATGGAATCCAAATAAAAAAGATAAATAATAGTTATAACAATTAATAGCGGAGAATCGATAATCAAATGCGGTGCGTGGCGTGCATAAATGATAAATGACACCAGCGGAAGCACATCACATTGTTGATTGTTTACGTAGAATTGATACCAAATAAAATTGTAATGAAAATTGGATAATAATAGTCGAATGTGTGAGAACCCGTACTTTCTTCATTTTCCTAGGTTTTAGTTTTTATTTAATCGCATGCTTTTCTGCATTTTTTTTTATATAGGAAAATTTTTCCAGATAATTTTATGAGTTAATATAGTTTTAGATGATTTTCCTAGTATCGGATAGTTTTTAAAAAATTAAGAACGTATAACGGACGTGGGACCCGCTAGTGCGGAAAGTTCGGAAAAATTCGGCCAGTTCGGTTAAGTTTTGGATACTGGGTTTAATTTATCGGGTGTTATGAGATATTTAGAGGTACCAAGTGCATGGGTGTGAGAAAGACAAAAAAAGTTAGGCATGACATTAATGAGAGGGACATGTGTCACTTAGAGATTCATTCTTACCTTTTGACCTTTTTACCACTATTCATGCCTTTACCATTTAAACCAAAAATTGACCAAAATTATCCCCAAATTGAAGCTTCTTGGCCGGCCACCATTCAAGAAAGAAAGAAAAGAAAAGCTCTCCAAAGCTTTGCTCCAAATTTGCTCAATCTTCAATTCCAACCGGTTAATCTTACATTTGTTCCATATAAACCTTTAAGTGAGTGCTAGTGAGGTGATTTGTGAAGTTGTTTGGAAGGCTAAGGTGTTGAATTGCTTCCTTTCTTGTCTTACAAGGTGAGTGACTAAGGAACTACTCTTGTCTTTCCAATAATGCTTAATTAATACCCTATGTGAGTTAAAGTGGTGATTTTTGGTGTGATTTCATGATTTTGGTTGAGATTGATGAGATTTTTCTATTTAAACATGATATTTCTGTTTTAATATGAGTGTTATGGTGTGGCCATGTATGATGATTGGAAATGATGTTTAAGGAAGCTAGAAGGTGGGAAAAGTGGTTAATTGCAAGAAATTTCTGTTTTGGAAGAAAATTGGAAAAGTTAGGGTTTTCTTATTTACATTCTGCCCGGCACAGTACCTCATAGTTATAGGCCGAATTTGTAACAGCCCCACTTTCCCCTAAGGCGAACCAAAGGGGTTAGCGGACTGCCTGCCCAGCTCTCGCCAGGACTACGGATCAGTTAACGTCGATCTAATGCGCTCCGGAGCTTACCAACGCGCGCAAATAGGTCAAAATCACAAAATAAAAAAAACGAAAATCGAAGCCGCGATGAACAGTAGAGGACACGTCAGAATCCGGCCGGATTTGGCCCTTTCCTTTTTCAAAATTTTTTTTTCTTTTTTCCGTTTGAAACGCGTATCAGTTCGAAATCCAACCAAGCATCGACCAAACATATATATACATTGGAAACCAACATTTGCAAGCCAAGACGGCATATCAAATATTCAACTAGTTCATACATGTACAAATAACCATTTACAAGCCAACCATTGGTTGCAACAAAACACTTAGGGTTTTCACCCTCAAGGAGCTATTCAAAATATACATTCACATGAGCTCAACTTGAACCAACTAGCACATTCTTTCCAAAAGTGGTCATTTTCCTGTAAGGAAAACAAATGGCACGGTATGAGCTAAAGCCCAGTGAGCAACTATCACACAAAAGCAGTCAAGATCACATAATCATAACCGTTCAGTTCAAATATGCAATTAAGAGATAAATCAAACCAGTGAAAGGATACGGTTGGCTCTCAAGAGCCCATTTCCACACTTGCAATCTTGATCCAACCTCATTGACCCTCCGTCAATGTTAAAAGTACCAAAACCGTAGACCTCACTTTACTTCCTTTCCTTCCACCAATCATACCCCAACCGGGCCCGCACTCCATTCAGTCACTTTTGGTAATACTCGAGTATACCGGAACCAAGAGTCTCATTACTACAAGGTTCCTCAGTACAGTCCCCGTGGCAAGACAATTTTCACGACCAAGCCCTCGCCGGCTCGATCCAATTGACTACCAAACGGGGTTGAGCTCAGTGATACAGTAAAGCCGTTGGACATTCATCCAAACGACACCAAATCAGTTTCCATGAGTGGAATTCAGTATTTCATATAACCAGTACAGTATTTCAGTAAAACAGTCAATAGCCATGAATAAAATCACAAGGGGTGAGGGCGGTCAAGTACACCCTCACCTTAATCACTTCCAATAAGCAAATAAGCCTTCAAGGCATCAATTACACATATAACAAAGCCACATTGTAACATTTAAGTGAGTAGTATACTCACAAATCAAATAAGTGCTATTTCATGCACTTCCGTCAGGGGAATGTCGTGAACCACCGTCACGCCCTAGAACAAGTAAACAAATGCAATGAGACTCGATAACGAGTCATATAGCAATGCCAATCACAACCCCAATAGGGTTTTATAAACATATACAAGCATGATAGCAAACCAGGAATTAAGAAAGGCCTTAAACTTAGGCCTTGGAAAGAAAACCGGATTCGACCTCATAATGCGGTAATGGCACAACTCTCACTACGATTATTGGATGGGGGTGTAAGACCCACCGCTTCAAAGCTATGGAACAGGGCTACAACAATGAAGAAGGTCACTCAATCCAGTTCCTAGCTTAAATAGGTCGAAAATGCCAAATACTATACCAGAATTACCAAAACAGGTTTGCAAATCACACAAAACTGTAATTACTATAACTTAGTCTATACAAGTCCAAATGCCGAAATTCCAAAGGCATATGTTAGCTAAGACATCCAGCTACATTTCATCAGAAGACACCAACAACTAAATCCAAACCAATTCCAGTCAAAATGGCCAATAACCAGTACAGTTTTCGCATTCTGTCCAAAGCAGAACAGCTACAGTAATTTCGTCATAACTCATTCCACATTAATCCAAATGACCTGAAATTTTACAGGCACCTCAAACACATCAATACCTACAACTTTCATGTTTTGAGCAAAGTCAAATTCGGCCTCTAACCCTATGATCCAAAACCGGACAGAATTGGGGATTTAAGAACCCTAACTTTTCAGTTTTCATTCCAAATCCAAAATTGGTTGCATTTATCCACATTTCACACCCACTAGAGTTATTATAGGCCATTGCCAATCATCACAAACAACCACACCATCATAATCCAATTAAACCAGAAAAATCATCAATAAATGGAAAACTTCACCAAATCACTTCAAGTCAAGATAAAAACCAGAAATTTCAGCACTTTAATCACTAATAAGCATAACTTAAGCATCATTAGATGTAGGAGGAAGATACACACACCACTCACCTAGTAACAAGAGAGGTAGAGGTGTTGGACACCTTAGCTCTTCCAAAAACTTCACCAAATCAACCACTAACACCAACTAGAAAGATTTTATGGAGTAGAAACTAGTTTAGTTGGTTGAGTTATGGATTGAAGCAAGAAGAAATCAAGACTTGAAGAGGTTTTCTTCCTTCCTTGAACTTGAGAGAGAGGGCCGGCCAACAAGAGAAGAAAAATTGTGAATTTTATGCAATTTTTGGATATTTAATCCTTTGGTCAAAAAGTCAAAATTGTGAATAGTAAATCTTAAAGGAAAACCAATAACATGGTGACACTTGTCACTCTATTTAATGCATTCTTATCACTTCTTTTCTCTCTCACATCAATCACTTCACACACTCTACTTATCTCTTAACACCCGATAAAATTTACACAGTATCCGGAATTTAACCTAATTGGCCGAATTTTTTCGAACTTTTCGCACTAGTGGGTCCCACGTCCAGTATATATTCTTAATTTTCTAAAAACTCACCAATACTAGAAAAATCATCTAAAAACTATAATTGCTCATAAAATCAACCCAGAAAAAGTTTCTAAGCCAGAAAATGCAAAAATTATGCAATTAAGGGAACTAAAACCCTAGGAAAATTTTTAGGGTATTTACGGGTTCTCACAGAATTGGCCTTGGGTTAAAACATGAAAGTTGTAGGGAATGATATTTTAGATATGTCTACAAAATTTCAGGTCAATCGGAGTACCGTAGCTTGAGAAAAGTCGAACTTACCCTTGCTTTCCTGGTTTTACCCGAATTTGAGAATTTCGTCTATAATTGGTTATTTTGATTAGGAATGCTTCAGACTTGGTTGTTGAGGTCTTCTGATGAAATGTAGCCCTGTTTATAAGCTTTCGGATGGCTTTGGAATTACTAGATTTGGACTTAGGTAGCTTGGTTTATGATGGTTGAACCAGAATTCGGTGGGATAACCTGTTTTTGCGGTTCTGGGTTAGTACTCTGCATTTTTTACTTAGTTCCACTAGGAACTGGACTGAGTGACCTTCTACAATATTATAACCCTATATCTTAGCTTCGAAATGGTGGGTCTTGTACGTCCATCCGATAACTGTAGTGCCAATGGTGTCAAAACCGCATAATGACATCAAAAACTGTTTTTCTGGTTTAGAGCTTAATGCCATTTCCGGGAATGTTTCTAGCTTGATTTTCATATTTACATGACGTTAAGCCTAGTGAACGGCTTTTGGAAATGAGATTATTCTGTATGACATGTTGGGACTGATTTGAGGAAAATAATGAAGCCATTAATGGCTGGAAAATAGGTAAACACAAGGGATATGCTGCCCGAAACTTTACTTGAAGGCTAGTTGGATTTACTTATGACTTGAGCGAAGGGTTTTTGGGTTGTTCATGCCTTTGATTATATGTGTATTTTGTGTACTAGATTCATGAAAGTAGGAATCATAATTGTTTCGCCTTGGTTATTTTAGGGCTCCTTGGTGATTAAAGCTCTATTTTGGGCAAAAAACTTTTGACGTGTCTGTACTGAAACCGGTGAGTGTACCACTCCCCTCAACTGCTGTTTAACTTGATTTCTGCCCTGCAATCTGTGATTTCAATGACTGCGCTATCTGTTTATTTTGTTTGAGACGAGGGTGTACTTTATCACACTCGTTCTCTTGTCTGTTCATATGCCAATTTTGGTGCGAATCTGGATCTGTATCTGTATCTGTTTCGACGTCGGTTGGAACTTGTATTCAACGACCTTTCTGTGACCTCTGAGCTCAATTCTTGTGGCGAAGTTACTCGAGTCGATCCGGCAAGGGCCTGGTCGATTAGATAACGAACCACGGTAGTCTGTTTTGGGATCTTTGGGTATTGAGACCCTTGATTCCGGGTATACTCGAGTATTACCACTTCTGCTCTGTTCGATGTGCGGGCCCGGTAGGGGTATGTTTGGTGAACGGAATTGGTGTAAAGTGGGGTCTACGGACATGTTGGTTCTATTTACGTTGACGGAGAGTCAACGGGTTCGGATCCAGTACTGCAAATGGAAATCTGGCTCCTGAGAGCCATCTGTATCCTTTAAAGTGTGATGTTCGTTCATTTCTTTTATTTGATGTGGATATGTGACCTATAAATGTTTTCTCATGATTTCTACTGTTCATAGTTTTGGTACCTTATTGAGCTTCTAGCTCACCCCGTCCCGTTATCCTTGTTTTCCTTACAGGAAATCGTCTTTTGGACCAATGATCATTTTGAAGAACGAATTGAGCTTGTATAACTACTAGTTTGTATAGCTCCTTGAAAGTTGGAAACCCTAAATGTATTTGAATACAATGGTTCCTTTTGGTTTGTAAACTTATTACTATGTATATATTAAAGTGTTTCCTCATGTTGAAGTGAAATTTGTATTTGGGAATGTACATTCTCTCATGTCACATAATGATTGCTTGTACCTGGTTGGATGATGACGTGGCAGCGGCCCGTCCAATTCGATTTGATTCGTGAAGTTTTCTTCCGGTTTTGATGAAGTTAAGAATGAGTCCCGGTGAGAACTGGGCAGGCGGTTCGCCGAACCCTTTGGTTCGCCTTAGGGTAAGGTGGGGCTGTCACAGGTGGTATCAAAGCCACTTCGCTTGGTCTCTGCGTGGAGAGAACTTGGGCCAAGTGGTGTTATGGTCCTGCTTTCGTGAATGTGTTAAAAGGTATAAGTGCTCTTTTGAACGTAAGCTATGAACCGTGCATGTTATAAGTGTAAGGATCATTATCATGGGACTTGAGGAAGCTAGGTATGTCGGGTAGGAATCTTTAATATGGATGATTTACGCTTGGGACCAGCCGGCTCGAGTTGTGAATTATCTTAGATGAGATTCTTGTGCCCGGATACAAAAAAGAGGAGAGCCTAGGTTAGAAAGGACTTGGGCGAACTAGAAATGTGATTCTATGGAATTTCGTGTGGTTTGTTCAGATGTTAGTAAGCATGATTAACTTGGATTAAGATATAAATTGGGGCATTCTCGTGGATTCGAGATTAGGGATAGAGCCCTAGAGGGGAAAAGGTTTTCGTTAGTTATTGTTGTACTTATGACCTAGTTTGTCTATAGTACTCTGGATGACCCCGCTACTTTCATGGATTTTCATATTTCTATCTAATTGATTGCTACTGTGTGGCTTGTTTGGTACAGCTATGTTATACATGTATGCTGTTGATTTGTGCGTACCTCTTGCTACTTGCTTTTGCCTACCTATGTTTAATATTATATTCCTACTTCGACCCTAGATTGAGTAGACCAATGGAGGGCACTTGTAGTGGACGGGGCCGTGGGCGTGGAATTAGGCAACCTACATCTGAGAGGGGCACTGGGGAAACCTCACATGGACCAAACTCTGAACCTAGGGTTGACCAAAACGTCCAAATAGCCGCTGCTATGCAGCAAATGACTGATTTGCTAGCCCAAGTGGTGCACCAACAGGGTCAAAACCCTAACCCCAACCCTGGAAACCCTGGTAATCACATAGAGGGCGAGGATAGAGCCCTTGAGAGATTCCAGAAATTCTCCCCACCCAAATTTCTTGGAGGCTCTGATCCTGATATGGCGGAGAAGTGGCTGGAGAAGATGATCGATATTTTTGCTGCCTTACACTATACTGAGGAGAGACAGGTGACATTTGCTGTCTTTCAACTAGAGGGAGCCGCCCGTTCCTGGTGGAATGTCATTCGAATGAAATGGGAAAGAGAACAAACCCCGAGGACGTGGGCAAACTTTATGAGAGAATTTAACGCCAAGTTTTTCCCTCCTCTCATCCAAGAAAAGAAGGAAGATGAATTCATTCTGCTTCGCCAGGGAACTCAAACCGTAGCCGAGTATGAGAGTCAATTCACTCGGTTGTCTAAGTTTGCGCCTGAACTGATCATCACCGAACAAAGACGGATAAGGCGTTTTATTCAGGGATCAAATGTTGAGATTCAAAAGGATTTGGCGGTAGCTCAACTTAGTACCTTTAGTGACACTGTGGAGAAAGCTCAACGGGTTGAAGATGCGAGGCTACAAGTTAGAAACTTCCAAACCAAGAAAAGGGGCTTTCCTGGGAGCAGCTCAGAACAAGCGGATAAGAGTACAACCCCTAAAGTTGGAAAGGGAAATGGGGGAGTACGGCTACCGGGGGTGTCAGGTGGTGTCCCACAGGGGGAATCAGTTTCTGCTACTCGTGGTCCCTGTGGATATTGTGGAGGGCCAAATCATACGGAAGCAAAGTGCTGGAAGAAAGAAGGAAAATACCTGCGCTGTGGAAGTGCCGAACACCGGATTGCTAACTGTCCAACTCGCCTGCGCGAGCGGAAAGGGACTCTGCCACCGACCGCGACCAACCCTGACCAGTCGAAGGGGGACAAGAATGGATCGAAAGTGTCGTCTCGGGTTTACTCCTTAGAACAACATCAAGTCTCTAACCCAGTAGAAGACGAGGAAGGTAAGATTCTGGTATTCCACCGTTTGCCCATTAGAAGACGAGGAAGGTAAGATTCTGGTATTCCAACTTAATGCTGCCTTGAAACCAAGTCTGCACCTTCAAGCCCATTTTTGAGCACTTTCCACTTCGATTCATGGAAAAGTGTCTTCTAGGAACTTATAGTACTTTCTAAGAGGTTTCCAACGGTATAAAGTTTTCCAATTTTCGACTTGTACCGAGTGAGTTACGATTTTTCAAAGATTCATGATAAAGCTGAAAATTTTCCAATTTCAAAGAAATAGAGTTTTTTCAAGAACTCTTTACACTTTTGATATTATCTAAACGTTTTTCCCACGATTTTCATGATAAAAACTCAACTAATATTATACTTCATAAAACGCAAGTTGAACCTCGATTTACGAGTAATTGAGGTTCATTTTTGTGAAATATTCCTTAGATCGTACTAATGTACAATCTTACTTGATAATTGAGATACTTGAGTAATTATCCACCATTAACTGCCAGGCACACAAGGAGACCTTCAAGAGGATCTCACCGTGGACACTTGAACTCCAGCGAATAATCTTTATTGATTAGCTCGGTGAGTGTCAAGTGTGTGAATCTTGGATACTTGCTTAATTGTGGTAATTATTAGAGATTTTAAAAATAAGGGCGGTTGTATACTTTATCGCACCCGTTCTGATTTCAAATGAATGAATGAAATGTATTGAATGAATGAATGAAATGTATTGAATGAATGAATGAAATGCAATGCTATGTAATGGTTACATATGTCGTTGGAGTGAACCTCCTCGACTTCCAAATGAATGGGGGACGCCCAAACTCATAGGCCGACCTTGAACTCGAGCCGGCAATGGGCTTGGTCGGGAACTTGGGCGAGCCATGAGATTATAAGCTCGACCTAATAAGAGGTCCTGCTTGGCATACTCGTAAAGTATCGCCTTATAACAGACTTGTGGGCCCTTGGGGTGTACGGTGGACGGAGGGAAGTAAGTGGTGATCTACGGAAATGGAAATACCGACCCGGTTGACAGGAGGGTCAATGCGGGAAGGTATACGAATGACATCAGCAGAGCGAGTGGAACTTAGCTCCTGAGAGCTACTGTAACATCCCGAATATTAGGAGGTTGTTTGTGAAGAAAATATTAAAGTGTATTTCTTTGGGTTTGATTTAAAACCTTATTTTGTTTTAAAAGACTAGAAACCCTAATGTTTTAATCAAAAAACCCTAGTTTACTTGTGACTACACGGTTTCTTAAATCTCTCATATTTTACTAGAGATCCTACTGTTAATTATTGAAATTTTAAATTCCTCACGTTTTCTTAAAAAATTTCCTTTTATTTGAAAATTATTATTTATTAAGGCCCTACTACCCAATCGTTCAACAATAAGTGCAGATGAACCTGGAAATAGGGTTTTATACTTCGGTCTCAAGATTTGAGCAAAATTAGGGTTTTGCGATTTTTCCGCCGGATAAATTTCCGGTACTGGCCGAGGATCAATTTGATGATTAAAAGTGACTTTTAAGTGAGAAATAATATGTGACTAGTAGCAATGAGATAAGGTTAGTGAATGGGAAGTAAAAACCCTAGTACGTGAGTTTTTAAGAAAAACGGCGCGAACCGGCGGGTCCCGCGCACTACCGTTTGAACGCACCACTGGACCACCACTTTCTTGCACCACAAGCTTATTGATATTTGAGCCAAAATATCTTCTTATATTACAGCTAAGGGGACCGAAATTTGTGGCTTATAAGCAAGGGGAAGAAAGAGAAAAATTAGTGGCTAAGAATTGTCCAAGTGTTAGCCAAATTGTGGTCTTAATTAACTCTAACCTTCTTACTCCTTATAAGACAAAAATCAGCTTCATTTCTCTTCATTTTCTGCTGCTAAGAGCATAGAGAGAGAGAGAGTAAGAACAAGAGAGGAAAAACAAAACTCTTCTCCATTTCTTCTTCAATCCACCAACAAAGTGAGAAATCAAACAAAAGAAACCGATTAATCTTGTCTTTGAGTGGTTAGTTAGTGTTTGGTGGTGAAAGTTTGGAAAAGGAAAGCTTGGGGCTGCTTTTAGAGACTTCTAACCAAGGTAAGAGAACTCATCTCTCTAAGTTTTGCTTTTGATTTTGTTAAATTAAGTTAGTAGTTTGATTATAGTGGTGGAATCATGGATGATTAGCATGATTTAGAGGTTTTCCCCAATTTATTTGATGAACTAGGGGTTCTGATTTTCTGCTCAATGTGATGTATGGTGTGTAAATGTTGCAATTAAGGTTATATAAGGTTGTTTAGTGGTGATTAGAACCAGAAATTTGAGGAAATTACACTTAGAGCTAAAAATTGCAGATTTCTGGAAAATTTCCCAAGCATTCTGTCCGAAATTGTATCTGTATGTTAGAGGCCGAATTGGCCTTTGGTCAAAGAAGGAAAGTTGTAGATAATGGTGTTTTATAGGTGCCTACAAAATTTCAGCTCAATCGGAGCAACGCAGAACGTGAAAAGTCCAAAATACCTCTACTGCTTTAAGAATTTCCCAGTAGTCCGTTTCTTCAGTTCAGTCCAGTTTATCACGATTTTTGACCAGGATCCATTCTGATTTAGCTCTGGACCAAAACATGAAAGTTGTAGTGCTCTGAAGTAGCTTTAAAATACCTCTAAGAACACCTGATTCGGACTTGTGTACACTGAGTTATGTCCATTACAGTGTTCTGCATTTAAACAGCCGGTGAATTGGTTTCTGGTTTAGTAATTTGAGAATTTGACCAAGTTACATTAGAAACTGGACTAAGTGATCTTCATGAATGTTGTAGCTCTGTGTCTTAGCTTCGAAACGGCATAGGTTTTGTTTTAATCTAATAAGCGTAGCCTCGGATATGTTATTTCCGCATTCATACGTCAAATCTGTCTTGTGCTAAGTTGAATTTCTGCACTTGTCATTGTTGTGATTCTTGTTATTATGATATTGTGAGCCTATGGAACGGCTCTGGACATGAATTGTTGACATATGTGATGTTGGGTTGTGTTTGAGAAAAACAATGAAGCCTAAAAGGCTGGAAAATTAGGTAAACACAAAGGGCATGCTGCCCAAATTTACGCTCGAAGACTAGAGAACTACTTGCAACTTGAGTAAGGGTTAAGAGTGATTACTGCTTGAACCATCTAGGGTACTTGAGTATTCTTGTTCCGAGGTATATAAGGAAGGACTTGGCCGAGCTTGTACCCTTGAGAAAGGAAATAATGATTGCTCGGAGTATGTTTTCCTTATACTTTCGACTTGCATGGCATTTTCAAGTATAAATGTTACAAAGTTTTACCATTTAAAAAGCGAGCAAGTGTTTCACGACTACCATCCGAGTGAATTTCAATTTCTTGATTTTATTGAACGAAACGTCTAAGTTTCGAATCTTAGTCATGTTTCAAAGTTCTCAAACTGAGTTTTATCGCAGATTTGGACTCCGAACCCGGAGTATAACCTGAAAGTGACCCGTAAAGGCACTATATCTTTTGGTGAGTGCTTTCAAATACCGAATTGAACTTGATACTTGAACTTGATACGTGACCAATCTGATTACATGTTATATACGTGAATTGATAGGGCAAGAGTGTACTTTATCGCACTTGCCCTTACGTGATATACTTGTTTATTGTTGCAATTGACTTGATATACTTGATTATGATGCGCGCACTTCCTGGAATTCCAGAAACCCTGTGGCGAGTTACTCTAGTCGAGCCGGCAAGGGCTTGGTCGATTGGGTAACGAACCCTGGGTCTCTTGTATTGTCGAGTGGAGTGATATCTCCTCGACTAATCGGTATACTCGAGTATTACCACCCGTGTTCTTGAGGATTTTGGGCCCAGCTGGGGGTTGAACGGTGGACGGAGAGTCGTTTAAGTGGTGTTCTACTGGATCGGTTCCTTTACTTGAAAGTTGACGGAGTGTCAACTACTACGTGATCAAGCTCCTGATGATGAATGGAAGTTGGCTCCTGAGAGCTATCCGTATCCTTATGCTTGAAATGATTATTGTTTATTGGATGATTGTTTCTTATGAAAATTTTTATACTCGCTCATTTTGAGATTGCTACTTGAAGTGTTATTGCTCACTTTTATGAACTCTTCATGCTCGTTACCTTGCTAAATCGAAAACTTGTATTTATAAATAATGGTCAATTTGCTATTTGGAACCTCACTGGGCTTTTAGCTCATACCACGTTATTTGTTCTCCTTACAGGGGGTACGAGCGAGGCATAAGAGATGTAAAGGCTAGCGTAGTCTAGTTACTTTAGACTGTGTTTTGAATTTTGGTTTTGTACTCGCGCTATTCCTCGAATGGAACATTTGTACTTGGATTGTATATATTTTGAACTAGTTTAAGTATATCAAGACTTTGTACTTTGGTTTCTATCAATGTAAATTATAAGCTTGAATTGGGAATGTTATTTATGGTTCATGGATGTGTGTACGTGACTCGATTAAGATAGTGAGTGAGTCCTGGCGAGAGCTGGGCAGGCGGTCCGCCGAACCCTTTGGTACGCCTTAGGGGGAGGTGGGGTCGTCACAGATGGTATCAGAGCTCCTATTGAGCTCATGCCGGGAGAGGGTTCTCGGACTGTGGGGATTGACTTGTTAAGTGTGGAACAATTGTCTATTGTTGGAGACCTTAGTTAGTTATGCCAGGTAGGAATCTCTAAAATTGTAGATATGTGAGTTAGCTACCTACCTACAAAATTTCAGATCGATTGGAGCACTGTAGCCTGTGGAATGATCGATAAACCCTTGACTGTCCATAGACTCTGTTTTGCGGACAGTTTTCTGTCCTCTCCGAAATTTTGATATTTGACCATGAAAATGCATGATTTGACTTCAGAGTCATCCTAAGAAATGTAGATATATGCTTTGGCTTTGAAATGCCATAAGATTCATTTCAATCCGTTAAGTGTAGCTTTAGTTGTGTTGATTGTGCCAAAAGGTGTATTTGATAGTCTATGATGTGTATGTGGTTGATTTGAGATGAATGGGTGTTGATTGTAGGATGGAAAAGTAAGCAAATTTAGGGAGATGCTGTCCAATTTTCTAGGCAATTTGGTCCCTTTAAGTTTGAGTTGCCTTTTGGGTAGAATTGAAGCACTTTTGGGTTGCTCAAGCCCTAGGTCCTTTCGTTACCTTTTCGTTCTTAAAAAAAAAAATCATGTTCTGCACCCTTGCATTAGTAATTATTTGACGAGGCATACGACTAGTAGTCGGGCCTCACTTGTGAATTCCGTTTACTCGATTTTGAATATGGAGCTTTCAATTGTTTTACTTCGGTTATTTTAGGGTTTCTTGGCGATTAAAACCACACTGGCGTGAAAACTTTTGAAGTATCTGTGCGTAAACCGGTGAGTGTACCACTCCCCTTATTTGTGGTGAAATGTGGCTTCTACACATGCTATCTATGATATGAATGATTGTATTATCTATTTATTCTATGTGAGACGAGGGTGTATTTTATCACACTAGTTCCCTTGCCTTGTGATCATTTACTGTGTAAATTTGAAACCGTTATCTGTATCTGTAACTGTTCTGGCATCGTTCGGGGTTTGTACCCAACGACTTTTCTGTGATCCCTAAGCTCAAAACCTATGGTTAGTTACTCGAGTCGAGCCGGCTTGGGCTAGGTCGATTAGACAACGAATCACAGTGGTCTATTTTGGAATCCTTGGGTATTGAGATCTTTGATTCCGGTATACTCGAGTATTACCACTACTGTATTGTTGAGGTGTTCGGCCCGGTAGGGAAAAGTTTAGTGGACGGAATTTGGCGTAAAGCGGGGTCTACGAACATGGTTATTCTTCATACGTTGACGGAGAGTCAACCGGTTTGGATCAAGTACTGCAACAGGAATTTTGGGCTCCTGAGAGCCACCCATATCCTTCCTATTTAAGATGTTTGTTTATTTCTGCATTGTAAGGATCGAACACAATCTAAGAGAGGGGTGAATTAGGCTTTCAAAAAACCTGCTAAGATATAGTCCACTTTTTCACAGTCTACCTTTCTTTTCTCAAAGACCTCCCAATGATCAAGATAACACAAGAGCACAAGTACTCGTGAGATGAAGAGAAGAACAGTTTATGTAGAAAAGCAGTAAATGAAAGTAAAGAAACAAACCAGGCTTCAAACACAACTGAGGTTTGAACACCACTTTTATATACGAAATTACTTCAAGTTGAACAAAATTGCAACCAATCTTTTGTGTACAAGGAAGGGATCACTTCCTTCTTGCCCCAAACCACACTTGGTCAAGCAAGGAAGTTTTACAAATACTCGCAAACCCTCACTATGCTACACTATTGAAGAAGCTGTGTCACACTTGAAAAACTACACTAAAATTGCACAAGCAAAGAGTACAAATGTTCCTTTTGAGTATTCTAACACTTGAATCACTCACGATCTGATGTAGGCTTGATGTGCAAAGTTTTTTTTAGGTGGTTGACTTTGTTCTACTTATAGGAGACCAGAAAGTTTTTCAATTAATGCTGTCAACGAGTAGAAGGCAACTGAAGAGTCAACTAGCCGTTGGTACTGTCGGACGTCCGATGTTTGGTTTTTACGCGTCCGAGGGTAGGATGCACACTTGGACTTTCTTCTTCAATTCCTTCGGACGGCCGATGCGTTCAGAGTGATTCGTCCGAAGAGCAGCAATACTTGTCGGATGTCTGATACACAGGTGTTGAGCGTCCGATCCTGATCAGTAATCAAGTAACTCCTGGCTTGTTTTCTTCGGACGTCCGAGTCTGAGTTCTTTACTCGTCCGAAGATACTCAAAGAATGTCGGACGTCCGATACTCTCCTTTTGTGCGTCCGACATCATCCTCAGCAGACTTCATTCTTTGTTATCTTCTTTTTCTACTTTAAATCCACAGACCTGTTTGATTCATTTCTGAAAAGGATCTCTACAAAAGGTATTAGAAACATCCATTTGTTTTGTAATCATCAAAAGATATGAGTTGAGATAAACAATCTCCCCCTTTTTGATGATGACAAAACAATTGGATAGAGCAAAAAATATAACAACTCCCCCTAACGAAGTGCATGAGTAGTATACAGGAAGAAACGCAATCCACATCATCAGTGCTGATCCAACTCAACTCCCTTTGAGACTGACTCCCCCTAACTAGTTACTCTACACCATCAGTGTTAAACCAAATCCAATTCCAATTCCCCCCCTTTTTGTCATCACAAGATTTAGTATCAGTTTTGGTACCAGCAATGCATCCCATCAGAAACAATATCAGTATACACATTTACAATGTACAGCACAGTTTGGAATCAATCATTTAGCAGATATCAATCAGAAACATTCATTCAATCAGCAGATTGCACAAACACATAACCAATCATAACACCCATTCAAAACATTCATAGCAAAACACTTAGTTATAACATTCATAAACAGTAAAAAAATATCCAGTTGTACAGACCAGGTGTTCAGCACTTAATACAAAAGTGCAATGTAAAAGATGAACTATAGTCCTAGATAAAGATGCAGTGACCTAGTAGTGCCTAGATGGTGATTTTAGATGATCCAGACCTTCTCCTGGCCAGACGATACTGTGCAGGATCCTCTTCTTCCTCGATTTCTTCATCACTATCTTCATCTGATTCCTCAGTTGCTGGAGCCTTGCCTTTATCCTTGGGCTGAGAACTGAAAGCTGGTGTAGTCTCAGTACCAGTAGTTGGTCCTGTGGGCTCAGTTCTTGGCTCATTTACATTGCTCTCAGGTATTGGAGGGACAAGAAGGTTTCTTTTTTCAATGAAGGAGGATTTTTGGTCAGAGGTCATGGTCATCATGAGACCTTCTTCAATAAGCAAGACATGCTGTTTGAGGTCTTCAAGCAAGGGAATGACTTCAGAATTGGATGCGAAGGACCTGCTAGCAGACTTCCTAGGATGAATGGTGAAAGGAGAGACAAAGTCTGACTGATCACGAGGAGTCCTAGGAGTGACAGGGGTTTCATGAAAATTTTTCCTTCTAGACTCAGCAACAGTCTCCTTATAGCACCACTGGCCTTCAAAAAATTTTAAGTTCTTTCGTTCAAAGTAAGCTTTTGAGAAGACTAATGAAGCACTGTCTTTGGGAGATTTTCCAGAAAAAGGAATTTCAAAATCGGCAAAGATAGGGGTCAGAAATCTGCCATAAGAGAGCTTCCTACGGCTGTCAGTGTTAATTTTGAGCAAAAACTTGCACATTACAAATCCAAAGTCAATGCGAATTTTTTCAACAAAGCTGTAGAATAGATAGAGTTCCATTTTGTTTGCATCTGTTCTGTGGCCATCAGTTGGCACCAACAGATTTGAAATGATAGTGAAGATGATCAGGTTCTAAGGACTAAGATCATCCAGTCTTGCCTCAGCAGGAGTATTGAATGTGGTTTGAAAATAGGTCATGAGTTTAGCATTGTAAAAATAATGGTAGGTAGAAGGAAATTCCTCATATGAAAAGAAATTTACAATTTTTGCTTTGAAACTAGGTTCAATACTGGTTTTCAGAATGGAATTCACAATGTCAGGAGTTAACATGATGTCTACAGAATTGACCCTAGAGATGAGTTCAGTGTGTGATTTACCCTTTCTAAGATTAGCAAAGAATTGATACAGCATGTCAGGGTAAAAGACATTAGGAATGGTCAGAATATGAGTCCATTTCTGGAATTCAAATAGTTTGATAACAGATTCAAGACCAAGCTTATGAAATTCATAGGGAAGGATGAGCCTTTGGGTGATGAACCCTTTTTGAGAGACTAACTCAAATCTGTCTCTAGCTTCATCATCAATGAATTTTGGAAGAGGAGTGGGTTCTTCTACTGGCTGAGACACAGGATCCTTTCCAGAACGTTTCCTGTTTGAGGTTTGTGTGGCAGATACCTCTACATTTTGAGCCTCAGTTCTTGTCCTTGGAGACTTCCTGGTAGAGGGTTCAGGAGTTTTCTGACTCCCAGTGGTGTTTCCTTCATTCTGCTGATCATCAGAGGGATCAGCAGACTGCTTTCTCTTGGATTGAAGAGTGCTCTTCCTCTTTGCAGACCTCTTTCTTTTAGCAGAGGACCTTGTGACAGCTTTATCACCCTGGACAGCCTGTTCTGATTCCTCATTTCCACCAGCAATGTTTTCTTCAGAGCTCTGTCCTTCCAACTGTTCATCAGATGATTCAGCAGTTGGAATATCCAGTTTTCTTTGGGCAGTTTGCTTAACCTTACCACCACGGGTTACAATCTTCTTTTTGGGTGCCACAGGAGGTGGTTCCAAAATTTCAATGTCTTCATCTTTAAGTCTAAAGGATCGTCCGGCACTAGTAGATCCTCCTCTGATTCTAACCATGATGCAATGTGAATATGATTTTGGATAAGGAATGTGGTGTACAAAGAGAGAGTGCAGTAAGAGCCAACTAATGTGCACTGAGAAGCCGCAAGGAGGGAGTTATGGCAAGTTAGGGTTTCGTATGTAAATTGGAAGTTCTGTGGTAGTTGGGGGTTGGGAGCGATTTTTATGAGTGATTAATGCGCAATAGAAATTTAATTGAGTTGGTTGGTTCAATTTCTCGGAACTTGGTTTGAGGAGAGAGGAATTTGAATTTCAAATATTAGAGGAAACTGAAAAGTTGCGTCCGAGACTTAAGAAAAAATGAATTGAAAAGAATGGATAACTGCCTTATAAGACTCAATTTTTGAGTGTCGGACGTCCGAACGAAGTGAAGCGTCCGACACAACCGTCCGAACTAGGGTTTTTTCTGAATTTGGACGAAGAACACTATCGGACGTCCGTTCCAATTTATCGGACGTCCGATAAAGATTGACTAGAAATAAGACTTAGAATATCTTTTCTGACACGCCCAATTTTGTTCTCAAGGACACAAAATTGATCTAGTGGAAGATCTTTTGTGAGGATATCAGCTATCTGTTCTTTAGAACAAACAAACTCAACACGGATTACCCCCTTGGAGACAAGATCACGAATGAAATGATGTTTTATATCAATGTGTTTAGTCCTAGAGTGTTGAATGGGATTTTTTGTTAGATTGATTGCACTAGTGTTGTCACAGTACATGGGTACACATTCATATATTAAACCAAAGTCATTCAATGTGTTTTTCATCCATAACAATTGAGCACAGCAAGCACCAGCAGCAACATATTCAGCTTCAGTAGTGGACAATGAGATAGCATTTTGTTTTTTACTAAACCAAGAGACCAAGCAATTTCCAAGAAAGTTGCATATGCCAGTAGTACTTTTTCTATCTATTTTACAACCACCAAAGTCAGCATCAGAGAATCCACACAAAGGAAGTTCATGACATTTTGGATACCACAAACCAAAATTTAAGGTTTCTTTAAGATATCTTAAGATTCTTTTTACCGCATTCAAGTGTGATTCCTTTGGACATGATTGAAATCGAGCACATAAGCACACAGCAAACATGATGTCAGGCCTACTAGCAGTTAAATAAAGTAAACTCCCAATCATACCTCTGTACTTCTTTTCCTTAACTTTTGTATCTTCTTCATCTTTGTCAAGTTTGGTAGATGTGCACATAGGTGTTCCAACAGGCTTTGAATCCTCCATTCTGAATCTTTTCAGCAACTCCTTGGTGTATTTTGTTTGATTTATAACTGTTCCATCTTGGGTTTGAATCACTTGGAGTCCAAGGAAGAAGTTCAGTTCTCCCATCATGCTCATTTCAAATTCTTTTTGCATGATGATGGAAAAATCCTTGCACAATTTTTCATTAGTAGCACCAAATATGATATCATCCACATATATTTGCACAATCAAAAGATCTCGTGAGTTTTGTTTTGTAAAAAGTGTAGTGTCTACAATGCCTCTTTTAAAACCATTTTCAATCAAAAATCCACTCAGACGTTCATACCATACTCTAGGAGCTTGCTTTAATCCATATAAAACTTTTGAGAGTTTAAACACGTGATCTGGATAAGATTCATTTTCAAAATCAGGAGGTTGGTCAACATAGACTTCTTGATCTATAAATCCATTTAAGAAAGCACTCTTAACATCCATTTGAAATAATTTAAAATTCTTGAAACATGCAAATGTTAAAAACATTCTTATGGATTCCAGCCTGGCCACAGGTGCAAAAGACTCATTAAAGTCTATTCCCTCTTCTTGAGTGTATCCCTTAGCCACCAGTCTAGCCTTATTTCTAACAATCTCCCCTTTATCATTCATTTTGTTTCTAAAAACCCATTTAGTGCCAATGATAGGATGGCCTTGTGGTCTGGCAACCAGGGTCCAAACTTTGTTTCTTTCAAATTGGATTAACTCTTCTTCCATAGCTAAAATCCAGTGCTCATCATTCAATGCATCAACAATATTTTTAGGTTCAATATGTGATACAAAAGCAAGATTATCTACTAGGTGTCTAGAGAAACGAGTCCTGACCTTTTCAGAAGGATCACCAATTATAAGCTCCCTGGGATGATTATGAGCAAATTTCCAGGCTCTTGGAAGATCATTAGGAGTAGTGGTATCTCTATTATTCACTTCTTCAGCTGGACTGACCTGAGCATCAGTATCCTTTGAATCAGTTTCTGGTGAGGCAGAGTCATGATCATTGATTGCTAGCTTCTTCAGTTCTTCTTGAACACCTGTGTCATCATCTTAACCACAACTCATAGAGATGTCACCATTAGATTCATCAAAAGTAATGTGTATAGCCTCCTCTATAATCATTGTTCTACGATTATAAACTCTGAAACCTCTTTTGTTTTCACAATAACCTAAGAAAATTCCCTCATCAGATTTCTTATCAAACTTTCCAAGATGTTCCTTGATATTCAAAATGAAACATTTACAACCAAATACTTTGAAATAACCAACAACAGGCTTTTTGTCATACATGAGCTCATAGGAGGTTTTGTTCAAAATTGGTTTTAGAAGAACTCTATTCATGGTATAACAGGCTGTGTTTATGGTTTCAGCCCAAAAATATTTTGGTAAATTGCATTCACTAAGCATGGTTCTAGCAGCCTCTTAGAGAGTTCTATTTTTTCTTTCTACAACTCCATTTTGTTGAGGGACTCTAGTAATAGAGAATTCATGAGTAATACCATTATGATCACAAAATTCTGGAAAACCACAGAACTTGAATTCTGTCCCATTATCACTTCTAATCCTGACAATTTTCAAGCCAAACAGATTTTGTACTTTAGCAAATAATGAGGTAAAATTCTTAAAGGCATCAACTTTATGAGTAAGGAATATCACCAAAGTATATCTAGAATAGTCATCAACAATCACAAAACAATATCTCTTACCACCAAGGCTTGCAGTCTGTGTAGGACCAAACAGATCAAGGTGCAGAAGTTCAAGTGGTTTTGAAGTAGAAACACATTTCTTGGGTTTAAAAGAAACCTTGACTTGTTTTCCAAATTGGCAAGCATCACAAATTCTGTCTTTTTCAAATCTAATTTTTGGAAGTTCTCTAACAAGTTTCTTTTTAGAAATTTCTTTCAGCAAATCCATATTGAAGTGACACAGCCTTCTATGCCACAACCATGGGTCCTCATTTGCTACTTTGAGACATTTGAGATATGAGGAATCAATTTTTTCAAGAAAAACTACATAGACATCATTAACTCTTTTTCCTTTGAAAATAATGTTGAACTTTGAGTCAAATATGAGACATTCAAGCTTTTTGAACAATACAAACAGATTCCTATCACACAATTGGCTAACACTTAACAGATTGTAGCTCAAATTGTCAACAAGAAGAACATTGTGGATAAAAGTTTGATCATTCTTACCAACATCGCCAATACCAACAGTCTTGGCTTTGTTATCATCTCCAAACGTTACCTTTTCACTTGCTTTTTGCTTGAGTTTAATGAATTGTGATGCATCACCAGTCATATGTCTTGAACATCCACTATCAATGAACCATTTTGATTCTTTAGCAATGTTATCCTGGTTCACCTACACACAAACCCACAAGATAATACTTGGTACCCTTTACATGTTGGGTCCTTGAGAGTTAGTCTTATTTTTAACTACCCACATGCATCTCATGCCATTCCTCATGTTTTTCTTAACATGACAGTTACTATTCATGTGACCAGATTGACAACAAAAGTTGCATACTGACATTGGATCAATCAAATGAACAGGTTTAATGAATCTGACTTGCCTTCTTCTGTGGATAGCAAACTCATTTGTATTTTGGTTCAGTCTTATTTGATGAGTATTAACATAAGGTACAGTGTCATTCTTTTGAAGATGGTTTTGTTTCAAATGATGTAACAATTGACATAAGTCATCCATCATTTTTCTTAAGCTGCATTGCTCACTTCTGAGTATGTCACAGTAATTTTTCTTTTTGTAAAGTTCAGCAAGTACATCAGATTCAGTCCTTTTCAGGTTATCATTTTCATGCTTAAGACATTTGTTTTGTCGAAAAAGATTTGCATTGTCTTGTATTAGAAAGCTAATTTTTTGCTTCAGTTCCTTGTTTTTAACATAGGATTCTTTCAAGCTGTTATGCTTTTTTTCTAGAAAAGAATTAACATCATCATCAGATTCACTATCACTATCGGTTTGAGAGTTGCATTGTGTTACCTCTTTATCTCCAATAGCCATGAAAGCCACTTGAGTAGATTCCTCTTCTTCTTCAACTTCGCCTTCTGAATTGCAATCATTCCAGGTAATTTGGAAATTGTTGAACTTTGGTTTTCGTTCAATCTTGTTTTCCTTCTTTTTCTTCATTGGACACTCATTTGCATAATGTCCAGGTTGGCCACATTCAAAATATTTATCGTTTTGCTTCTTGTTGAACTCTAGTTTCCCTCTATTTCTGAAGTCATTAGTCTGATTCTGGAAGGAATTGCTGGATCCGCCTTTCCTGAATCTTCTCTTATTGAGAAATCTTTTGAAGTCTCTTGTGATGAGTGCAATATCACTGTCATCACCTTCCAAGTCATTTTCATCCAGTGAGGTTGTTTCATCTTCATCTTGTGAAGCTTTCAGAGCAATACTCTTCCTTCCTTTTGTGTCTTCTTCTTCCTGCATCTTAGATTTAAGTTTCAGTTCGTAAGAAGTTAGAGAGTTAATCAGAGATTCAATGGATAAGGAATTTAAATCCTTGGCTTCCTCTATGGCAGTCACTTTGCTTTCAATGGCAGTCACTTTGCATTCAGAATTTTTCTGTTCTTTTCATCTAGAGAGTACTCCTTCTCAAGCACCTCTAAATCCTTGATCAGATCATTAAATCTACAATACATTTTGTCGATGTTTTCATGAGACTCCATCTTAAAAGATTCATACTTAGTGACCAGAATGGATTTTTTCTGTTCTCTTACGTTGTCACTACCCTCATGAATTTCTCTTAGCTTATCCCATATTTCTTTGGCAGATTTACACCCTTTTACTCTAATTGACTCATTTGAGTCTAAGGCACTATAAAGAACATTCATGACTTTGGCATTCAATGTGAGATTGGTTCTATCTTGAGCATTCATCTCAGCTCTCGTTTTTGGCCGCAACAAACCTGTTTCTGCATCAAGAAAGTTAGCATCATGCGGTCCTTCATTCACAATAAACCACAGCTCAATATCAATGGATTGCAAGAAGATAATCATTCTTTCTTTCCAACTAACATAATTGGAACCAGTAAACATGGGAGGCCTAGTGACTGATTGTCCTTCAACAAACATGGCATGATTGGTTGTCATTTTAACTCCAAGCCGCTTGAGCTTAATCTCTAGGAGACCAAGCTCTGATACCAATTGTAAGGATCGAAGACAACCTAAGAGGGGGGGTGAATTAGGCTTTCAAAAAACCTGCTAAAATATAGTCCACTTTTTCACAGTCTACCTTTCTTTTCTCAAAGACCTGCCAATGATCAAGATAACACAAGAGCACAAGTATTCGTGAGATGAAGAGAAGAACTGTTTATGTAGAAAAGCAGTAAATGAAAGTAAAGAAACAAACCACGCTTCAAACACAACTGAGGTTTGAACACCACTTTTATATACCAAATTATTTCAAGTTGAACAAACTTGCAACCAATCTTTTGTGTATAAGGAAGGGATCACTTCCTTCTTACCCCAAAACACACTTGGTCAAACAAGGAAGTTTTACAAACACTCGCAAACCCTCACTATGCTACACTATTGAAGAAGCTGTGTCACACTTGAAAAACTACACGAAAATTGCACAAGCAAAGAGTACAAATGTTCCTTTTGAGTATTCTAACACTTGAATCACTCACGATCTGATGTAGGCTTGATGTGCAAAGTTTTTTTTAGGTGGTTGACTATGTTCTACTTATAGGAGACCAGAAAGTTTTTCAATTAATGCTGTCAACGGGTAGAAGGCAACTGAAGAGTCAACTAGCCCTTTGGTGCTGTCGGACGTCCGATGTTTGGTTTTTATGCGTCCGAGGGTAGGATGCACACTTGGACTTTCTTCTTCAATTCCTTCGGACGGCCGATGCGTTTGGAGTGATTCGTCCGAAGAGCAGCAATACTTGTCGGACGTCCGATACACAGGTGTTGAGCGTCCGATCCTGATCAGTAATCAAGTAACTCCTGGCTTGTCTTCTTCGGACGTCCGAGTCTGAGTTCTTTACTCGTCCGAAGATACTCAAAGAATGTCGGACGTCCGATACTCTCCTTTTATGCGTCCGACATCATCCTCAGCAGATTTCATTCTTTTTGATCTTCTTTTTCTGCTTTAAATCCACATACCTGTTTGGTTCATTTCTGAAAAGGATCTCTACAAAAGGTATTAGAAACATCCATTTGTTTTGTAATCATCAAAAGATATGAGTTGAGATAAACATGCATTGAATATGCCTATGTGAATAATTGAATATAAATTTCTGTGAATCTAAACTGCTATTATATTGGTTCCTCATTGAGCGTAAGCTCACCCCGTTTCTGTTAACTTTGTTTCCTTATAGGGAACTTCTTTTGGAAATCATGATTTTGAGACACGAGTGGGCTAGTTAGATATTCTTTTGTTATTTTATATAGCTCCTCGACAGTTGGAAACCCTAATGTACCAATCTAATGTTCTCTTTTGGATTTGTAAACCGAATACCCTGTATATAAATGAAAGCATTTTCTCCTGTGTATATGGAATTTTACTTAAGTGTGTGCACTCATTAATGTTAGTCAACATTTGCTTGTATTCAGGTGTGTAATAGTTGGGCTTGTAGAAATGTTTGGATTTGAGTAGATGTATGTGTAGGTTCCACGCTCAGAATTAGATCCGCTTCGCTTATGGGATTTGTAATTCTTGGAGAATTTGATGTATATTCGAGTTTTATATTGTAATTTAATTAAGAACTGTAGTGAACGACTAAGTCCCGGTGAGAGCTGGGCAGGTGGTCCGTCGAACCTTTTGGTTCGCCTTAGGGGGAGGTGGGGTTGTCACAGGTGGTATCAGAGCTTAGGTTTCAGATCTCTGTAGTGTATCCTTGGCTTAAAGTTTAGGATGCCTGACTGTGGGATTAATTTGAATAATATGTGAATGAGAATCCATTGGATCCTAGGGGTTAAAAAAAATTGATTATTTGAGAGTTTCTTACTTGGAAGTTGTAGAAATAAAAAAATTGAGGAATTAGGTGATGTTATATTGAAGGAAAATATTGGATGAGAGCTTAGTAGTGAAAGATTGGACGAATTTGAATTATTATTATACTTGAAAGTATGGAAAGAATTGAGGTAATTATTAGTACTGGCTATGGAGGATAAGAGACCAAGATTTGATGGTTAAACTCCATGTATGATGATTTTGAACTAAGATAAAGGAGTATCAAAGGAATAAAATGTATTTTTCCGCCCATTTACCTCCTAGAGAATTTCGGCTTTGAAACTCTAAAGAAAAACTAGGATGTACTAGTTTATTTTCAAACGATGATTGGAAATAATATATATATGCTTTAAGAATGTATAATTTTCCGATTTTGGTAAAAATGTGAATTTTACTTGAATCTCAAATTTGAAAATTTGTGAATAACTGATGAGTTGAATTTTGTATATGATGGGCTGATACAAGGTTAAAACTTTCTAAACAAAGTTTTCCTCCTTGATTGTATACTGATGTATTCTCACACCTGAATTTGTCTATGCTTTACACTCGGAAGAATGGCGAACTTATGTTTTATAATGAAAATCTTGGACCTGATAAGATTGTTTTTTTGGTTACTTTAAATACTCTTCTTATGTTTTAAAATTTTGGTTTCAAGAAGAGTGAGCCTATCTTTGGGTGCACGGACTGAGGGAACTTTGAGATATAGAGTAACCGCATTCAAGATCACGAAATTAGTGTGCATTGACTTGGCTTCCATTTGACACGTGAGTTAGCAGGTTGTACTCATTTCTTGGGTATGAACTTGGAACTTGAAACTTTAACTCTAAAATCCTAAGACAAGTTATTCTTGGAGATAATGGTGCTCGGGCTGGTGTCTTGTTTATTAAAGATTTTGAACTTCGAATGGATAACCTTTGGTATAAGCTTGTGCTATGGTTTGATTGGACTAATTTCGTAAAGATAGGTGATCTGATTGAAATTAGTGATATTTGCACTAATATTGAAAGTGGTTAGCGTAATATATGACTTTGATTTTTGTATTAAGAGTGTACGGTCTGAGTCGTGAAGTTTCTTAGTTTGAATTCTTGCACTTGAGTACTCGATACTTTTCCTGAGGAAATGCTCATGAATTTTGGACGGAACATGGTTTAATGTATGATGATGGGAATAGAAATTGTAAGTGAGTTAGGAATAAGTTACAATGGCACAAACTAGAGCACAGAGGACTTTGTATGATACTCGAGATTTAACCAAAGGAGGAGATTGAAAGAATGACTTGGACTTATCCACTAAGTGTTGGCTCAGATTTTGATAGATTTCGGTGGTGGCCGGAATTGTTGAGAAATTTTAGTTTTGCATCTTTCTTCTAGTCTTCCTGTTTGATTAAAGTTGTATTACCTGATTTGTAAGTGTTGAGATTTGAGATGCTTGAACTACCTGAGACTAACCTTGAACTGCTTGGAATCGATTGGACTGAGCTTACTAGAAACTTGAATCTGTTTAGACGAGTGTGCTTTTACGTACACTTAATGACCCGATTTGCCTGAATATAGGGTATCTCTTTTACGCATGAGCAAGTAGCGTGAAGCGTATGTGACCTGTGGGTGGACTCAAATCCTGTAACTGTGATGACCCCACATTCCCCTAAGGCGTACCAAAGGGTTCGGCGGACCGCCTGCCCAACTCTCGCTAGGACTCACTCACTCATGTCACGCACATACATCCGTGGATCATAAATAACATCGCAATTCAAGCTTATAATTTACATTGATGCACAATCGAGATACAAAACCCCCATATACCCAAACTGGTTCAAAGTATATACAATCCAGATACAAAACATTCTATTCGAGTAATAGCACGAGTACAAGTCAAAAGTCAAAACAACTAGACTACGCTAGTCTTTACACGTCTCACGCCTCACTCGTACCCCTGTAAGGAAAACAAAACTAACGGAGTGAGCCAAAGCTCAGTGAAGTTCCAAATATCAAATTGGCAATCAAACAAAATAATAACAGTGTAATAACGAAATAGCGAGCAAACAAGTCCAATCAAAGATATAATACTTCAGGTAATCAAGAATATATGGATCATATTCATATGTAAGGATACAGTGGCTCATGTCTCTGCTCCATCCCAGCTTGATGGATTGGTAGTTGACACTCTGTCAACTTTCAAGTAATAACTAGTCCAGAAATAATACCCCACTTCACGCCAGTCTCCGTCTACCACTCAACCCCCTTTTCCGGGCCCGCACGCCACACGAAACACGGGTGGTAATACTTGAGTATACCGATTAGCCGAGGAGATAACACTTCACTCGACCTTACTAGTTACCCAGGGTTCGTTATCTAATCGACCAGGCCCTTGCCAGCTCGACTCGATTAACTAGGCACAGGGTTTCTAGAATTCCAGACAAGATACAATTCATATACATGTAGAACAAGTCAAGTGACATATATAAACAAGAACAATTCTTATTAGGGCAAGTGCGATAAAGTACACCCTTGCCCGATCAAATCACTTATATATCATATAATCACATTGGTCACAGATAAATCACAAATATCAAGTTCAATCAGATATTTGGAAGCACTCACCAAAAGTAGTGCCTTTAGTGTTCGCGTCTGGGTGGTACTCCGGGTTTGGAGTCCAAATCTACGATAAAACTTGATTCAAGGATTTTGAAAATCAACTAAGGTTCGAAACTTAGAGGTTTCGTTCAATAAAAATCAAGAAATTGAAATTCACTTGGAGAATAGTCGTGAAACGGTTGCTCACTTTTCAAACTGAAAAATTTTGTAAGATGTATACTTGGAAATAACTTTTGAGTCGAAAGTGCAAGGAAAACGGATTTATAGTGATTATTACCGCTTTTTCTAAGGGTACAAGTTCGGCTAGGTTCTAACGTATAACCCTCGATAACCAAGGTAGCAAAAGTCCTAGATGGTCCAAGTGATATTCATTTATCAACTTTACCCAAGTCGCAAGTATATTTCTCTAGTTCTCGAGCGAAAATTTGGGCAGCATGCCCTTTGTATTTTCCTATTTCCAGCCATTTATGACTTCATTATTTTCCTCATTCAAACCCAAAGGTACACACACAACAATCTAATTTCAATAGCCGCTCAATAGGCTCAAGACAATACAAGGACAAAAATCAAGCCAACAACAAGTGCGGAAATGAGCTTTAGTAAAAGACAGATTTGATAGGGTTTTGCGTAACGGACACAATCGAAGCTACGCTTATCGGATTGGAATGTAATTTGTGCCATTTTGAAACTAAGACACAGCGCTACAATTCTTGTGAAGATCACTTAATCAAATTTCCAGTGTAGCCCAGTCAAATCCCCAGTTCACAGAACTAAATTCCAACTAGTCGGCTAATTAACCGTACTACTTTTACATGGCCATATCTCCCGATACCAAAGTCCGTTTAAGGCATTCTTAGAGGTGTTAAAAAGCTAAGACAGAGTACTAAAACTTTCATGTTTTGGTTAATGGCTAAATCAGCATGGATCATAGTGAATAGACACGGTCAATTGGATGAACTGTCTAAAACGGATCACTGGAAGCATCCCAGGGCAGCGAGGGTATTTTGGTCTGTTTACAGGCTACGTTGTTCCGATTGAGCTGAAATTTTGTAGGAAACTATAAAACATTATTCTATACAACTTTCATGTTTTGTGCCAAGCCTAATTCGGCCTCTAACATAGGGCACTGAAACCGGACAAAACTGAAGCATACAATTCCAGAAATCTGGAATTATGGGATTTCAAGGGCAATCTCTTCATTTTCTTGATTCAATCACTTCCACAACCTCTTATATAAGCCTATATATATCATGTACCACTCCTACAACAAGTATAAGAAGGAAATCAGTCAAACCGTAGCTTACATACATCACCCCAAAATCATCACAACAACTTGTATAGCTACTAATCTAACCAAAACATGAGTTATATAACATCTTAAACAAAAATAAAAGAACCAAAGCCATGAGTCAGACCTTATACCTCAACAAAAGGGCTTGCAAGAGTAATACTTCACCTCCTCTTGAAATTTTTGGTTCCCTTAGCTTCCCAAGTTCACAACTCACAAGTTAATCGGTTTAGAATCTTGTTTCCTTCACTCAAATGGTGCAAATCAAGATGAAAGAAGGTTGTTTCTCTTGCTCTCTCTTTCTCTCTCTCTTGTCTCGGCCAAACCAGAAAAAAAAAGAGGAAGAATGAGTTAATTTGCAAGATAAGAAGGTAAGAAAATTAAGTTTAGTCAAAGCCACAAATTTCCAACACTTGGCACTACCAAAACCATCCAAATTTTTTTTTCTTTCCTTGCATTTTGAGTCCAATTTTTTGGCCAAGAGGATAGCTATGAGGGGGGATATTTTCCACCAATATCAAGGTTATGTGCTGGTAAGGAAATGGTAGTCAAGTGGGGTGTTTAATCGGTAGTGCACGGTGCACGTCGGTTCACACCATTTTTCCTTAAATCACACATACTAGGGTTTTTACTTCCTATTCACTAACTTTTTATCATTGCTTCTAATCACATATTATTTCTAACCCAAAAGTCACTTTAAGCACCAAATTTGATCCTCGCTCCGTACCGCATAATTACACTACGGATACATGTGAAAACCCTAACTTGCTCCAACTTGGAAACGAAAAGTGAAACCCTACTTTTCAGGTTCATTTGCACTTATTGTGGAATGATTGGGTAGTAGGGCTATAATAAATGAATAATTTTCAAATAAAAGGGCATTTTTGAGAAAAATATAAGGAATTTGCAAGTTCTCACACTCTCTCCCCCTTAAAAGAATTTCGACCTCAAAATTCATACCTTTCGTCGTAATCAGGTCAGGATATATCTCTTGCATGTCTTTTTCTAGTTCCAGGTTGCTTCTTCCACTTCGTGATGCTTTCATAGAACCTTTACTAATGGAATCTGCTTGTTTCTCAGGTTCTTCACCTTTCGATCCAATATTTGAATAGGCCGTTCTTCATAGGTTAAGGACTAGTCTAGTTCAACATCTTCAGGTGGCAAAATGTGAGTCGGATTCGGATGATATTTCTTAAGCAAAGAAACATGGAAAACGTCATGGATTCGAGACAAGCTAGCTGGTAACTCAAGTCGATAAGCCACCTTCCCTATTCGTTGGAGTATATTGAAAGGTCCTGTGTATCGTGGTTGCAACTTTTTCCCTTTTCCTGCTCTAATCTTTCCTTTCAACGGGGTAATTCGCAGAAACACCTTATCTCCTATTTCGAACTCCAAATCCTTTCTCCGATGATCGGCATAACTTTTCTGTCAGCTTTGGGCTGTTTGAAGTCTTTGGCGGATCACCTTTACCCTCTCGTAAGCTTCTTCAACCCATGGTATTATAGTCGGATCGATAATCTTTCTCTCTCCTACTTCCTCCCAATGGATTGGAGATCGGCATTGTCATCCATAGAAGACTTCATATGGGGCCATTTGAATAGAGGAATGATAACTATTGTTATAAGCAAATTCAACCAAGGTTAAGTATTGACTCCAACTTTCTCCAAAGTCCACAATACAGGCTCTCAGCATATCCTCAAGAGTTTGAATGGTTCTCTCAGATTGTCCATCAATTTGTGGATGATACGCTGTACTATAGTTTAACTTTGTTCCTAGAGCCTCTTGCAATTTCTGCCAGAATCGAGATACAAACCTAGGGTCTCTATCCTTTACAATGCTCACTGGTACCCCATGTAATCTCACCACTTCATCCATATAAATTTTGGCAAGTTTCTCCAAAGAATATTTCATATTTACTTGCAGGAAATGTGCGGTTTTAGTTAATCGATCCACTATTACCCAAATCGCATCATGCCCCTTTTGTGCTCGTGGCAACCCTGATACAAAATCCATCGTTATGTGTTCCCATTTCCATTCAGGGATCTCGAAAGGCTGTAATAGACCTGACGGTTTTTTATGCTCAGCTTTCACCTGTTGGTATATAAGACACTTTTGTACAAACTGAGCAATCTCCGCCTTCATATTCTCCCACCAATACAGACTTTTGAGATCTTGGTACATCTTATTATTCCCTGGGTGCACCGTATACCTAGCGCGGTGTGATTCCTCCAAAATCTCCCTCTTTAACTCCTCCTCCCTAGCTACAACGACACAATTTTGAAATTTCAAGATTCCATCAGGACCTAGGTTAAAGTTAGGCAACTCCCCTTTCTTCACCATTTCCACCGACCTTTGCACGATTGGGTCCTTCACTTGGCTCTTTCTGATCCGATCCAACAATGTCGACATCACCTCAATATTTTCAAAAATCACCTTCTTCGGTTCCAGACGAGGTTTCTACTCACATACATCTTCCAACAAGCTGCACTATCTCACTATGGAACTTGCTAGTTGAGCCTTCCGACTTAAAGCATCTGCTACAACGTTGGCCTTTTCGGGATGATAGTTAATCGTACAATCATAATTTTCTAAGAACTCCACCCACCGATGTTGTCTTAGGTTTAGCTCCTTCTGAGAAAACAGATACTTAAGGCTCTTGTGATCCGTATATACCTCGAAAATCACACCATATAGATAATGTCGCCATTTTTTCAAAGCAAACACAACAGCTGCAAGTTCCAAGTCATAGGTTGGATAGTTCTGCTCATGAGGTTTTAACTTCCGAGATGCATAGGCAATCACATTCCTATTTTGCATCAACACGCACCCTAGCCCCTCTTTTGAAGCATCGGTATAAACCGTATAGCTATCGTTCCCATTGGGCAAAGCTAAAACTGGAGCCATAGTCAATTGCTTCTTAAGCTCTTGGAAACTACCCTCACACTTAACATCCCAAATGTACTTTCCTTGTTTCTTGGTCAAGTTGGTTAAGGGTCCCGCAATTTTCGAGAAATTCTATATAAATCGACGGTAGTACCCTGCTAAACCTAGAAAACTTCACACCTCTGTGGGATTTTCTGGTCGCTTCCATTTGGCTACAGCTTCCACTTTTGCCGGGTCTACAGCAAGCCCATCTTTTGAAATTATATGACCTAGGAATGCCACTTTTTCCAGCCAAAATTCACACTTGCTGAACTTAGCGAACAATTGGTGCTCTCTTAGGGTTTGCAGCACTATTCGCAAGTGTTGTTCATGCTCCTCCCTTGACTTCGAATATACTAGGATATCATCAATGAACACCACCACAAACCTATCCAAGTAAGGTTTGAACACTCGATGCATTAAATCCATGAATGCCGCTGGAGCATTGGTTAAGCCAAAAGGCATTAGCGCAAACTCAAAATGCCCATACCGAGTGTTAAACGCCATTTTTGGTACATCCTCCTTTCTGATTCTCAACTGATAGTACCCCTGTCAAAAATCCAATTTCGAAAACACCACAGCCCTTTGTAACTGATCAAACAACTCATCAATGTAGGGTAAAGGATATTTATTCTTAACAGTTACTGCATTCAATCCTCGATAGTCAATGCACAATCTTAAACTCCCGTCCTTCTTTTTAACAAATAGCACTGGAGCTCCCCACGGCGACTCGCTCTCATGTATGAATCCCCGTTGTAGCAAGTCTTGCAATTGCACCTTTAACTCCTTAAACTCAGTAGGTACCATTCGATAAGGGGTTTTAGAGATGGGAGTAGTTCCGGGTACTAGATCAAGCTTAAACTCAATCTCCCTTTCAGGTGGCAGTGATCCCAATTCCTTCGGAAATACGTCCGGATATTCTCGGATTACCGACATGTCTTCCAACTTAATCTTTTCTCCCGGAGTGTTAACTAGAAAAGCTAGGTAACCGCGTGCCCCCTGACTAAGCAATTTCCTAACCCTTATTCCCGAAATGAGCGCAGATGAGGCTAACATACCCCTTACGTCTAATTTCAAAGTTGCCTCACCTGGTATGCAAAACTCTACTACCTTCAACCTACAATCTACCCGAGCATGGTAATGGGCTAGCCAATCCATACCTAGAATGACATCGTACCCCTTAATGGCTAGACTAATGAGGTCGACTACCAATTTCCGTTCACCAACCCGAATATCGCAATTTCTATACACCTGATTCGCAAGTAAAACTTGGTTACCCGTAGGTGTTCTTACTTCTAAGTCATAAGGTAGCCTTTCAACTTTCATGTCAATTCCAAGCATAAATGTAGGGTTAACAAAAGAATGAGTGGCATCGGGGTCTATCAAAATTTTGGCTAACCGGTGAAAAATAGGGATCGTACCTTCTACTACCTCCGTTGGTTCAGGTACGGATTGTTGGTCCAGCAAATACACTCTGGCCGGTACCCTCGACCTGGTCCCTCCAACATTGGTCGGTTTTGGGTTTGACCTAGCAGTCCACTAAGTATCACTGATCAACGGGCAGTTGACTATCTGGTGCTCCATACTTCCACACCTTAGGCACTTTCGAGCCTTTCTCCAGCATTCATCCTCTGTGTGGTTCAGTTTTCCACAATATCCACATGTTACTCGGGGAGTAGAGGTTTGGCCTCCCTGCGGAATGCCTCTACCTTGTCCTCTACCACTGTGGCCTCCCCTCTGGGCACCTCCTCTCTGAGCACCACCCCTAGATGCACTCGAAAACTGTCCACCTCCAGCCCCGCGACCGGATTTAGCAGGTGACACATTCCGATCACTCCGCACTGACCCTTGGGCTCCACTAGGTACCCCTTTCCATTTGGCGTGAAAATTTCTCACTTGTACCCTGGTAGTCTCTATCCTTTGGGCCTTCTCCAAAACCTCCGTAAATGTATTAATTTGAGCTGTCGCCAAGGCCTCTTGTATCTCCACATTGAGTCCTTGAACAAATCTCCGTACTCTTCTTTGCTCCGTAGCGATCAGTTTAGGAGCAAATTTTGACAGTTTCGTAAACTGAGTCTCATACTCAGCTACACTAGAAGTTCCCTGTCGAAGCTTAATGAAATCATCCTCTCTCTTCTCCTGGATGATAGGTGGAAGGTATTTCTCATTAAACTCCCATACAAAGTTTAACCAGGTCCATGCAGTTCCCTCTCTTTCCCATTTGTCCCTAATTACATTCCACCAAGCCCTGGCTGGACCTTCAAACTGGAAAACAGCGAATTGTACTTGCCTCTATTCTGTATAGTTTAAAGCAGCAAAGATGTTGATCATGGCCTCTAGCCATTTCATGGCTCCCTCCGGGTCTGGTCCTCCAAAAAACTTGGGTGGAGAGAACTTCTGAAATCTCTCTAAGGTTCTATCTTTCCCATTATCGGGGTACCTAGGTTGATTTACAGGGGCTTGACCCTGTTGTTCCACTAAACGGGCCAGAATATTGGCCATTTGTTGGATTGCGGTTGCCACTTGATCTCCTCCTACAGCCTGGGGTTCAGGTTGTGGCTCAATCGTTGCCTCTCTCTCCTCCCTCGGTTCTTGCACCGGTTCCTGCGCTTGTCTACCCTCACGGCCCCGACTAGGACCACGTCTTCTATTAGTTCCCCTGGTTTGACATCTTCTACCTTCCATGTTTTGGATTTAACCAACTATGGACATATAAACAAAGTAAGGTATGGCTCGTATCGCACGTTGTAAAAGGATAAATAAAGGCAATAAAACACATAATAAACAAGTACTTTACATACATAGCAAACAGGTCATATATATACATGCCAACCTAGGCAAGTCAAAGGCTATAATAGCCAAGGAACATAGAACAAAAGAAACCCTATTTACATCCACCGTGACACGTTAAAATCAAAAACAAAAGGAAACGTGTCGTCCTACTATGTTCCTAACTATCCCATAAAAATCTCCTCAATCCCCGATCCTAACAAGTCGTTCGGCTAGACGCCGACCCAACCGACTCTGAGGATGCACTCGGCTCCTCGTCCGGGTCCTCCTCAGGAGTACCAGGAACCTCAGGGATTACAGGCACTTGACCCTCCTCGGCCAAGTCCTGTATCACATCCTCTACAAATGCCTCGTACTCGGTCAGGATATGGCCGGTCCAGTCTTTGATATCCTCAACTACTCGCATAAGGCGTCCAGTCGTCGCCTGAGCCTGCTTGCGGAAAGCATCAGTCCGCTGCTGCTCCTCCAAAATCGAGGTCTCTAGCTCTCGGATCCTAGCTCCCTGGACTCGAAGAGTAGCCTGGAGACGCTCTATCTCCGAGTGACACCTATGATTGACGCTACCCAATCGTCTCCGCTCGTCGTCCACCGCAAGCACTACCCGATCAGGGTAGAAGTAGGTCTTCCAGCAGTCGCAGCGTCGGATCTTGCGCGCTGGGGACCACCGCTGCACTGGCCCACCGGGGCTCTCCTGGTATGTGATCACGCGACAGACGGGCCCCTCCAGATATGGCTCGTCAGTAGAAGCGTCAGTAGGTATGTCAGTAGGTACATCAATAGGCACGAACTAAGACGGCCCAGCACTCCCAGATGCATCAGTACCCGCCATCACCTAGGTTTGCAAATAATATTGCAAAGTAAGTACAGGAGACGTAGAAAACAAGGCTAAAGGCTAAACTCAAGAATAAAATCCTAGCCTATCATGTCAAGCACCCAGTCTATCCAGATCAATTCACAACCTAGGCTCTGATACCACCTGTGACGACCCTACCTTCCCCTAAGGCATACCAAAGGGTTTGGCGGACCGCCTGCCCAACTCTCGCTAGGACTCACTCACTCATGTCACGCTCATACATCCGTGGACCATAAATAACATCACAATTCAAGCTTATAATTTACATTGATGCACAATCAAGATACAAAACCCCAATATACCCAAACTGGTTCAAAGTATATACAATCCAGATACAAAACATTCTATTCGAGTAATAGCGCGAGTACAAGTCAAAAGTCGAAACAACTAGACTACGCTAGTCTTTACACGTCTCACACCTCGCTCGTACTCCTGTAAGGAAAACAAAACTAACGGAGTGAGCCAAAGCTCAGTGAAGTTCCAAATATCAAATTGGCCATCAAACAAAATAATAACAGTGTAATAGCGAGCAAACAAGTCCAATCAAAGATATAATACTTCAGGTAATCAAGAATATATGGATCATATTCATATGTAAGGATACAGTGGCTCATGTCTCTGCTCCATCCCAGCTTCATGGATTGGTAGTTGACACTCCATCAACTTTCAAGTAATAACTAGTCCAGAAATAATACCCCACTTCACGCCAGTCTCCGTCCACCACTCAACCCCCTTTTTTGAGCCCGCACGCCACACGAAATACGGGTGGTAATACTCGAGTATACCGATTAGCCGAGGAGATAACACTCCACTCGACCTTACTAGTTACCCAGGGTTCGTTATCTAATCAACTAGGCCCTTGCCGGCTCGACTCGATTAACTAGCCACAGGGTTTCTGGAATTCCAGACAAGATACAATTCATATACATGTAGAACAAGTCAAGTGAAATAGGTAAACAAGAACAATTCCTATTAGGGCAAGTGTGATAAAGTACACCCTTACCCGATCAAATCACTTATATATCGTATAATCACATTGGTCATAGATAAATCAAAAATATCAAGTTCAATTAGATATTTGGAAGCACTCACCAAAAGTAGTGCCTTTAGTGTTCGCGTCTGGGTGGTACCCCGGGTTTGGAGTCCAAATCTGCGATAAAACTTGATTTAAGGACTTTGAAAATCAACTAAGTTTCGAAACTTAGACGTTTCATTCAATAAGAATCAAGAAATTGAAATTCACTTGGAGAATAGTCGTGAAACGGTTGCTCGCTTTTCAAACTGAAAAATTTTGTAAGATATATACTTGGAAATAACTTTTGAGTCGAAAGTGCAAGGAAAACGGATTTATAGTGATTATTACCGCTTTTCCTAAGGGTACAAGTTCGGCTAGATTCTAACGTATAACCCTCGATAACCAAGGTAGCAAAAGTCCTAGATGGTCCAAGTGATATTCATTTATCAACTTTACCCAAGTCGCAAGTATATTTCTCTAGTCCTCGAGCGAAAATTTGGGCAGCATGCCCTTTGTATTTTCCTATTTCCAGCTATTTATGGCTTCATTATTTTCCTCATTCAAACCCAAAGGTACACACACAACAATCTAATTTCAATAGCCGTTCAATAGGTTCAAGACAATACAAGGACAAAAATCAAGCCAACAACAAGTGCGGAAATGATCTTTAGTAAAAGACAGATTTGATAGGGTTTTGCGTAATGGACACAATCAAGGCTACGCTTATTGGATTGGAATGCAATTTGTGCGGTTTTGAAGCTAAGACACAGGGCTACAATTCTCATGAAGATCACTTAATCAAATTTCCAGTGTAACCTAGTCAAATCCCCAGTTCACAGAACCAAATTCCAACTAGTCGACTAATTAACCATACTATATTTAAATGGCCATATCTCAGGTTACCAAAGTCCGTTTAAGGCATTCTTAGAGGTGTTAAAAAGCTAAGACAGAGTACTAAAACTTTCATGTTTTGGTAAATGGCTAAATCAGCACGGATCATAGTGAATAGACACGGTCAATTGGATAAACTGTCTAAAATGGATCACTGGAAGCATCCTAGGGCAGAGAGGGTATTTTGGTCTTTTCATAGGTTACGTTACTCTGATTGAGATAAAATTTTGTAGGAAACTATAAAATATCATTCTATACAACTTTCATGTTTTGTGCCAAGCCTAATTTGGCCTTTAACTTAGGGCACTGAAACCAGACAGAACTGAAGCATATAATTCCGGAAATCTGGAATTTTGGGATTTCAAGGGCAATCTCTTCATTTTCTTAATTCAATCACTACCACAACCTCTTATACTAGCCTATATACATCATATACCACTCCTGAAACAAGTATAAGAAGGAAATCAGTCAAACCCTAGCTTACATACATCACCCCAAAATCATCACAACAACTTGTATAGCTACTAATCTAACCAAAACATGAGTTATATAACATCTTAAACAAAAATAAAAGAACCAAAGCCATGGGTCAGACCTTATACCTCAACAAAAGGTCTTGCAAGAGTAATACTTCACCTCCTCTTGAAATTTTTTGTTCCCTTAGCTTCCCAAGTTCACAACTCACAAGTTAATCGGTTTAGAATCTTGTTTCCTTCACTCAAATGGTGCAAATCAAGATGAAAGAAGGTTGTTTCTCTTACTCTCTCTCTCTCTCTCTCTTGTCTCGGCCAAACCAGAAAACAAAATGAGGAAGAATGAGCTAATTTGCAAGATAAGAAGGTAAGAAAATTAAGTTTAGTCAAAGCCACAAATTGCCAACACTTGGCACTACCAAAACCATCCAAAAAATTTTTTTTCTTTCCTTGCATTTTGAGTCCAATTTTTTGGCCAAGAGGATAGCTATGAGGGGGGATATTTTCCACCAATATCAAGGTTATGTGCTGGTAAGGAAATGGTAGTCAAGTGGGGTGTTCAATCGGTAGTGCACGGTACACGTCGGTTCGCACAGTTTTTCCTTAAATCACACATACTAGGGTTTTTACTTCCTATTCACTAACTTTTTATCATTGCTTCTAATCACATATTATTTCTCACCCAAAAGTCACTTTTAAGCATCAAATTTGATCCTCGTTCCGTACCGGATAATTACACTACGGATACACGTGAAAACCCTAACTTGCTCCAACTTGAAAACGAAAAGTGAAACCCTACTTTCTAGGTTCATTTGCACTTATTATGGAATGATTGGGTAGTAGGGCTATAATAAATGAATAATTTTCAAATAAAAGGGCATTTTTGAGAAAAATATAAGGAATTTGCAAGTCCTCACAGTAACTACTTGAGAATGAGAATCATTAGGCATAGGCTAGGCGAGTGAGTTCTTATTCGTACTCGTGCTTCTTGAACTTGTTTGAATTTGTTTGAACTTCTTGAACTCGTACTCCTGCTTTTGAACCTGTTGTTTATGTGTGGTTGGTAGCTTGGGCCAAGTTGTGTTATGGTCCTACTTTTGTGAAGGTGTCTAAAGGATTAAGTGCTTTTTGAGCATAAGCTATGAACCGTGCATGTTATAAGTGTAAAAATCTCTATCATGGAACTTGAGGAAGACAGATAAGTATGTCGGGTAGAAATCTTTAATGTGGATGATTTACACTTGGGACCGGTCAGCTCGAGTTGTGAATTATCTTATTTTATATTCTTGGACCTGAGTACCAAAGGGTAAAGAGTGCTAGAATATGGGTCTGTATCCTAATTAAATTTGGGTTAAATCTTGATGGCAAAGGCTAAGGTACAGAAGGTCTTTACATTTGACCTAGTAATTAGACCGATTGAGAGGATGAGATATGGAAGTGTTATCATGGACGAATCCTACACTAGTCTGGCTAGGGTTTTCTAGAGGGTGGCTAGATAGTAGGGTACATTGAGAAAGTCACACCTAAGATTTGTTTTCTTTTGTTATAATCGTGAGGACTTGATAAGTATTTATTTGATTCGGGATGGCTTGACTACAATGATCTAGGTTTTACCTCGCTTTGAATATCTAATAACCGTAGCTTGGTCCTCGCGAACTACCTTGCCTGTAATTCCTTGATATCTGTCCACTAATGATTCCGTATGAACTTGGTTTGATTATTGGCTCACCGAGATTGAGAGTTTTGGAAATAGATAAAGAAATTTTGAAAACAAAGAAGTGGCATAAGGTATGAAACTCTTGATAAACGAAGTATGATTTAAGGGTTCAATATGTACATACGTGATATGTGGCATAGGATCTTAAGATATTGCCTTAACTATGTTCTACTTTTCCGCCTATTTCACTTGAGCATATCTAAGTTTAATCTTCTGTGGTTGAATTGGGAGCAAAGGAACTTAACAGTTATATGGTTAGATTGCCACTTATACCTAGTTATTGATTATGATTTATTAACTGGCCTGGCCGGTTATCACTTGAGTTTCATCGAATCCATGAGATGGCACACTTGGTAGGTATGTATAAGGAAATCGAGATTCTTCGAAACGAGGTAGAAGTTCAAAAGAGATTAGCTGAGTATTGGGAAGAGCGATGGAAATGTGAACATTCGGAGAAAATTGAGTTATTGTATGAGAACATAGGATTGAAAAGGCAATGTGAAAGGATTCCAGTAGAGGCTTTAGCAAGGACACAGATTAATACTTTTTCAGAAGTTCCAGAGAGAATCCAAAGGATAAAAATCTCAGGTGCCCAGGTGAAGGCTTTCCATGCAAAGAAAAGAGATGCACTTAGTGAAATTCAAAGGCAGGAACAAGGTAATACAGGTAGGCCACTCGCTAAGGTAGGTAGAGGAGCCAGGGGTGTAAGAATTTTGGAGACACCTAAAGAAGATACTCCAAGAGGAGCCTCACAGGAAGATGAAATCTCAATCCCTCACCCATCCTGTAGCTATTGCGGAAAAATTAACCACACTGAGGTGAATTGTTGGAAAAGAAGGGGAAAATGCCTGTGTTGTGGGGGCACAAATCACCGGCTTGCTAACTGCCCAATTGTTCTATGCGAAGGGAGGAAAACCCAGCAACCACTCAATACTAACCCTAGACAGACGGAGGAAAAAGGGACTGGATCAAAAGAATCGGCTCGGGTGTATTCCCTAGAGCAACTTCGGGTTTCTGACTCGTCTAAGGACGTAGAAGGTATGGTCCGCTATCTAACGCAGATTTTGATAGATTCCGTTAAAAAGGATAATTTTGAGGACGAAATTTCTTAAGGGGGAGAGAGTGTGAGAACCGTAAAATTTTCACATTTTCTCAACCTTTTGTTTATTCTCATTCTCTCTTTTGAATTGAAACAAAAAAATTGATATCTATTTCTAAGAAGGGGTTTCATTTCACATATATGAATGTGTGATTGCATGTATTAGGTGTAATTGTGTGAATATATATATGTCTTTGTTGGAACAGTGGATGAGCGTGGCTGTTGAACGAGAAAAGAAACGAAAATTGTTCGAAAAGCGAAAGGGCCAAATCCGGCCAAGAACTGGCCGGATTGCCGGCCGGATTGTTGAGGGGTTTTGAAAAAAAAATGCATTTTGCCACTGCCTTGAATCCGGCTGGAAATCCGGCCGGATTGTGACGTGGCAGCTCCAGCAGCCAACTTTGACCAGTTGATTTTCTACATATTTATCTTGTTTTGGCTGACATTTCTTCATTCTTTTGCTTCTTCTTGGCCGGCACTTTGAGAGAGAAAATAAGAGAGAAAGCTCTCCAACTTCTACTTCAATTCCTTGTCCAAAACTTGAGATTTCACCGTTAGTTTTGCGATCTACTCCGTACAAGTGCTCACTAAGGGAGTTTAAAGCTATTGGTAGAGTTGTTTTGGAGGAGGAAGCATTTAGCTACCTATTTTCTTGAGGTTTGAAGGTATTTTGCTAATAAATCCTTATCTACTTCAATTGATTGCAAATTGGTGGATTAGCGATGTTATCTATACTATTTTGTGGAGGATTGCATGGGCTAGGGTAAAGCTTAGCCAATTTTGGATTTATTGGTGAATTTTTTGAATTTATAGGATAATTGTGGTTTGGCCATGGATGATGGCTTGAAATGGTTTAAAGTGAAGCTTTGGTGTGTTAATTGTAGTTAATTGCGGAAAAATTGAGACCTTGTGCAAAAATTTCAGTTTTAGGGTTTCGAATTGGGGCTTATATGTGAATGATCTTGGAGCTCTTATTTGGTGAGATATGAATGGTATTGCGGCTCTAATTACATGTGTTTTATTGCCTATGAACCGTATGTGCAATTGTGGTTGGTAGGGTACAATTTGGTGATTGTTTGCAGGATGGAAAAATAAAGAAATTTAGGGGTAATGCCGTCCAATTTTTGAGAGTATGTGATTGTTTTGAATTTGAGTTGATATTGATTAATTTTATGGAAATTCTTGGAAGCTGGGATGATTAAGTTCCATATTAGTGATATTTCCGGATTTTATTTAAGTGATTTCACCTTTGATTGCCATGTATATGTTTAGTAGAGACTATTCTAGTGTTAAGATGGAATTACTAGCTCTTAATTACAAGTAATGATGGTTATTTGCAAAGATTAGTTTTTCTGGTATTATTCTGCCTTCATGTGATAAGTAGTGGTTGATAATAGAATGATAGCTTGATATTGTGGTAAATAAAGCTTGGTATGCTAGTTTGAGTGCCTAAAGAATTTCAGCTAGAGTACATGAAGTCCAGCATAGGGTTAGTAATCTGCCCTATTTTTTCACTGTACGTTTGACCATGTTAAAGACTGAATCAGCCCTTGTGCAAAACATGAAATTGTAGACATGTGAGTTAGCTACCTACCAGCAAAATTTCAGATCGATTGGAGCACTGTAGCCTATGGAATGATTGATAAACCCTTGACTGCCCATAGACTCTGTTTTGCGGGCAGTTTTTTGTCCTCTCCGAAATTTTGATATTTGACCATGAAAATGCATGATTTGGCTTTGGAGGTCATCCTAAGAAATGTAGATATATGCTTTGGCTTCAAAACGCCATAAGATTCATTTCAATCCGTTAAGTGTAGCTTTAGTTGTGTTGATTGTGCCAAAAGGTGTATTTGATAGTCTATGATGTGTATGTGGTTGATTTGAGATGAATGAGTGTTGATTGTAGGATGGAAAAGTAAGCAAATTTAGGGAGATGCTGTCCAATTTTCTAGGTAATTTGGTCCCTTTAAGTTTGAGTTGCCTTTTGGGTAGAATTGAAGCGCTTTTGGGTTGCTCAAGCCCTAGGTCCTTTCGTTACCTTTTCGTTCTTAAAAAAAAAATATATGTTTTGCACCCTTGCATTAATAATTATTTGACGAGGCATACGACTAGTAGTCGGGCCTCACTTGTGCATTTCGTTTACTCGATTTTGAATATGGAGCTTTCAATTGTTTTACTTCGGTTATTTTAGGGTTTCTTGGTGATTAAAGCCATACTGGCATGAAAACTTTTGAAGTATCTGTACGTGAACCGGTGAGTGTACCACTCCCCTTATTTGTGGTGAAATATGGCTTCTGTACATGCTATCTGTGATATGAATGATTATACTATCTGTTTATTCTATGTGAGACGAGGGTGTACTTTATCACACTCGTTCCCTTGCCTTGTGATTATTTACTGTGTAAATTTGAAACCGTTATCTGTATCTGTAACTGTTCTGGCATCATTTGGGGTTTGTACCCAATGACTTTTCTATGATCCCTGAGCTCAAAACCTGTGGCTAGTTACTTGAGTCGAGCCGGCATGGGCTAGGTCGATTAGACAACGAACCACAGTGGTCTATTTTGGAATCCTTGGGTATTGAGACCTTTGATTCCGGTATACTCGAGTATTATCACTACTATACTGTTGAGCTGTTTGGGCCCGGTAGGGGAAAGTTTGGTGGATGGAATTTGGCGTAAAGCGGGGTCTACGGACATGGTTATTCTTCATACGTTGACGGAGAGTCAACCGGTTTGGATCAAGTACTGCAACAGGAATTTTGGGCTCCTGAGAGCCACCCGTATCCTTCCCATTTAAGATGTTTGTTTATTTCTGCATTGAATATGCCTATGTGAATAATTGAATATGAATTTCCGTGATTCTAAACTGCTATTATATTGGTACCTTATTGAGCGTAAGCTCACCCCGTTTCTGTTAACTTTGTTTCCTTACTGGGAACTTCTTTTGGAAATCATGATTTTGAGACACGAGTGGGCTAGTTAGATATTCTTTTGTCATTTTATATAGCTCCTCGACAGTTGGAAACCCTAATGTACCAATCTAATGTTCTCTTTTGGATTTGTAAACCGAATACCCTGTATATAGATGAAAGCATTTTCTCCTATGTATATGGAATTTTACTTAAGTGTGTGTACTCATTAATGTTAGTCAACATTTGCTTGTATTCAGTTGTGTAATAGTTGGGCTTGTAGAAATGTTTGGATTTGAGTGGATGTATGTGTAGGTTCCACGCTCAGAATTAGATCTGCTTCGCTTATGGGATTTGTAATTCTCGGAGAATTTGATGTATATTCGAGTTTAATATTGTAATTTAATTGAGGACTGTAGTGAACGACTGAGTCCCGGTAAGAGCTGGGCAAGCGGTCCGCCGAACCCTTTGGTTCGCCTTAGGGGGAGGTGGGGCTGTCGCATATATATTTTAGCAATCTATAATATCGAATTGTTGCAAATTATTAATTTATCTCATGAAGCAAGAAACCATAGTATTTGAATGTTACCATTCTAATTATATACAAAGGTCTAGCTTCCTTTTTTTATGGCATGTTCTTTCCTATAACATGATTTTAATGTTTCTTGCCTCTATTTATTTTTGCTTTATTGAAGTAAAAAAAATTAAATTCTTGCTAATCAATATTATCCTTCTTCAATTGTTCAAATTTTATTAATTAAAAAATAACACAGATTCCATTGCTTCGAGTGATGTTCGTTCATAAATGAATCAATGTAATGTTCACTAATTTCAAAAGGGTTACTTGATTAATAAATACATATTTTATGTGACGCCCCCACTTCTCCCTAAGGCGAACCAAAGGGTATCCGCGGGACGCCTGCCCAACTCTCGCCAGGACTCAAGCAATTCAATTCAAGCTTATTACCAGTCTACACATCACAAGTAAATAACTTAAATACAGTAAAGGCGGAAGCGTTCAAGCTTACAATAGTCATCCATTATCCAACCCGCGTGTCAAGTGTTCAAAGTACATCTTAAATCCCAAATATACATCACATATATCCGAATGATACATTAAACTTCCAAAAGTACAATCATAAAGGGGCCAAGCCAAAATACACTTGAAACCCTAAAACAAAATATATCCAAAAGGATATTTCTCCGCGCTTACTCCATTTCCAGTCCTGTTAAGGAAAACAAATCTACAGGGTGAGCAAAACGCTCGTGAGGCCAAGGACACACATGCAAGCACGTAGTTCAAATAACAATCCCAATTACAAGCCAAGCAATAATATGTTTCAATAATTAACAATTTATCGAAAAGTAAACGGAAAAAATTCAAGGATATAGGAGCTCTCAGGAGCTATATTCCACTTGCACGATCAATAACCTCCACGAATTGACACTCCATCAATTAGGTAGGTTTTGTCCGTAGAACTCCACTTAACCTGTCCCCTTTCACCTTACATACCCCTGTATCGGGCCCGCCTGTCATTTGTTTGTGGCGATACTACTCGTGTATGCCAAGCAAGACCTCTCATTAGGTCAAGCTTATATATCTCATGGCTCGCCAAGGTTCCTGACCAAACCCATGCCGGCTCGAGTCCAAGGTCGGCCAATGAGATGTGGACGTCCCCATGTGCAATTGTTTGTCGAGGAGATTCACTCCAACGACGTATGCACCCATAGCATACCATGTCATGTATGTGACGACCCCACCTCCCCCTAGGGCGTACCAGAGGGTTCGGCGGGCCGCCTGCCCAGCTCTCGCCGGGACTCAGTCGATCACTACAATCCTCAAATGAATTACAATATAAATCTCAAATATACATCACATGGTCCACAAACATACATCCAAGTCTCCAATAATTACATGTCACAAATGCAGCGGAAACTGATTCCAATCGTGGAATGTATACTTACATCCATATCAATTTCAAATATTTATACAAGACCAACTCGTACATAAAATAGATCCAAACTTAAACTGTACACGATATAAGCCATCCAGTCACGTGAATAAGCACAACAAGCCCTTCCTTCGCCTTGAGCCTTGTGGGGGGGGAAATAAAACATTTTTGGGGTGAGCTAAAAGCCCAGTGAGTAACCAGTAAAATCAGTAATCAAATAGTTTTCACAAAATTTCATTTCATTGATGTCATGGTTCAGAAATCAGATGTACGTATTTTTGCTCTCGTGAGCCAGTGAAATCATTGTAATGTTTTAGAAGTTCAATAAGTAACCGGGGGTAAAAATGTAATTTTGTTACAGGTCAACATTTGCACAGTGAGAGTAAAACAAAAGCAGAAAATGACACCACATGGTAATTCCACAAAGCTCAATGAGCTAAAATCTCAATAAGGTTCCGAACATGAAATTTCATAACAAAGCCAACACATTAACCATCAATAATCAATAATTCAAGAAACATTTACAATGGAAAGCGATAGTAACATATTCATTAAAAGGATACCGCTCACATGGAGCTATTCATTTGTTCGTTCCCCTGACATTTCCCCTTATTCCTCCAATTATTTGAAAATTTCATTTTTATAAATAAACCCTCGTTCATCTTTTATTCGTTCATCCCCTTTTCCGGACGTTGACGGGACTCCACCCATCCGACGTTGGCCGGACTCCACCCATCCGGACGTAGCCGGACTACAAGGTAATACTCGAGTATACCAAATTCACCCAGGGTCACCATATCGCCCGACCGAGTCCGCTTCTGGCTCGAGTCGATCGGTAACGAAGGGCAGTGGCCAGTTCAGCCAAAAGGCTTACATCATGTGCAACTAGCATTTAATCATTAATCATTGAAAATTCATATTTATTTAGGTCGAGTACGATAAAGTACACACTCGCCTAGAAAACTCGTTTTAACAATCATCGAAAGTACTTAACACATTTTCAATTAATAATGACAAGCCAATAAGTCAAGAATTACAGCAACCAAGGGACACTCATATGCAAGTACGCATGATATGCAAGAAAACAGTTCAAAAGTAACTTTTGGAAACAGTTTAAAAGTAAATAATGCAGGAAACAGTTCATAAAGAACTTCAGAAATAGTTTGAGGTCACTCACCTCAATGGCTCAGAAATCATCCATCATGTATCATTGCCTTGCTCAAACCCAAGTCTTAGATCACAAACTCAATGCAAACAAATCCTTTAAAAGTTCGGACAGCACTTCCCCTACATTTGCTAACTTTTCCAGCCATCATGGCTTCATTATTTCCTCAGCCAGTCCCAAAGGTACACACACAACAACCAGTTCATCCATAGCCATTCAGTAAGCTCCAAGTAATACTAGTGCAAGTCAAGCTAGGGGGAAAAAAATCCGGAAATGAAACTTAAGCTCAAAACCAGAAAAACAGTTTTGACGTCATTTTGCGGTAATGGTACCAAAGGCGTTATGATTGTCGGAAGAAGGTGCAAGACCCACCGTTTCGAAGATAAGAGATAGGTCTACAACAATGTAGAAGGCCACTCAGTCCAAATCCTAGCACAACTAGGTCAAATGTGCCAAATACTCAACCGGAAACACCAAAAACAGGTTTACAAATCACATAATGCTGTAATTACTATAACTCAGTCTATACAGGTCCAAATGCCGAAATTCCAAAGGCATATGGTACCTAAGACATCCAGATACATTTCATCAGAAGACACCAACACCTAAATCCAAAGCAATTCCAGTCAAAATGGCCAATTACAAGTGCAGTTTTCGCATTCTGATCTACCCAGAACAGCAACAGTAAAATCCGCATATCTCACTCTACACTAATCCAAATGATCTGAAATTTTACAGGCACTTCAAACTCATCAATACCTACAACTTTCATGTTTTGAGAAAAGTCCAATTCGGCCTCTAACATGGTGCAATAAATTCGGGCAGAATGAAGAACTACAAAACCTAATTTTCTGAAATTTCTTCCAAAACAGAAATTGATTGCACTTAATCACTTTTTCCACCTCCTAGAGTCATTAAACATCATTTCCAATCATCATACATGACCACCCAATCATATCCCTATGAAAACAGAAAAATCCCCAAAAATAATAAAACTTCACCAATTCAACCAAACTCAAGAAATAATCCATGAAATTGCATCTTATAACACCACTAATCATGAATTGAACATCATTAGAGGAAGGAGAGGTGTTCATCCACCACTTACCTTAGCAAAACAAGAGGGAGAGCTACTTGTCACCTTAAGCTTCCAAACAACTTCACCAAACAACTCACTATCACTAAAAGAAGAGGTTTTATGGAGTAGAAACTAGATCAAGCAAGTGTTTTGGAGGATTTGAGCTAGATAATTGCCAAACTTTGAAGAGGTTTTTTCTTCCTTCTTTGCTAGAGAGAGAATCAGCCAAGAGGTTGAAGACAAGAATGAATTTTGTGTGATTTTTAATATATTTAAGCAATTGGTCAAAAAGTCAAGAAAATGAATAGTAAGTCATAAGCTATTTCCAATACAATGGTGACACTTGTCACCTCCATAAATGCAATCTTATCTTTTCTTTTTCCTCTCACATCAATCAATTCACATCCTCTACTTATCCCTTAACACCCGATAAATTTTACACAGTATCCGGAATTTAACCTAATTGGCCGAATTTTTCCGAACTTTTCGCACTTGTGGGTCCCACGTCCGTTATATATTCTTAATTTTCTAAAAACTCTCCAATACTAGGAAAATCATTTTAAAACTATTTTTGCTCATAAACTTTATCTGGGAAATTTTTCTAATCAAGAAAATGTAGAAAAACGGGCGATTAAAAAAATAAACCCTAGAAAATTACAAAATTTTCGGGTTCTCAAACTCATTTTTTTTTCGGGGCGTCACAATGTATCAAGCATTGATATGTACAAGCAATCGATGTATCCAAGCAATCGATATATTCAAGCAATTTGAGCATGAGTTAAATCATTTCGAATGAGAATGAGTGCGATAAAGTACACACTCGACTCTATTTTCCAAAATCTCAAATATCAATAACAAGTAATCACGTATCGAATTCACAGGAGTTCAAGTAACACACACTTGACACTCACCAAGTAAAACGAGAAGAAAAGGGCACTCGAAGTTTAAGCGTCCACCGTGGGATCCTCTTGAGGGTCCTCGTATGCGCCTGAGCAAATAATAGTGAAGCATCACTCATATATCCCAATTATCAAGGAAGATTGTACACTAGTACAATCTAAGAAAATTTCATGAAATCGAACCTCAATTACTCGTAAATCGAGATTCAATTAGAGTTTCTTAAAGTACAAGAGCGATCGAGTTTTTAATTTGGAAAATCAAGTATAACACGTTCAAGTAATATCGAAGGAATAAGGAGTGCTTGAAAACTCCCTTCCTTTGGAATTCGGAAAATTTTCAGTTTTGATATGATATTTTGAAAAATCGTATCTCACATTCTACATGTCAAAAATTAGAAAACTTGGTACCGTTGGAAACCTCTTTGAAATTACTAAAAGTTCTTAGAAGACACTTTCCATGAATTTAAGTGGAAGGTATTCAAAAATGGGCTTAAAGTTGCTGTTCCGGAACACTCAGAATTGCCGGGGTTGGTTTTTCGCTAACTTTGGAAATTCGGAAAAATTCACACGTTGCGAGATAGCCTCTGAAATTTGTAACTCAATTAGAGTTGCAAGTAAGATTTATAACAGAAAAAGCAGATCAAGGATCGGAGTTTCGAGCACCGAGATACGGTGGTTCAAAGTTAGGGAAAATTCAAAACTGGTGAACAAATTTCCAGATTTGAGCTTCCAACTTTGGGACTTTAGTTAGGTATCGAAATGGACTTGGATTGGTACAAAATTTGGCAGTATAATACTCCTATATAAAGAGTATCTCTCTATCAAATTTCATAGAAAAATACCTTCGGGAGGGTAGTCAATCAAACAACCAAAGTTTCGAAAATACTAAGACAAAACTGCCTTGAACCTTTTGTTTTCCATTTCAAATATTTGGTCAAGGAAAAATTCCTCAAACATGGCTCATTAATGTAGGCAAACCCAAAGGAACATTCATGGTACATTTGGTAGGTGTTTAACACCAAGAAATTCAATTAGCAAGTCTACACCAAGCCTTGCATCAAATCTGTCCAAAAGTGAGGGTTTTCAAGAGCAGGGCAGGTTCCGTATTTTAATCACAAATCACTCAACTTAACTCGGAATTGAGCTTGGTTTATAGCATTGGAAAATAAATTCATAGAACTATAATTTCATAGAAGAAATCATTTCGAAATTCGGCACACAACTAGCTCGAATTCGAGCCACAAGTTGCAGCCTCAGCATTTCGTTCCAGGAAAACAGAGAAACAGGACAGCCGACTTTAAATGGTTGGCTCGGCTCACACACATGGAACCAGAATGTGAATTTTATACCAAATGAAATCTGGGAAGGTCTAGTTTCCAGTGCTACAAACGGCACTCAATTCCGACATCGGACCGATGAGTTATAGCCGAAACAAGGTGACCGCCTGGGCAGTGACGGGAATCATTTTCCAGTTTTCTAAACTTTGGAAACCACTTCATTTAACCAACCAAATCCTGTTATTTTTCCATGAAACTTTTTACACAATCAATATAACATATAAAAAACATAAACAAGCCATTAGATCGTCAAAATTTTGCACCAAAGTGCTCGAACAAAGCAGGGGCAAAATGGTCATATTTTGTCAATGCACCATCCTTGAGTTTCTATTAACAATCCAACCTTAATCCATTAGTTTAAGCACTAAATAAACATTATTACCATCAAAACACCACAAATCAGTCCATATCTCCAAGGTGGGAGTTCATAGAGCCCACACAACCAATTTTCCATCATAAACAAGCTACCCATAAACATGGAAGGGCTTAAATGTGCATTACTACTTCCATGAAGCAAGATTTGAAGGTTAGATCATTACCTACTTCACTTGGTGTGCAAGATCAGAATTTTCAGTCCTTTGAATGTCCAAGAAAACCGTGGAAAGCAGCTCCTTTTCTTAGCTAGATGAACTCTCCAAGTATTAAGCTAAGTGGTGTTCAATTTTGGTGTGAAATGGTTGAGATTTGGTGCAAGAAATGAAGAGGGAATTGGAGCTGTTTTTTCCTCTTGGTTGTTCGGCTATTAGGAGCAGCAAAAGAGGAACTAAAGCTGATGGTAAGCTTCCGTGGGAAGCTTTAAATTTTGTGGCCAAAGTTTACTTCAAAAGTCAACTAGGAATAGTGCGCGTACGCGCGCGTTTTGTGCTCGATTTCTCTTAAGTTTGTTGCACTAGTGCACTAAATCTCTAATGCACTCACATTCATATCATAATTATTTACTCTTAGTAGTCCCAAAATAATGGTCTAAAGTCCTTCAATTTATCACGCACGCGAAAACACGTGTTACCGATTTTGCGCGATAACGCTAAAATTTCAAGAAATTCTTATAACGATTGTATCACTAACTAATACTTGAGCACTTAAACACGAAAATACTTATTTTAGGACTAATATTCATGTCTCCAATTTTCCAACCTCATTGTATCCTCGATTCAATCATTTACTCCAAATTGCGTATTCACTATTTCACTTAACGAGCCTTCAAAAATTAAATTTTGAAACGAGTCACTTTAAAAATATAACTAAGCTATCGATCCCTTTAATTATGTCTAAAAAGGTTATAAAATAATAATCGGAGCAATTTGCCAAATAAATAATTAAATGAGCTAGTAATAGGAGTTTAAAATAGGTAATTTTTTGCGAGTCCTCACATGAGTCGTGTACTGATTCCTCAATTAACCTTTCTTAATCTACCATTGATCATTCTTAACTCTCCAATATTAATACACTCCCGATTCAAGTATAGCCTCGAAAGACGTGCACTCGTTGTTCCAAACTAAATGAATTTTCGAAAAGTGAATTTTTCAACAAAACACTTTAAAATATAAAAGGGGCGTTGTTCCATATAAATGGATTTTAAATGATCGAAATAAATAATTCGGAGAAAACCAGTAACTAATTATTTAAGTAAACTTGTAATATTCGATAAATAAACAGAAATTTTCGAGGCCTCACATCTTCCCCTCCTTAAAAGGAATTTCGTCCTCAAAATTCACACCTAGGACAATATCATTCTTGTACTGGCTAAGTCTACCAGATCAATCACTAACTTACATTTTCCAACCCTTGCTGCACAATTTCTATTCATTCAACTAGCAATCAACCCTTGACTTTTCCTTATTAGATATTTTAATTTCCAGGTCATAGGGGAACATAATCGGCCTTATGTCTACCTCTCATAGGTAACGTCTTCACTTTTAATGCTACAATTACCACCACTAATTCCAAATCATGAATTGGCTACTTTCTTTCGTGGTATATTAACTTTCTAGAGACATACACAATCGCCTCATCCTGTATCGTTAGTATACATTCTAATCCACCCTTTAAAACATCTGGACAAATCACAAAGCTACCTCCTCCGCTCGGTAAGACTAACACAAGTGCATCGGTTAAACACCTTTCACTTTTAAAATTTTTTTTTCTCACATTTAAAATCCCAAATAACTTGCCAAGTCTTTCACTCTTGGAAAATCCCTTGATTAAACCACAGGAAAGGTTCGATTACCTCCAAGAACTCCAAATTTCAGTAGGATTTTCTAGTCGTTTCCTCTTAAACAACGCCCACTGTAGCTGAGTCAATAATAATTCCTTCCTTAGATATTGTATAACCTAGAATGGCTATTTCCTTCCAATCGAACTCACACTTATTGAACTTAACGAAAGTTGGCGCTTCTTCGAGACTTGTAAAACTATCATCAAGTGTTTTTCCATGATTTTTTTTTCAAACCTTAAAGTTTACCGATATATCATCAATAATTGCCATCATAGATTAATCCAATCACGATTTAAAACCTTGATGTATTCAGGTCATAATTGCTGCCAGTGCATTGGTCAACCCAAAGGGCATCACTAAAATTCAAGCATCCCCACCTTGAATTGGAGATGGTCTTAAGCACATCAGTTCCTAGGATTCCCGGTTGGCAGTAACTCTACTTTAAATCCCTTATACGCTGCTCCTGGCCCTTGATTATAATTCTCATTTATGTGAGGCTACGGAGTGTTTGTCCTTAATAGTCACATCGTTCAAGTCTCAATAATTTATATATATATAGCCTTAAGCGTCCATTCCAAATACGATATCTGGTCCTTAATTGTTAGTCTTAGTCAATCCATCAACTATTTCCTTTTTCTAACCCAAATCTCATTACTTTTAATATCTCAAATTGGCGATCAAATATTGGATCCCAAATTCAACACTAAGTTCTCGATTTGGTCACGATCCCTGGTCGCCTCCAAGACCTCAGGGTAGTCTATACTTTCAAGTACAATCTCAACCATGTCTAACATCATTCGTGTCCTATTACAATCTAAAAGTATGGGGCACGATTTGAACATACATGTAAGTCATAAAGCCAATCAAAAGCGGAGTAAAGTTTCATATGTCATAAAGATCATAATAAGTACATCAAGTTGGGATAGATTTATCAAACCATTTCAAAAGGGGAAGGGAAACAACGGGATTATAGCAAACCGTGCCGAGTTACCAAGATACAAAATAACAAAAGACTTTCCCTTATACAAAAGATTAATTCTCCAAAAGTGCTAGTCTAGTCGAGGGTACTACAACCCCTATCCCTCGAGGGTAGTCAAAACATCCTCACTCGTAAAACTTCCACTACTAGAACCCCCTGCATAACCATTAGTACTAATTACTTTCATCTGGCATTTGATTGCTTTGGGCGAACCCAATTGGCTGCCGAGTATTTCTTCCTTTTGTTAGGAGCACTGGCGCAACTTGAAATCTGATGTTCGGTGCTACCACAATACAAGCACTTTCTCGATTTCTTCCAACATTCATTCTCCATGTGGTTGGGCTTACCACAGTAACCACAAGGCGCACGAGAAGTCATGGCCTGACCAGTTTGAGAAGTTTCTTTGTATTTTATTTTCAGTTCTACATTTTTCTCAACATATTCTTCTTTCCATCGTCCTTCCCAGTAGTCAGCCAATTTCTTTTGAAATTCTACCTCATTTCGAAGAATGTTCATCTCTTTACGTATTTCTTCCAAAGTTATCATCTTACCAATTGACTTAGGTTAAATGCTAACTTGCCAGACAAACCAAAGGATCAAAAGTAGCTATTCATAACGGAAGCTCGAGCCATATTACTCTTACATTCTTTCACTTATAGGTTACCCCAGCATATAAATCTTAACTATTCTCTACGTAATACGGGCAAGTTCTTAGGTTTCCACGAGATTACTATCATCACTTACAAACACAACAAGATATGGGGCCTTATTCCTTAATACGGAGGTTCCATGTCTTAGTTCACTTTCCAATACTTATCTACAAAGTTGTTTGAGAATAAATCATAACCTCTTGCTCTCACTAGTGCCTTGTTGTATCCTTTCAAATCAATCTTACTATTTCGAAATTAGGTTCTCCATGAAGCCTAGATGGGCGAACTTCAAGAATCATTCCATTTTCACACATTTCTTGATTCTTAGGTTGGCTTATTGGTCTAGAGCTTTGGTACTCAACCAACCATTCTAGGATATCGATCGTATGGTCAAAAGCGTAGCTACGTGATTGTTTTCCTTCATTTCTAGGGTTTTGGCTCAGTCCAGCAGTCGCCCTATAATCACTCCCTTGAGTTTGGAGTTACTTAACCCCCTTGCCCTCGATCCCTTTTCACACCTTTGACCACCCATAAATTTAACATATTGGAAGGCATGACATAAGGTGAGTGCACACAAATGGAGTTTGAAAAGTGATACTTTTATCACGCCAAACAAATACAAGAATAAAAGGGGAAGACTCCGAAATAATCACAAATGTGTACAATCCAATCATGGATTTGAAATCATAAAGCAGTGAAGTCAAGCATGTCGTGAGTAACGTTTAATTGCCTCAAAAGAGAGGAAACATAGTAAAACAAGATACAAAATGCAATGGCCTTTAAGCAAGTGCCACCCCGTCTATCTTTGGAAAAACTATAAAAATAGTATTAATCACTAACTTAGTGATTGGCGGAGCCACAAATCTTCACTACCTCTGTAGGATTATTTTCATTTCCAGCATTAGGAGTTTTAGATCTCATGTCCCTTATTGAATATCTTGTCATTCTCCACTTGTTCAACCAAGGTAACTCACCCAGCCATCGACGTATCCATTTTGTCTTTAATTTCGGACACTACACCACAAGTCGATTCTTAGTTGTTTAAAACTTCTCACAAGGAGCCTTTGTCTTTCTCGCTCCTTAAGTATCTCAATTTCCATTTCAGGAATTCTAGTAGTCTAGGCATCCACAATTACCCTCAGTTCTCGATTATCTCCTCGAATCACCCTAGTTTCCTCGGATAGCCACTTTTAATGATTGACCACTATTAGCACCCCATTATTTGGGTGCGAGCAAATCCTTTGAAAATCACATGAATTTCTAGTTCTGTCAATTGGATTATCTCTCCAATGCTCCCTTAGGTCTTTCTCGATAATGGACCACCGGAAGGCGTCTCGAGACCATTTAATATCACCCTTACCTCTCATAGCTTACCCTTAAAAGTAAAAGCTCATGTAGGTCCAGATATATTCAATAAACTAGATCTGATCATTTCGTACTATCCCACATGTATCACACAAGATCAAGACTCCTTGTCATCCACTAATTCAAACCTAGGTTCAAATTTTCATTTTCACAAGTTGTCACTTAACTTCCTAACCAGTTCCATAGTCCGGCATCCTAAATTTTAAACCTAGGATACACTACAGAGATCTGAAGCCTAAGCTCTGATACCAACTGTGACGCCCCCACTTCTCCCTAAGGCGAACCAAAGGGTATCCGCGGGACGCCTGCCCAGCTCTCGCCAGGAATCAAACAATTCCTTTCAAGCTTATTACCAGTCTACACGTCACAAGTAAATAACTTAAATACAGTAAAGGCGGAAGCGTTCAAACTTACAATAGTCATCCATTATCCAACCCGCATGTCGGGTGTTCAAAGTACATCTTAAATCCCAAATATACATCACATATATCCGAATGATACATTAAACTTCCAAAAGTATAATCATAAAGGGGCCAAGCCAAAATACACTTAAAACCATAAAACAAAATATATCCACAAGGATATTTCTCCGCGCTTACTCCATTTCCAGTCCTGTTAAGGAAAACAAATCTACAGGGTGAGCAAAACGCTCGTGAGGCCAAGGACGCACATGCAAACATGTAGTTCAAATAACAATCCCAATTACAAGCCAAGCAATAATATGTTTCAATAATTAACAATTTATCGAAAAGTAAATGGAAACAATTCAAGGATATAGGAGCTCTCATGAGCTATATTCCACTTGCACGATCAATAACCTCCACGAATTGACACTCTGTCAATCGGGTAGGTTTGGTCCGTAAAACTCCACTTAACCTGTCCCCTTTCACCTTACATACCCCTGCATCGGGCCCGCCTGTCATTTGTTTGTGGCGATACTACTCGAGTATGCCAAGCAAGACCTCTCATTAGATCAAGCTTATATATCTCATGGCTCGCCAAGGTTCCCGACCAAGCTCATGCCGGCTCGAGTCCAAGGTCAGCTAATGAGATGTGGGCGTCCCCATGTGCAATTATGTGTCGAGGAGATTCACTCCAACGACGTATGCAGCCATAGCATACCATGTCATGTATCAAGCATTGATATGTACAAGCAATCGATGTATCCAAGCAATCGATATATTCAAGTAATTTGAGCATGAGTTAAATCATTTTGAATGTGTAGACACCAAATTTTTTGTTTCGAACTTTATTTATTTATTTAATTAGTTTAATTTTAGATTTATTTGTTTCAATTTTAGGTTTATTTTAGTTGATTCCTGTTTCGTGTCTCTTATTTTATTTTAATTAGTTTACGAGCATTTATTTTTATCTGTTTAATTAATTTAAAAAAAAAAAGTGGAAAAAGGAGAGCTCATGCATACGCGAACTACACATGACCCAAGCTCTCAGCTTAGAAACCACGTGCGAAAATGCAAAGGAAATGTAGTTTTGTCCCATTTTATTTTCCACCATTTGTTCCACTATTTTCCTCACCATCGGATCTTTCTCATACCCCTCCATCTGGCCTTCATCTAAGAGGCTCAAATTCATGTGAAGAAAGCGCCATCCGATTGCTTAGAACCCGTAAAAAGGAAAAGACAGCAGGCTGGCCATTGGATGTTAGGGCTAAAAGGTCTGTGTAACTATAAAAGGAAAGAAGGAGTGCGTGAGGAGGGGAGGACTGACGGCTGGAAAAATCTGAAGGGTAAGGAATCTGGGGGGTGACGGCTAGGTTTTAGAAAAGCAACAAAGGGAAAAGGGGCTGAGGGAAGAAGGCGAGAATGAAAGTGACGGCTGGAAAATCTGAGGGAAGGTAGAGTAGCGTAGAAGATGAGAAGCTTTCGACCAAGAGGAAAACCAAGAGAGAGTGAGGAGAGTTTGAGGGAGGAAAAATCTGAAGTCAAGAGAGTTGCGGGTTGAGAAAGAAGGTGAGAAGCCGAGAACTCCATCAGAGTAGGCAATTCGTTTCTAGGGTGGTCCTGCGGCGTTGCTCATCCAAGGGTGCTCACGGTGATTCGACTGCCAAGGCATCAACAGAGTCACATGTTGGAGCATGGAGTTGCTGATGCTTGTAGTCTACTGCATCTTTTGCTGTTGTATGTGTTTTGTTCATCCCTATTGCTTTTCTCTTGCATGTTTACCAATTTTTTGGATGATAAGCTTATGTAGAACTTGGGATTGTTTCTGGTTTGAGGTTATTGTATTAAAATTTGCCGCATGAAATTGCTGAAATCTCAAAGTAGCAGAAAGAAAACCCATGAACTGTCCAGATTTGCATGCCCTTTTGTCCGACTTTTGGTGTTTAAATCTAAAGTTTTATGTTGCAAAGTGAGAGGATTAGGTGGTTGTCTTGTTGCTTTAGTTCATATTTGAATTTGAGTGGGTTTAAGAGCTACGGAGAGCTTGTCGATAAAAATTGCAGAAGGATGGCTTCATAGTTTGAGTTGCAGAAATAAGAACAAAGAAAGCCTCGTAGCATGCATGAAAAACTTTCAAAAATTGCAGTTTGATCCCTCAATTTTCTCTTTATTTTACTATGACCCAACCAATTGAATAATTTCCTCAATTTGGTCCTTGGCAGCTCTAATTTTACAACTTTTCATTGCTTGTTTGCGTCAATTAACTACCATACTTTGTTTAAATTGAATTTAATTCATGATTTTAAAAGCTTTATGATCAAGTAAGTTTGTATTTGCATATTTTCTTTAATTGTCTCAAATTAAATTGGTGCCTTGACCTTTTCTTTATTTTTGGAGCATTTGATTTAGTCGATTATTTTCTTCTTTTAACCTTCTTATATATTACATTTGGATGTTTAGGGTTGCATTTTTCCTTTCTAGGATTTTTTACATTTCTCGCGTATCAACTCACTCCTTCACCATTTGCGTACGATTGATGTGATGGATGGATGGTTTATTTATGCTTATCCCGCGCTTTGCATTGCATTTAGGTGGGGATACTACCTTAGAGCCTCGCGTTGGTTCTCGATCCCTCCCCTCCAAACGAGCACTAGCATACGTGCATACGCTTTATTTTTTATCCCTCATTTATTTTTCTTTTAGTGGCTTGTCACGCCACTCCTCCTTATTAGGACTTTAGGCGACCCACTTGGACATATGATCGCGACACGACGTGTGCGCAGCATGATCCGATGGGTCACTCAATCTTCTGCTTTGAGATTTGGGTTAATAGCCTTTAGCTTTTAGTCGAAGGTTGAGGATTTTTGATAGATTCACTCAAACACGCAGCCGTTACACGACGTGTGCGTAGCGGTGTTTGGGGAATCGCTCGAGCCACCGACAAGGAACTTTGGGAGTGATGACCTTTGGTTTCCAAGTCTGAGGGCTCGAGGACCTAAGACCTATCGAGTCTAGATGCATTAGTGAGCCAAACCTCATGCATCCATATTAGAATTGCCTAAAGTACAGTCGACCTTACCCTATTAGGGACACTAGGCACGAGGGGAGGGATCTCACCCCTCTTTCCTTATTTATCTTTGCTGCTTTTTATATCATCTAATTGTCCAACGTGTTATGTGATTATGTGTTGAACTGACGTTTCCTTGTCTCTTGTCTCTTGCATTCACAAACATTAGGAAATAAGAGGTCTAACATGATTCTCTTTTAGGACCTACCCTTATAGATAGGCTATTTGCACGTTTAGAAATTTTGGTATATTTCATTCGTAAATAATAATAACATATCATTTTAGGCCTACCCTGGCGTATAAAGGGTTCCTTAGGTCATATTTCATTTCAAATTGCATGTTTTATCGCTTTAATACACTGGCATCATGCATCCACCTTAGAGGGAATGCCATTTAGGGGATCCCGTGCTAGGATTAAACCACCCTGTGTCTCGGATATATAATCCAATGAGATTGCACATTTATATTTCCTGTACCATCCAAAGGGGTAGTGCACGAGGTAAGGTAGGATCCGATCATTTTCAAGAGCGATCTTTAGAATATGAGCGTCTAATAATCACCTTTTGGCCATTTTATAAAAATTGGTAAAAATCCCTTGCTTAAAGGACATTAATTTGAAGAAATTCACAAGTAATTCCTCACTATCGAGATGATAAATAAATTGAGGCCAAAATTTAATTTTAGAAGACTCATAGACTAATTCATCACAATAAATTTTCGAAACTACCGGTGGATAGATTGATTTTAAAATAAGCTGTCAATTCCATTCAATCCATTAGACCATTTTATTCATCAATTTCATCCAGTCCATTTTATCAATTTGTTCATTTTTAGGGCAACATGGTCGATTTTGAAATCATTTGACTAGTTTACCAATTCTTAGGGCAATCTAGTCGATTTTGAATAGACCACCAATTTCATTCAATTCATTTGATTGGTTTACCCATTCTTAGGGCAATCTTATCGATTTTGAATAAACCATCAAGTTCATCCAATCCATTTTGTCAATTCAAATTTAGGACAATCTAATCATTTTTGAATAAATCATTAACTCCATTTCTTTCATTTGGCCAATTCACCCATTTTTAGGGCAATCGAATCGATTTTGAATAAATCAAGTTTCATTCAATCTATTTGACCAATTTACCCTTTTTAGGGTGTTCCGATTAATTTTGGATAAATCAAATTTCATTCAATTCATTTGACCAACTTACCTATTTTTAGGGCAATTCGGTCGTTTTTTAATAAATCATCAATTTTATCCAATCCATTTGACCCGCTTTTTCCTCTTTTGGGTTTGAGTCTAAGGTTCACTGAATAAAAGTAATCGAGACATTGCAACCCCTTTTACACATCATTTTATGTGTTGATCAAAGCAGTCAATCCATTCGGATTTTGTCCTCATTTTTAGGACAAATGTCTCTTCTTATTCCAATTGATCAAACCTTTTCATATTATTTTTCACTCAATCAGTTAATCGGATTCATCAGGTATTGTATGGTGCCTACCATAGAGGGTTGTATTTTCATGCTGGCCTACCCTTGGCATAAAAAGGGCTCCCCCATAGGACATGCATACCGGTTTTATAGTCTTACTTACTAACTCAGGGTGTTTTTTCTTTTGTTTTCTCCCCTCCCCTACATTCATAAAAATGCTTTAATAAGGTGAAAATATTTTTCTATGTCTGCTAAATTTGAAAATTACAAGTATTACTTGATTCTTGGGCAGATCCTATAATGAAAACATGAATGATCCATCTGAAAGCTCTGGGCTAAAGCCTCTGAGAGACTTTATAATTGTTTTCAAAGGGAAATTCTGTTTATTTGATTTGTTAATACATTTTGTTCCAAAAAAAAAGGGGACAAAAGTGTATATGTGGGGTTTTGTAGAAGTTTTCTCTTCTCATTTGTAGTATAATTGAATGAGAAATTTTGTTTTAAACTTTTTCAGCAATAAAGTTTTGGACAATTATCGTTTTGTGTATATTCATGTACATTTGATTTTGTATCTTGCTCATTAGAGATTTCATGATGAATTTCAAGAAATAAGATCAAGTTGAGATTTTTCAACCTCCAGCCTGAAAATTCACAAGTGTATGCTTTCTAAAATCCTTACGTACACTAGATTGGTGATCCGATTTATATAATAAGAGTGCTCAGAAAGGGAAAACGAAAGAAAAAATGAACGGTCACTCAAAAGGCCTAATGAGATACCTTTTCTCCTTCACTTCACCCCAAAATAAAATCAGTCACATTGATTGATAAATTGCAAATTGGGGCAATCTTTGCTTGAAAATGTCCATTGTGTCTAATTATATTCAATTCACATCTAAGTGAAAGCAAAAATGTGTATTATCCTTGTTTATTTTGGAAATTTGGGAATGATACTTCGAGCATTCGTTTCTCTACCCATACAGATTTTATCATTTGCTCTCCCATTTGAGCCTTTGAAAGAATAATTTCGTTTCAAATAAGAGTCTTAATGATCACGACCCTACATTGGAAAATTTTCAAATATCAAAAGGAAATGGATTTTAAAAGAGCAATTCGTTACTTTGGTTGTCATGAAGTGTAAGAATGACTCTTTGGCCATCGTTTCTACAATCTAAACACTGTTTTACCCCTTGCATCCTCATTTGAGCTAAAATCGGTGGTTCTTTTCAAAGCACCTATGATCACACCCCACATTGGAGAAGAAGACTAGAGAATTTTTCCAAAAAGGAAAAAAAGTAAAATGCTAAAATTAAAAGAAAAAGAGAACCCCGAATGGGAAAATTTATTCTACCTGGGCTTCAATTGTGAGAAAAAAGAGAAAGAGAAAAGAAAGAAAAGTTGTCCGGCGGATCCCCTATGTTTCACGGATATGGATGAACAAGAGTCTTTCACAGTGAATTAATTCAGATACATGCAAGAAATTTTGCATTAATGAAAGTTTCCTTTCAGAGTTGTTGTAAGGAACGGGATTAAAAGTCAGACCCTCTTCTTTTCCAATCAAACATTCTATCCCTAGTTATCCCTTTTGAGCCTTCAGAATAAAATATTTCATTTGGCAACCCCTGAGAATCGCAAACTTCACACCGGGGCAAGTTTGAGTTGAAAAAGAAGAAAAGTCTCAAAAGGTGAAAAGTGATAAGGCAACAAAATCAAAAGACAAAAAAAGAAAAGAGAACCTCAGTTAAACTGGGGCAAATTTTGAAAAATTTCAAAGGAACGGCAAAAGGCCAAGAAAAGAAAAAAGAAAAGAGAACCTCAGTTGAACATGAACTGGGGCTAATTTTGAAAAGTTCAAAAGAATGGCAGAAGGCCAAAAAGAAAAAGAGAGAAAAATGAAAGAAGAAGACCCTCAATTGAGAATAAACTGAGGCGAGTTCTGATTTAATCCTAAAAAGAGGGTTGTTACAATAATGCGATCTCAGATTATTTAAACCACGTTTCAAAATATGCTTTCAAACCTTAACCGTTCTAAGCACCCCACCAGACCCCATTACAAAAGTCGAAAGTCCTGACTTCTGTTTCTTTGCAATATCTCTGTCAAGAAAATTTCTAATTGGCAAGTGATGCTTGTATACTGATGCCAGAAATTTTTTAAATGTATTTCTGAATTGATTAGCTATGAAGTTGATAGTACTCATCTTCAGAAAATCCGCCAGGGCACCTTTGAAAAGAAAAGAAAAGGAAAAGCAAAAATAAATGCAAAGGAAATGAAAAAGATTTGATGGTGAAGTCCCCGTTAAGTGATGATGAAAGTCACCAAATCTACGATCTTTGAGTTCAAAATAGGGGCAATTTCGAAAAAATGCGATCTTCGGTGCAACGTCCTTGAAAGTCTTATTCTTCAACTATCTTCTTCAAGCCGCATTACAAGCCCATAAAGTCCATCGTTGACTTATCCTTCATGACAACCCAAAGTAAGGATTATGCTCATAAGAAATCCATCAATCATTTGTGATCACAAGGGTATAACCAGTTTTCACATGTTTAGCTATCGTTTCTACCCATACGTTGCAAGCTTAAAGCTTATATGTTGACTAAATTTTCTTAAGAAATAGGGGTGACATACTATTTGCTTTCACTAAGATGTGATGTTGAATGAATTACATACCATTGGGCACAAGAATAAGACATATCCTAACCTCCCATTTTCCTTAGTCACCGCAAAATCAGAAATAATACCCACTTGATTAGTCCTGAAAGACGAGCTAACAAGAAATGGTGACTCGTTACCTTAAGCACCGATGCTAAAAGTGAGGAAGAAATCTTTTTGAATTTGGTGTTATTCTGAGGGATTCATCATGAAATTTCTGCATGAGTTCAAACTCGATGTCTAAGTTTCTTCACATTGTATATATGACTATTTTCTAAATTTTAGAAGTGCGGTTTCTCTTTGTTCAAATAAATGGGGAATCATCTGAACAAATTTTTACGATCAAGGGAGCCCACACTGGGGCAAATTTTTATTTGTGAGATTTCACGAAATAAGCCCACACTGGGGCAAGTTTTTGGAACACATTTGAGGACTTCGCCCAAGAGTCAAATAATATACTTTTAATTGCAATAACACTGTTTTTTCATGAGGAATAGTTGCATGTTGTACTTTGGTAAGCCCCCTGCGCAGGCATTTACAACTGAAAATTGATGAAGAAGCGCGAGAGTGCTACTTATGAACTTCACCCCTGGCACAAAGAAGTGTCACAAGATTCCCAAGATCTTCAAAATATCAGTATGGAGGATATTAGGTGGGCTAAAGCAGCAAATCGACTTGTTGACAAGGTCGAAGATGATGTGAGATTGATGATGGATCGCTGATGTTTAACACCAAAAGAAGGCTTGTCTTGACAACACAGCTTATGAAAAATTACGTCGCCTTCCACCAGTAGCAATACTGTCTGTGAACACTAATTTAGAATATGTGAGTGTGGGTTGCTCAGATTAGCATTAGAGAATAACATCAGGAAGCATTAAGGATCAGCTTCTGTTGAAAGTCATGGATGATCTCACAGCAAGAGCAAGAAAGCTTGGAGATAAGTTTTGCGGTTGGACAAGAGAGTATCAGTTTGGACTTGGTAATGAAATGTCAAAATCTAGAAAAGTTTTCAGTGATCAATCGTTTTGCTAAATTCCATGATCAAAGGCAGGTTCAGGATTCATCCCACTGACCCAAATAAAGGCAGGCTCGAGTATTCATCCAACTGATCAAATCAAAAGAGCATTTGGATCTGTTCATCCCTAGAAAAGTATGATGAAACAACGAACAGTTAAGCATCTTGATTCCAGACAGAGAGGTTTATCTCAATGGAATGTCAGAAGAAAGTCTCAAAGGGGCTTGATGTCAAAACAGCTTGTCGAACAAAAATGGACATCCCGGATGATAAGATTTGGAAAGGTCACATGAAGACTCATGTTTACACGATTTTCGAAGGAAAGTTTCAAGTGAAAATGACAACACACCACACAGGGGCAAAATTTTTTTTGTAACCCATTTAAGGATTTCGTCCAAGAGTCAAGCAAGATGTTTTTAAATCAATCATACTGCTCTTTTCATGAGTAGTAGATGCATCAAGAAATTTAAGTGCATGTTGTACTTGGATAAGCCCCTTGTGCAGGAATCCATGGCTTGAAATCGATGAAGAAGCATAAGTCAGAATCTTGCGAATCGAGGCCTTAAGGAGGAGCAACCATGCCGTAACGCAAATCAAAGGATCGGCTGCACAATAATTGGTAGAAACTGGGGCAAATTATTTTTGGAAAGATTTAAAAAAAAAATCAAAAAAGAAAAGAAAAAATCAAAAAAAAATCAAAAAGATTCTCAAGAAATAAAAAAAATCAATCAAAAGAAAAATCAAAATAAAAAAATCATCAAAATCAAAAATCAAATCAAGTTTTATCACGGCAAGCTCGGGTTTAATCCCACTGACCGATGGTCAAGGCATTTTCATTTGCATTGCCACTAGCCGTTGGGTCAGTCCCACTAGTGTGCATACCACGATTTTATTTTTATGTTGGGGTCAGCCCGTTGGGTCAGTCCCACTAGTGTGCATACCACGATTTTATTTTTATGTTGGGGTCAGCCCCTCGGGTCAGTCCCGATTTTATTTTTATGTTGGGGTCAGTCCCGATTTTTAATTTTATGTTGGGGTCAGTCCCGATTTAGATTTCTGTTGGGGTCAGTCCCCTTTTAAATTTTCTGTTCGGGTCAGTCCCGTTTTAAATTTTCTGTCCGGGTCAGTCCCATGATTTTAAATTTTGTTCGGGTCAGTCCCATGATTTTAAGTTTTATTCGGGTCAGTCCCATAATTTTAATTTTTGTTCGGGTCAGTCCCATGATTTTAAGTTTTATTCGGGTCAGTCTCATGATTTTAAATTTTATTCGGGTCAGTCCCATGACTTTTAAATTTCTTATTCGGGCCAGTCCCATAATTTTTAAATTTTATTCGGGTCAGTCCCATGATTTTAAGTTTTATTCGGGTCAGTCCCATGATTTTAAGTTTATTCGGGTCAGTCCCATGATTTTAAGTTTATTCGGGTCAGTCCCATGATTTTAAATTTTGTTCGGGTCAGTCCCATGATTTTAAGTTTATTCGGGTCAGTCCCATGATTTTAAGTTTTATTCGGGTCAGTCCCATGATTTTAAATTTTGTTCGTTGTTCGGGTCAGTCCCATGGTTTAAGTTTTATTCGAGTCAGTCCCATGATTTTAAATTTATTCGGATCAGTCCTGATTTTCAAATTCCTGTTTCGGCTCAGTCCCAATTTTAAATTCCTGTCTCGGGTCAGTCCCGATTTCAATTTCTTGTTTGGGTCAGTCCCATTTTAAGATTTTGTTAAAGAGGCCAGTCCTCATTTCAAAAGCATCATTCGCCCGAGTAATTTGCAGCCGAATAACACAGGTAGGTATTTGGTGTCTATTTCTTTGTCTCAAGTTTTTCCAAAACTCAGAGAAAGAGGAGCAAACTGTAGACACCAAATTTTTGGTTTCGAACTTTATTTATTTATTTAATTAGTTTAATTTTAGATTTATTTGTTTCAATTTTAGGTTTATTTTAGTTGATTCCTGTTTCGTGTCTCTTACTATATTTTAATTAGTTTACGAGCATTTATTTTTATCTGTTTAATTAATTAAAAAAAAGAGGAAAAAGGAGAGCTCATGCATGCGTGAGCTGCACATGACCCAAGCTCTCAGCTTAGAAACCATGTGCGAAAATGCAGAGGAAATGCAGTTTTGTCCCATTTTATTTTCCACCACTTGTTCCACTATTTTTCCTCACCATCGGATCTTTCTCATACCCCTCCATCTGGCCTTCATCTAAGAGGCTCAAATTCATGTGAAGAAAGCGCCATCTGATGGCTTAGAACCCGTAAAAAGGAAAAGACAGTAGGCTGGCCATTGGATGTTAGGGCTAAAAGGTCTGTGTAACTATAAAAGGAAAGAAGGAATGCGTGAGGAGGGGAGGACTGACGGCTGGAAAAATCTGAAGGGTAAGGAATCTGGGGGGTGACGGCTAGGTTTTAGAAAAGCAACAAAGGGAAAATGGGCTGAGGGAAGAAGGCGAGAATGAAAGTGACGGCTGGAAAATCTGAGGGAAGGTAGACTAGCGTAGAAGATGAGAAGCTTTCGACCAAGAGGAAAACCAAGAGTGAGTGAGGAGAGTTTGAGGGAGGAAAAATCTGAAGTCAAGAGAGTTGCGGGTTGAGAAAGAAGGTGAGAAGTCGAGAACTCCATCAGAGTAGGCAATTCGTTTCTGGGGTGGTCCTGCGGCGTTGCTCATCCAAGGGTGCTCACGGTGATTCGACTGCCAAGGCATCAACAGAGTCACATGTTGGAGCATGGAGTTGCTGATGCTTGTAGTTTCGTTGCTGATGCTTGTAATCTGCTGCATCTTTTGCTGTTGTATGTGTTTTGTTCATCCCTATTGCTTTTCTCTTGCATGTTTACCAATTTTTTGGATGATAAGCTTATGTAGAACATGGGATTGTTTCTGGTTTGAGGTTATTGTATTAAAATTTGCCGCATGAAATTGCTGAAATCTCAAAGTAGCAGAAAGAAAACCCATGAACTGTCCAGATTTGCAAGCCCTTTTGTCCGACTTTTGGTGTTTAAATCTAAAGTTTTATGTTGCAAAGTGAGAGGATTAGGTGGTTGTCTTGTTGCTTTAGTTCATATTTGAATTTGAGTGGGTTTAAGAGCTACGGAGAGCTTGTCGATAAAAATTGCAGAAGGATGGCTTCATAGTTTGAGTTGCAGAAATAAGAACAAAGAAAGCCTCGTAGCATGCATGAAAAACTTTCCAAAATTGCAGTTTGATCCCTCAATTTTCTCTTTATTTTACTATGACCCAACCAATTGAATAATTTCCTCAATTTGGTCCTTGGCAGCTCTAATTTTACAACTTTTCATTGCTTGTTTGCGTCAATTAACTACCATGCTTTGTTTAAATTGCACTTAATTCATGATTTTAAGAGCTTTATGATCAAGTGAGTTTGTATTTACATATTTTCTTTAATTGTCTCAAATTAAATTGGTGCCTTGACCTTTTCCTTATTTTTGGAGGGTAAATAAGTCATTTCTGTAACGATCCCACATCGGCTAGGGAGGAAGTCCTGGGGCTGCTTTAATAGCCTGTAGTGGTCTCTCCCACCTTACCGAGGCCTTTTGGAGGGGTACTAGGCTTCTTGACCTGCGGGCTTGGGCTCTTCACTTGTTGTGGGCTATAACCCCACCTCCAGGAACAAAACCCACGGGCCATTTGGGGTGGTTAACTGTGGGACAATATTGGTCAGGGGCGTTAGAATTTCACCCCATTAGAGTTCCAACTCAAGGGAGGTACACTCTATCCTTTATTTTTGACTTTATTTGACCCTACGTGCGTATATGTGTCTTATGTGTGCAATTGCATGACTTTAAGTGTTTATTTCATTTTCACTTTATTCATTTCTTTAGTTGCTTAGTTTTGCTTTAATTTTAGCTCAATTTCATCATTTGGGAGGCACTCAAATGCCAAAATTGTAATAGTTAGGGATTTAATTATTTTATTCCTTCTTATTTCCCCTTTTAGATTGTAGTAGGCCTTCCCCCTAAAAATGTAATAGTTAGGGCCTTAATTGCCTTATGTGTTTTGCATGTCTATGCGCTATGTGTTTAATCGCTTTCTTAGGTTTTGGCATCTAGATATGCATGCTTATGTGTTATGTGAATTACGTACGCACATGTCTACTTGCTTTAATTATGCACATTGCTTATATATTTGTACGATGGATGCCAACGCACGTAACCGTGGCTAGTCCAATGCTAGTCATGGTTGTCCCCTCGAGCTCTTGCAAGTCCAACGCTTGTGAGAGAGCGTAGATGTAGGCTAGTCCAACGCTAGCCCTTAGGAGCCCTTCGCGCGTTAGATCATGATTGTGTGATAAATCATTTCATCTCATGCATATCTTTACTTTTTAGGGCCTCTTTCACCATATTGCGTGGCATTTTCCTTATATATGTACACCCCTTTTCCTATATTTCCCCTTAAGTGTATATCACTTCTTCCTTTTGCATGAAAGATGACATTAGTCTTCCATTTCACATAGGCATTAGAACTAGGTTAGTTCATTTGCTTGACTAGATTAGGGAAAACCCCTTAAATATGGGATATGGACGAGTTTGGGTTTCTAGCCTTAGCACGCTCGTATTCCCTCTATTAAAGGAAAAATTGAGTCACGAACATTAGTCCCCCGTACCCGACATGATGCATTCCTTTAAGACATGCATATTTCTATAATTATTTTACCTTTTTCCTCTTCTTAGAGTATCATATTTTTGCGTTATTCGTGACCTCTCCAAAGAGTCGTTATTGGGCGTCACAATTAATGTGATTGGCACCATTCAAGATTTGAAGGGAAATTTCAACCCCTCGATACCCCCCTAGGTCTAGGGTTGCATTCATATAGTACGTCCAAATGTGATAAATCTTTTGATTAAAACAAGAAAATCTTTGGCTAAATCACGCAACTAGCCTTGGCTAGGTCGAAGGGATGCCTTGGATTTTTATCCTTGCCTTCCCCTTCGTCAAATGTGACTCCCGAACCTTTTTCTTTGATTTACGTAGACTAGGAGTCGTTTAAAAGGGGTTTTTTCTACCTTTTCTCGCGCCCCATTTTTTGATAAATAAAATAAAATGGTTGAAAAGTGTATTTTGATTTGATTTATGATTGGAAAATGAATTGTAATTTAAAAGAAAAATGGGTCTAAATGGGGGTTTGAAAATGCGACGATTTGACCCAAAATTATAGTTTAAAAAGGGTTTTTGAAAAAATGGGAGTCGCCACTTGGTAATGAGTTAAGGTGTACCAAATCACCTAAAAATGGATTTTTTAGGAAAAAGTTGTAAGAAACCCCTTTTAAACGACTCCTAGTCTACGTAAACCAAAAAAAAGGTTCGGGAGTCCATTTGACGAAGGGGAAGGCAAGGATAAAAATCCAAGGCACCCCTTCGACCTAGCCAAGGCTAGTTGCGTGATTTAACCAAAGTTTTTCTTATTTTAACCAAAGAATTTATTACATTTGGATGCACTACATGAATGCAAAAGAAAGAAAAAATGCAAACCTAAATTCTAAAATGTCTCTTGTAAGGTTTTTGGTCCCAACCACATGAATTGTGGCGGCCAATAAAGGAAAACCTTATAGAGGTCGATTAATGCAAATGATGGCTAAAGTGCAAGTGTGCAAGTGTATAAAAAGGTGCACGTGTGAAATTGTATGAAAAATCCAAGTGTTTGTGTGCAAGTGTATTAAATGTATGAAAAGGTGCATGTGTGAAATTGTATGAAAAATCCAAGTGTTTGTGTGCAAGTGTATGAAAAGGTGCATGTGTGCATATAGGTGTAATTAAGTGCAATTTTGTGAAGTAGAAATCAAAATGAACAATAAGGAAAGGAAAAGTGATGAGGAAATGTGAATTGAAAAAAATGAGTAAGTGATAAATGAGAATGAATGAACCTAAAGGAATGCATCAGGTCGGGTATGGGAATGACTCCTAACTTTTTCGACTTCGATTTTCCCTTTGATTAGAAAGCAAAACTAGCGTGCTAAGGCTATCGAGTAGCCACACTCGCTCGTTTCCCTTATCAGAAGGGGACTCTTCAGGCAAATGTACCCTAACTAGCATGAGATGCAAGACCTAAAGTGAGGGGAAAGGGGTTCGGGGGGCATGCAAAATGATAAAACTAAAAAGAATGCATGACATGTAATGAACATGCAAACATGTACTAACGAGGGGAAATCCCTAAGGGTCTAGCATTGGACTAGCCCATTCTATGAATTCCGACTAGCGTTGGACTAGTGGAAACGTACATTCATCCATCACATTCATTCAAGCTATGGAAAGCGAGTAGACATGCCAAACACTTATAAACACATAGCACATAACATTTAGCATGCTCGACTAGATGCAAGGCCCTAACAAAGCAAATTAACATGTAGTAACTAAGCATGCAAGACACATAAGACAATTAAAGCCCTAACTATTACATTTGCTAGCTAGGCACACATCTTCGATAGGTCTTCATTGAATGCCCCTCCAAGCCCTATCTATTACATTCACTAACTAAAACAAAAGGGGGAAAGGGAAAATGGACCAAATTGCTCGCCAAAGCCCTATCTATTACAAGCCAAGAGGTGTACACATACCCTATTAAAAGAATAACTTAATGAAAATGAAAGTAAATGACATAAATAAAAGAAATTCAAGAAAGGCTAGGAAAGCAAAGTAGACATGTATATTCACATAACACGTAGGAGCACGTAGGAAAAATAACTCAAGAAGATAGAAATTACCTCCCTTGCAATGGAAATCGAGTAAATGAGATATTAGCTTCAAAACAATAAAAAAGGTCAAGGCACCTCAAATAGCCGGATAAGCATGAAATTGAATCAATTAAATCATATAGACAACCCACATTCAAAAATCAAAAGAATATAAGACTTGATTGCAAACATTAACAAAGTTTTGGGGTGACAATTAAAGAGAAATAAAGTTTAGGGACCCAATGGCAATTAAATTAAGGACCTGATCGAAAGAAACTGAAAGTTTTAAGGGCCACAGTAGAGTTAAAGGAAAATACAGGGACTGCTCTGCAAAATAGTTTTCTGGTTTCTTAATGGATCAAGCCACTGGGCCATTTCCTTTATTTGTTTGGGCCAAAGCCTTCCAAGCCCAACCGAAAACCCAAGGTAAGAGAAGTAGGCCAGTCTGCTATTTTGGCCCCAAAGATTAACCAACAAAAACCTGTGGGCTTCTACCCCTTGGCCCAAACCAAAACCCCAAAATCATGAACTAAACTCACTTTCTTAAACCCAAACAACAAAAACTCTTAGCCCACATCACTTGTTTTATTGAACCCAATCATGATAAAAACCAAATAAATTATTAAACCTCAATTATAACCTACAAACAAGAATTAATCCATCCAAACAAATCACATAAAATATGCAAACAGAGGATTAAGCTTAAAAGGGTGAAATTAGTTCGATTTTTTTCAGATTTTGGGGCTCAAAATACAATTCATATAAGGACCCATCTGAAGGATTTATAAAAGCTTTGAAGTCAAACTATGAAGTTCTAAAACTTTGGGGTTAGATCACAAAGAAAAGGAAAGTTTCGGGACTGAAAACACAAATTTAACAAATGGTCATCTTCTCCAAACAGATTAGCTGTCCGCTGCTATTTTCATGTTTGCTTTGCGGACAAATGAACTCCAGAAAATTCAACTCTGGCTAATCCCAAATAAAATGAAACTCACACAAACTTGTTATCCTACCATTTCAATTTGAGTTCATTCAATCCGGAAACATGGGAAGCAGAGAAGTAGAAGACAGCAATGCATCCAAATTTCTTAGATGTAAAGAAAAAAATCGGCCAATTCAACCAGTTCCTCCACATGAAAATGTAAACAAGGCATTTTCCAATAAGAATTTTCAGCTCAGGCATTTCGTCGAACAGATTAGGGTATTAGAAAATTCATCAATTCTTTGTTCAATTGGAAGTTAATCAGGCCCAAAATTTATCAGAAATCAAGACATTCAACTCAATCAACGTATGCAACATGTGTATTCAGAAATTAAGGCCAATTAACAGAAAAATTGCACCAATAGTGCCACGGCAGACACATTTCAACAAACTTGACCAGAACTGAAACTTAAAGAGAGGAAAAGAAAGACTTACAGTGCTCTTGCTAAGCCAAATTTCGCAAATCGCAAGGGAAAATTCTGGTGGCGACAATGGCGGCGATGGAGGTTGAAAAGTGGCGGCAGAGGTGGAGAGTAGCAGCGGCAGACGAGGACTGGCTGTGGCAGAGGTTGACGGCGCTAATTTCTTCAGAAACGGCAATGGCCAGAGGTTTTTTAATCTCTTCTAATTCATCGATGGCGGCGGTGATGTGGGATTGAGAACGGAGGATTTCTTTTGGCTCTTTGTTGAGGGTTTTGCCCAGGGAAAAGGATTTCGCCTTCCTCCGTTCCCACGAAGCTTCCTCCCTCTGTTTTACTTCAGCCGAGACCCCTTCGTCCGCCGTCCCTATTCCTCTGTTTTGTTCTGTTTCTTAGCCGCGAGTCCTCTCTCAGTTTTCTCTGTTTTCTTGTTCTTTTCCTTTTTGTCCTCGGATGAAGTCTTCTCCCCTTACCTTGTCCGCCGTCCCCCCTGGTTCTTCCGTAGCTTCCCTTTTTTGCTTTTGTTGTCTCCTTTTTCCATCGCCTTTCTTTGCCGCCTCTACTCTCTGGTTTTTTATCTTTTTTTTCCGGTCGTAAGCCTCCCCTGTTTCTCAAGCTCTCAGACCCCTTTTTAGTCGGCCCTTTTCCCTTTGATTTTTTCAGATTTTTTGGCTGCTCTCCGTTACCTCGCCCCCTCCAAACCTTTGCTGCCCTCTGTTTTACATTTTGCTTCTTGCTCAGCCCCCAAAGCCGAAAACTCTCCCCCTCTCTCTATTTTTCTTCTTCTAGCTCCCAGTCGTCCTCTGTTTCTTTTTTTTTTTCAAAACCTAGCCGCCATCCAACTTCCTTGCTCTCTCCGTTGTTTTTTTCCTAGCCCCTTGTTTTTTTATTTTTTTAGCCCTCACAAAATTCTCCTTTGACCCTCAAAAATTCCTTAACTTCCCAAAATCCCTAACACCTCACCCCTTAGGTGCTTAGTTGTCTAAAACATAGAAAAGACACTTGTCCAAGTGCATGCAGTCCCACTTGTCATTTTCACCTTTTTTCCTTTTCTCTTTTGCTTTTGTTTTTCCTGAAATTTAATGTGAAGCCAAAAATACACTAGAACAAAAATAAAAATAAAAATAAATAATAACAAATGAAAACCCTAAAATTGAAACAAATAAAGCTAAGATTAAATTAATTAAACAAATAAAGTTAAAAAAAATCAAAAATTTGGTGTCTACAGTTTGCCCCTCTTTGTCTGAGTTTTGGAAAAACTTGAGACAAAGAAATAGACACCAAATACTCACCTGTGTTATTTGACTGCGAATGATCCGAACGACGGACGCTTCTGAAACGAGGACTGAACTCTTTAACAGGATGTTTTTTTTTTTTTTAAATGGGACTGACCCGAATGAGAAAATTTTAAAATCGGGACTGACCCGAGACAGGAAATTTAAAATCGGGACTGACCCGAGATAGGAATTTTAAAACGGGACTGGCCCGAACATGTATTTAAAACGAGACTGATCCGAACAGAAATTTAAACGGGACTGATCCGAACAGGAATTTAAACGGGACTGACTCGAACAGAAATTTAAAATCAGATGAATTGAAGTGAGATGGAGTGTTGGTGGGATTGACCCATGTTTATTAGTGATGCAAATGAAAGAAGCGAAATGAAGTGTTAATGGGACTGATCCACGTTCCAGTGGCTGTGAAAATGAAATGTGCACTGGCGGGACTGACCCACGTTCCAGTGGCTATGAAAATGAGATGCAAATGAAATGCTCACTAGTGGGGCTGACCCACGGCTAGTGGCAGGGTAAAATGAAATGCTCACTAGTGGGACTGACCCACGGCTAGTGGCACGGTAAAATGAAATGCTCACTAGTGGGACTGACCCACGGCTAGTGGCGGATGAAAATGAAAGGCACACTAGTGGGACTGATCTATGGCTAGTGGCGGTACAAAATGAAATGCGCACTAGTGGGACTGACCCACGGCTAGTGGCTGAACAAAATGAAATGCGCACTAGTGGGACTCACCCACGGCTAGTGGCTGAACAAAATGAAACGGCTAGTGGCTGAACAAAATGAAATGCGCACTAGTGGGACTGACCCACGGCTAGTGGCTGAACGAAAATGAAATGCGCACTAGTGGGACTGACCCACGGCTAGTGGCTGAACAAAATGAAATGCGCACTAGTGGGACTCACCCACGGCTAGTGGCTGAACAAAATGAAGTGCTCACTAGTGGGACTGACCCACGGCTAGTGGCTAACGAAAATGAAATGCTCATTAGTGGGACTAACCCACGGCTAGTGGCTAACGAAAATGAAATGCTCACTAGTGGGACTCACCCACGGCTAGTGGCTGAACAAAATGAAATGCGCACTAGTGGGACTGACCCACTGCTAGTGGCTAACGAAAATGAAATGCGCACTAGTGGGACTAACCCACGGCTAGTGGCTGAACAAAATGAAGTGCTCACTAGTGGGACTAACCCACGGCTAGTGGCTAACGAAAATGAAATGCTCACTAGTGGGACTAACCCACGGCTAGTGGCTAACGAAAATTAAATGCTCACTAGTGGGACTAACCCACGGCTAGTGGCTGAACAAAATGAAATGCGCACTAGTGGGACTGACCCACGGCTAGTGGCTGAACAAAATGAAATGCGCACTAGTGGTACTGACCCACGGCTAGTGGCTGAACAAAATGAAATGCGCACTAGTGGGACTGACCCACGACTAGTGGCTAACGAAAATGAAATGCGCACTAGTGGGACTAACCCACGGCTAGTGGCTGAACAAAATGAAGTGCTCACTGGTGGGACTAACCCACGGCTAGTGGCTAACGAAAATGAAATGCTCACTAGTGGGACTAACCCACGGCTAGTGGTGTAACATCCCGAAATTAGGAGATTGTTTGTGAAGAAAATATTAAAGTATATTTCTTCGGGTTTGATTTAAAACCTTATTTTGTTTTAAAAGACTAGAAACCCTAATGTTTTAATCAAAAAACCCTAGTTTACTTGTGACTAAACGGTTTCTTAAATCTCTCATATTTTATTAGAGATTCTAATGTTAATTATTGAAATTGTAAATTCCTCACGTTTCTTAAAAATTTCCTTTTATTTGAAAATTATTATTTATTAAGGCCCTACTAGCCAATTGTTCAACAATAAGTGTAGATGAACCTGAAAATAGGGTTTTACACTTCAGTTTCAAGATTTGAGCAAAATTAGGGTTTTTGCGATTTTTCGCCGGATGAATTTTCGGTACTGACCAAGGATCAATTTGGTGATTAAAAGTGACTTTTAAGTGAGAAATAATATGTGATTAGTAGCAATGATATAAGGTTAGTGAATGGGAAGTAAAAACACTAGTACGTGAGTTTTAAGAAAAACGGCGCGAACCGGCGGGTCCCGCGCACTACCGATTGAACGCACCACTTGACCACCACTTTCTTACCCTACAAGCTCATTGACAATTGAGCAAAATATCTTCTTATATTACAGCTAAGGGGACCGAAATTAGTGGCTAGAAAGCAAGGGAAAGAAAGAGAAAAATTAGTGGCCAAGATTAGGCCAAGTGTTGGGCAATTTGTGGACACCATTAGTTCTAATCCTTTTGGCTTTGTTATAAGACAACTTAGCTCCATTTCTCTTCATATTTCTGCCAAGGGAGCCGAGAGAGAGAGAGAAGAAGAACAAGGGAGAAATTTCTTCATTTCTTCTTGATTCAAGCTACAAAGTGAGAAATCCAAAGAACTAAACCGATTAAACTTCTCCTTGGGTGATTAGCTAGTGATTGGTGGTGAAATTTTGGAGAGAGAAAGCTTGGACTACACTTGGAGAACCCAAATCAAGGTAAGAGGATGATATCTCTCTAACTTTCTCTTTCAATCATGGTTAAAGTAAGCTTAGTAGCTTGATTGGTGGTGGATTCATGGATGCTAGCATGTGTAGAAGTTTTTCCCCAATTTAATTGATGAACTAGGGCTGTGGAATTTCTGCCCAACTTGATGTGTGATACTTGTATGTTACAATTGAGGTTTTATAAGGTGTTTTGGGAGTGATTGGAGTGAGAAATTAGGGAAAGTTACACTAGAAACTACAAATTCCAGATTTCTGGAAAATTCTTGATCATTTCTGTCCGAATTTGTATCTATGTGTTAGAGGCCGAATTGGCCTTGGGTCAAAGAAGGAAAGTTGTAGGGAATGATGTTTTATAGGTGCCTATAAAATTTCAGCTCAATCGGAGCAACGTGGGATGTGAAAAGTCCAAAATACCCCTACTGTTTTAAGAATTTCCCAGCAGTCCGTTTCTTCAGTTCAGTCCAGTTTATCACGATTTTTAACCAAGATCCATTCTGATTTAGCTTTGGGCCAAAACATAAAAGTTGTAGTGCTCTGAAGTAGCTTTAAAATGCCTCAAATAAAACCTGATTCGGACTTGTGTACACTGAGTTATGTCCATTACAGTGTTCTGCGTTTAAACAGCCGGTGAATTGGTTTCTGGTTTAGTAATCTGAGATTTTGACTAAGTTACATTAGGAAATGGACTGAGTGACCTTCATGAATGTTGTAGCTTTGTGTCTTAGATTCGAAACGGCATAGGTTTCGCCGTAATCCGATAAGCGTAGCCTTGGATATGTTATTTCCGCATTGGTACGTCAAATCTGTCTTGTGCCACGTTGAACTTCTGCACTTGTACTTAATACGGTTCTTGTTATTATGATATTGTGAGCCTATGGAACGGCTCTTGACATAAATTGCTGATTTGTATGATGTTGGGATGTTGTTGAGGAAAAATAATGAAGCCTAAATGGCTGGAAAATTAGGTAAACACAAAGGGCATGCTGCCCGAATTTACGCTCTAGGACTATATAAATACACTTGCGACTTGGGTCGAATTGATATGAATAGTACTTGAACCATCTAGGGTACTTGAGTATTTTGTTCCGGGGTATATAAGGAAGGACTTGGCCGAACTTGTACCCTTGAGAAATGAAATAATGATTGCTCGGAGTATGTTTTCCTTATACTTTCGACTTGCATGGCATTTTCAAGTATAAATGTTACAAAGTTTTACTATTTAAAAAGCGAGCAAGTGTCTCACGACTACCATCCGAGTGAATTTCAATTTCTTGATTTTATTGAACGAAACGTCCAAGTTTCGAACTCTAGTCATGTTTCAAAGTTCTCAAATTGAGTTTTATCGCAGATTTGGACTCCGAACTCGGAGTATAACCTGAAAGTGACCAGTAAAGGCACTATATCTTTTGGTGAGTGCTTTCAAATACCGAATTGAACTTGATACTTGAACTTGATACGTGACCAATCTGATTACATGTTATATACGTGAATTGTAAGGGCAAGAGTGTACTTTATCGCACTTGCCCTTACGTGATATACTTGTTTATTGTTGCAATTGACTTGATATACTTGTTTATGATGCGCGCACTTCCTGGAATTCCAGAAACCCTGTGGCGAGTTACTCTAGTCGAGCCGGCAAGGGCTTGCTCGATTGGGTAACGAACCCTGGGTCTCTTGTATTGTCGAGTGGAGTGATATCTCCTCGACTAATCGGTATACTCGAGTATTACCACCCGTGTTCTTGAGGATTTTGGGCCCAGCTGGGGGTTGAACGGTGGACGGAGAGTCGTTTAAGTGGTGTTCTACTGGATTGGTTACTTACTTGAAAGTTGACGGAGTGTCAACTACTACGGGATCAAGCTTCTGGTAATGCAATGGGAATTTGGCTCCTGAGAGTCACCCGTATCCTTATACTTTGGAGTGATTATTGTTTATTGGATTATTGTTTCTTTTGAAAAATTTTCTACATTCGCTCATATTAAGATTGCCACTTGACGTGTTACTGTTCACATTTATGAACACTTTATGCTCGTTACTTTGCTATATCGAAAACTCGTACTTATAAATAATGGTCAGTTTGCTATTTGGAACCTCACTGGGCTTTTCGCTCATTCCACTCCATTTGTTTTCCTTTCAGGGGTACGAGCGAGGTGCGAGATATGTAAAGTCTAGCATAGACTAGTTGTTTAATTTTTGACTTGTACTCGTGCTATTCCTCGAATAGAATGTTTTGTATTTGGATTGTATACGCCTTGAACCAGTTTGAGTATATTGAGACTTTGTACCTCGATTTCTATCAATGTAAATTATAAGCTTGAATAGGGATTGTTATTTATGGTTCATGGATGTGTGTACATGACTCTATTGAGATAGTGAGTGAGTCCTGGCGAGAGCTGGGCAGGCGGTCCGCCGAACCCTTTGGTACGCCTTAGGGGGAGGTGGGGTCGTCACAAGTGGCTAACGAAAATGAAATGCTCACTAGTGGGACTCACCCACGGCTAGTGGCTGAACAAAATGAAATGCGCACTAGTGGGACTGACCCACGGCTAGTGTCTAACGAAAATGAAATGCGCACTAGTGGGACTAACCCACGGCTAGTGGCTGAACAAAATGAAGTGCTCACTAGTGGGACTAACCCACGGCTAGTGGCTAACGAAAATGAAATGCTCACTAGTGGGACTAACCCACGGCTAGTGGCTGAACGAAAATGAAATGCGCACTAGTGGGACTGACCCACGGCTAGTGGCTGAACAAAATGAAATGCGCACTAGTGGGACTGATCCACGGCTAGTGGCTAACGAAAATGAAATGCTCACTAGTGGGACTAACCCACGGCTAGTGGCTAACGAAAATGAAATGCTTACTGGCGGGACAAACCCAGCTCCAGTAGCAATGAAAATGAAATGCTTTTGACAATCGGATAGTGGGATCAAACCCGAGCCTGCCGAGGTCGGAGGGATAAAACCCGTGCCCAACGAAAGTAAAAGCGGTCAGTGGGATAAAACCCGAGCCTGCCGAGGTCGGAGGGATAAAACCCGTGCCCAACGAAAGTAAAAGCGGTCAGTGGGATAAAACCCGAGCCTGCCGAGGTTGGCGGGATAGAACCCAGCTCCAACGGGATGTTGTGAACAAGAAATTCAATTTGATTTGTCAAGATGCAAGAAGTTAAACTTGAGTTTTTTTATTTTTGACCTTTCTGATGATGACTTTTTGATTTTTCTTTCTTTTTCTGATTTTTCCCTTTTGATTTTTTTTCCTTCCTTTTGGATTTTTCAAGAGAATTTGCCCCAGTGTCGGGTCCATTTTTCCCTCCTTCTTCTTGCTTTTCTTTGCAGTATCGGCCTTCCGCCTCACTGGATTCTTTTTCGTCATTTTGAGCCATGAATACCTGCAAGGGGGGTTTAACAAAGCATGACATGCACTTAAATTCCATGAAAAGAGCAGCGGGATTGATTCGAAAAATGTTTTCATTTTTGGACAAAAATCTCAAATGTATTACAAAAAATTTTGCCCCAGTGTGGGCTTATTTCATGAAATCTCACAAATAAAATTTTTGCCCCAGTGTGGGCTCCTTGATTGCAAAAATTTGTTCAGATGATTTTCCATTTATTTGAACAAAGAAAAACCGCACTTTCTAAAATTTAGAAAAGAATGCACATATACAACAATGTGAAGAAATTTTAAACGTCAAATTTGAACTCATGCAGAAATTTCATGATGAATTCCTTGAAGTAACACCAAATTCAAGAAGATTTCTTCCTCACTTTTAGCATTGGTGCCTAGGGTAACGGGTCACTACTTCTGGTTGGTTCATATTTCAGGACCAATCAAGTGACTTTATTTTTGATTTGGAAGTGGCTGAAGGAAATGAGAGGTCAATATTTGTCTGGTTCTTGTGCCCAAAACTGTAATGCATTCAACCTCATATCTTAGTGAAAGCAAATAGTTTGTCACCCTCATTTGTTAAGAAAACTTAGTCAACTACAAACTTTTTAAGCGTGTAACGTGTGGGCAGAAACGATAGCTAAACATGTAGAAACAGGTTATAGCCTTAAGATCACAAATGATTGATGGATTTCTTACGAGCATAATTCTCACTTTGGATTGTCATGAAGGAATAAGTCAACGATGGACTTTGTTAGCTTGTAATGAAGCTTGAAAACGATAGTTTAAAGAATAAAACTTTCAAGGACATTGCACCGAAGATCGCATTTTTCAAAATTGCCCTTATTTTGAACTCAAAGATCTCAGACTTTGTTTGCATTTTTCATCACTCACCAGGGACTTCAGCGTCGAATTTTTCCTGCATTTTCCTTGCATTTACTTTTCTTGCTTTGCTTTTTGCCGCTTTTTTCCTTTCCCTCAACTTGGTGGATTTTCACATGGTGAGTAGCGTCAACCCCATACCCAAGCAATTCAGAAATACAGCTAAAATTTTCCGGCATCAGAAATTTTCTTGACAAGGCCATTGCAAAGAACAGAAGTCAGGACTTTCGGCTTTTGTAATGGGGTCTGGTGGGGTGTTTAGAAAAGTTAAGGCTTGAAGGCAGATTTCAAGAGTGGTTTGAAGAATCTGAGATCGCATTGTTACGCCAACCCTATTTTAGGGTTAAATCAGAATTTGCCAGAGCTTGTGCTCAATTAAGGCTTTTTCTTTCTTTTTTTTTATTTATTTTTCGGCCTTCTGCCATTCTTTTGAATTTTCACAAAATTTACCCCAGTTTATTTGTAAACTGAGGTTCTCTTTTCTTTTTGATTTTGTGGCTTTTCACTTTTTCACTTCTTGAAATTTTTCTTTTCAACTCAAACTTGCCCCAGTGTGGGGTTTGCGATTCTCAGGGGTTGCCAAATAAAGTATTTTATTCTGAAGGCTCAAAAGGGATAACTAGGGATAGAATGTCCGATTGGAAAAGAAGAGGGCCTGACTTTTAATCCGTTCCTTACAATAACTCTGAAAGGAAACTTTCATTAATGAGAAATTTCTTGCATGTATCTGAATTGACTGACTGAGGAAGACTCTTGCTCATTCATATCTATGAAACATAAGCGGTCCGTGCGGACAAATCTCTTCCTTTTCTTTCTTTTCCAAAATTGAAACCCAAGTGGAAATTTCCCCAATTCATGATTCCCTCTTTATTCTAGCATTTTGCTTTTCCCTTTTTCTTTTTTTCTTTTTTCAAAATTCCCCAATCTCTTTCCCCAATGTGGGGTACGATCGTAAGTGTTTTGAAAAGAACCACCAATTTTAGCTCAAATAAGGATGCAAGGGATAATCAGTGTTTAGGTTGTAGAAACGACGGCCAAAGTATCATTCTTACACCTCATGACAACCAAAGTAACGAAATGGTCATTGAAAATCCATTCCCCTTTTTGATATTTGAAAATTTTCCAATATAGGATAGTGATCATCAAGGTGTTTATTTGAAACGAAATTATTCTTTTAAAGGCTCAAATGCGAGAGCAAATGATAAAAATCTGTATAGGTAGAGAAACAAATGCTCAAAGTATCATTCCAAATTTTCAAAACAAACAAGAATAATGCACATTTTTGCTTTCACTTAGATGTGAATTGAATATGATTAGACACAGTGAACATTTCTCGAGCAAAGATCGCCCCAATTTGCAATTTATCAATGAATGTGACTGATTTTTGGAGGAGGCAAATAGCGGTGGGCAAAATAGGAATTGTACAGTGAAGGAGACAAGGTATCTCATTGGGTCTTTTGAGTGACCGTTCACCCTTTTCTTTCTGAGCACTCTTACTGTATAGCTTGGATCACCAATCTAGTGTACATGAGGATTTTAAAAAGTTTACACTTGTGAAATTCAGGCTAGAGGTTGAAAAACCTCAATTTGGTCTTATTTCTCAAAATTCATCATGAACTCTCCAAGGAGTAAGAATAAAGAATGAAATTTACATAAATATACACAAAACAAAAATTGTCCAAAAATTTTATTGCTGAAAAAGTTTGAAACAAAATTTCTTATTCAATTATGATACAAATGAGAAGAGAGAAACTTGTAAAGAGCTTCACATGTACACTTTTCGTCTCCTTTTCTTTTGGAACAAAATGTATTAACAAATCAAATATACAAAATTTTCCTTTGAAAAACAAATACAACATCTCTCAGAGGCTTTAGCGTAGAGCTTCCAGATAGATCATTTATGTTTTCATTGTAGGATCTGCCCAAAAATCACACAATACTTGCAATTTTGACACTTTATTAGATCCAAATTATCATCAGATATAGAGAAATATTTTCACCTTATTGAAGCATTTTTTTATTTATGAATGCAGGGGAGGGGGAAAACAAAAGAAAAATACCCTGAGTTAGTAAATAAGAATATAAAATCGGTATGCATGTCCTATGGGAGAACCCTTTTATGCCAAGGGTAGGTCTAGCATGAAAATGCAATCCTCTAGGGTAGGCACTATACCATACCTGACGGACCTGATCAACTCATTGAGTGAAAAATAATTTTGAAAAATTTGGTCAATTGGATTGACGAGAGACACTTGTCAAAATGAGGTCAACATCTGAATGGATTGGTCACTTTTGATCGATACAAAAATTTGCAAAAACGCGCGGGTTTAACCTTGACGAACTTCCTATCGAAGAGATTGGAATTCGTTGACCAAATTTTTCAGTGAAGCACGGGTCAAAACCCTAACTGATCAAATGGCTGGATGCAATGGATGGTTTTCTCAAAATCGACTAGGTTTTCCATTTTGAAATTCGACATTGAAATCCTAATTGGTCAAATGAAATTGACAATTTATTAAAAATCGACCGGATTACCCTAAAAAAGGGAAACCGGTCAAATGAATTGAATGAAATTTAATTTATCCAAAATTAATCAGATCACCCTAAAAAGGGTAAATTGATCAAATAGATTGAACGAAACTTGATTTATCCAAAATCGGCTCGGCTGCCCTAAAAATGGGTAAATTGGCCAAATCAATGAAATTGAATTAGTGATTTATTCAAAAATCGGCCGAATGACCTTAAAAAGGGTAAATTGGTCAAATGAATTGACGATTTATTCAAAATCGACCGGATGACCCTAAAAAGGGTAAATTGGTCAAATGAATTGATGAGTTATTCAAAAATCGACCAGGTGACCCTAAAAAGGGTAAATTGGTCAAATGAATTGACGATTTATTCAAAAATCGACCGAATGACCCTAAAAAGGGTAAATTGGTCAAATGAATTGACGATTTATTCAAAATCGACCGGATGACCCTAAAAAGGGTAAATTGGTCAAATGAATTGATGATTTATTCAAAAATCGATCAGGTGACCCTAAAAGGGGTAAATTGGTCAAATGAAATCGAGAATTTATTCAAAATTGACCTAATCGCCCTAAAAGGGTAAACTGGTCAAATGAATTTAATGAAATTGATGATTTATTCAAAAATCAACCAAATCACCCAAAAAGAGTAAATTAGTCAAATGAATTGATTGATATTGATGATTTATTCAAAAATCGACCAAATCACCCAAAAAGGGTAAATTAGTCAAATGAATTGATGATTTATTCAAAAATTGACCGGATGACCCTAGAAAGGGTAAATTGGTCAGATGAATTGATTGAAATTGATAATTTATTCAAAAATCGACCAAATCACCCAAAAAGGGTAAATTAGTCAAATGAATTGATTGAAATGGATGATTTATTCAAAAATCGGCCGGATAACCCTAGAAAGGGTAAATTGATCAAATGAATTGATGATTTATTCAAAAATCGACCAAATCACCCAAAAAGGGTAAATTAGTCAAATGAATTGATTGAAATTGATGATTTATTCAAAAATCGACCAAATCACCCAAAAAGGGTAAATTAGTCAAATGAATTGATTGAAATGGATGATTTATTCAAAAATCGGCCGGATAACCCTAGAAAGGGTAAATTGATCAAATGAATTGATGATTTATTCAAAAATCGACCAAATCACCCAAAAAGGGTAAATCGGTCAAATGAATTGACGATTTATTCAAAATCGACCAGGTGACCCTAAAAAGGGTAAATTGGTCAAATGAATTGATGATTTATTCAAAATTGACCGGATGACCCTAAAAAGGGTAAATTGGTCAAATGACCCTAAAAAGGGTAAATTGGTCAAATGAATTGACGATTTATTCAAAATTGACCAGATGACCCTAAAAAGGGTAAATTGGTCAAATGTGTGAGAACCCGTAAAACCCTAATTATTTTTCCTAGGGTTTTAGTTCCCTTAATTGCATAAATTTTGCATTTTCTGGTTTAGAAATATTTTTCTGGTAGGTTTTATGCGTAATTATAGTTTTTAGATGATTTTTTCTAGCATTGGTGAGTTTTAGAAAATTAAGAATGTATATTGGACGTGGGACCCACTAGTGCGAAAAGTTCGGAAAAATTCGGCCAATTAGGTTAAATTCCGGATACTGTGTAAAATTTATCGGGTGTTAATAGATAAGTAGAGTGTGTGAAATGATTGATGTGAGAGAAGAAAGAAAGGATAGGAATGCATTTAATGAGGTGACAAGTGTCACATTCTCATTGGTTGGACTTTAAGAATTACTATTTACTTTCTTGACTTTTTTTGACCAAAGGATTAAATATCTCAAAATTGCCCAAAAATCACCATTTTCTCCTCCATGTTGGCCGGCCCTCCTAGCTCAAGAAGGAAGGAAATTTCTTCAACTTTCAAGCTTCCATTTCACTCAATCTTCCAAGAACAAAAGCCTACACTAGGTTCCACTCCATAAAATCTTTCCTTCTAGTGCTAGTAAGTGTCTTAGTGAATTTTGTTTGAAGGTCTAAGGTGGCCAACATCCCTCTCTCTTTTGATTTCTTGGTAAGTGATGCTTGAACACCCTACTACCTCTAATGATGCTTATTTTGTGCTTAATGGTGGCATGAGTGATGGAATATGTGATTTATTTCTTTATTTGGAGTGATTTGGTGGAATTTTCCAATTTATGATGAATTTTCTGGTTTAATATGATCTTGATGTTGTGGCCTTGTATGATGAATGGTAATGGTTTAAAATGACTCTAGTAGGTGTGAATTGTTGATAAATGCAATCAATTTTGGATTTGGATGGAAAAATGGAAAGTTAGGGTTCATAAATCCCTAATTCTGTCCGGTTTTGGATCATAGGGTTAGAGGCCGAATTGGACTTTGCTCAAAACATTAAAGTTGTAGGTATTGATGAGTTTGAGGTGCCTGTAAAATTTCAGGCCATTTGGCTTAGTGTAGAGTGAGTTATGTCGGAATTACTGTAGCTGTTCTGCTTTGGACAGAATGCGAAAACTGCGTTGGTATTTGGCTATTTTGGCTGGAATTGGTTTGGATTTTGAAGTTGGTGTCTTCTGATGAAATGTATCTGGATGTCTTAGCTACCATATGCCTTTGGAATTTCGGCATTTGGACCTATATAGACTGAGTTATAGTAATTACAGTTTTGTGTGATTTGCAAACCTGTTTTGGTCATTCTGGTTTAGTATTTGGCATTTTGACCTAGTTAAGCTAGGAACTGTGTAGACACCAAATTTTTGGTGTAATTTCATTTTTAGTTTTTTTATTTGTCGTGTTCGTTTTTTAGTTTTTAGTTTCTAGTTGTATTTTTATTTTTAAGTTTTAACATAGAATTTCTTGAAAAAAGAAAAAAAAAGAAAAAAAAAGAAAAAGCATTCAAAAAAATATGATTTAGTCGGTTGTAATTTAAATTTAATGCTTTCTTGAAAGTGAAAAAAAAAAAAGTGAAAAATGATGAAAAATGAAAAATGAAAGAAAAGATTGAAAATGGCAATTTTGTTGTTTTAGTTTGTTTATTTTGACGTAAAATTGTTGTTTTTTTTATTACTTAGTTTTTATTATCATTTTTGTTAAATTAAGTGTTAAAAAAAAAAAAAAAAGGGTGGTAGTCACGGCAAGCTGCAATTTTTGCAGTTTGCAAAGGAGGACTTGTGCGGCTCCTTAAGCTGCAAATATGTGGGAATGTTTAAGGGTTTAGGAGGATGTTTTCTGGTATAAAAAGAAGGAGATCAAGCAGCCGCAAGGGGGGAGGTTTTGGACCAAGGAAAAACACAACGGAAAAAAGAAAAAAACAGCAGAGGGAAGAGCCGAGAGGGGTCTTCGGCTGAGAAAATAGCAAAAAGGGGACGGCGGACTAGGGAAGAAAAGAAGAAAAACAGAGAGCCGGAAAGGGAGAGCTGGGAATTTGGATTGAGGGGAGAGGCTTTCGGCCGTGAAAAAGCACCGAGCAAATGGAAAAGAACAGGGGAGCTACGGCAAAACAAAACAACAAAGAAAGAGGCGGCAAAAGATAAAAGTAAAAAAAGAAAGGCTACGGAGAATAGGAGGAGCTCTTGAGGGCTGAGGAACAAAAAAAAAACAGAGAAAAGAACGGGCGGCGGACGGTGGTATAGCCGAAAAAGGAAAACAGAGGAGGAAGAAAGGAATTGCAGCTTTGTCATCAGCTCCAGGATTTTCCATCACTGCCTGTGAATTTTCACCGAAGAGAAGCACCGTGAGCTTACTTTCTCCCTTTAAACTCCATTTTTTTTTAATCATGGGCTTTTGAAGCTCTTAAGAGCATGACTGCCGTGGCTTCATTTAGCATAATTTCCCTGCTAATTGGCCTCAAATTTTTTAATATGCCTGCTGTATACGCTGATTGGGCTGAACTTGTTTGTTTTTTTTTTAATAAATCTTGGGGCTGTTCATGACATCAATTGAACGAAGATTTGCTGAAATTTTCATGCTCGTTTACCTGTTTAATCAAATGCCCAAACGAAATCCCAACCCCAAAATTGGCCTATGGTGAATCTGTCTCTTGTAATTTTCGGTGGTTGTTCATAATGGTATGAGTTGATTGGATTGATTTTTCTTATTTCTGATAAAATTTGGGGTTGATTATAGTTTCAATTGAGCCAAAATTTGACGAAGTCATTAACGCCCCTTACCTGTTTGATGAAATGCCTGAACCAGAAATTTGAACTAAAAAGGAGATTTGAATGTAATTTTTGCACGCAATCGAAAGGAGTTCTGGTCAGTGCAAAGCTCGCCAGAACCTGAGCATTCGCTAGTCGAGCAGAGGGTGAAAATCATGTTTTCCGAAGTTGATTTCTTTCGTTTTTATTGTTGTATCTTGCGATGATTTGGTGCGTTTTGCTGCGTAAACCTGCTGAAGCTTGGAGTTTCGGAAGTTACAGAAAGTAAAGTGAAGAAGAAAGCTGCACGAGAGCTTCGGGCAGGATGCATAATAATTTCTGATATTTTATTTCAACCCCCCAACTTTTGTCCGATTGCGCTAAGGCCCAAAACCTTCATAAATCCTTCAATTAGGTCCCTGCTTTGATTGCATTTGAATCCCTCGAATTTCCCCTATTCTGATATGGCCTAAAGCCTTTGGTAATTAAACCAATTTTGCCCTTTTAGACTTTAATTATCCTTTCATTTTTTTTAGTAGTCTTTTGGGTGGATTAATTCTTGATTTTATATCATAATTGTGGCTTGATGGTTTTATTTGATTTGCTAATCTTGTTGGGTTTAGTTTTATGATTTGGGTTTTTTTTGGGTATTAATATTTGGTTGGGTTTGAAAAGTGGGCTTAATTTCTTTTGGTTGGATTTCTGGTTTGGGCTTAAGAGGTAAAGCCCACTCCTTTGTTTGGATTTGCTTTGCTGGAAAATGAAGGCCAGCCCATCTTTTTCTTTGATTTTTTGATTGGGCTGGGAAGGTTCGGCCCAAACAAATAATAAATGGCCCCATGGCCTGGTCCATTAAGAAACCAGAGAATGCATTTGCAGATCAGTCCCTGTACTTTTCTTTAATTTCACTGTGCCCCTGGATATTTTCAACTACTTTCAATTCAGTCCCTGGTTTAATTGCAAATGAGTCCCTGAACTTTATTTTTCTTTAATTTTGGCCCCAAAAATTTTGCCAATCTTTGCAATCAAGTCCTTTCTTCTCTTGACTTCTTAAATGTGGGTTGTTGACATGATTTAATTGATTCAAATTCATGTTTATTTTTATCCTTTGTAATTATTTGTCAAATAAATTGGCACCTTGACTCCTTTATTATTTTGGAGGGTAAATAAGTTGATTTCACTCCATTAGAGCTTCATTTCAAGGGAGGTATAATTTCTTTTATCCCTTTTGTCTCTCCTATGTGATCCAATGTGCTAAGTGTGAATCGCATGCCTAATTTGCTTTCATTACCATTCTTTAGTTCCATTATTTCATTCATTCTTGCTTTTATTAAATTATTCTTTTAAATGGGGTATGTGTACACCTCTTGGCTTGTAATAGATAGGGCTTGTGAGCTTTCTTGTCCATTTTCCTTTCCCCCCCTTTGTTTTAGTTAGCAAATGTAATAAGTTCATTGCTTGCTTTCGTTGCTACGTGTTTAATCGCTTTATTAGGTCCTTGCATCTAGTCAAGCATGCTAAGTGTTATGTGCTACGTGTTTATAAGTGATTCGCATATCTACTCGCTTTTTATAGTCATGAATGAATGTGATGGATGAATGGACGTCACCACACTAGTCCAATGCTAGTTGTGGCCCCCTTTCTCGTCATCACACTAGT